>NC_039363.1:92854837-93554523 GCF_003573695.1 Papaver somniferum | reverse complement strand
GCAAGGAAAAATTCCACACAAGCTCTCTTGAGACATAACAACTCGTGCTCCTCTCGATCTTATTCATATGGATCTGTTTGGTCCAATCCAACAAGCATCTGTTGGAGGAAATAAGTATGCTTTAGTAATGGTAGATGATTATACACGGTTCACGTGGGTTGATTTTTTGAAGCACAAGAATGACACTCTTGAGGAGTTCAAAATTATTGTGAATAGAATTCAAAATGAACAAGGTCGCAAGCTTAAGAAGATAAAAAGCGATCGCGGTACATAATTTATGGATACGAAAGTATATGAATACCATAATAGTCTTGGAATTAGTCATCAATTCTCTGCTCATATTACACCTCAGGCAAGTGGTGTAGCTGAGAGAAAAAATAGAAATATTCAAGAAATGGCAAGAGTAATGCTTCATAATAAAAACCTACCGTTAACCTTATGGGGGGAAGCTGTATTTACAGCCTGTTATCTTATTAACAGAGTCTACTTAAGATCTAAAACTCTAAATACCCCATATGAATTATGGTATGGAAGAAAACCCAATCAAAGCTATTTAAGGGTTTTCGGAAGAAAATGCTATATTCTCAAAGACAGAGAAAATAGAGCAAAATTTGATTCCAAAAGTGACGAAGGAATTTTTCTTGACTATGCTTCTGCAATCTTGCCTTCAGGATATACAATCTCAGAACCAAGGTCATGATGGAATCAATTAATGTGGTTATTGATGACATTAGTGATTTTTGTCAAGACAATCACACTGTAGCAGAGCTTCCTGCCTATAAAACTGATATCAAAGAAAAACAGACTAAAGTCGAACCATCAGTTGTTCCTTTAATTAGTGACACAGATGATAACAATAATGAAAGTATTGTTGAACAACCCAATGATACCGAAAATATTGTCCAAAAATCTGTTAAATGGGTACGTCAAAGACACTCTTCTGAAGACATCACTGGAGATGCCAATGCTAGAGTTATGACTCGATTTGAACTTCGGAATGTCTGTCATTATTCATGTTTTCTTTCTTCAATAGAGCCGAAAAACGTTGAGAAAGCACTCAGTGAACCTGCTTGGGTAAACTCAATGCACGAGGAACTCAATCATTTTAAAAGACAAGAAGTGTGGGAACTTGTTCCTAAGCCACCAGGAGTAAACATCGTTGGAACAAAGTGGATCCACATGAACAAATAGGACGAATTCGGGACGATTTTCAGAAATAAAGCTAGGCTCGTTGCTCAAGGATATTCTCAAATTGAAGGTATTGATTTTGATGAAACTTTTTCTCATGTTGCTCGTTTAGAATCAATAAGATTATTACTTGCCTATGCATGTTATCTTAAGCTATAACTTTTTCAAATGGATATTAAATCTGCATTTCTGAATGGGGACTTAAAAGAAGAAGTATTTGTTGCTCAACCTAAAGGATTTGAAGATCCATTGTTCCCAGATTATGTCTTTAAACTTAAGAAGGCTTTGTACGGTCTAAAGAAAGCTCCGAGAGCTTGGTAAGACAAGTTGCCATCCTTCTTACTTCAAAAAGGATTCTCTAGAGGTGGTGCTGATAAAACACTTTTCACCAAGTGGAGTGGTAAAAATTTTCTTGCAGCACAAATATATGTAGATGACATCATATATAGATCCACCTCAAAATCTCTAACAGATGAATTTCTGAATCTTATGAGTGGAGAATTCGAAATGATTAATGTTGGAGAATTGTCATACTTTATTGGTTTGAAAATACAACAACAAAAAGACAATATTCTTCTTTCTCAAGAAAAATATGTAAGGAACTTAGTAGAAATTCTAATTAAAAGGATAAACATCTATGGAAACTCCGATGCCAACTACTGGGAAACTCCAATCCAATCTAGGAGAAAAATCGGTTGATTAAAAACTATACAGATCTATGATAGGAAGCTTGTTATACTTAACTGCAACAAGACCGGACATTGCTTTCAGTGTGGGATGTTGTGCAAGATTTCAAGCAGATCCTAGAGAATCACATCTAAAAGATGTAAAACGAATTATAAGATATATTAATGGTTCCCTAGATTATGGTTTATCATACTCTATGGATACAAACAATAGCCTTGTTGCCTATTCAGATGTTGATTGGGAAGGATGTGTAGAAGATCGGAAAAGCACCTCTGGTGGTTGCTTTTATGTTGGTCACGAATTCACAGTCTTTGTCAACCTGTGAAGCAGAATACATTGCTGCTGGTACATGCTGTAACCAACTACTGTAGATGAAACAGATGCTCACCGACTATGGAATAAATATTTCAACTATGAGCATCCTTTGTGATAACTAAAGTGCTATTCGCTTGACTGAGAATCCAGTTGAACATTCTCGTACTAAACACATAGATATCACTTTATTAGAGAATTATATGAGAATGGAGTTATCAAATTAGAATACGTTCCATCTGAACGACAACTTGCTGATATTCTCAGCAAACCCTTAGATAGAACAACCTTCGAAAATCTAAGGAAATCCATATGGATTGTCAAGGTACATTAGTACCTCGTGGTTCCGGTTTTCAACTTTTGCTTGCAATTGTTAAAACCGATTTTCAAACTTTCTCTGGTAAAGGTTGGTTGTTGTTATTCTTTTGTTTTGTATAAGGATGACAACATAATGATATTTCGATATCAATTCTCCCTGGACGAAGATGCAAACATATTGGAGAAGTGGATGCGAAATTTGAGGTAACGAGTTTGTCAGTTAATCGTTTTCCTGTTTAAGAAAAGCCTGATTTTATTGCGTATATTTATTGCTTTTGCTTAACAAAAATTCGGTACAATTGATGTTTTATCCATTATTTGTGTATGGATGTGTGTGTGATTCAATTGTTTCCGGTTAAGAAAAACTATTGTTATCTTGATTTATTATGTGGTATCAATTGTTTAGGATTACAAAATTTTGGTGCAATTGCGGTGCTTTAATGTCTATGTTGTTTCAATTGCTTTCAATTGAGGTGAATAATTATGCAAGTTGATTTATTTGGTTTGTATGAATTGTTTATGGCTTAATGAAATAAAAAGGTTTACGGGATGAGTTGTTTAGTCCAATTCGATTCCGGATAAGAGAAACTAAGTTAATTCTGATCTTAGTTAGACTTATCAAAGTGGAGGTTTCGGTTATTCAAGTCTATTCGAATGCCTTAACAAGAAATACTAGTTAACTAACCTAGTACTTGTCTTGTTTAAAATTGAAAGGTCTAAGTTATATGGATAATTAGAACCTGATGAGAAAAATAGATTTATCTTTATTTTGGTCTTATCGAATAAGCGATTGTACTTGTTCAATCGGTTTATCAAAGGAACTAAGGTGCTTAGTTGTTTTTGGTTTGCTAAACTATTAGGGAAAATTGTTCCGGACAATTATTTCCTTGATAACATATCAAAATAAAATTACTTTGTAGTTTCGGTTTTGATATTGGTTATCAAAAAATGGTGTGTGGAACCCTCGTGTTTAACTCTATAGGTTGCAAGTCTTGTGATATTTGTAAGATCCTTTCGGTTTGTCCTTTATTTTTTCGTTTCTTTGTCATTTTATGACAAAAAAGGGGAGAAATATATGGAGTAAACAAGTGATACTGATATTTATTTATATTGATTGGTATGACTAAGGGAAAGGACATTGGTGCTTAAACGTTTATCTAACGAAAGAGTGAAAGCATAGACTAAGGGGGAGTAACATATCATATTGATGAATAACAAAGACCCGCGGATTGAAAATCTACCTATCTTACCTTTAGGGGGAGTATTAGCTTTGTATTATAATGTCAACATCGACTTTAAAGGATTGAATGTATACAAGTTATTGTGTTGTTGAATTCGGGAATCAAGTGTATGTGTAATGAATTCTTGTAATTTGTTTATTCATATGATGTAAGAGTTTTGTCACTGAAATTGAAAAAGGGGGAGATTGTTAGAGCATAGCTCGGTTGAACCCACCAAGCGTTGGTATGTCAAGTTTGGTTGTCATATTTAAGTGAATCAAAACTCATTTAAAGAGTCGCTTGATTATGTACTAGAGTCAACTTCGTATTGGTTAGCTTGAAAGTATTAGGATATGAGACATTACAAGTATTGCGAAGACTTGAAGAAGTGAAGAGGCAAGGATCTACAACGACAACATCATCCTTCCACTTGAGGTTAATGATATTTGACTTGAACTTTTTCATTCCCTAACGTATCTTTCAAGTCGTGCATATTGAAAACATAACTGCAAAGTATGTTTGAACTCTAGATAGATATAGTATTAAGGAATACAATACGAGGTTTATTTCTTAACCATTAAACTTTGTAGATAAGACATCGACATAATCGTTTGAATTCTATTGTGATTATATATGGGTATAAGGTGAAGATTTCATCCTAGGAAACAATGTTTTACATGTGTTTTAAGGAAGTAAATTCATGAACTTGTTTTGTGAATCGAAAAAGAAATCGCCAGGCATTATTGGTATTGTTATTCATTGCATATCTTTTGAACAACCAATATGTGTGATTAGTACAACCGCTCATGACTTGTTTATGTTCTTGGTAAAACTATTCACAAAGGCCTGACTTATGTATTGGTATGACTTTTATTAGTGAAACCGATCTTAAGTAATCACCTGAGATGGTATGATCGAGTTTGTAATTTTGTGTATGACCGACTCTGAGTAAAGGGGAACCGATCCTAGTAAGAGGTGCAACACATCAGAAAGGGGAATCTATCCTTGTATGAGGTGCATCAAGTTTATAGCAGAAAGGGGAACCGATCCTATGGACATGTGCAATACGTTCAAGTTAGATACCATATATATGTGGGGAACCGATCCTAGTACCTAGTCAACCGAATTTTTGAAAAGCTAGTGTGACTATGCACAGTACTCACATGAAGGTAGAACCGAAACTTGTTTTGGTAGAACCGTTAAACCCATGATTTGTGATTGAGTGTTCTTGATCAATCACATAGTTCTTGAAAGTCAAATGAACCAAATCTAAACTTATTTGGAAGTGTGGCAAACCGGTTTCAAGGTTGTAAGTATGAAAGAGGACTAACAAAGTAAGGATATCGACATACTTTGAACAGTGCAGTAATTCTTAATCTTTTATTGTTCAACGTTATTCCTTAATAGCTAAAGGAAGAAAATCCCAGGATCGAAACATAAATAAGTTAAGAATCTTTTATTTAAGGTTTTTAATTTTATTTTAGGAAAATGAGATTAGTAATGTGCATTTACTAGTTGGATATTTTCCAAGAGATTTTTGATCAACATTTTGGACAGAGCATTTCCAAGAATTATGGAAACCAAATTTGGAATGTATTGCATATCTTAAGAATATTTTCGGTTTTGGAAATTCCTTGGTGTCCAAACTTCCTTGTCTATAAATACTTGAAGTTTGCATTTCTAGCAAATTAATCCTTTGTACAGCAAGAACTTTGTCAGTTGTGCTATTACTGGTGAATCCGCCTATTCGGAGAGGAGAGTAACCTAATTAGGCGAAATCTCTTACAACCACTCAGTTTAAAGTCTTCTTTGGGATTGAGAAGCTCTATTAGTACCGTTGGTGGGAAATTAGATAATTGTGGTTTATCTTTTGTTTTCGATTGATTTGATTGACTAACTGTGGTTGAAATTTGATTGCACCTAGTTTGTTTATGCTTGAGAATCTTCTCTTCTGATATAAGATTCACTCAAACTAGATCGAAGTTTCGACAGAGATCTTTAGACTGTTTGTAGATCTAAAGATGTCTTGTGATAATCCATTATTAACATGCTCCATTCTGTGCGTGATTGATCACAAGAGATCCAAATTGATTGTGTGTAGGTGTTTATTTAAGATCTAAGAAGATTTGAAGACAAAAAAGAGTTTGAAGATTTCTGATTTGGGATTCATAATTTTTGGTGTGCACAGTACTTGTTTCGGTGAAAGAGATCCAACTATAATCAGTTTATCCTTGTGGTAGATTAGATTGATTAGTTGTATAGATCGGTATCAATACAATTATGTGTGATTAAAAGTATTGATTGCAAAATCTTAACAATTACTTCGGTAGTTGAGCATAAGATAGATCTTAGAACCTGACGAAGGAGTTTATTTGAGATAAACATAAGAGCCTTTGTCGAACTCATATCACTTGGTTGAAGAGAGTTGCTACCAAACAGATTTGTTGTTCCTTTACTATTTGAAATACGAACCAAAGGAATTGTTCCAAGTACGTGACTTATTCATAAGTTGGAGGCGTGGGAATACAGACGGAACTAGGTGAACTATAGGTTTAGTTGCTTGGTCTCAACTATACGAAGTTGGTTTATTTTGTATAGCGGCTTAATCCTGAGAGTATTCAATTCTGGACAAGGTCCCGAGGTTTTTCTGCATTTGCGGTTTCCTCGTTAACAAAATCTTGTTGTGTCATTTACTTTTATTTTCTGCAATTATAATTGTTGTTATTATAATTTAAAGTAAAGTACACAAACGTTAATTCCTATTTACTTGATAAGTAATCCTATTGTGTTTGGTTAAGTCCGAAAACTTTTATCAAGTAAACATACTTCGTTATCGTATTGTCTCGATCTTGTATCCATAGACGATCACACGAAGTGTCATACCCAGTATTTTTAGTTACGGTTTAGGGTCGGGTTGTACCCAAATTACCTAACCATGTGGTCCAGATGGGGTTGATTGAAACTAAAAAGTTAGGGTGCAAATATAATCACCTAAATATGAGGAAAATCAAAAGACATTTAAAATTAAAATAAGTAATAATAAAAATATTTATTAGGTATTATTATTAATGTTTGTATTGATATAAGTTTTAAAAAAGTTTAAGAATTTTAGAAGTTAGAAAAGAAAAGGTTAGGAGAAGAAGATGAGATGGAGCTAGAGATTTTAAGAGAAGAAGGATAAAGAAAATCATAGGAGGACTAATGGAATTGAGGTAGAATGCTAGACCCTTTCTCTTTTGGCATTTTCTTCATGTGTTTTCTTGTATGATTTTGTATTATTAGGTTTCAGAAATTTATTCGCATAACTATGTATATTGGATTGATAATCAGGTTGATTATTGTGATATATAACATGATTGGGTTTTATTGTTTAAAATTTGAGAATAATCCACCATAAATCCACTGTTGAATGTTTGTTTATACTTGAGTGATAGTTTCTGAAATTCTGGACAGAAACTATGATTTTAATGTGTTTTGGAAATCTTAATGAGTTTAGAATGATTTGTAATCTTGACAAAGGTTGTATCCATGTATTATATCTTTTATTAGGATTTGGATTTTCTCAATTTCAAGTTAATATGAATTTATCATGAATTGTTTGGTAATAACATGTAATCTACCCAGTTTTTAGGATTCTATTGTAAATTCAATATCTTTTGTTAGAACCGTTGGTTCGGTGTGAATATTTGGTATGTTATATATGAATGTGTCAATAATGTTTCTGTAAATTTTGAAGATGATCAGATAATTTTATCATCATGAAACATATAATGTAATATGACTGCAATTAACTTGTTTGTATAAATGCTTGAAAGAAATTCATATTGTTAAGCCATGGTTGCTTGTGTTGTTTGTGAAAATGATTTATAAAAAGGAATTGAGTTCATGTTTTTACCGTTATATGGAACATGTTTCATTCTAACGGAGGGTAATGATCCCCGAGAATTAAATGGGTAATAATTCCCAAGGGAACTTGTGTTTCCCGACCATCGATGGCGGATCTACGTGCCGGTAAACGATATGTGGATGTACGAATCAAGGTTTTTGTACCGTGAATGAAACGGGTAATTATCCCCGAGAGAAAATGGGTATGATCCCCATATGAACTTTTGTTCCTGACCATCGATGGAGGTTGTCCGTGCTGATAAGCGATAGGTGGGTGTACGAACCAAGGACATTCGTACCCTGAACTCAATTGTTAAAACCTAAATTGGTAGTTTTGTCGAAATTATTATTAATGTGTGAAACCTATTTGGATGAATTTTTGAGAATGTTATTGATGTTATGAACTCATGTGTTGAATCTGAATTTAGATGATTTGTTGGAAATATTGTTGGCGTTGTGAATTCATGATTGTGATCTAAATAAGATAACTAATTAGAAACATTTTTGGTAATGTGATTGTTGAATATAACATTGATTCGTTGAATCGTAATGTGTTTCTTCGTATATATTTTTCCTTGACAAAATGATTATGTTTACACATCTTTAGAGAGAATGTGTGTGTATTCTATTGAGATGTCATCTCACCCCAATTGACATCCTTGCAGATTTCTTGGAAGTGGAAACTAAGAAGATAGTTTAATCATTGTATTGTCTTATTGTATTGCTTGAAATGTAATTTGAAATAATATGTTTGTTGAAAATGTTATTAAAGATGATTATGTTTAAATTCATGTTAGGAAAGTTAAATTACGTTTGTTGTAATAAATAAATTAGAAGAGTTATATGCATAAGTCTCTTTCCGACCCGTAATGCTTCGAGTTCGGATCTCCATACGGGTTTGATCCTGGTCCGGAACACGGGGTGTTACAAGTTGGTATAAGAGCTTTAGGCTTTAGATATTAAATGAGACCGTAAAATAAAAAATTTTGTGGTATGTTTATGTATGTTTTTTTTTGTTTGATCGGTATATTACTCGTTCCATGTTTTAAATTGTATGCTTGTTTTTTTTAGAATTCATGCGAATAGCTAGCTATGTGCTGGAATGTTTTGTTATGCATTATTTTATTTATTTTATGTGGAATTTTGGAATGATAAATATAGTCTAAATTTCGGGACGAAATTTCTATTAGGGTGGTAGAATGTAATACCCAGTATTTTTAGTTACGGTTTCGGGTTGTACCCAAATTAGCTAACCATGTGGTCCAGATGGGGTTGATTGAAACTAAAAAGTTAGGGTGCAAATATAATCACCTAAATATGAGGAAAATCAAAAGACATTTAAAATTAAAATAAGTAATCATAAAAATATTTATTAGGTATTATTATTAATGTTTGTATTAATATAAGTTTTAGAATAGTTTAAGAATTTTAGAAGTTAGAAAAGAAAAGGCTAGGAGAAGAAGATGAGACGGAGCTAGAGATTTTAAGAGAATAAGGATAAAGAAAATCATAGGAGGACCAATGGAATTGAGGTAGAACACTAGACCCTTTCTCTTTTGGTGTTTTTCTTCATGTGTTTTCTTGTATGATTTTGTATTGTTAAGTTTCAGAAGTTTATTCACATAAATATGTATATTAGATTGATGATCAGGTTGGTTCTTGTGATAGATAACATGATTGAGTTTTATTAATTAAAATTTGAGAATAATCCACCATAACTCCACCGTTGAATGTTTGTTTGTACTTGAGTGATAGTTTCTGAAATTCTGGACAGTCTTGCTTTGCTATGATTTTAGTGTGTTTTGGCAATCTTAATTAGTTTAGAATGATTTGGAATCTTGACAAAGGTTGTATCCATATATTATATATTTCATTAGGATTTGGATTTGCTCAATTTCAGGTTAATATGAATTTATCATGAATTGTTTGGTAATAACATGTAATCTACCCATTTTTTAGGATTCTATTGTAAATTCAATATATTTTGTTTGAACCGTTGGTTCGGTGTGAATATTAGGTATGTTATATATGAATGTGTCAATAATGTTTCTGTAAGTTTTGAAGATGATCAGATAAATTTATCATCATGAAACATATAATGTAATATGACTGCAATTAACTTGTTTGTATAAATGCTTGAAAGAAATTCATATTGTTAAGCCATGGTTGCTTGTGTTGTTTGTGAAAATGATTTATAAAAAGGAATTGAGTTCATGTTTTTACCATTATATGGAACATGTTTCATGCTAACGGAGGGTAATGATCCCCGAGAATTAAATGGGTAATAATTCCCAAGGGAACTTGTGTTTCCCGACCATCGATGGCGGCTGTCCGTGCCGGTAAACGATATGTGGATGTACGAATCAAGGTTTTTGTACCGTGAATGAAACGGGTAATGATCCCCGAGAGAAAATGGGTATGATCCCCATATGAACTTTTGTTCCTGGCCATCGATGGAGGTTGTCTGTGCCGATAAGCGATAGGTGGGTGTGACGAACCAAGGACATTCGTACCCTGAACTCAATTGTTAAAACCTAAATTGGTAGTTTTGTCGAAATTATTATTAATGTGTGAAACCTATTCGGATGAATTTTTGAGAATGTTATTGCTGTTATGAACTCATGTGTTGAATCTGAATTTAGATGATTTGTTGGAAATATTGTTGGCGTTGTGAATTCATGATTGGGATCTAAATAAGATAACTAATTAGAAACATTTTTGGTAATGTGATTGTTGAATATAACATTGATTCGTTGAATCGTAATGTGTTTCTTTGTATATATTTTTCCTTGACAAAATGATTATGTTTACACATCTTTAGAGAGAATGTGTGTGTATTCTATTGAGATGTCATCTCACCCCAGTTGACATCCTTGCAGATTTCTTGGAAGTGGAAACTAAGAAGATAGTTTAATCATTGTATTGTCTTATTGTATTGCTTGAAATGTAATTTGAAATAATATGTTTGTTGAAAATGTTATTAAAGATGATTATGTTTAAATTCATGTTAGGAAAGTTAAATTACGTTTGTTGTAATAAATGAATTAGAAGAGTTATATGCATAAGTCTCTTTCCGACCCGTAATGCTTCGAGTTCGGATCTCCATACGGGTTTGATCCAGGTCCGGAACACGGGGTGTTACAAGTTGGTATAAGAGCTCTAGGCTTTAGATCTTGAATGAGACCGTAAAATAAAATGTTATTGTAGTATGTTTATGTATGTTTTTTTTTGTTTGATCGGTATATTACTCGTTCCATGTTTTAAATTGTATGCTTGTTTTATTTTTTAGAATTCATGCGAATAGCTAGCTGTGTGCTGGAATGTTTTGTTATGCATTATTTTATTTATTTTATGTGGAATTTTGGGATGATAAATATAGTCTAAATTTCGGGACGAAATTTCTATTAGGGTGGTAGAATGTAATACCCAGTAATTTTAGTTACGGTTTCGGGTCGGGTTGTACCCAAATTAGCTAACCATGTGGTCCAGATGGGGTTGATTGAAACTAAAAAGTTAGGGTGCAAAAATAATCACCTAAATATGAGGAAAATCAAAAGACATTTAAAATTAAAATAAGTAATCATAAAAATATTTATTAGGTATTAATATTAATGTTTGTATTAATATAAGTTTTAGAAAAGTTTAAGAATTTTAGAAGTTAGAAAAGAAAAGGCTAGGAGAAGAAGATGAGATGGAGTTAGAGATTTTAAGAGAAGAAGGATAAATAAAATCATAGGAGGACCAATGGAATTGAGGTAGAATACTAGACCCTTTCTCTTTTGGTGTTTTTCTTCATGTGTTTTCTTGTATGATTTTGTATTGTTAGGTTTCAGAAATTTATTCACATAACTATGTATACTGCATTGATGATCAGGTTGGTTCTTGTGATAGATAACATGATTGGACTTTATTAATTAAAACTTGAGAATAATCCACCATAAATCCACCGTTGAATGTTTGTTTGTACTTGAGTGATAGTTTCTGAAATTCTGGACAGTCTTGCTTTGCTATGATTTTAGTGTGTTTTGGCAATCTTAATGAGTTTAGAATGATTTGGAATCTTGACAAAGGTTGTATCCATGTATTATATCTTTCATTAGGATTTGGATTTGCTCAATTTCATGTTAATATGAATTTATCATGAATTGTTTGGTAATAACATGTAATCTACCCAGTTTTTAGGATTCTATTGTAAATTCAATATCTTTTGGTTGAACCGTTGGTTCGGTGTGAATATTGGGTATGTTACATATGAATGTGTCAATAATGTTTCTGTAAATTTTGAAGATGATCAGATAACTTTATCATCATGAAACATATAATATAATATGACTGCAATTAACTTGTTTGTATAAATGCTTGAAAGAAATTCATGTTGTTAAGCCATGGTTGCTTGTGTTGTTTGTTAAAATGATTTATAAAAAGGAATTAAGTTCATGTTTTTACCGTTATATGGAACATTTTTCATGCTAACGGAGGGTAATGATCCCCGAGAATTAAATGGGTAATAATTCCCAAGGGAACTTGTGTTTCCCGACCATCGATGGCGGCTGTCCGTGCCGGTAAACGATATGTGGATGTACGAATTAAGGTTTTCGTACCGTGAATGAAACGGGTAATGATCCCCGAGAGAAAATGGGTATGATCCCCATATGAACTTTCGTTCCTGACCATCGATGGAGGTTGTCCTTTCCAATAAGCGATATGTGGGTGTACGAACCAAGACCATTCGTACCCTGAACTCAATTGTTAAAACCTAAATTGGTAGTTTTGTCGAAATTGTTATTAATGTTATGGACTTGTGTGTGAAACCTATTTGGATGAATTGTTGAAAATGTTATTGATGTTATGAACTCATGTGTTGAATCTGAATTTAGATGATTTTTTGGAAATATTGTTGGCGTTGTGAATTCATGATTGAGATCTAAATAAGATAACTAATTAGAAACATTTTTGGTAATGTGATTGTTGAACATAACATTGATTCGTTGAATCATAATGTGTTTCTTCGCATATGTTTTTCCTTGACAAAATGATTATGTTTACGCATCTTTAGAGAATGAGGGTGCATTCTATTGAGTTTTCATCTCACCCCAATTGACATCCTTGCAGATTCCTTTGAAGTTGGAAGTGGAAACTAAGAAGATAGTTTAATCATTGTATTGTCTTATTGCATTGCTTGAAATGTAATTTGAAATAATATGTTTGTTGAAAATGTTGTTAAAGATGATTATGTTCAAATTCGTGTTAGGAAAGTTAAATTACGTTTTTTGTAATAAATAAATTGGAAGAGTTATATGCACAAGTCTCTTTCCGACCCGTAACGCTTCAAGTTCAGATCTCCATACGGATTTGATCCTGGTCCGGAACTCGGGGTGTTATACGAAGTGTGAACCGATTAGTTGTATTGTCTCGACTCAGTCCATAGACAATCACTTTCGGAGAAAGTACTTATAGGTAGGAATTTTTTTAGATTGTGGTATATTTGGGTACCCTCATCTTTTTTCAATACGCATGCTAACTGATACACATACTCTTATGCAGTTGTGCATAAAAAGAGCTTTACCTTAAGGAAGCCGACTTATGAATGAAGTTTTACTTTCAGTTGATCATCTATTTTATATATATGTGTGTGGTTTTTGTTATGTTATATATGCACATGGGACCTCACATAAGGTCAGTGGAAGCAGTTGTAGCCAGCCGGGGAAAATATCAATCCCTGTTAAGTACTTCACTTGGTAATAGTTATAATATTGAGTTTAAGTTTGTGGATTTTGACCTTCAGTTTATACTTGCGAGGTATTATGCTGGTGGAAAGTGAGCTGCAGTTGTATTGGCTTCAACTTGTGTACCCGCTAGATTGCCTGGTAAGTAATTTACTTGTATACTTACTAGATTCCTTGTTTTTTTTATAGGACTTTGGTTTGTTGCGCGAGCGGGAGAGCTTATGGACTTTGGTTTGTTGCAGGACCAATTGCATTGATTGCCTAGATCTGGATGAATGACTAGTTAAAATAAGTCACGCCTGCAAGATAAAGAGAGTGAAAAGTTATGAAGCTCCATCTTACCTCGTTGTAGTTAACTAGTTAAGTGTCATTGCGTTTCCTAATTTCATATTTTATATTGGCAGAATTTAGATGAATGACTAGGCGCGAAACTGTTAGAAATCTGGAACTCCAATTTAACAAAAGAATTAATGACTAGGAGTGTTGTTCATGATATGAAATTTGAATTGTTGTTGCAAATGTTATAGTGTTGTTTAACCTTGAACTTACGATTCACAGAGTGAAGATGATGACAACTCTTGAAAATTTGTGGTATGGCATCCAAGTTTTGTCGGCTTATAAATTTCATAAATTTGGTAGCATTACTTAGGTTGGTATTGTTAAGAATGTTTTTTTATTTAGAATTATGAACTTAAAGACAGGGATGTTGTAATCCTGCGAGGATAGCTTAGTTGCTGATTTGTGCTGGGATAAATCTGTAGTGGTAAGTTGTATGCTCTGTTTCTGTTACTTCATTTCATTAGTACTTTACTTGGATATATTTGTATTATTAAGCTTTAATTTATGGATTTTGACCTTCACTTTATACTTGTTGTACATTATGCATGTCTTTGTTTACCCGCAGTTTATATGTTTTTTTGCTTATAAGATGATGCTGTAAATGGTTGCAGACTTGCAGTTGTAGCTGAATCTTAATAAAAGTTGTGGTACTTGATTACGTACATTTATATATTCAAAGGCAAATATGGCCGAGGTCCAGTTTTTTCATAAGAAACTTGTCAGACCTCGGCCATCTTTGTCTTTGAAGACATCAATGTAAATGGTTATTGAATTGTTGTTGCAGATGTTATAATGTGTTGTTTGACCTTGAGATTATGATACAGAGAGAAATAATGAAAACCATTGATGAAAAAATCATGGACTTGTTATTTATTACAAAAAAAATTATAAGTATTTCTCATTGTTCTTTTTAAGATGAACTTGTTTCCCAAGGCATTACTTAGCTCTTGATGAAGGAAGTCATTATAGAAATAGCATAGATGGCTAATCGATGTATGATGACTTCTTGGTTTCTGCAAAGTGGTCAGGTAAATTTTGTGCATCATTTTTTGTTTTTGGATGATGGACCAGCCGTTGGAGACTATAATAGCACCAAAGGAAATGCTAGCGCTGAAAGGTCAGTTTTATTTTAATAAAATAAAATAAAAAAATTTACACCCAAGGCTAGCTAGAGTCGTACACTTCAGGAGCACCTCCTTTTACCGGATTTATGAAAGGTAATACTAATAGGTTAAACTATTTACTAAGGTAGTGGTACCAAAATGTCTGCAAGGAAAAATGTTATGTATTTTGCTAAGAATATTTTAGGTTTTGTTGGTAAGCTTCGGTTCGGGTCTTTAAATCATAGTCGGAACTGGTCTTCATAACATTTTAGGTTGTTCGTGGAATTAGTCTTGATTTAATTTCTTTTCTGGTTTAATCGTGGTGTTGTGAAGGTGGTTTGCATAAATAGTTTAGTTTCATTAGTATGACCTGATGATAGGTAATGATATCTATCTCGTGCAGGTTAGTGACGCATTGATAAATGACTGGACATATGAAACCTAGTTAATTTTAGATGTATGCTATAGTGATGTGTTGTATAAGTAAAACTTAGCTAAATAGTTAGTTTGTTGGAGACGTGTAAGTACAAGACTACTGGACCTACTTAATTCAACAATATATGTTGGTGTTTTTGGTCGAACGTCTGTTTAGATAATGGATGACGAGATACTTAGCCAATTAATTAATGAATCAGTGGTTATGAAAGTATTGGACAGTGAATTGGACTTGTTTCTTCTAATTTATTTGGACTTGGTTCTTTAAATTTTTAGTCTGATGATTTGGCAACATATTTATGAGTTTTGACTTCTGTGGTAACTTGAAGTATTATAGTGAAAAAGCGGGGGTCTAACAACCTCATCCAATATTTCGATTAGCAATCTGTATAGACAAACTCCAATATATTTTTATGAGAATCAACTAGACAGTTAGACTTAATCAATAAAAAAGTATATCAAAGAGTTTTATATCTCTATCTCTTGATTTAATTCTTACTCAAGCAAATATGCGAGTCTTGATTAAATACAAGAGATATAAACTTGAATGGTACCAAAGATCAATATCCAAGGATCAATCAATTTCTAATCAACAACCAAAGGTTGGATTTCACAATTGATCCATACAACGCACAACCTGTGATATTTCAATTATATAACAAAATATAATGCGAAATAGAAATAACATAAATACCAGAAATTTTGTTAACGAGGAAACCGCACCCCGGGACCTAGTCCATATTGAACACCAAACTGTATTAAGCCTCCACAGACACTAGCCTAACACAAATTAACTCCGGTCTGGACTGTAGTTGAACCCTAATCAATCTCACACTGATTCAAGGTACAGTTGCGCTCCTTACGTTCTCTGATCCCAGCAGTATACTGCGCACTTGATTCCCTTAGCTGATCTCACACACAACTAAGAGTTGTTACGACCCAATGTCGAAGACTTGATAGACAAATCTGTCTCACACAGAAGAGTCTATAGAATTGAATAAATTTGTCTGCCATAGAAATACCCAAGAGTTCTTGTTCCATCTTTTGATAAATCAAGGTGAACAGGAACTAATTGATAAACCGGTATTATATTCCCGAAGAACAGTCTAGTATTATCAATCACCTCACAATAATCTAAATCGTATGGTAGCGAAACTAGATATTTTGGAATCACAAACGATGAGACGAAGATGTTTGTGATTTCTTTTTATCTTGCCCTATCGTAGATATAATCTCAAGCTAATTATTCAATTGAACTCGTACGATAGAAAATGGCAAGATCTGATCGCTCAACTACAAGAAAAGTAGTTTCTTCTGGCTTCACAATCCCAATGAAGTCTTTCAGTCGTTAACCTATAGGGTCTCGATAAGAAACCTAAGGTTAAAGGAGAATCGACTGTAGCAAACCAACTAGTATCACACAAGAGGTGTGGGGATTAGTTTTTCCAGATGCTAGATGTCTCCTTTATATAGTTTTCAAATCAGGGTTTGCAATCTAAGTTACCTTGGTAACAAAGCATTCAATATTCACCGTTAGATGAAAAACCTGATTCAACCAAGCTAATATATTTCAACCGTTAGATCAAAACTTAGCTTGTCGCACACACAAATGAAATTTATTCATTTAGGTTTGAGTAACCGTACCTAAACATGTACACTTAGTTGGTTCACAAATAGTTAACCAATGGTTAGCCATATGAGCACTTTCATATTAGCCGTATTCATCTTTCTCATAACTAGTTCAAATGACTCATAAGAACTAGTTGAAGAGTTGTTCAATTGCTTAGGTCTTTATTTATAGACACAATTGAAACAAAATCGGTTTGATCCACTTGAATCAATTCATGAACAATATAGCCACGGTTTTCAAAGATTGCATTCCTTATATTTTATTGTTTCAAGTTCATGAACTACCGATTTGAGATATCACCAGCTTGAGTATGCGTACGGGTATGCGTACCTTAGCTACCGGATTTGAGTTTACAAACTCAGCAGAATTTTTCGGTTCGAAAACTTCCGTGGGTACGCATATCAAAGGTGACTGGTTTACTAGTTTGCAAACTTACAAACTCCAGCAGAAATTTTCGGTATGAAAACTTCTGTGGGTACGCGTACGAGTACGCGTACTCAACCTGTATTCTTCACCAATACCCATGCACACATATGCACGCACTTGGCTTCCGGTACATGGATTTATATACTAATGTGCGAACACACTATATATGCTTATATCCATAGATGGTAATCTCAACTCTACATTTCAATCATTGAAACATTCTTCTATAATGTTATAACAATCATTATTCACGACTATCGTCATCAAAGCTATTTTCAAGATTGAAACGTCATCATGACTTTCGTCACGGATAAAGATGAAAATGGTTAGAGCGAAAGCTTACCAACACATATTTCGAGAAAAAGATAGGCGAGTAAACTCGGCTCGAAATAACAAATGTGTATGTATGAAAACTATCATACTTATACGATGTAACATCCCCACTTCGAATTCTAGGTCCGCCGCCCTAAAATCCCAAGTGTGGCATACTCATGGACCATTTTATACACTCAAACCGAAAATGTATCGGGGCTCAAGTGATTCACCGAAGCAACGAGACATTAAATCAAGTGTCAGTAGCGGGACATTCTGTCAATCGGTGAAGATTTTTGGTCGGGCTTTTGTATGGAGTACATTGACATTAATCCATAAATAACTGAATTTATTTAAATCAAGTTGATAAGGACAATTATAAATTAAAATGAATCTTTTAGAAACAAAAAAAAAACAATCCTCGACTCGCAGGTCGGTCTCCCAAATAAATGTGAAGAAATTATGGGAGAGAAATATAAGTTTGATCCTTAAAAGTCATCGAGAAAACATTTAGCTAAGCATCTTAAATAATAACGAAATAGCTTTTCGGAAACAGAAATGCAATCTACAAATTAGGCTGCTTCACGACCACGGTCTCCTAAAAAAATAATAAGTTGGGTCAGACCCTAACTGAAAGTAGGCTTTTGCACGTTTATAATATCGATAGATTAAGACAAAGGTTAAGGTCATATTAAAAAGAAAAGACGAATGAAATATATAAAGTAAACATTTTAAAAAAAATATTTACGTCAACTGTAAAAATGGTTTAGTGAAATCATTGTTTAAATATTTTCAAAAGAAAGGTTGTTCCAAAAATGAAATGAAAAACAGAACAAGGTTCCAGAACTTCCCATATGAACCAAGCAGAAGCTAATTAAACACATTAAGCAAACCACAATACTCGCATTTGTCATTTCCGGTCCACTTAATTAACCAACTGCACGTTAGATAAATAAGTGTTCTAATCGACTCCCCTATTCCAATAATACCATGGAATAACATGCGATCCGTCAGTCATCGCAATCTAATTCATGGGAGTCGAGCCAACCACGACATCCAATTACATATGGCTACTCATCTTTGCATAGCATTACCGTCCCTACTACACCACAACATGACCAACTACCCATCTGTTCACGACATTGACATAGGTACGCACAATTTATCCCCTTGGTTCTCTAAAGACTAAAGTCAAAATTTGACAGTAACATTTCTAATATTACCGTCCAGTATTAGATTAAAGGCTCCTAATCTTCATACTATAAATACAAAGAGGAAAAACTAACTTTATAATTCAAACTCCACTGGAATTTCTACTAGCCTGTACATGCGTGTCTACCCAAATTAACTGAATCAATATACATTTAATACCACATATAGCATTCTCAACACTTAATTCATAGATTTAGAATTAAGTTTAGCCAAATCCCACTCAGCCATATCTAACTAATACAGTACCAGATCACAAGATACCCAAAATCCACACAGTTCCCAACCGTTTTTCATGTGAGCCAGGCTAACTTACTCAACCTAGAAATCGATATAAAACAGACCCCTATTCAGAGGTCCGACTGCAGCTAATCTATATATACTTACAAACCCATGAAACCAGGCTCATGCTTAACTCTATAATAAAAGAAAACAAATAAAATCAATGGTATATGGAAAGAAAAATGGTATACAAAATTTACATCAAGATCAGTGAACAACAGGTTTTAAAACCGTTTAAAAAGATGAGATGCAAAGTAAGGCTCATTTATATCACTGGTTTGTTAAAAGGACTTACACTCCATGACCAGAAAATCTGTTAACTCCATTAGCTAATCTATGAACGTTATAAGAGATGGAAAACCTACCGGATTGCAGAGAATCAAATCCTTCAAAAAGGTATTATCCTTCCTTTGTTCTTCAAACTCGCTTTCTGTAGTTAGGGATCCCAAAAAAATAAAAAATCTAGGCGGCTGTTTTCATTGTATGCTTAGAGGAGAAAAAACTCCAAACCCTAAGTGCAAAATAAAAGTAAATATATCTCTCCCGGTCAACTCGATTCCTAATTAGCTTTGATTTTCCTGATTTTGTGCTCCCACTGATTAAGAGGTCGGACGTCAGATATACACGCCCTAAATTAGAGTAGCCACTTTCTAACACCCATTTAAAGATTAGGGGCTTTACATACGACTTTGTACTTTTGAGTGATAGATAAGTTCAAGTCTCCACATATCTTTTAGTCGGATGAAGTTCCACCGGTTCCTCGAGTACTTCGTCTTCATAAGATGATCGCCATGGAGTCTGGAGCTTCAACTACACTTGACGACCCTAGACCGAGACTTAGTCATAAGTAAACTAGAAATCAAGACATATAATTTTGATCACTAATATTGACATACATGCTTGAGATAACAACGCACGCGAGTTCGACCAAGCAATGCTCTAACAATCTCCCCTTTGTCAATTTTAGTGGCAAAACTATCAATACATATGGATTACAAAAAAAATAAAAAATTTATAGCTTCTCGTCCATAAGCTTGATCTCCTTGGTGCTTCAACATTACTCGAAATCTTCGTCACTTCCAAGTACTCCAATGATTCCAAAGGTTGTAAGTTTAGCATCATCGTTGTTGAAGTTCCGTAGCCATAACAATGAGAAAACAAATTCTCTTGATCATTGTTATACAGTGTCATAATATTATTACACAAAATCAAAGTTTTCATATCATAACTTCGACAATAATACTATGGTGATATGTATCACTCCCCCTTAGTCAATAATTCGTCTCAACACGAAAACCACTCCCCCTTCCATAATGATCCGTAAAACATGTAATCCATATGTATTTGTAGTGTGAACTACATATTAATTCTCCCTCTTTTTGTCAATAAAATTGGCAACGGTACAAAAAGGGGTCCTAATGAAATTATCATAGAGACACTTCAAGACCAAAGAAAAGTACATATCAACTTGGTTTTGATGCAATCATAAAGCCGAAGCTAAATGCATTCATCACGGAGTTTATAAAGATACAAGATAACTCCTCAAATATTCCACAGCCGCACTCCCCACAAAGATATGGATATTAAGCGCAAGTTCAAAATAACTCTCCCCCATTTGATGTCATTCCCGAAAGAACAACAAGAGCGACCTTACTTTTACAAGAAAAGAAGGATTTCTTTGGACACCAAAAACCAAAAAATGATTTTGTTATCCAAAAATTCTCAATCAAATTAACCACAAGAGAACCCATGATTAATATAATCGGAATACACAACCAAAATAATCACAAACGAATCTATGAGTAGTTTAGTTGGAAATGCTCACACAAGAAGAATTATGGAGGCAAACAGTATATACATAAAGTATGGATCAGGGAAGATCAATACTACGGAATATACAAGGATTCATTCTATTTTCCACCACTATTTGCATAACGATATATAATAGACATAATCCTTGTAAACAAAAGATTTTAACCCATCTTCCATCAAAGAATTGACATAATAGGCTTAACTTTTGTTTGTCAAAAGTTCATTCATTCTTTTATCAATACATGCATATCGACATATAAACGAGATAACTTTTGACATCGTATGGGACAATAATAGTTCACGGATGCAAACACACATATCCCATAACATATTGCAATATATAAAACCATAAAGATTAATAATACAATCATCATCTTCCAAAATAATTTTGTAACATTTAAAAAAAAACCTAAAAACATGAAGATGAACACGTTGGACATAGCTATGTGTACTCACAATAATGGCTATTCCAAACTCTAGTTATTCTTCTAGACAAAAACAAGAATACATTCTCATAAGAAGATTTACTAGACATTATAGAGCTTTCTCAGAGCATCCACAGAGAATTCCTTCTTATTATTGAAGAAGTTAACTCAATAATGGGATCATTTAATTCCTCTAGATCTTCAATAATGTAAGTTAATTCACTAAGTTCTCTTTCCAGTTCACACAAGGTGTTCTTGGTTAGAGACAACATTTGTTCACAGTGAGTTATCTTTTCTAAAGAGGAAACGATTTGAGATTTTAAATCATTTCTCTTGTTGATGAAATCTTTCACCATGCCTCTAAAATCATTATCATAATGACAAACAGACAAGAGAAAGTTATAGGAAGAACCTTCTTCATTGATTGTCGACTTCACTTTCTTTACTCTTGAGGAAGAGATTCCTTCACAAAGATACACATTAACTACTTCGACTGCATCTCGTCTTGTGATCCCTCTAGTTACAGGAGCCATGGGAATGTATCTTTTGATAAGGAAGGAGAAAAGAAGGACACAAAAATACATATACAGATTTGTAAACTCAAAACCCTAAAAAGACATTGAACGAGTCTTTCAGGATTTGTTATCCGCCTTCCATCTTCTTAGAAGAATATTTTCTTAACAATTAAAAGAAAAAGATTTACAAACACAAGAACTTAGCCACTTTTTAGTGCAAACCTCATTTTTCCCAAGCTAAAAATGAGGATGCGGACGTCACCAGCATTAGTTGGTGACCGAGTGAGCCATATGCTCACACCTCTTATTTTTTCGTGGCTTTTCACTGTTTCTTGTGTAGACATATTTCTTACCTCGTATCGATCTGGATTTTTTTAAAAGAGCTTGGTTATCTGGACCCAGATTCATTTTCAGCATGTTCTCTTGAAGTTTGGTGATTTTCTTATTGATCTTTCCGAATCTCCAACAAGTGCTCTGTTCATGCTTCGAATGTCCACAAAAAGAACAAATCAATGAGGATTTCATCTTTATGTGATTTTTCCTGTTTAACACAACAATCAACAAACGTTGTTCCTTGATTAGTTGGAACGCACAACTTTGAGCTTTGAGTTTTGCTTTTGAATCCTAAACCATTAGTGTTTCCAAAGGACCTCTAACCAAATAACATTGCTGCAATTTTGTCAGAGCTTCCAGATAACCTTTGTAGGTCATACTTGAGAGTGTTAATCTCTTCTTCCTTTATACACATGGTTCTGACGAACTTGTCATTAAGATGCTCTATCTCAATGTTTTTCGCATGGAGTGATGATTCAACTCTCTTCAAGGAGGCCTTCAAGTGAAGGTTTTATTAAAGAATCTCTTTATTCAAGAGTCAAGAAACTCTATGTCACATTCAAGTTCTAAATCAGAAGTTGAAGAGGAGAGAGACTATGTGGTAGACTCATCTAAGACATCCAGAGTAGTTTTTTCTTCTATTGAATCATCAAAAGCATTAACTGAAGACGGATATTCATCACATCTATTTTTCCTATTTATCAAATCCTTGACCTTTCTGATTAATAGTGAATTATCACATTCATCAGCCCAAGACAAGTGAGAGGATACACCTGTTTTGGTTACATCATTGAGCGCGAACGTTATGCTTGTGTCAAGAATTTTTAACTTTCCTATCAGAGTGTTTCTGGAAAGTGTATCAAGGTTATTTCCCTCAACGATGACATGCTTCTTAGAGTCGTATCTAGATGGCAGCGATCTGAAAATTTTCATCACAATGTCCTTTTCAGAAATAGTCTTACCCAATGCAAAAGATGCATTAACAATTTCAGACAATTTGTGATTAAACTCATCAAATGAATCTTCATCTGTCGTACGAAGGTTTTCCCAATTGGAATTAAGGTTTTGAATCCTAGCTTCCTTTTCACTGGTATTACCTTCGAATACGGTTTCTAAGATATCCCACACATCTTTATACCTAGTACAGTTTGACACATGGTGATGAAGATTTGGGGTAATGCCATGTATGATGGCATTTAAACCGTCGGAGTTTTGCTTTGCAGCAAGTATCTCAGCAGCATCGTATTTTTGGAACATTAACGTTACCTACTGCAAAAACGGGAGCATCATAGCCATTAACAACATATACCCATAATTGAAAATCACGCGCTTGAAGAAAAGCTCGCATAACAATTTTCCACCATAAGTAATTAGAGCCATCGAAGACTGATGGTACATTAAAAGAGATAACACCTCTGTCCATAGAGTCAGATTGCTACAAACACAGACTTTTGAGGTCTTGAACGTGTTTGCCTGCTCTGATACCAATTGAAAAAGCGTGGGTCTAACAACCTCACCCAATATTTCGATTAGCAATCTGTATGGACAAACTCCAATATACTTTTATGAGAATCAACTAGACAGTTAGACTCAATCAATATAAAAGTATATCAAAGAGTTTTATATATTTATCTCTTGATTTAATTCTTACTCAAGCAAATCTGCGAGTCTTGATTAAATACAAGAGATATAAACTTGGATGGTACCAAAGACCAATATCCAAGGATCAATCAATTTCTAATCAAAAACCAAAGGTTGGATTTCACAATTGATCAATACAACACACAACCTGTGATATTTGAATTATATAACAAAATATAATGCGGAATAAAAATAATACAGACACCAGAAATTTTGTTAACGAGAAAACCGCAAATGCAGAAAAACTCCGGGACCTAGTCCAGATTGAACACCACACTGTATTAAGCCGCTACAGACACTAGCCTACTACAAACTAACTTCGGTCGGACTGCAGTTGAACCGTATGCAGGTAGAAACAATTAGTGGTGGAGAATTTACCCATCAAGACCCATATGAATGTTTTGACGAGTTCATCGAGTTAGCTGAGAAAACTAGGCAATGGGCTTCAATGAGAGAACCAGAAATACCTAGAAATCATATCCATAGGGTCGATAGAGTTGATTATGGGTCTGATATTCTTAGGCGTCTAGAGGCCTTAAAAATGAATCAAAGGTCACACCATGCTAGATACGAAGAGCAAGACCATGCTCTTTATAACAACTCTTGGTTTGAATACCGTCAGAGATTTGATCCGTATTCAGATACCTATAACCCTGGTTGGAGGAACCACCCTAATTTTTCTTGGTCTAAGGGCCATGATGATATTTTTCAATGATGTTGTAGTAAAAGATTCGTTGAGACTTGTGAAAGCAATAGATTTTAGACTTATAAAACTTAAAAAAACTAAGAGAACTTAATGCAAAATTGATTTCAAGATATTAAAAATAACCAAGACACTGATTCCACTATTACACATAAATGAATGATGGTAAATAACCCAAAACTCTAATTATCCTTTAAGTCCCTTATTTTCTTAACTCACAAATAGTCAGGCAAATTCTCAAATATCAATTGTATTCCCTAAGCATAGATTATCAATTGACTAAACAAAGTATAACCTATCAGATTGAATCACAACTAATTAAGAAAATTATGCAAACAATTTAAAACTCTGCAAAAGCAGTGAATGAGTGAATTATAAATTATAAATTAGAGAAAATAAAATAGTTACCAATTATTCATGCGTAAATAGCTTTCTCATTTCCTTGGTTGTGGGAGAATTAGCTCATCATCATGTTGGAAACACGCTCAAAAGTTTATTTCATTGCTCAAAGATGGTTTACAAATGATGAAATGGGAGAAAAATTAATAAAACCGGGTTTGTAACACTTATGTTTGTTACAAACCATCTGTTACAGAGAACGATAAATGAAAACTGTCACTGTCACTGTAGCTATACGACCCACTGGTGTTTGTCGTTGTCACTGTTGATGAACAACTGTTCTCTTGCGTCTTATGTTTTTCATGCACCAGCAGAAAAGAATTTTCCTTCAAGTGATCATCCCGACTCTGTGATGCTCTGAACTTCTCCCAATTCTCTCCTCCCCTTCTAGAATTCCCCCAGAACCTTATATATACTCGACCGGACCAAGGATTACTCCTCATAACTCCAAAATATCTCCCATAACACGTAGTTAAGAAAAAATATTCTCGGGTTGTTTTCTTTCCTTTCTTGCCTGCGCCATGCATCTGCAGCTGTCAATTATGCGTATAATCTCTTTTCTTAACTCCATAATGCCTCTGTTGCTACTCAACATACTCCAAAAACACACAGGACATGTTATGAACACACAGAACCCGTGAAGAACTCGTGTCTTCTGTTTGCTTCCACACAAGATTGTAGCCAAATTTAGACGAATCCAACTGGCATACTAGTCCTGTTTAATCGAAAAAGGATACCTCCAACCAATTCATACGCTTTAATCTCCCTAAAACTCGCCAAAAATCCCACCAGAAGTTACGTTGTTGTCTGACAAGCTTTCCCGCCAAAATAAAATTCAAACGATGAAGATGGGTGCGATGGATAAATTTGGGCTACACATAGTCGTGGGTGCTGAGAATGAATTTGGGCTTCACATAAACTTGGGTGCCCCTTAGCCAAATCTTGGGTCCGTTTAGCAAACGTCCTCCGGGGGTGCCTTTAGCAGTTTTTCGAGCTGATTCTTCCAAAAATGTTTATTTCCAAAAAATACCTACAAACACATAAAACACCACAATAAGTACGAAATCGAGAACCAACAATACAGAAAATTGAGGACAACTTAGACACGAAAATGTGTCTATCAAGTACCCCCAAACTTATTATTTGCCAGTCCTCGAGCAAATCTAATCTAGAAAAATAAAAACCTAACTCACTAGGTGGCCCTAATGACTGAGTTAATATCGGGAGCGTTTACCAGAGGTGTATCCACAAAACCTTTACTCCATACCCTAGCTATCTACGCAGAACCTTGGAAGGCACTAAAGAATCTCCTTGGTTGGCATACAATCATTGACTATAGGAGGAAGTACCCTGATGCGAAATTCCAATTGTTGTACACGAGTTTGCACTCAAGCATACTAAAATTCATATATAAGTGACAAAGCTCTACTCAGATAGTTTCTGGACGTCATAACCGGAGTTAACCAATCACATGGAAAGACTAAGAAGATGGATATAGAGAAAAACGTAGATGGTTTTGATGTTGACTAAGGTGAACGGTGTTTCCCATATCTGTCTGAAGGCCACTACTAGGATGAACCTATCCTAATGGACCGAGATACCGGTCTGACTAATATCAACACAGCTGACATATACATGGGGACCAGCGGATGATAATCCTAACTCTAGGTCAACACAACTGGCATATACAAGGGCACCAGTGGTCGACTTTATTGAATTTATTCCGGTTGGTCTGACAGTCTGGTCTCATTTCTCAATATTTTTTTTTGGTATCTCAATCATTCTATTTCACCCTAGCAATGGTAACAACTTGAATCGTGTGCCCCACCAAATCACCAAAAAAAATAAAAACAGAAGGATTAGGATTCAACGAGATATGGCGAAACTACCATGTTTTTTTTTTTAATTCTAACACCTGAGCTCTGTGCTTTTATGAATAGACTCTTTAGATGTTTCCATCTAATCAGATTGGTTCCTCAACTCCTACAACCAAGATGTTCCCATCCACTTAGATTGGTTAGTGCCAACCTTAATAAGCATAAATTTTTAGGCTCTGGAGTTTATTTATTGCAACTAAAATCTAAAAAAAAGTTTCTTCCCCACCCCCAAACTTAAATCTAACATTGTCCTCAATGTTTCTAATGAAAGAGCAATACCAAAAAATAAAGTAACATGAGGAATCAGTAAAGAGAGAAGTCGGAAAGATAGCGTCTCCTCAATTTCCTTAAAAACCAGCAAATCATTTTGCCCCATCTACAACAGGGATAGTCATGAGGTAATCAGGCGCATTTTTTTTCTTCTATTGTATTGCCATAAAACCAAATAGCGTTCCATCATGTGGTATTTCATGGGAATTTCCTTCTTAACAACATCGAATAATGGGACTGCCAGAGTTCTCACAAGATGGGGGGCAATGCCGACGGTGCTGAAAGGTGAAGGTAAGGATCCACATATCTGTGTGTAATTGTCCAGAGGGCGTTGAAAGACGAAGCAAGTATCGGGAACAGTAACCTCCTTGAGGATACTATGAAAATAATAAGTTTTTTCAATTATGATTCAAATAATCAATTATTATACATAATCAATTACTATAAAATAATAATCGGTTATTATAATTAAAAAGAAACTAAAATAGTCAGTTATTTTAAGTTTTAACAAACACCCATATAATGGATTATGAGCTGGATAATTGGTTATGAACTCATAATCCATTATTATAATGGTAAACAATCCCTAGAATTTTGTTAAGCATTTTAATTCGGTCATAAGAGAAGAAAAAAATGCGCATGATTACCTCATGACTATCCCTATTGTAGATTGGGAAAAACGATTTGCTGGTTTTTAAGGAATTGAGGAGACGACCGTGCGGAGGAGACTCCTCGGACATACCAAACTGCTCAACCTCACACAGATGCACTGCAAAGGGAGTGCTTGAATTTGAGAGATCAATCTGTAAGACTCCGGCCTAAACCAAGACAATGGACGTTCCAGAGTTAATTTGGTCACAAGAGAGGATGTGTCGATCTGTAGGAGTGAAGCTGATGAGGAATGTGTGAGATCAGTGGTGATCAAGGATTGTGAATGTGTTTAAGGTTTCTGCAAGTTTGACGAACTGTTGAGTTCGAATAAGTTCTGGTTGATTGATCGAATTCTTGAGAGTGAATGCTCGGATAGAATTCTTCTGTTTAGACGAATGGTGTCTGTCTTTTCAATCATGAGTTCAAAGATTTATTTATATTGCTAGAAGTAGTAGACACATCGATCCCATGAAGTGTGACAGTCGCTGGAGTCAAAGAGTGGGGAAGTGGGAAATCGTGTTAAAACTAGTTGCTCATCGTGCGGAGAATTGGTTGATTGTCCACCCACTACTTTGCTAACTCCTCTAACTGTTTGCAAGACTTGCTCACATTCTCATCGTGGATGACACGTGTTGTAGACCGCCAGACCAAAACCCTAGTTGACATCCTTCATGTGACACGATTGATGTCTCGTGTTTTTAGTTAGTCAGTTGTTGACTTGATGAGACGATGAGTCTTTGTATTGCTGAGTCGAACATGATTTACAAATGTTCTGTTGAGACAGAGTTTTAATTTTCGAATAAATGTTGATAGTTAAGGTGAGCAAATATATTGCTCATTTGATGAATTGTTGAATATTGATAGTTGAACCAATATTCCTAAGTCTGAGCAAATGTTGCTCGTTTGATGAATTATTGGTAGCAGGACCAAATAAAATATTAATTTAAGATACTGCCAACTGAACCGAGTATAATAATTAAAGTGTTGATCACGGGATCAACATAAAATTATCAGTGTTTGAATATGGAATTATGAACCTTGGATTCGAAACCCTAATTTTGATCAATTGTTGATCAATTAATGATTTATTGAGAATCAACCACGGAGTGAAGGAGGGACCGACTACATGGGATGATGGGTCGACCATGTAGCGCCCAGATGCTCGAGTGAGCAAATACCAAAGTCTCTTGAAGACAAGTTGGTGAAAGGATGATTAAATGCTGGTTTAATCATTTATTAAAATAGTGCTCATCTGAGCGCTAGATTGATGAGCGTCGTTTACTCAACAAAATAATAAGATGTTTCCCACTAATTAACAAGTAATAAAGTGGTAGTAAGGATCGTTCCCACGAAGACTAATGCAATTGATATGTTATCTAAATTAACGAGAATATAAAAGAAGGGTAAAAAGGATAATAAGATAAAAAGGATAACGATTAAGAAATCCTTCGCCGTTACTAACCATTAACTCAACATGCACCCGTTTATCTCTTGTTAGAATCAATTGTCACCAACCGTAGAATAGCAGGTACGCTTAGCTATCTCCAAAACTCCTTATATCACCGGATATGGAAGCGCTCGACTATCGGATTCTGTTCAACTGAGCCAACTTGAGGTTCGCTTACAAGATGTGATTCCCCGAACGCATTCAGATTTATGAATTTAGGTTTGATCCCAGCAGTTAAGCTCGGTACGCTCGGTCCACTTACTGGTGTTGTCTTTACTCGCAATTGTTCCACAGAATCCCTCCGCAAGGTCTTGCAATTTCTACTTGTGTAAGAGATAAAACGACAATTATGGATCGCCCAAATCTCTACTGGCATTAGAATGATTAATAGACTAATCTAGTTGCACACCCAAACCAATCTAAGAATCAATCATAAACCTTCGATATAGTAAAAACAATCCACAATGATTAACTTTAAAACTTGAAACAAACTTGTAAATAATTGAGCTTCACAATTAGAACTTTGAATTCATCCTTAACAATGAAAAGAATATAGAAAAGAGATAGTTCTCCCCCCTAAGGGGGAGAAAAACGGTGACAGAAGATATCCCAGATTGTATCTAAGCTTCCCTATATATAGAGTTTTATAACTTCTTCTCGAAGAAAACTAAGAAACCTACCTAAAATAGGAATGTACACCTCCTTAAGAATTGTATCCCGTACATCACACCTCGTGCAAAGTAGTTGCCAAAACTCGCCACAATTCCTTAACACAACTCGCGGCCAAGGCTGGTCACGTTCTAAGTTCAGCAAGAAAAACAACTGGGCTCACGTCACCCAAGTCCAGCCCATTTTCTCGTTATTGGGTTGTCAGTTCTGTGGAACTGACAGCGCACCTTTATTTTTCTTTTTCACTTCCTCCGTGTATATGTGATTTAGCTGAGCTCAGTCATATCTTCTCCAAGTCCAGGCTCGAACATAAGCTTCTCCCTGCCAATGATAATAGAATCAAAGCCACCAACTCCATTGCCATAACTGCATTCGATCCAACAACAGCAGCTTCATTGCTGCCATCATTCTCTGTCATGCTTCAATCTCGCCTCCCACTGAATCATCACCACGAGCTCTACAAACTGAACCCAACCATCATTCTACAGCGTCAACCCATCTTAGCCAGCAAACCACAGTTCAGACCATCTCCTTCTAATTCACGTCATTGCCAATGGCAGTACCTACAGCTCCTTCCACGTCTTCTCCAGCTTCCACCATTTCGAGCTACCATCACTGCCATTAATGGCAGCAGTCCCGTAAACTCAATTTAAGCTCATTATACTATCGACCATTCTCCATCTTTCCATCGACCATCATCGCTGCCAATACCCACCGATAATCCTCTCTGTTCCATACAACAGAGGCTGTTTCATATTCTCGATCCATCATCACAGCAAACTTCAATCTCCATCAATCACCACTGCCGATAATGAATGGCAGCAGCATCACCGATTCGTCATAATACAGAAGCTAGCAAAACACGACCAAGAGCTTCATCGTCCTTCCCGTTCTCGTCATCTCACTGCCATCAGAGCACATCATCATCGCTGCCATTAATCACTGCCATGCTCAACTTCTCTGCAGCTCAAAAACTTGATGGTTCAGGCATTTTTGCAAACACCCTTTGTGCATTCTGTTGGTAATTCAGAGACAACAATTTTGCCGTTGGATGAGTTCTCTTTAACCCGCAATTTCACATTCATCCGTAACCCATCATACATGTTCATCTCGAGCTTCTATTTCTTCACATTCAGCCATCAAAACCCATTACTCAATCAGCTCCAGATTCCCTTTTCTTCAACTGGTTTTGGGTCACAATTTCACCCAAAATCCATCATATCACACCAGCTCCATTCTTTGCTTCTCGGTCTGAGATAGGAACCTTGATCCTTGGTGTGAGTCCATGGTAATCATGCAACCGGCAGCTATAGCTTGGTCACAGTAAGGAGTACAGAACCTGCCATGAACTGAACAAGAGCTAGGTCTTCTCCTGCTCGCAACAAATGGTTTCTTATGAAACCTGAGTACTGCACATATGTGTAACCCTTGAGGTGAAGTCCACCAGCTACTCAGGACCCTTGTTTACTCCTGTGGTTGCAACTTATTGCGAGCCCATCCGTAAGCCCATAACTAGATCTTCATACAGTAAAGCTCAAAAAACCACCTAGCTTGTGGTTGCACTGCCCAGAACTCTTGGATTTGTAGTTGCTTCTTAACACCCACACATCTGCCGGTAGTGGTTTCCCATGCAATGATAATTCTGCCTCTTTCACGGCCAATTGGACAATTTCTTGTTCTTTTCGGGAATAAGCTCCAAAATTCCCATAAAATTTAAAAGAAAGCTAATAATACAATTTCATTAGAAAACTAGCTAAGAAAGCATAATCAATCGATACTTAGAGAGGTATTTTTAAACACCTATCATAGATAATAAAATTTTATTATGAAAAATGAGGGACCGACCAAGGAGTCATGGAACCGGCCCTGGTTGGTCATGGGATCGACTGACGGTCGTTTGATGAAATTCCAAGTTGTTTGGAAGAGTTTTAAACCTAATGTGAACAAATTAGGTCAAAATGGTGAAAATGTGTGGAACCGGCTTCTTGCAAGCCAAAAGGCCAACCTTGGTTGGTCAAGGTAATATGCCTATGTCACTAGAGTGTTCACGTCTCAGTCCTGAGAACTTTGATATTTTCTGATGCGCGTTTGAGCAACATTTCAGAAAATATGAAGGAATCAGGGTTTTGCTCAAACTGAGGAACTTCATAAGATGAAGGAAATAATAATAATAAAATAAGGAATCATAAAGTGTGAGACCGACTATGGCTAAGGCATGGATGACCGACCGATAAGCCCGGTCCCATGGCAATTTTCCTAGTTTTATATTATTTTCATGGTTTGAAGGAAATATCATGAAATCAAGGAGTTTGTTGAAACGGAGGAGTTTCCTTAAAGTGAAGGAGTTTCCATGAGATGAAGGAAGCAATAATAAATATTAATAATAAAATAAGGGCGTCTGGGACTGGCCACGGCTAGGGCATGGTCGGTCGGCTAGGGCCCCGGTCCCCTGAACCTTTCCTAGTTTTATATCATTTCCTTGGTGTGAAGGAAATATCATGAAACTGAGGAATTTCATGGGATGAAGGAAATAATAATAATAAAATAATAAGGAACGCAAGGTGTGGGACCGACCATAACTAGGGCATGACCGTCCGGCTAGTGAACCTGGTCCCGTGACACTTTTCCTGATTTTATATTATTTCCTTGATACGAAGGAAACACCATGAAACTGAGGAGTTTCCTTAAAACGAAGGAGTTTTATTCAAATGAAGGGATTTTCATGAGATCAGGAAAAAATAATAAAATAAAGAATTAGGCGTGGGACCGGCCACGGCATGACCGGCCTGCCAGTGAGCCCAATCCCTTAACGCCTCAGTTAATATTTTATTATTATTATTTTCTTCCTATTTTGCATAGGTTCATCATTCCTTCGTATTTTTGAATGCTCGTTCGTGCATTCAAGTGCTCATTAGTGCATTATTGCTGAGTACGCTTGCAACATTTTGGTCGGGGCTTACTTGATAGTGGCTCAATGCCAGAATGTTGAATATTTATTACTAACCCATGGAATTCTGCTGGGAAGAGCCATGAATTGAGGTAATGAAATATTATGAAGAACGTAGAATATTTTCTAGGATTCAGTTAATGAATCTAATTACTAGAAATAATTAATTGATGGATCTATATCGTCTGAGGGCATTAATTATTCAAGAATTTAACGATATGATCTTGTTGAAACATCATATTTCTTTTATATAGTCAGGGAAAACATTGTTACATCCTGAAGACGTTATCGCTCTATACTAGCAGGCAAGCTGTCTAGGAGCCGTCCAATCGTTTGATTCTATATAAAGGTGATTTTTGAAATTGCTCAGTATTCATGAGATATGTCGTTGCCTCAGTTGAGAGACTGCATATCCACGTATGCTCTGAGAGACAATATACTCAGTCAGAGATTCTTGCGGCATGAGCTTTCATGCTTCAATAAGAGACATGAGCCTCAATACTCATCTGATTGTTGGATCAGTAATATGTAAGATTATGGTTTTACGAATTTAGCCTTTACCAAAAATCCACCATCTACACCTATCACCGGGCTTAATCAGAGCATTGTCCCTCGCCAGTTTAGCTCAGTTCTTTGCTATTGTTTGGGCATTCCTCTATTTGAAGACGGTAGTTTTTGTACGAGTTGCATCAGAGAGATAGATATTTTTTGTGATCATGCCATACATTATGCTAGTGATGTAGGCCTCAAATATCGTCATGGCCTTGTACGAGACACATTGGTGGATGCATGCTTTCGTGCTGGTGTTCATGTTCAAAAAGAAGAGGCCTTATGCCTTCTACCAAATGATGGTGCTAGGTTGAGACCTGCTGATATCCTTGTTTACAACTGGGATAATGGCCGAGATACTTCTTCGATATTACTAGTGTCGCACCTTTCACAGCGGGTTGGGTTTGCACTTCAGACCGGGTCTTTCCATTTCTAATGAAGTATCTCATAAACGCAACAAATATCTTGACAAATGTAGTTCGGTTTGACACCTTAGCCTTCTCTACTCTCGGTGAGCTTGGTGAAGAATATGTGGCATTTTTAAACAGACTAATATAGAGAACTGCGTTTCTTGTCACGATTTTAATGCTAAAACAATAAATTATTTGTTTCATAGGATTAGGCTTATCATTCAGAAAGGTGTTGGAACCCAACTTGTTGCTAGGCTTCCAACCAACTATTTGTAATTTACTTTTCTTTTAAGGTTCTTGTTATTTTTAAATTTTCAGAAATAAAATAAGTTTGTTGTTAAAAATTATCATAATAAATTGTTATTTGTAACAACATTAAATTGGGTTTTTTCTTATTTTTTCTAAATTATCAAGAGAAACATAAAAAAACAATAACAGACTAAACAAAACTTAGATCATCATTCTTTCATCCCCTCTCCGAAAACATCTTTTTAATACTTGATTATTTAAATTATTTATTTTTTATCAAAATCATTCACCAATTTATGATTATCTAAAACTAACATAAATATATAATTATAAATTTTGCCAAATAAAACTTACATAAACATTATGTATCCAAATTCAAATTTGAAACGAAAAAATTACCAACTTCTTAAATCTTTAATTGAATTAACTCTGTTAATAATAAGCCAACTCAATTATAAAAACAAATACATAAAATGGTCACATACGGCACAATCGTAGACCTAACACCATTGATGCTCCGAGCAAGCAAACAACCATATCCTTGGCCGATACAGATCCACGTGCGCAAGAGTTGTTCTCTAAAATAAGCTTTAACTCAGTGGTTCCTTCCACAAAATTTAGATGAGTTTGCAAACTTCTCTTTCCACCTTGGCACCTCATATATCACACCGCGATAAAGCCACAAAAAAACGATCAGGAGTTGGCCTAGTTGGCCAGGAGCCTGACGCTCAAGTGTGAAGTTAACGGTTCGAGTCTCCCTCACGAATTTGGAGATCTCATGAAATAGTCATGTTATATATATCTAATTTAAGTTCTAATATATCTTCCTTCCTTTTAAAAGGGATAAAGCCACAAAAAGCAAAACACTCCTTGAAATTAAAAAAAGATAAAAGCCACGGAAAGTAAAACACTCCTTCAAATTGTTTTTTTTTTTAATATGAAAAGATAGATTTTATTTCATTTAAATGGAAACAGGCGATAAAGTTTCATCTGAAGCTAGAGTGTCAGTTATCCAGGGGGCATATATTAATGTCATTCATGTTTAGTTATAAATGAAAGTGATTTTTCTTTTGCAATAAAATCTGCGACATTATTTCCTTCACGATGGATAAAACTACATTTCCATGTGTTAAAAGTATTAAGTTAAAAGATGGTACTTGAATGATGTTAGCATTGGTTCCGCTACACCAGATTTTGGATTTAACAACCCAGATTAGCAACAGCTCTAAGGAAGTTGCGAATTTGCAACTAAAAAAACAGTTACCAAATTTTAGCAATAACTATATTCTGTTTCGAATTTCGTAACTGTAGAAAAACCCCGGGACCTAGTCCAATTTTGAATACTCTCATAATTAAGCCGCTATACAAAATCAAATACCAACTTCGTATAAAGCAGATTACCCTTCGCTACTTAGTTTCCCCAGTATCTGATGAGAAACATAAGCTTATAATTGAAATAAACTGAAATTGATAACTTGACAAGGATAAATAATCAACTAATTTAGTTTCTTCTACCCTTTGAATAAAGCAGGAACCTAAAAATGGAGATTCTTCTCAAATAACTTATAATTTCTACCTAATTAAATTGGAAACTATAAGATTATGAGAGGCATCTAGTTGATACTTTAGAATTAGATGATCTAATTCCCCTAGAGATAGAAATTAGGTTTGATCCTCTCATTCCTCACACAATTTTCTAAAACTATAAAACTAAACTCCTTTAACCTTATATCTTTTAATTTATACTAGCACCAAGGGCATACTTGGCTTATTCAAAATGTTTCAAATATGGAAGATAAATTGTGTTTCAATGTGGACATAGGGCATCCAATATGCATCAGTATCCCCGCGCCTTCGACTTATAGAGTCACACACATGAATATCAAGTCCTTTGGATCGTATTTCAAACAACAAAGGAAAAATATGTTTGGTAACCACTCTAATCAATCTTGCTAAAGATAATATGAGTCGTTGAAAAAGGCTCTTATGTTTTAATCTAATAAAATCCTTTTTATGGTTAGATTAATCTATCCAATAACTACCGAAATAGTCAAGTTTAGATTCGCATTCAATCGATATAGATCTCAAAGAGAAACTATAGAGAATGCCGATCTCACGCAACTAATCAATCAGATATATCAAAGATAACTAAATCCACAAGATATGAATAATAATAATAATTCTTCTTCGTATTCAAATCTTCTATCGTCTTCAAATACCTGCACAACACCACTTGAAGCCTCTTTTGATCAATCACGCACATAACGGATTATCACAAGATGTCTTTAGATCTAACAACAGTTCTAAAGATCTTGTCGATACTTTGATCTAGTATGAGTGAATCTTATATCAGAAGAGAAGATTCTCAAGAATAAAAAAACCAGGTGCAATCAAAGTCTGAACAACCGTTAGTCAATCAAATCAAATCGAAAACTACAATAACATTGTAATTATCTAGTTTCCCACCAACGATACTCGTAGAGCTTCCTAATCTCACAAAAGCCTTTAAATGATCGGTCGTAAGAGATTTCACCTAATTAGGTACTTTCCTCTACGATTAGACGGCTCCACCAGAAACAACAAGAAATGAAGTTTGCCTGGATCTTAGGATAGTTTGCTAGAAATGCAAACTTAGGTATTTATAGACCAAGGATGTTTGGACACCAAGGAATTTCCAAAACCGAAAATATTCTTAAGATATGCAATGAATGCCCAAATTCAGTTTTTATAATTCCAATTAATGTTGTCCAATATTTTCCGAAATCTCGCATAGAAAATGTAATACCCCAATATTCGGCAGTGGTTACCCTAATGGAATATAAGTAATGGTTTGTCCTTCCCTAACACCGATGCCAAATGGGTTCACTTGACTGAGTTGTGGGAAAAAACTTCTCAGTTAAGCGTGCTTGGTCGGGAGTATTCACAGGATGGGTGACTTCTCGGGAAGCTGCTGCAGGATGGCCGCAATAGTGCTGTTAAAAATACCACACTGCTGGATGACCGCAATGGGTAAGTGGGAACAATATCGGTGTTAGTTGGGATACAACTATGGGTTGTTCGCTTGTGCTCGGGTGGGGGAGTATGCTGGTGGATTGTGCCAGATACTGCTGTCAAAGGAGACAAGGAACGTCTACATTGTACCAAGTCCTTTTCAGCACAATTGGCCTCAGAGTTGGCAGAAAACTCTGCAGTTAAGCATGCTCGGGCGGGAGTAATCCAAGGATGGGTGACCATCCTAGAAGTTTCTGCTGGATTACCGCAGCGATGCCCGTTGAAAACCCCACGCTGCCGGATAACTGCAGTGGCGAAGTGAGGACAATATCGGTGGAGGGACAAGTCATTACAGAAAATCTCTAATTAGTAAATAACATAACTAATTTTTATTATCTAGAGTTGTGCATTAATTTTTGGTAATCAAAGCATACAAAACTAAAAACCTTTATTAAAAGATTCTCAATTTATTTCGGTACAGGATCACCTTGAGTACCAAGGAATATCTTTGAACAATAAGTGATAAGAGATAATGCTCATGTTCTAAGTATGTTGACATCTTCACACAGCAAATCCTAATTCTGAATCTGCAAACGGGTTTGCATCTTGGAATCGGTTCTAGCACACTTCCAAACAAGTTTAGAATTGGTTCTACCAAAATTCCAAGACTAATATGTGACCGGTCATATTAAGTCACAATGGTTAGTTGTGATTGGTCCTACCAAGTCACACACATGGGTTCAGATCGGTTATATCAATCACATGGACCGGTTCTCCCTAAACATGGCACCTACTTGTGATCGGTCATACCAGTCTCTAGGATCGGTCATACCAATTACAAGGATCGATCACACAACCTCTTATGATCGGTCACACCAATTACCAGAATTTGTCACACCAATTATAAGGATCGACCATACCATCTCATGGTGATTACTTAGGATCAGTTATACTAATTACCAGAACCGGTCATACCAAATCATAAGTCTAGGTATTGTGATCAGTTATACCAAGATATATAACCTGAGTTAAGATTGGTTCTACCAACTCACACATATTGGTCATCCAAAGAATATGCAATGAATATCCAGACCAATATACATATTTTTTTTCCCTTTCAATTTATGAAACAAGTTCACGAACTTACTTCCTTTAAACAAATGTAAAACATCGTTTCTTGGGATGAGATCTTCACCATTAACCCATACACATAATATAAAACTATATATAAGATTATGTCGATGTCATATCTACGAAGTTCAAAAGATAAGCGTACTTCGTAATATAACTAGGTATTAACTCGTGACGTAACGACACGAGATGCTTTTGTCTATAATTCGATATTGTTTACATTCGGTTTGTTTTATTTTTACGTGGATAATAATTTTGATACTGAAATGAGTTTTTGACAGAAAAAAGATGAGTTACCAGACCTTTTTTTTTTACTTAAGCATGTTATTCAATTTAGTATTTGGTCGTAGTAATAACGTTGTCCCAACATGAAAATTAAAATAAACAAATAAATAAATAGAAATTGTCCAAATTTACTATGTCATCTGAGACTAATATTAAATTTCAAAAATAGTATTTCTTCTAACAATATATATACAAAAACTGACAACCCAACTCCATAAAATTTATGAATACATATTAGGTTCCAAAATTACTGATAACTAGGGTTCTACAAAGTGAAGCGAAGATCCATAATATTTTCCATACTAAACTATTTTTTTATGCAAATGTGAGAGTTTTATAAAAATGAAGAACTCCTGGCTATTGGAAGGCTGAGCTATACATGTATGAGATGAAAAAATAAACTTATAAATGTAAATCAAAACATGTGCAAGCTTCTTCCCCAATCATATTGATAACATAAAATTGAACAAATTCGTGGATAATTTTTTTTTTTTTGCATTAACTATGCTAAGTAGTGCATGAGTGGCTTTCTCACCTATAATGTTAGTCAAATATTTTGGAAAAATAAAGAACATAGTCATATTGATGTCCGTGTCTATATAAATTCAACTAACCTTTTGAAGAAAAATCATTAGTTTCAGGGTAGAAGCCGACACAAACTTTTTTCGCCTTCAATTCGTAGAATGTACACTGGTTTTAATCGGCCTTTAGCTTGAAAAAATATCTCAACGTTGTTCAAATAATGTATAAAAATTCGGGATCAAAATAGAGTGCCAAGGAAAATACCATATATGTATCAAATTCTATTAACTATACATTATTCAAATCAAAAAATCATCAATTAAACATAAATGAACCCAAATCAAATAATATTTTCATAAACAAAACTTATAAGAGAATTTCGTAATTAGAAAATGAAAAATCATGGGTCTAACAACCACACCCAATATTTCGCTTAGAAATCTGTATGAACAACTCCAATATAATTCCAAGAGAATCAACTAGACATTCAGACTCAATCAATAGAAATATATCCAAGAGATGTATCTCTGTTTCACAATGTAATCAGAAAATCAAATAGATAGAAATCCGTGAGCCTGATTGTTATGTGAAACAACTTGAACGGTACCAAAGAGCAATGCTCAAGTGTCAATCAGTTTATATCAACAACCAAAGGTTGGATTATCTAATTGATTGAACTACGCACAACCTGTGATATTTCAATTATATAAACAAATATAATGCATAAAATAAATAACACAGACACTAGAAATTTTGTTAACGAGGAAACCGCAAATGAAAAAAAACCATGGGACTACGACCCCAAGTCGAAGACTTGATAAACCAATCTGTCCCACACTGAAAAGTCTATTGAATAGCTAAATCTGTCTCCCACAGATAAACCTACAAGTTTTGTTCCGTTCTTTGATAAATCAAGGTGAACATGAACAAATTGATATACCTGACTTATATTCCCGAAGAACAGCCTAGAAATATCAATTACCTCATAATAATCTTAATCGTATGGTAACGAAACAAGATATTGTGGAATCACAAACGATGAGACAAAGATGTTTGTGACTAATTTTTATCTTGCATATCAAAAATTAAATCTCGAGCCAATCTTAGAGAAGGTAGTACTCAATCACGATAGAAAACACCAATATCATAACACGCAACTACAGAGAAATAGTTGGGTCTGGATTCACAATCCCAATGAACTCTTCAAACCGTTAACCTACAAGGTTTCGTGAAAAACCTAAGGTTTAAGGAGAATGGACTCTGTTGCAACTAGTATCACACATGAGGTGTGGGGATTAAGTTTCCCAGTTGCTATAGTTCTCCTTTATATAATCTTCAAATCGGGGTTTGCAATCAATGTTAGCTTGGTAACAAAGCATTCAATATTCGCCGTTAGATGAAATCCTGATTAGAATCAAGCTAATATCTTTCAACCATTAGATCGAACTTATCTTGTTACACACAAATGAAAAGTGACTTCATTTAGATATGAATAACCTTACCTAAACGTGTGCACCTTTGTTGGCTAAACAATAGTTAACCGAAGTTAGCCATATGAACACTTTCATATCAACCTCATTCCTCTTAACCAAAACCAGTTCAAATGACTCAAATGAAACTAGTTCCAAAGTTGTTCAATTGTTTATATTCTCATAGAAGTATACAAGACACAATTGAAACAAAATCGATTTTGATTCACTCGAATCAAGTCATGAACATTATAGCCATGGTTTACAAAAGATTGCATTCTTTATTATATAAATGTATTAGTTCATGAAAAAACCGACTTTAGAACATCATCTACTTAGGTTTGCAAATGGGTACACATACCTTAGTGAACGGACTAAGTTTGGGTTCGCCAGTACGCGAATTGGTATGCATACCTTCCAAACTCAGCAGAAATTCCCGGAACTGAACCTCACGCCAGTACGTGTACCGCTATGCGTATAAGGTTCCCGGACTTTCACAAAACCAACTAGTACGCATACGGGTATGCATACCATGGTTGTCGGACTTGGATTACATATATGTATACTATGCTTATATCCAATTGTTATAAAATCTCATTTGGACCGTTGAAACATTCTTGGAAGACGACAATAGCTGTCTCACACAAACTATTAGCTTTAAAGCAATTTTCAAGTGATCGAATGATCAATACAAAAAATTCTGAGTCTACATCAAATGACTGTCTTACACAAATCATGTAAGATGTTACCAGGCGATTTTCACATGATCATCTTTTGACTTACTTCAAGAATATAACATGAACTTGGTTAAAGCGAAAGCTTACCAACACATATTTCGAGAAATATTTAAGCGAGTTAAACTCAGCTCGAAATATCAAATGTGTATATTGAAGTCTATATAGCTATACGACTTTTGTCTCAAATAGGAGATATAATAGATAGACTATTGAGTGATACATGAGTTCAAGTCTCCACATACCTTTTGTGATGAAGTTACACAAGCTCCCCTTAGTAGTTATTCATCTCCAATAGATGAACGCCGTGAAGTCTAATGCTCAACTACACTTTCTATCATAATCCGAGACTTAGCTATAAGTAGACTAGAAATCAAGATTTATATTTTTGGCAACTAAACTCGACAACAAGCTTGAGATAGAAACGCTTGCGAGTTCGACCGAGCAGTGCTCTAACAATCTCCCCCTTTATCAATTTTAGTGACAAAACTCTCAATACATATGGAATACAAAATAAACTTTGTAGCTCATTCCAAATGCTTGATTTCCTTGGTTCTTCAATATTGCTCGAAATCTTCGTCACTTCCAAGTTACTCCAGTGATTATGAATGTGTTCAACTCAGCATCATAGTTTTTGAAGATCCGTACCCATAACAACGAGAAAATAGAAGATCTCAACCATTGTTATACGTTGTCATAGTATCATTACACATCATCAACGTCCAATCGAATCACAACTTTCACAACGATACTGAAAAGACGAGGGTACCCAAATATACCTCAATCTAAAACTTTTCCTACCTATAAGTCCTTTCTCCGAAAGTGACTTTCTATGGATTGAGTCGAGACAATGCAACTAATCGGTTCACACTTCGTGTGATTGTCTATGGATACGAGATCGAGACAATACAACTTGAGAAGTGTGTTTACTTGATAAAAAGGTTCAGACTTAAACAAACACAATAGGATTCACTTATCAAGTAAATATGAATTAACGTTTGTGTGTTTTACTTTAAATTATAATAAATACAATTATAATTACGGAAAATAAAAGTAAATGACACAGCAAGATTCTGTTAACGAGGAAACCGCAAATGCATAAAAACTCCGGGACCTTGTCCAGAAGTGAATACTCTCAGGATTAAGCCGCTACACAAAATTACACCTAACTTCGTATAGTTGAGACCAAGCAACTAACATATAGTTCACCTAGTTTCGTCTGTATTCCCACGCCTCCAACTTATAAATAAGTCACATTCTTGGAACAATTCCTTTGGTTCGTATTCCAAACAATAAAGGAACAACAAATCTGTTTGGTATCAAATCTCTTCAACCAAGTGATATGAGTCGGACAAAGGCTCTTCTGTTTATCTTAACATAAACTCCTTCGTCAGGTCCTTAGATCTATCTTATGTTCAATTAACGAAGTAATCTTTAAGATTTTGCGATCAACACTCTTAATCCAAAGAACTGTGTTGATGCCGATCTACTCAACTGATCAATCCAATCCTATCACAAGGATAAAACCGATTATTAGTTGGATCCTCTTTTTACCAAAACAAGTATTGTGCTCACCAAAGATTATGAACCCAAAAATCAGAAATATTCAATATCTTCTTCATCTTCAAATCTTCTTAGATCTTCAATAAACACCTGCACACAATCACTTGAATCTCTTGTGATCAATCACACACAAAACGAAGTCTGTTAACAATGGATTATCAGAAGATCGTATTTAGAACTAATAACAGTCTAAAGATCCCTGTCGAAACTCTGAACTAGTTTGAGTGTGTTGATGGTGGTTTATAGTTCAGGGCTAAATTTGTAAACCCTACATTTAATGTGCCGCCACTCTGCAAAGAAACGGAGCCATGTAAAAGTGACGAGTGTTCAACCTCTTCACTGGCGCATTTATTGAGAAACTCAATATATTCACATGAAATTTATCCAGAATGGTGCATGTCGCAACAATCCCAAATATTCTGTAAATTTTGGCACCTTGCCTGTATTACTCAGTTAATATAAAGTTTCTTTGAATGCTGTTTGTGCTATATGTTGATATGGCATGACAATTTGTGTTTATTCGCAGCAGAGTAGTACGAATTTCCAATTATTAAGGTTAAGGTCCTTGCATAAAGTGTTTAATCGGAAAGCATACTGCTCTCTGGCAATTAACTTATAAAACTCTGTGTCAACACATAAAATTCAATCAATTTTGTGATAATTCACAAGATTCAGATATTACCCTGACTAATTTGCAAAAATTAGGATTTTGCGCTCTGCGCAGTATATTAGACCTTGCATGTCGAAATTAAGCCTAGGCGGACTAGGTAATTAATACGCCATGTATTAGTAGGTGCAAAATCCTACCTAAAATCAGAAAACAAGGAATAAAAGGAGTCGCGGAATAGGAGCAGCAACAAAGGAAGGTGTGGCCATGCCATAGGCCAACCGGCTCCACTTGCAAGTGGCCACACCCCATGTTGCTCGAACCGACCCCTATTTCCTGTCGACCAATCTGGTCGCCTTAAACCCGCCACACGCACATGAGTTGTGGCTAGGCCCATAATTTCCAGCCCTATTTCCCATCGACCAATCAGGTCGCTTTAAATCCTCCACACACACACCAGAAGTGTGGCCACGCCCATGCTTGGCCGGCCCCTATTTTTTCGACCAATCAGGTCGCTCTAAACCTGCCACAGTATCAAAAGAGGCAAAGTTGCGCCAGAAGGTCACAATGCCAAATTGGCTTTCCAAAAGCCGCGCCAATACGCTAGTTGGCATGCCAAACATTCCAAACGTGCCACTTTGCCAAAGTAACATGCCTAACATGCCAAACATGCCACTTTGCCACAGTAGCATGCCGATTGTGCCAACGCGCCTTAAATAGCGCCCTACGTGCTAACCTACCTCATGTTCGTGGCCAACGCCATGATGTGCTTAAATTAGGGTTTTCTAGTCAGAAGCACGACTATGCTTTAGGCACATTAACCAAAACCCTAATTTCCAGTTTTGAATCAAATCACGCCATTTTGGGATCCACAACATGCCACGAGCCATGCGGGACCCAGGAAACCCCAGGAATGGCGCCCTATCATAGCCACTGATAGCAACTCTTTCTCCTGTGGCAGTTTCCACATTATGGCCTTACTATAGTTCCTTTGGCATGACTATGGCGCCGTTTGCACAAAAAGCGTCACCATGTCGCGGCCGCATGCCACACGCACCAATTAGGGTTTCGACATGACAAACCCTAATTTAGGCGAAGTTGCTGCGCCAACCAAGCCAAATCATGCTACCTAGAGCATTGGGATTGATGTGGAAACTTGAACCAATGTTGCCAGAGCCATATTTGGGTCTAACACCAATATGCCAAAATAGATGTCGTGGCTACGCCAGGCGCCACTATGCCACTGGCATGACGCTACATGCCACTACACCATTGGCATGTGCCAATGATGCCACTATGCTACCATCAGGCGCCAACAAAATGTGGCCATAATCATTAATCAATGGCCACCCTTTCTCATGAGTTACGATCTCAGCCGTCCAAATTCGCCATAGAATTGACAGGCCTGTGGCAAGTTTTGGGCGACCAACTAAGATAAGCCAAATAACATCACGTGTTATTCTCTCGTGGCAAGTCTCCTGAATTTGACATGCCACACATAGTAACCTGCTACATGTATACCATGAAAACACTCGAGACATCAAACATGTCACAAACTGGGGGATGCTCATCAGGGTATTGGTGCAGCGTGCAACACGCCCATTATAATAAAGTGTTAGAAAGCAGGGCAGTTAGTGGCGGCAAGAAGTAGTGGGTGTAAACTAACCCGTCTCCTTCCAAGAGGGAACGTGGTTTTCTAGCAATTACACACGACCCCACTTCTCCACCACTCAATGATTCCCACTTTTTACGAGATCAGGGTGCATTCAATATGACTTGTATAAATAGGTTCTACCTATTTCAACCAAACGACAAGAGTTTTGGTTAACAACAACACAGTATCCAGAAAACACCGAAGAATGGATAACTTACATTTCGCAAGCCAGTTTCAAATTCTGATACAAGTCATAAAATAGCCACACCTTCAGGATTAACCATTCTGGTCTCAACACCTTCTTCGCTTCCCTCCCTAAGACCAACCGTTCTCCTTCACTTTGTGAGCGAAGCAAGACTGGAACAGACATTTCTTGGTTTAGGCCAGGATTGTACATATTGATCTCTCGAATCTAAAGTACTCCAGTGAAGTGCATTTGTTTAAGGTTTAGGCTCGTTTCTCATCCACACACCCAAATTTACCAAAACCAGCAGAAACAGTTTTTACCTACAAACAGAGTGAATCTTATATCAGAAGAGAAGATCCTCAAGCATAAACAAACTAGGTGCAATCAAAGTTCAACCACCGTTAGTCAATCAAATCAATCAAAAAAAAAAAGATAAACCACAATTATCTAGTTTCCCACCAACGGTACTAGTAGAGCTTCTCAATCCCAAAGAAGACTTTAAAACGAGCGGTCGTAAGAGATTTCGCCTAATTAGGTTACTCTCCTCTCTGAATAGGCGGCTTCACCAGTAGCAGCACAACAAGAGGTAGTTTGTTATCACGAAGGATTAGTTTGCTAGAAATGCAAACTTTCATATTTATAGACTAGGAAGTTTGGACACCAAGGAATTTCCAAAACCGAAAATATTCTCAAGATATTCATTAAAGCACAATTTCGGTTCCATAATTCCTGGAAATGCTCTGTCCAAAAATAATGATCGAAATCTCTTAGAAAATCTTTAATTAGTAAATGCACATTACTAATTCTTATTTTCCTAAAAATGAAATTAATAACCTTAATTAATGTGTTTCGATCCTGGGATTCTCTCCCCTTAGCTATTAAGGAATAACTTTGAACAATTAAATATAAACATTCACAACACGTGTTCAAAGTGTGTCGACATCCTTACTTTGTAAGTCCTCTTTCGTACTTACAACCTTGAAACCGATTTTCCACACTTCCAAACAAGTTTAGAATTGGTTCATCTGACTTTCAAAAACTATGCGATTGATCAAGAACTATGCGATTGATCAAGAATACTCAATCACAAATTTTGGGTGTAACGGTTTTACCAAAACAAGTTTCGGTTCTACCTCCATCTGAGTATTGTGCACAATCACACTAGCTTTCCAAAATTCGGTTGACTAGGTACTAGGATCGGTTTCCCACATATATATGGTATCTAACTTATATGTGTTGCACATATCCATTGGATCGGTTCCCCTTTGCCTAAAAACGTGTTGCACATGTCCATAGGATCGGTTCCCCTTTCTGCTATAAACCTGCTGCACCTCATACAAGGATCGATTCCCCTTTGTGATGTACTCCACCTCTTACTAGGATCGGTTGCCCTTTACCCAGATTTGGTCAGACACAAACACAAACTCGATCATACCATCTCAGGTGATTACTTAAGATCGGTTTCACTAATAAAAGTCATACCAATACATAAGTCAGGTCTTTGTGAATAGTTCTACCAAGAACACAAACAAGTCGTGAGCAGTTATACTAAATCACACATATTGGTTGTTCATAAGATATGCAATAAATAACATAACCAATAACGCCTGGCGATTTCCTTTTCGATTCACAAACCAAGTTCATGAATTTACTTCCTTAGAACACATGTAAAACATTGTTCCCTAGTATGAAATCCTCACCTCATGCCCATACATAATCACAATAGCATTCAAATGATTATGGCGATGTCTTATCTACAAAGTTTAATGGTTAAGCAATAAACCTCGTATTGTATTCCTTAAAACTATATCTATCTAGAGTTCAAACATGATTCGCAGTTTTGTTTTCAATATGCACGACTTGAAAGATACGGAAGGGAATGAAACAGTTCAAGTCAAATATCACTAACCTCAAGTGGAAGGATGATTTTGTCGTTGTAGATCCTTGCTTCTTCACATCTTCAAGTCTTCGCAATACTTGTAAAGTCCCATTATCCTAATACTTTCAAGCTAACCTATACGAAGTTGACTCTAGTACATAATCAAGCGACTCTTCACTTGAGTTTTCATTCACTAAAATATGACAACCAAACTTGACATACCAACGCTTGGTGGGTTCAACCGGCTATGCTCTAACAATCTCCCCCTCTGTCAATTTTAGTGACAAAACTCTTACATCATATGGATAATCAAATTACAAGAATTCATTACACATACGCTTGATTCCCGAATTCAACAACACAGTAATCTGCATACATTCAATCCTTAAAAATGTCGTTGTTGACATTATAATAACAAAGATAATACTCCCCCTAAGGAAGATAGATAGATTTTCAATCCGCACGTCTTTGTTATACCACATAATATGATGTGTTACTCCCCATTAGTATGTGCTTTCACTCTTTTCGTTTAGATAAACGTTTAAGCACCAATTGTCCTTTTCCTTAGCGATATCAATCAATATAAAATCAATGCCAGTATCACTTGTTTACTCCATATATTTTCCCCTTTTTGTCAAAAAATGACAAAGAAACGAAAAAATAAAGGACAAACCGAAAAGAATTTTACAAACCTCAAAATAGACTTGCAACCTGTAGAGTTAGGCACGAGGGTTCCACACACCATGTTCTGATAACCAATATAAAAACCGAAACTACATGTAGTTTTATTTTGATATGTTACCAAGGAAACAATGGTCCGAAACAATTTTCCCACTTTAGTTTAGCAACCACAAAATCAACTAAGCTCCTTAATTCCTTTGCTAAACCGATTGCAAAAATACAATAGCTTAATTCGATAAGACCAAAATAAAGATAACTCTATTTTTCTCATCAGGTTCTAATTATCCATAAACTTAGACTTTTCAATTTTAAACAAGACAAGTACTAGGTTAGTTAACTAGTATTTATTGTTAAGGCATTCGATTATACTTGAATAACCGAAACCTCACTTCGATAAGTCTAACTAAGATCAGAATTAACTTAGTTTCTTATCCGGAATCGAATTGGACTAAACAACTCATCCTGTAAACCTTTTCTTTCGTTAAGCTATAAATAATTCATACAAACCAAATAAATCAACTTGCATAATTGTTCACCTTAACCAAAAGCAATTGAAACAACATAGACATTAAATCACCGCAATTGCATGGAAATTTTGTAAACCTAGACAATTGATACCACACAATAAAGCAAAATAACAATAGTTTTTCTTAACCGGAACCAACTGAATCACACATACATCCATACACACATAATGGAATAAAAATCAATTGTACCGAAATTTTGTTAAGCAAAAGCCATAAATATATATGAAATAAACTCAGGCTTTTCTTAAGCAGGAAAACGACGTAACTAACAAACTCTTTACCTCAAATTTTGCATCCACTTCTCCAATATGATTGCATCTTCGTCCAGGGAGAATTGATATCGAAATATCATCATGTTGTTATCCTTATGCAAAACAAAAGAACAACAATAACCAACCTTTACCAGAGAAAGGTTGAAAATCGGTTTTAACAATTGCAAGCAAGAATTGAAAACCGTCGAAACACATATGCTTTTATGCTAAACCAAAACCGATTCAACATATTATGAATTTTTCACATATTGTTTCTACCATCATGATTCTTTGATAAAGCCTACCAACATGGGCTAGAACTTAATCCTGCTAAATCAAAAAGTCACCCAAACCACAAGGGTTCACAACATATGAGATCAAATATTAGGGTAAGTAAACCGAGATCAAACATCCCATAAACATACATAGAAATAATAAAAAACATTCAAGCACATGTTATGTAAACCGAAAACTATCACAAGGAAAATTGTAAATCAAATAATTTTAATTAAGAAAGTTTTATTCATAATAGGCTAATACAATCATTGAAGGTAATCAAAATTTGATGTCTATTCTTTTTGTGAATAAGAATTTAAACTTATTCATCCTTGTTATCCTCTGTTTCCATGATTTCATCAAGGTTCTCTTCAAACATTTCAAGATTGTTGGAGTGAAAACTAATCATTTGAAGATCACGAAAGTCTCTGTAAGACGCCCAACAAACAGCATGAAAAATAATTTCCTTTCGAGAAACAGAGGATAATTCCTTCAAAAGTTCTTTTCGTCCTATTAGTTCGAGAACTCATTCACATAAGCTAGTAGCCCTTACTTCAGTAAGAGAGGGCATGATCTGATATGATCACAAATCAGAACAGATTTCGAATCTTCCTTTGTTAGAGGAATCCAAAACACTTTCCACTTCCTGAATACAATATTCTCCCACAAATTCGCTGTAAGACCTTTTATTCTAAGTGAAAAGAATTATATGAATTTTTTTAGTTAGAAGATCATGAAATCTACAGGAATATATCAAATCAAATATAAATTTTTTTAAATCATTCATTGTTGAAAAACATGAAGTTTTCGAATGAGAATAGGGTCTTTATAAGATCTTTCCACTTATAAAAAGGAAACCTTTATATACAAAGATTTTCGGTAATCTTTATCAAAAGGAAATAATCAAAATTACCCATTTCTAAACAAATTTCTATAACATAGGAGTGCTTGGGTACAGAGAAATTTGTTCTAATGCAACAGTGCATCATTTTTTACTGTTCTTTCTCTTCCATTTATTGAGATATGATCTGTCATCATAATCTAAGAATGGTTCAGAGACTGATTCTTTTAAAGAATGAGAGACAAATCTTGCCCGTTTAAACTCATTTTTCTTATGCCCCTTTTTAAATGATTTTGTTATATACTGAGTAGACCAAAAATCAACATAATAGTCCTTTACTCTGTTTGATAAGAGGCGAGGATCAAAGTTTATTTTTCCCAATTCCTTTGAGACAAAACGAAGAGCATTTTGCATCTTACGAATCTTGCATAACTTCTGAACATGATTTTTACTACCACAATAATAACAAAATTTGATATTATGAGAGTTGTAATGTTTGTAGTTACCTGTTTGTGAAAGATTATTGAAAGTTCCTTTATCTTTCTTTGCTCTCCTTAGCTTTGATCTATTTTATTCTTCATCACTCTCCTTCTTCTGGAATGACTGATCATCAACTGTTTGTTTTTCCCTGCAGATTTTTATACAATTGTATTGAGTATTTTCTTTTGGAGACTCCTCTGTTTGAGTATACGCAGATTTGACAAACTTGGTTTCATTGTTTGAAACTACAGTATTATTTCCTTCAAATCCTAAACCACGTGTGTCTCTATGGTTTCTTTCTGACTCCAATAAAGAAGATAATTTGTTTGAACTTGCATTCATTTTTCTCAATATAAAGATTTTCTCTTTTAATGACTTGTTTTCATCAAGAGTAATGCTGAGAGATTCCTCTAAACAACTTATGTTAAAAAGAATATTTCTTCTTTTTCCTTGAAGCACTCTTGTTGAGAGTTCAATTTTATTTTAGATTCATCAATCTCTTTTTCCAAAAGACAGATATTTTCTTGAGATCTTTTCCGATCTTTTTCACAAGTCTCTACATGATGACGTTCAATATTCATTTTTTTTTCGTAGTCACAAACTTGTTGTGTGAATTCTTCTTTTAGTAATTCATGCTCTTTATAGAGATTTTCAAACTTTAATGTTAAATCTCGTTCTCTTTCAAGGGTTAAGAGAAGTTCATTTGAGCAGAAAAGAAATTGTTTACTCAATTCCTTTAGTTCAAAAGTCTTCACACTTGATCTTTCATCAGAGATCTCAAGAATAGAATTCAAAAATGTCTCGTTAGAGATCTCATCAGTTGACCAATCTGAAATGGGAGAACACTCTCCTTTAGAGCACATATCTTGTGATACGTTAATTGAGCTTTTCTTTAGTTTTCGCTCTCGCTTAACTTTGCTTTGGCCCATATCTTATAAGTTGGATCGCACCAAACACAGAGTGTTGGATCTTTTCGTGTTTGCCTGCTCTGATACCAATTGAAAAGACGAGGGTACCCAAATATACCTGATTCTATAACTTTTCCTACCTATAAGTCATTTCTCCGAAAGTGATTGTCGATGGACTAAGTTGAGAAAATGCAACTAATCGGTTCACACTTTGTGTGATTGTCTATGGATACGAGATCGAGACAATACAACTTGCGAAGTGTGTTTACTTGATAAAAAGTTACGGACCTAACCAAACACAATAGGATTCACTTATCAAGTAAATAGGAATTAACGTTTGTGTGATTTACTTTAAATTAAAATAAATACAATTATAATTGCGGAAAATAAAAGTAAATGACACAAGAAGATTTTGTTAACGAGGAAACCGCAAATGCAGAAAAGTGAATTGCATATTTTTGTGTGATTTACTTTAAATTAAGTGATAAGTACATAATTCATATGATTTTAGTGTCCATTTCATAATTTTTTTAGCTATTATTATTGCATATTTTCGTATTATTACTCTTGTTTGACTCTATTAGGTGAATCATCCACAAAGGAGCTACAAAGTGCTGAAAAGATCTATAAAGAGAAGTATTCCAAGTATCCAAGTGCCCAAGTCCAAGAGAAGTTGAAGAAGTGCGACGAAAAGGAGCAAAACGCTCAAAATTAAGAGAAGGGCCAAACACTGATCTTAACTCATTAAAATTAAGGATTTCTCATCACCATATTGAAGGTAATTGAAATATAAAAATAATGCAAAAATAATGAGGTCATCCCGAGTTCGGATGAAGAAGTTGTGGCCAAAACAAGCTTTTATTGAATACGAAGACAGTGAAGTCCGCGAACTAGGTTCGCATACCGGGTTCGCAGACTTAATTCCGAAAATTTCTGCTGGAATTTGAAGTTTGCGGACTGGGTTCGCAAACTTAGGTAGTAAGAAACGTGTATAAACTCCTTGGAAGGCCTAAGGGCACGTTTGAGAACATTATTTCGTTATTTTGGGTCGGATTCTTGAACCAAACCCAATACGTGAATACCAAGCAATGTAAACCTATAAAAAGGTATTAGGTTATGTGAAATGATATCACATCATTAGTTCACGAAATTGTTAAGGTTTGGAGAGAAGAAACATCACACAGAGCGATTATCAATCGTAACGTTATCTCTTTACTTTTATCATATGTATATCATGGATGTTTCTACATCCATGAGTAGCTAAACACCCATTGATTGAGGATGAACTCTAAGTTGTAAACAAGATTTGAGTTATTCTATTAATCTACTTTGAAGTTCTTCATATGATTATCGTTTGTTTATATTATTTGAATATTTATGATTGATTGATTGATTTTTTAGGTGGCCAACTAAATTTATTTGTTGATTCAATCTATTGATGGTATTAAGTTAGGAGATAAGTAATCGTCAAATAACTTTCACACAAGTAGAGAACACAAAACCTTGCAGAGGGATTCTGTGGAGCGATTGTGTGTATAAACAACACTAAAAAGTGGACCTTGATCTAAGAGTCTGACTAGTAGGATCAACCTATAAATTCACAAAAGATAAAGCATTCAATTGGATTACACCTTGAGTGATCTACTACTTGGTGGTTCGTGAATAGAATCTGGTAGGCTAGACCTTCCTTATCCAGTTATATAAGGAATTTAGGGGATATCACTGATCTAGCTGTTATTATACGGTTGGTGATACTCTATGATTAACGACGAGTAGGAAACTGATGAGTGCCAAATATTGTATATATCTATCCCTTTTTGTTGGCATTTAACTCATCTTTTGTGCATTAATTCTACATTTTATCCCATATTCTGTATTTTCATTGTTTTCAAGAATAAATATTTTTCTTACTTAATTTTGCATTTTTAGGTAATAAATAAAGTTTGGATAACTTGCGGAGCGGAAAAGAGTTGAAGAGTAGTGAAAAGCCGGAAGAAATTACGCAAGGAAGCCGCAAAGAATGGAGCACAAGACCAAAAAGTTAGGAATGGGCTCAAGAAGGAAGAATTGTTCTTAAAGAAGATATGGGCTTGGCATACCCAAGGCCCAAAACCCTTACCCAAACCCATTTTCTATAACCAAAACCCGCCTCCATTCTCAGCCGTTAGATTGGATCCATCTCAGCATCCGATGGTCGCTCCTTCATCGCGCATCAAAATCTGAAGCTTCTGCAAAACACCATAGTGCCTAAATTCCAAGCCTTCAGATTAGATCACATTTAGATCCTACGGTCGCTTCTTTGCCTGCGCATCAAACCTCGATACTTCCGCTTAACACTACAACACCTAACTCCATCCGGCACCGTTAGTTTCATTGTATATCTGCATCCAACGGTCTCTGCCAGCCTCTTCATGCGGAGCCGTCCGATTCACCTACCAGCTTAGATTCCAGTGGCTCAGCTTCGCAAATCATCGAACTTGATGAAACCGCCACACACTGGAGCACCAAACCCTATACCAGCTACCCAAACGCACCCTTCTCCCAAAACATCGATTTCACCTTCTCCTTCACAGGCTATGCATCAGAACCACCTCCACCACCTCTCCCTGCCACCTTCTGCCACCACCATACCATCACCATCACCACCCCATTCACTCGACAGCAACAAAGCCCGAAATCCCTATCCCCCTAACCTAGTTGTTTTACCATCTCTCACCTTTCCTCACTAAAACCTAGGTGAGGGCAGATAAAACACCTCGAGTTAGGGCATCAGTAGAGTTGTTGGAGCAGGAGGAAGAACAAGTACAGAGGAGTTATGGGTCGACAACAATTTCAGAGAATTAGGTGAGATTTCTCCAATTTCTAAAAGCCCTAATTTCTCAAATTTGGGGATTTTGATTGTAAACCCTAATTGGGTATTGGGTATAAATATGGGTGTGGGATTAGTGTTAAAGGTGTGCTTGGGTTAGCCGAGATACCCCCTAATATGGGATACCTTAGTTTTAATTTCTGTTTTTAATTTCAATATCAATTTAGGGTTTATGTTTCAATTTCCTGTTTTCAACTTCAATTTCTGCTTCAATTTCAGTTTATTGCATGTTAAAATTCTGTCTTGTTTCAGTTCCTGTTTTGATGTTTAATGTTTGTGCATGTTTCAATTTCCTGTTTGTCCCCTGTTAATGATAATCCAGTTAGTGTTAATTCTGTTTAATGTTAATGTTAGTTTAAATGCTCAACTGTGTTTCAATTCATTGTCAAGAAGTGATGGAATGTTAGGCTAGAAGCTTTGAAGCATTGTTTTGATTGAGCAATGGGAGAAATTAGTGCTCATAGCAAGCTAATTCTCTTTCCATTCCATTTGTATGCTTAGGATGCATTGTTTTGATTGAGCAATGGGAGAAATTAGTGCTCATAGCAAGATAATTCTCCTCCCATTCCATTTGTATGCCTAGAGCCACTGCTACTACTTGCATTGTTATCACTGTTAGTTTCACCATCTTCCCTGCCCTTGGCTTAGGCCTTGGTTCCATTGTTCATTGCTTGTAGTTTCCCTTGCTTTTGTGCTGTCTGTCACCTTCCATTGTTTCCTAGAGCCACTGCCTTGGCCTTTCATTGTCATCACTGTTAGCTTCACCATCTCCCCTGCCCTTGGCTTAGGCCTTGGTTTACTTCCTTTGTTCTCTGCTTGTAGTTGCAATGTTCTGTCACCTTTTCATAATGCTTTTGTGCTGTTGCTTTTGCCCTGTGTTGCTTCCATTGTAAATTTTCTCCATTGCCATCCTCACTGCCTTGTCTTCCTGCTGCTGCTGTGCATTGCTTGTGCTGCTGCTGTGCACTGCTTTCTTTCCCCTGCTGTGCAGTACTGCTGCTGCACTGCTTTCTTTTCCTTGCTGCTGCTGCTGCAACTGGGCTGCTTTTTCTTTTCTGTTTTCATTTCACTGTAAATAGCATTGCATTGTAAATAGCATTGTCTTCTCTAGCTTCCTTTGCCTCATTAGAGCCATTGTCTTGGCTTGTTAGCTTACTGCCCTGCTTTGGCCATTGTCTCTTAATTGCATTCTGTTTTGCAAAGGACCAGCTCATTGTCAGGCCAAAGGCCCAGCCACAATTCACTGTGAAAGCCCAGCTCAACCCAAGGCTCAAATCACATCACAAGCTCAGTCCATCTGTAGTCCACTGAGCCCAAGCCTAAGTTTAAGGCCAAAGCCCAGTTCATTAAGGCTCAAAGCCCAATTCAGTCAACTGTGGGCTTAATCAAAAGCCTAATTCAGAGACCAAAGCCCAAGTTCACAGTTCATCATTCAAAGGCCCAAATCCTAGTGCACTTCAAGACCAACTGAGCCCAAGCTCAGTTCATTTCATTTTTAAAAACAAACCCATTAGGTCCCATTTACTTCTTGGGTTAGGCTAAGAGTTCATAAGCCCAACATAAGGTTTTGAGACCAATAGACCATATTTTCATGTTCTCAACCTTAAGACCATAGTCCATTTCAAGGCCCAATAGCAATTTAGAGCCCAAATAGCTAAACACTACAAAACACTCCCAATCTCTGTGGATCGACCCGTACTTGCACGAGCTACAACTGACGACCGTGCACTTGCGGTATTACTGTAGGCCCGTTTTATTACGCTTAATTATACACTTTCCCGGGTCCTGCCAAGTTTTTGGCGCCGCTGCCGGGGATTGGTGCTGTGTTTTTCTTGTAGTTTTATTAGCTATTTTTGCATTTCACTGCATAGCATTTGCATCTGCATCTGCTTCACTTCATTTGCTGTTGGACCTGCTGTTCTGAACCCGTTTTTCCTCTGCTGGGACGCCACCAAGGAAAAGAACCAAAGCCCAACTGGGTTTTTGCAACAATATCCGAGCAGCTGGGCTGTGCTTAAAAGGTAACCCATTTAAGAGAACCCGAATTGTGGGCTTCCAATTCTTAATTGTGGGATTGTAATATTAAAGCCAATTTTTGGGATTTTTATTTTCTGTTGGGTTTGTAATTAATTTCTGTGGGCTTGTTTGTTTAATTTGTGGGCTTGTATTTAATTTTTGTGAGCTTGTTTAATTTGGACTTGTATTTTGGACTCTGGGTTTAAACCCAGCTGAGCTTGTAACCGATTGTGGGCTTGCTTCCACTCAAGAGTAGACCTCGAAAACAAAGTTTTAAAACAAACGTCGGCCTTAACCAACTGGGCCAAATTAAACTTTCAAAGTTAAAACTTAGTGTTTCGTGGGCCGCAGCCTTCCTCCCATTCCATTAGAGGACCAACAGTGGGCGTGCTCCCATTTCAAAAACCAAATTTTATTTTCTTCATTTTATTGTTCTTAAAAAAAAAAAAAACAAAAAAAACCAAAAAAAAACCAAAAAAATTTCTTTTGCTCCCAATTTTAAAAACCAAAATTTTCCTTTGCTCCCATTTTTAAACCAAATTTTCTTTTTCAAATATATCCCATCAAAACCAAAATTTTTCCCAAAAATTTTCCCATAAAAAACCAAATTTTCGAAAACCCATTAAAACCAAATAGTGGGCTTTGTGTCTTTTCAAAATGGGCCAACCTCGTGCTCTCCATGAATACATGTATCCGTCAATAAAAATTCCATTATCATGTATTGTATTACCTCAAACCAATAACCCTTTTAAAATAAATGCAAGCATGATACAAATACTTCCTATATTTCGAGGGTTCGATTCTGAGAACCCCTATACTCATGTAAGAGAGTTTGAACAAATTTGTCGGACTATGCAACCTGATCATATGTCCGAAAACTCTCTGAAATTGCGTTTGTTTACATTTTCTTTAAAGGAAAGGGCCAAAACATGGTTTTACGGTTTGAGACCACAATCAATCAACACTTGGGACCAACTCACAGATCTATTTTTCAAAAAATTCTTTCCACATCATAGGACCATCGCTATTCGTCAAAGTATCAATTGTTTTGTCCAATTGGATGAGGAAACTGTTTTTCACTATTTCGAACGTTTTAATGATTTGTTGAGCGAATGTCCGCACCATGGATTTGAGAAGTGGAGACTTGTCGTTATCCTCTATGAGGGACTAGACTTTAAATCTCGAACCATGGTTGAGTCTATGTGTAATGGTGAGTTTATTGATAAATCTGTGGATGATGCATGGAATTTTTTAGCCGAGATTGCAGAGAAAACCCATCAATGGGAATCCGTTAGGAAAACAGGAACAACACCACATGATATGAGTCACCCCCATGAATTAGAGTTTTATTCTTGTAATAGCTCCGACCTTAGGATTGAAAATTATCCTAGATTGCAAAATCCCTATCATGATGATGATGATGATTATGATGTTATGTTAGAAGAACATGTCTATACTGAAAATGTTATGGAACCTTTGGGTTCAAATACATTAGGCTTCTCTGCCCCGACCTTAATGCATGATATTTCTTCTAGTATTCCATGTGATGTTTCCCCTGATGTGCCGATACACGAGAATCAATCTGTTGATGATGTTGAGGATTCTGATTGTGATCTTGCCAATTTGATTGATGATTGTAAGCATGATGTGACATGTGTAGATGAGTTAGGAGATTTTGATTTGATTGATAATGATATGCCTATTCTTCTACCTAAGTCACAATCTGATGGCCTTCCACCCAACCTAGATTTGGTTTGTACCCATATTGTCAAACCGATTTTTATGAAAATTCCTAATCTAGGATTGGAACTGTGTGCTTCCCAAGTCCTCTTGGACTATTTTGCTTCAAAATATAACACTTTTAAAGAGCCACAGTTGGAATGCATTTCTTTGCCCATCCCGAAAACAGTCCATTATGAGTTAGACCTTTTGAATCCTGAACCCCTAAAATTGTTAGATTTTGTGCTTAAAAGTGAACCTGTTGAAAAATTTTGGTTTAGGGGTGATTCATTCGGTTTTTCACTCTCACTCCCATTTAAGTCCAATTTTAGTGTTTTGAAACTTTCTTTGTCTCTACACTTTTTCTTTTGGGTTGATCCTCAACTCTTTAGATTGTTAGTGTATGGTGAATTTTTGTATATAATCCAGTAGATAAAATTTCTTAAAAACTCTTTTGTTCCTTTTGTATATATTTTGCTAATCCAATATGATCTCGGCTGAAATATGTTGGATTTTTGCCTTGAATAACGGAGTTTTAATTCTGCTTTCGCCGAAATCGGGTATTCTCTCTCCTTTTACTCTACTCAGCATGTCCCTTTCCATATGTTGCATTTTAATTCTTTCCATATTTTGAAACATTGAGGACAATGTTTAGTTTAGGTTTGGGGGTATAGAGTAGATACCATGATAATTTTCCATAATTGAAAACGAACTCCTTCTTCTTTTTGAAAAAATTGAAAAATTCCAAAAAAATTGAAAAATCAAAATTCAAAAAAAATTAAAAAATTGAAAAAAATCATAAAAATGGAGCTCATTTACCTTGAAATGTTGACTCTTGTGCAAATATGTATTTTTATTAGGAGTCTTAGTCTAGATATTTAGGCACCCTGATTCTAGCGCAATTCACATAGTGATAAGAAATTTGCACGCGCACGATCTACCAATACATGTATGGCCTCGATCTTCAAGGTGTTTGATAGGAAGTTACGATTGCCAATCACTTTAGAATACTGAACGAAACTTGACTAGCTTGTTCTTTGGTTGGTTGGGATAGAAGGTGGAGGTTACATTAAGAAAAACAACCATCGAATTTAACTGGGTGCATCAAAAAGGGCTACCTCTTGCAAAGTGTCATGTAATCTTTTGTTTCCTTTTGTATTTGTATCAAAAGTGTTTTATTGTTAAAAAAAAAAAAAAAACGATGTATATATCAAAAAAAAAAAAAAAAGAGAAAAAAAAAAATATCAGAAAAATACAAAAAAAAAATCAATCAAGTATTTATCAATTCCATCATCTCTTGTTCCAAAAATAAAAAGAGAATAGTCAATGTAAATAAGAGTCATGTAAATAGTCATCTTTTGTGTTTTATTGTAATAAGCAAGGAGGGTGTATGCCATTGATGTACAACGCGAGTAATTGTGAAATACCTCCAACTCATTCACAATTCTCGTAAAGTCCGGACAGCTAGCTAGATTTCGACCTTGGTTCTTAGCCTGAGAAACTATCTCTTGGTGATTAGTAGTCATAACTTCAGATCTTTCTTTACACATGTGTAGATACACTTTACACTCTTATCACATGTCTTTTTTTGTTATCAGTGCTAGGATTGTGCCTTTGATAGCTAGATTGACATCTCCATTTTGCTGTGAGCTTAAACTGACTTGCACATGTCACATTTGATGGAATCTGAGCTTATATTTTGACCTAGAACTTTGTAGGTACGTTCTAAGCAAACCTTCACGAGACTTCAACTCGTCCACTAGGGACACTTAGTGGTTTAAAAGGCTTAGTGCATACGCTAAATGCATTCGAGAGACCAGCGACAGTGGTATAGGTAGGATTTCCTTCGTTTTGTTTTACTTGAGGACAAGTAAAATTCAGGTTTGGGGGTATTTGATGAGTGCCAAATATTGTATATATCTATCCCTTTTTGTTGGCATTTAACTCATCTTTTGTGCATTAATTCTACATTTTATCCCATATTCTGTATTTTCATTGTTTTCAAGAATAAATATTTTTCTTACTTAATTTTGCATTTTTAGGTAATAAATAAAGTCTGGATAACTTGCGGAGCGGAAAAGAGTTGAAGAGTAGTGAAAAGCCGGAAGAAATTACGCAAGGAAGCCGCAAAGAATGGAGCACAAGACCAAAAAGTTAGGAATGGGCTCAAGAAGGAAGAATTGTTCTTAAAGAAGATATGGGCTTGGCATACCCAAGGCCCAAAACCCTTACCCAAACCCATTTTCTATAACCAAAACCCGCCTCCATTCTCAGCCGTTAGATTGGATCCATCTCAGCATCCGATGGTCGCTCCTTCATCGCGCATCAAAATCTGAAGCTTCTGCAAAACACCATAGTGCCTAAATTCCAAGCCTTCAGATTAGATCACATTTAGATCCTACGGTCGCTTCTTTTCCTTCGCATCAAACCTCGATACTTCCGCTTAACACTACAACACCTAACTCCATCCGGCACCGTTAGTTTCATTGTATATCTGCATCCAACGGTCTCTGCCAGCCTCTTCATGCGGAGCCGTCCGATTCACCTACCAGCTTAGATTCCAGTGGCTCAGCTTCGCAAATCATCGAACTTGATGAAACCGCCACACACTGGAGCACAAACCCTATACCAGCTACCCAAACGCACCCTTCTCCCAAAACATCGATTTCACCTTCTCCTTCACAGGCTATGCATCAGAACCACCTCCACCACCTCTCCCTGCCACCTTCTGCCACCACCATACCATCACCATCACCACCCCATTCACTCGACAGCAACAAAGCCCGAAATCCCTATCCCCCTAACCTAGTTGTTTTACCATCTCTCACCTTTCCTCACTAAAACCTAGGTGAGGGCAGATAAAACACCTCGAGTTAGGGCATCAGTAGAGTTGTTGGAGCAGGAGGAAGAAACAGTACAGAGGAGTTATGGGTCGACAACAATTTCAGAGAATTAGGTGAGATTTCTCCAATTTCTAAAAGCCCTAATTTCTCAAATTGGGGATTTTGATTGTAAACCCTAATTGGGTATTGGGTATAAATATGGGTGTGGGATTAGTGTTAAAGGTGTGCTTGGGTTAGCCGAGATACCCCCTAATATGGGATACCTTAGTTTTAATTTCTGTTTTTAATTCAATATCAATTTAGGGTTTATGTTTCAATTTCCTGTTTTCAACTTCAATTTCTGCTTCAATTTCAGTTTATTGCATGTTAAAATTCTGTCTTGTTTCAGTTCCTGTTTTGATGTTTAATGTTTGTGCATGTTTCAATTTCCTGTTTGTCCCTGTTAATGATAATCCTGTTAGTGTTAATTCTGTTTAATGTTAATGTTAGTTTAAATGCTCAACTGTGTTTCAATTCATTGTCAAGAAGTGATGGAATGTTAGGCTAGAAGCTTTGAAGCATTGTTTTGATTGAGCAATGGGAGAAATTAGTGCTCATAGCAAGCTAATTCTCTTTCCATTCCATTTGTATGCTTAGGATGCATTGTTTTGATTGAGCAATGGGAGAAATTAGTGCTCATAGCAAGCTAATTCTCCTCCCATTCCATTTGTATGCCTAGAGCCACTGCTACTACTTGCATTGTTATCACTGTTAGTTTCACCATCTTCCCTGCCCTTGGCTTAGGCCTTGGTTCCATTTCATTGCTTGTAGTTTCCCTTGCTTTTGTGCTGTCTGTCACCTTCCATTGTTTCCTAGAGCCACTGCCTTGGCCTTTCATTGTCATCACTGTTAGCTTCACCATCCCCCTGCCCTTGGCTTAGGCCTTGGTTTACTTCCTTTGTTCTCTGCTTGTAGTTGCAATGTTCTGTCACCTTTTCATAATGCTTTTGTGCTGTTGCTTTTGCCCTGTGTTGCTTCCATTGTAAATTTTCTCCATTGCCATCCTCACTGCCTTGTCTTCCTGCTGCTGCTGTGCATTGCTTGTGCTGCTGCTGTGCACTGCTTTCTTTCCCCTGCTGTGCAGTACTGCTGCTGCACTGCTTTCTTTTCCTTGCTGCTGCTGCTGCAACTGGGCTGCTTTTTCTTTTCTGTTTTCATTTCACTGTAAATAGCATTGCATTGTAAATAGCATTGTCTTCTCTAGCTTCCTTTGCCTCATTAGAGCCATTGTCTTGGCTTGTTAGCTTACTGCCCTGCTTTGGCCATTGTCTCTTAATTGCATTCTGTTTTGCAAAGGACCAGCTCATTGTCAGGCCAAAGGCCCAGCCACAATTCACTGTGAAAGCCCAGCTCAACCCAAGGCTCAAATCACATCACAAGCTCAGTCCATCTGTAGTCCACTGAGCCCAAGCCTAAGTTTAAGGCCAAAGCCCAGTTCATTAAGGCTCAAAGCCCAATTCAGTCAACTGTGGGCTTAATCAAAAGCCTAATTCAGAGACCAAAGCCCAAGTTCACAGTTCATCATTCAAAGGCCCAAATCCTAGTGCACTTCAAGACCAACTGAGCCCAAGCTCAGTTCATTTCATTTTTAAAAACAAACCCATTAGGTCCCATTTACTTCTTGGGTTAGGCTAAGAGTTCATAAGCCCAACATAAGGTTTTGAGACCAATAGACCATATTTTCATGTTCTCAACCTTAAGACCATAGTCCATTTCAAGGCCCAATAGCAATTTAGAGCCCAAATAGCTAAACACTACAAAACACTCCCAATCTCTGTGGATCGACCCGTACTTGCACGAGCTACAACTGACGACCGTGCACTTGCGGTATTACACGTAGGCCCCGTTTTTATTGCGCTTCAAATTTTATACATCTCCGGGCCCACCAGAAACTATAATAACTCATTGAAGGTTTATTAACGAAGAAGGATTCCTCGATCATATCTCTCTATACTACTTACAACTTAATATTTTCAATTGCTTTTATTTACTTTGTTCGAAATATGAAACAAAACCCCCTTTTGTGACACTTTGACAACTAAAACTCACTGCTCTTCGTGTGAACGATCCTTACTTACATTATATTACCAGTTAATTGTGTGGAAATAAGATTATTAGTTTGATTGCACTCACGATACGCATCAAATTTTGACGCCGTTGCCGGGGAGCAGTTGGTAGCTTTAGTTGTTATTTTTATTAGTTTTAATCTTGTTTTTAGAATTTCTTTTTAGTTTTTAATTTCGTTTTCTGGGTTTTTGTTTTCAGGTACTTAATCTCTGGCACCAAAAGATTGGGATTATCTGAGGTCCGGTATTCAAACCCGTAAAGGAACGGTACTTCAAGGGCGTCAACAAACACAACAAGAAGAACCTTCTGCATCAACAATGGTGAATGACGGTGAAAATCCTCCACCACCTCCACCTACGGAGAGGAAAACGTTGAGAGATCTAACATCACCATGTTTAGAATCTCAACCACTGTGTATTACTATGACTGACACAGTAGAACTTAAATCAAGTCTTCTTCATTGGCTTCCAAAGTTCAAGGGACTACCGGGCGAAGATCCTAATCGACACCTGCAACAATTTCAGAATACAGTAAGAAGCATGAAGAAGAGTGATGATGACGATGATACAACTTTTCTACAAGCTTTTCCATTCTCACTAGCGGACCAAGCAGAATCATGGTTATATTATCTTCCTTCTGGAAGTATTACCACATGGACCGAATGAAAAAGCTATTTTTAGAGAAGTATTTCCCTGCTTCTAAAGCTGCAGCTATTCGTAAGGAAATCAATGGAATTGTGCAGATTACTGGAGAATCTTTGTACGAATACTGGGAGAGGTACAAGAGATTATTGGCGAGCTGTCCACACCATCATATACCACCGCAACTCATTATCACACACTTTTATGAGGGTTTACTACCACATGAGAGACACTTGATTGATGCAGCTAGTAGTGGTGCAGCTAGTAGTGAGAGACACTTGATTATAAAACTATTGAGGAAGCTACTAGTTTGATTGATATTATGGTTGCAATTGTAAGGACCCTCAAGCTAGTCAACGCATTAGACTAGTCAAGAGACATATTAGCCGATATAACTCGATTAGTTTAACACGAAAGTTAATTAATAGGAACTAATCTAACAACGATCTAGATACGAAACTAGTACCGTTGGATAGGTCACAAAAACTTATGCAGAATGGACTGCTCGAACGTGTTAATCGGATACTGGACGAAGGAGATATCGTTGGATAGATATGAAGGGCAAAATAGTTTTTTTCCCTTGGACCGACCCTGACTACCCATATCAATTTGGAGGGTGCATTTATCAGTTGTCGTTGGTTTTATCTAGGGGTGTCAACGGGTCTGGGTCCTCCCGGGTATCACTAGACCCGGACCCGGACCCTACTTATAAAGGTCGGGTCCGGTTTCTAAATTTGTGGACTCAGAACCAGACCCGTTTAAATATCCGGGTACCCGTCGGTTCCGGGTACCCGTTGGGTCTAAAGAAAACTATTTAAAAAATCTTAAAAACTTAATATATTTCTCTTTTTAGCTTGGATTTAAGTAATTTTTATAAAAAAATATTATTATTTCTTATGAATGTACTAAATAAAGATTAAATGTAAGAGAAAAAATTTAAATGAGTAAAATATCAAAGCTAAAACTAGAAAAAATACTTATAATTTTGCTAAAAACATGAATAAAAGAATGAATAAACGGGTACCCGATACCCGCGGGTACCCAATGGGTATTACCCGCTTGGACCCGTTTAAATTCGGATCCAATCGATTAATTACCCGCCGGGTCCTAAGTAGCTAATGGGTCTAACTTTAAGACCCGGAACCGGACCTTAATCTACCGGGTCCGGTTCTGGATCCGGGTAATGGGTACCCATTGACAGCCCTAGACTTTTATCCCAGACCGAGAAGATAAACTCGTATATTCTTCTTCTTCTTCTTTCTTCTTATTCTTCTTTATTCTCTTCTTTCTTCTGTTCCTCAATTATTATTATTCCGTGAGTTCGTGGGATTTAATGGAGTGAATTAGTTTATTAATCCGTGTGATTGATGAAGATTGAAGGACTGGTGGTGGCGATTGATGTTTACTGATTTTGGGAAAAGAAGGGGTTGATGTTGTTATAATCAGAATTAGGATTTACAGATTTGTTTGATGTTCCGAAGAATAAGAAGATGATATATAGAGCTATTATTGGATAAGGAAGCATGGGTAGATGTTCAATTGAAATTCTGAAATCGTTTTGAAGATGAATCAGAGAACCAAGTTAGGGTTTCTCAGAGAATTCAAATTAATGATGTATAAGAGGAATTAAAGATTGGGTTTGGCTAATTGATGTTTAAATGATGAAGAGAAGTTGTTCTGAAGTTGTATTGAAAGGAAATAATTAGGGATTATGTTCTGTTCTTTCCCAAAATAGAAATTAGGGTTCTTGGTAGAAATTGAACCGAACTGGTGGGTGGTTGCTGTCTTAAGAAGAATTGGTGAATCAAGTCGAGTGAATAAGAAACTGAATCCATTTGCCTAAGAAGCACATAATTGAGGTAATTGTTCTTATTAGTAAAATTTAGTTCAATCCAATATTGAGTTTATGATTTGCTATTGATAAGAATTGGGATTGGATGGGTTTAATTGAGCTAATGGAGGTTCTGGTGGTGTGTGATTGGATTAGATGAATCTTAGGATATTAAAAAGAGAATGAAGGTTACAGAATTAGTAAACTGGTAGGGTAGTGTAGTTCATGATGATGTTGCTATAGAAAAGTTTATATGGCTGTGACTTAAAGAAGGTTAAATAAATGTTGATGCAGCTGCGAAGATTGTGGTTATGAAGTTTTGTAATTGAGTATGGCAGTAATGATTGGTGTGGTGAGTACAGGATCTTGAAGTTGTTGGACAGTTCAGCTGAGGGAATGAAATGAATTTAGAAGAAGCTGAGCTAAATGATGTTTATGAAAAGAAGATAAATCTAATTGTGTTGTAATGCAATGTTGTGAATGTTGGTAGAGGATAAGCTGAGATATGGTTTGACTGAAGTATTGAAATGAGGATTATATGAATATGTGCAGGTAGTGTTGGTTTAGTAAGTGCATGATCATGGTGTTGTTAAGGGAGCTGAATCGCTAAGTTTATAGGATTAATGATAATTCAGGGTATGAGATTGGTGTTGCTGTGAGAGGATAAGGAAGAGATCATGGTGGTGAATGGGATGAACTAATGTTGATGTTGTGGAAGGTTTCAACTCTGTTATTGTTGTTAAGTTGTAGAATTTAGTTTTGGCATTGATGTTGGATAGAATTGACAGTGTTGAGATGCACTCAGTTGAAGTAGTCTATATTTTGGTCACAACTGATGGACTATGTATGTAGAAAGAATGTTGCTTAAAAGCTGCAATTGTAGGTAAACTGAACTTGGCGTTATGAATAAGTTACGAGTAATTGAAATGTTAAGCTGAAGTTTATGTTTGTAAATAATATGATAGAATTGAATGTTAAAGAACAAGATGTTGTAGGAAATGAAGTTGTAATGGCTTAGGCCAGTGTTTCCCTTGCTCTGTTAGATGTCTAACTAGCTTAGTTAGATGAATCAGTTTATCTGACTGAGTTGAACTTGAGTTGGCTCACTGATTTCCTAGTTGACTCGTTTGACCTTCGACTAGTTGACCCTGGACTTGACCTTGACTACACGTTTACCGTTAATTGACCGTTAGTCGACTCTGGTGGGGTGGACCTTCGATCAATGGGCTTAGATTAATGGGATTGCTTAGTGAACTTGGGCTTAGATCCATATTTCCTAATGAACATGAATTGGACCCTTATGGTCTGATTTCCCTTTGATTCATTATACAAAGTTGTAGATATTCGTTAGACCTAGAGAATGGATTATTTAATCAACCTAATTGGATTAATAAACCCTTAGATGAATTAAAGATAGATAATACAAAGGTGTAAAGTTATAAATGGGCTTAGAACCATTAGATATATTTTGTATGAGCCTTGTATGATTTTTTTGGATAAATTCTTAGAGTGCTTGTGTGATTAACAATTTGTTTATTTAACAACGATCGATTCAAAGGATGAACCAGTGGATCGTGGATCTCGAGGTAGGCGAGGCTTGTCATCAAACGAGGTGGGAATCGATAACGAACTCTCTTGTATTCATTATTATTTTACAAATCAATCTTGGTGTTGTGAAATTCATGCGTATATTTGTATGGTTTGTGTGGTATGAGATGTGTGCCGACACAATATCAGTATTCTATGGCTAGGGCGATACACCGCAATATTACACGGATAGGGCGATACACCGTAATATTATTCTTCCTTTATATATTCATTATTCTGGCTAGGGTGATACACCGCAGTATTACCTATTCGCTGTGGAATTGGCATCAATATTACTCTTCCCTTATGTGCGGCAAACATATCTCATACATGGATGTTTACTGTTATTTATGGATGTCCTTGAAGAAGTTTATACTTTGTGTTTTTACTGTCTTTCCGTGTATTATCAACTTTTGATAAAACCTGCATTGTCTTCGAATCATATTAATGATTACTTGAAAGCTAGTTGTTATTTCCATTGGGAACCTCTTTTAGGGATGATGTGCTCACCCATCCCCACTTTCAGTTTCAGAGACATATCAAGATGTGCGTGTGACGATGAAAGCTTCGAAGAACTATTTACGTTTAGTTAGTTGGCTTCCGCGGTGTTTATTCTGTGTTTATATTCTATTTGTAAATCAACTCACTATTTAATATGTATCATTTGAGAGGAATTCTTGTATATATTTATTTCAGAGTGGGTATAGTTTTCGGGTTAAGTTTTGTAGCAGATTTCTTAATTGAATGTTTAAGTAAATGATGTAGATTCTTAGTGCCTCTTTATTTAGTTAATCTCTTGGATTAGTCAGCTGCTAGCTTAGGGGGCGCTACATCAAACACTCAACAATTTTACACTCGAGATTCCTCAACAATTAAAAGAGTTAGTGAGATAGGAGATTCTTCACATATGGAGCACAGGATGAGTAATATGGAAAAAATGGTCCAACGAATAGCCTATTCAGTTGTTCCTTCATATGAACAGGATGCCGAGGTAAATGTTATATTTCCTAATCAGAGGCCAAGGTATGATCCCTACTCTAATACTTATAATCCAGGTTGGAAAGACCACCCAAATTTTAGTTATGCTAACAAACAAGCTGCAACTCCTAATCCATATGTGAGGCAAAATGGATTTCAACAACAACCTTAGAATGAGGAATCCAAGTTTTAAGCACTCATCTCCATAATCAAACAAGGTCATCTAGAAACCAATCAATTCATACAGAAAGCCAAACAGAATCAGCTGAAAACTGATAACGGTATTAGAGATTTGAAGACTCAAGTGGGGCAATTGGCTACTGATATGAATCTCATGAAGGCGCGAGCTTCAACAAAGTTACCATCACAAACGTTTGTGAACCCAAGAGAGCACGTTAATGCAATAACTCTAAGAAGTGGGAGACAAACTGAAGAGCCACATCAACAAAAAGAGGTTAGTGACGACATCGAAAAGGAAGTAGAAGCGGAAATCGTACCTAAGGAAAAGGTAACCTCAACCGGACAACCTAAGGACACTGTTCCCACTTTTATCATACCACCTACTTTCCCTAGTCGTTTTGCCAAATCCAAGAAAGAAGCTCAAGACAAAGAGATCATGGATATTATCAGCAAGATACACATCAACATTCCATTTATTGAGGCCATCAGAACCGTCCCTAGGTACGCCAAGGTTTTAAAGGATTTGTGTACAAGGAAGGATAGGTTGATTGCTAATGAGATTACTCAAGTAGGCGAAAGTGCTACAACTATGTTACTAAAGAAGAAGCATACAAAGTGTGAAGATCCTGGTGGTTTCACCGTACCCGTTACTATTGGTAACTGACGATTCGAGCGTGCTTTGCTTGATTTGGGAGCTTCCATAAGTGTTATGTCAGCAGATGTTCATGATTCTTTGAATCTTGGACCTTTGAAAGAAGCAAAAGTTACTATTCAATTGGCTAACAAATCCAATATATATCCTAAGGGAGTCGTGGAGGACGTGTTAGTTCAAGTGAATCAGTTAATCTTTCCGGCTGATTTCTACATTGTGGATATGCACAATGGAGATAATTGTTCATCTACTTCGTTACTTCTTGGGAGACCATTTATGAAAACTGCAAAGACGAAGATTGATGTTGATAGTGGTACACTTACTATGGAATTTGATAAGGGAGGTCATATGGTTCAATATTTTTGAAACCATGCGATATCCTAGTGATGTTCACTCTGCTTTCTCCATTGATGTTATTGTTTCGTTAGCACAATAAATGTTTGACTTGAACAGTGAAGATGAACTCGGAGTTGTGCTCCAGAATAGCATTGATTTGGACGTTCATGGAAAGCCGAACCTGGACGTTGAGATATCCAAAGAACTGGTGGATATGTGTGGTGCCTTAACAACGCTACAAGAAGCAAAAACCGGAAGTATTTCTTATATTTCATTACCCATAACTAATGAGGTTCCTTTACCTTCTATTGTGCAGGCATCGAAACTAGAATTGAAGCCGCTTCCAGACCACTTAAAGTACGCGTACTTGGGTGATAAAGAAGAACTTCCGGTGATTGTTGCAAATAACCTCACCCCAATACAAGAAGAACGTCTCCTCAGGGTTCTAAAAGAGCACAAAACGGCTATTAGTTGGACAAAGATGATATTAAAGGCATTATTCCATCCATGTGCGTGCATAGAATCCTAATGGAAGATGATTTTAAGCCAGTACTTGATTCTCAACGTAGGCTTAACCCCCCAGTGATGGAGGTCGTGAAGAAAGAGATCCTCAAATTACTAAGTGTGGGGGTGAATTACCCAATTTCTGACAGCAAATGGGTTAGTCCGGTACAGGTGGTACCTAAGAAAGCAGGTGTCATTGTTTTTAGAAATCAAGATGATGAACTCATTCCTACAAGAGTTCAAACAGAATGGAGAGTGTGCATAGACTACATAAATCTTAATGCCGCAACCCGAAAGGATTACTTTCCTTTGCCTTTCATTAATCAGATGTTAGATAGGTTAGAGGGACACTCACATTATTGATTTTTGGACGGTTATTCGGGGTACAATCAGATTTTTATTGCACCAGAAGATCAAGAGAAGACTACTTTCACTTGTACTTTTGGTACGTTTGCCTATAGACGGATGTCGTTTGGTCTTTGCAATGCGCCTGCCACTTTTCAGAGGTGTATGGTTAGTATATTTTCTGACTATGTGGAACGCATAATTGAGGTATTTATGGATGATTTTAGTGTTTATGGTGATTCATTTGATATTTGTTTACAAAATCTTGAAATTGTGCTTAAAAGATGCATAGACACTAATCTTGTTTTAAATTGGGAGAAATGTCACTTTATGGTAAATCATGGAATAGTGCTAGGTCACATTGTGTCCTCTCGAGGGATTGAAGTTGACGAAGAAAATATAGGCTTAATGAGAAACTTACAATATCCCACTTCGGTGAGGGAGATTCGTTATTTTCTTGGTCATGCAGGTTTTTACAGGCGGTTTATCAAAGATTTCTCCAAAATCTCAATGACGATGTGCAGATTATTGCAAAAAGAGGTTATTTTTGACTTCAAGAAGGAGTGCAAGGATTCCTTTGATAAATTGAAAGAATTGTTGACAACTGCACCAATTATCAAGTCACCGGATTGGAGTTTACCATTTGAATTAATGTGTGATGCGAGTGACTATGCATTTGGAGCCGTTTTGGGTCAAAGAGTAGACAAGCTTTCTCATGTGATTTATTATGCATCTAGGACCCTAAACGATGCACAAATCAATTATTCTACCACTGAGAAAGAATTTTTGGCTATAGTGTTTTCATTAGAAAAATTTAGATCCTATTTGGTGGGTTCAAAAGTGGTTGTATATTCCGATCATGAAGCACTTAAGTACCTATTAAAGAAGAAAGAAGCTAAGCCAAGACTTAAATAGTGGATTCTACTATTGCAAGAATTTGATTACGAAATAAAGGATAAAAGAGATGTTGAGAATACTGTTGCTGATCATCTTAGTAGACTTGTTGTTTCCGAAGAAGAACTTCCTTTACAAGATCGTTTTCTAGACGAACAACTTTTCTCAATTGAAGATTAAACACCTTCGTACGCGGATATAGTGAACTACTTGGTTACAAGACAAGTACCTAGTACAATGTCTAATTTTCAAAAGCTTAAGCTTAAGAAAATAGCCAAGCAGTATGTGTGGGATGAGCCCTACTTGGGGAAATACGGTTCTGATCAAATCATCCGCAGGTGCGTACCTAATTCTGAATTTCAATCTATTCTTACTTTTTGTCATACTTATGCATGTGATGGCCACTTTGGTTCTAAACGTACCGCTTTAAAAGTACTTGAAAGTGGATTTTATTGGCCTACCCTATTCGAGGATGCATATATTTTTTGCAAATCTTGTGATAGATGTCAAAGAACGGGAAATCTAGGTTCTCGAAATCAAATGCTACTCACACCAATTCTTGTCGTTGAAGTATTTGATGTGTGGGGAATTGATCTTATGGGTCCTTTTTTCAATTATAAAGGAAAATTTTATATACTTATTGATGTGGATTATGTTTAAAAATGGGTGGAAGCTAAAGCCACCCCTACTAATGATTCTCAAGTTGTTTGTGAGTTTGTGAAGGAATACATTTTTTCTAGACATGGCACACCAAGAGTGGTCATCAGTGATGGAGGCTCACATTTTCAACGATCCTTCCATGCTCTACTCAAGAAGTACACCATAACACACAAGGTTGGTACACCGTATCACCCACAAACTAGTGGGCAAGCCAAGATCTCGAACCATGAGATTAAATCCATTCTTAAGAAAACCGTAAACACTACACGGAAAGATTGGAGTTATAGGCTTAACGATGCGCTTTGGGCATATAGAACGACATAGAAAACACCGATTGATATGTCTCCATATCGGTTGGTGTATGGAAAAGCTTGTCATCTTCCGGTTGAACTTGAACACAAGGCGTATTGGGCGATAAAGATGTGCAACATGGATTATGACAATGCAGGGAAACAAAGGAAGTTACAACTTAATGAGCTAGAGGAGATATGTAATGATGCTTGCGAGAGTTCTCGTATTTAGAAGGAAAAGACGAAACTTTTCCATGACAAGATGATTTCTCGAAAGAATTTTGTTGTGGGGAAAAAAGTTCTTTTATTTTATTCTCGTCTTAAACTATTTCCTGGTAAGCTAAGGTACAGATGGATTGGACCGTATGTTGTTACTAATGTTTATTCTCATGGCGCAGTTGAAATTTCTAGTCTTAGAGATGGAAAAAAATTAAAGGTGAACGGCCATGGATTGAAGCCATATTATTAAAGCATTGCTTATTTGGATATGGATGTGCAAGAATTTCGTGATTATCTCCCTCTGGAGGAGTAATTGATGGAATGCCAAGTCGGGGTGAGGACATTAAACTAAGCGCTAAATGGGAGGAAACCCATCGGTTTTGTATCTCTATCCCTTTTGTTTTTAGTTTTCTTAGTTTTGCATGTCATATCTTGCATTCCCATCTTAGATTTTACAAGTCCTATATCAATAATGAAAGTTTTGACGAATTCTTGTCAGAAAATTCTGACTGCGCACTTGTCACGAAAATAACTCTCGAGACTTCTTACAGAGTCCGATTTGAGTGGTTCACCCCAACTTTTAAAGAGGACAGACATACCTTTCTTTTACAAAATGAAATCTGAATTCGGAGTCTGTTAAGTGGGAGCGATAGGCCTGGACATTTGAGTTTTGGTATTTTTCCAGAACTTCTTCAGATTGCATGTCAGTCAGTCCGAAGGCCATAAAAGTCAGACCATTTATCGAAACACTGTTACATTTTGACACCTTATAGAAAAGAGTAGGAGAAAAACCTTCGTTTAGGATGTTTTTCCTAGATCCCTACCCATTGGTACAATTTTTGAGTTTTTCAGAGATGTTATGTCAGAAATCAGAATTTTCGGTTTTGAACATTGAGGACAATGTTGAGTTTAAGTGTGGGGGAGCATTTAGTATCATACTATTTGCATATACACATAAATAAATAATACTCTTTGATTTCTTGCATTCTTGACGACTTCATATTTTGGAGTTACTTATGAGCTATTTAGGATGACACTCTAAACCTTTTCAGGTTGAAACCGTTCTTATGGTTGTAGATTGAGTTCCACTTTATCGTTCTAAAATTTTGAAATATATATGTTCATAATTGAATGTGAAACTAAGCTATGGTAGTCGTTCGAAAAATTCATCCTCGCAATTAATCATTACTGAATCACTTTCTTTTTATTTTTGTAAGTGATTTGGTGGGATCCTGGTACTTCCGTGGATGTTGTAGCAAGGTAATCATTGGTTGAGTTTATAAAATCCCTATAAGACAATTGTATTTCACTCATAAAGAGTGAGCCGAAAAAAAAACATATATAAGGCTCATCTTCATTTATCGACACTTGGATGGAAATACGTGTGAAACGTTGTCCCTGTCTCCGTCTCCTAAGCAAGCGTGGAACGCAGGATCCAAGGCAACTATCACGTATTTGCTGAAAAGGAACATGCTCTTAGAATATATAATCATGTAGTCAATAAAAATAAAAACCATATCATCATTATATAGCAAGTCAAAAAGACTATTGATGAGGTTCTTGACGCTTAGATAGCAGTATGTGTGAAACGTTGTCCCTGTCTCTGTCGCCTAAGCAAGCGTGGAACGCAGGATCCAAGGAAACTATCACATACTTGCTAAAAATGAAACATGTGCTTAGATTATATAATCATATGGTCAAGTTAAATGGGTGCTTCTCTCAACTATTGCGCTATAAATAAGAATCCTTTGACGACATTCATACAAGTATTGTGGGTAACATCTTTCACTTAAGTCAACATTTGCACACTTCACTTTTCTATTTCCATTTTCTTATCTATCCATGTGATTTCAGTATGCGAGTCTTGTGACAAACGTTGTAACAAGTACAATGACTATCTTAGTAAAATTTTGCAATCAGATTGAATGACATACATAAGTAATTGCTTATGTGTGCGGATAGGAATATATGTGGGATGTTTGCAGCTAAAGAACATATGCAAGCTAATTATTTGGCTTTTTGCTTTGTGTCTATCCTTAGTGGTTCTTCCAAGGCGAGAAATTTGAGTAGGTCATGGGTATACCTCTTGTAATCCCTCACGAGACTATAACTCGTCCACTTGGGACACCTAGGGGTTTAAAGGCTTGTTATACATGCTAAGTATAACCGTTTTCTCAACGAGATGGATTTGTTGTATTTAGGATTAGTTTTATTTAGCTTTCTTGATGACTGTCAAAAGATAAGTGTGGGGGAATTTGATAAGTGCATAATTCATATGATTTTAGTGTCCATTCCATACTTGTTTTAGCTATTATTATTGCATATTTTCGTATTATTACTCTTGTTTTCTCTTGTTTGACTCTATTAGGTGAATCATCCACAAAGGAGATAAAAAGTTCTGAAAAGATCTATGAAGAGAAGTATTCCAAGTATCCAAGTCCAAGAGAAGTTGAAGAAGTGCGACGAAAAGGAGCAAAACGCTCAAAATCAAGAGAAGGGACAAAGAACGATCTTAACCCATTAAAATTAAGTATTTTTCATCACCATATTGAAGGTAATTGAAAGATAAAAAGAATCCAAAAATAATGAGGTCATTCCGAGTTCAGATGAAGAAGTTGTGGCCAAAACAAGCTTTTATTGAATACGAAGACAGTTCGCAGACTTAATTCCGAAACTTTCTGCTGGAATTTGAAGTTTGTGGACTGGGTTCGCAAACTTAGGTAGTATGAAACGTGTATAAACTCCTTGGAATGCCTAAGGGCACATTTGAGAACATTATTTCGTTATTTTGGGTCGGATTCTTGAACCGAACCCAATACGTGAATACCAAACAATGTAAACCTAGAAAAAGGTATTAGGTTATGTGAAATGATATCACATCATTAGGTCAGGAAATTGTTAGGGTTTGGAGAGAAGAAACATCACACGGAGCGATTATCAATCGTAACGTTATCACTTTACTTTTCTCATATGTATATCATGGATGTTTCTACATCCATGAGTAGCTAAACACCCATTGATTGAGGATGAATTCTAAGTTGTAAACAATATTTGAGTTATTACATTAATTTACTTTGAATTTCTTCATATGATTATCGTTTTTTTATACTATTTGAATATTTATGATTGATTGATTGATTGTTTAGGCGGCCAACTAAATTGATTTTTTGATTCAATCTATCGCTAGTATTAAGTTAGGAGATAAGTAATCGTCGAATAACTTGTACACAAGTAGAGAACAAAAAACCTTGCAGAGGGATTCTGTGGAGCGATTGTGTGTATAAACAACACTAAAAAGTGGACCTTGATCTAAGAGTTTAACTAGTAGGATCAACCTATAAATTCACAAAAGATAAAGCATTCAATTTGATTACTCCTTGAGCGATCTACTACTTGGTGGTTCGTTGAATAAAATCTGATAGACGAGAACTTCCATATCCAGTGATAGAAGGAATTTAGGGATAACACTGATCTAGCTGTTATTCTACGGTTGGTGATAATCTATGATTAACGACGAGTAGGCAACTATAATAACTCATCGACGGTTTATTAACGAAGAAGGATTCCTCGATCATATCTCTCTCTATTGCTTACAACTTAATATTTTCATTTGCTTTTATTTATTTTGTTCGAAATCAAAAACAAAACCCTCCCTTTGTGACACTTGGACAACTAAAACTCACTGCTCTTCGTGGGAACGATCCTTACTTCCATTATATTACCATCTAATTGAGTGGAAATAAGATTATTAATTTGGTTGCACTCACGACACGCATCATTAAACGCTACACAAAATTACACCTAACTTCGTATAGTTGAGACCAAGCAACTAAACCTATAGTTCACTGATCAGATTTTTAATTGTTCTTGTAGTAATATAAGATTCGAACTCTAAGATTTGTGAAGACTAAATTTAAAGGTTTAACGAAAATAATAAAAGAGAGCTACTGGGACTGGGATTCCACCGAATTCATATCGTAAGGCTCAATTATTCATTCTCAACAATTATCGCTCAATAAAAATAACATCGACTTTTATTTTTCCAAAGTAGATTCTCAAAATATTAGTTATAAATCGTAAGCATGGGACATCAAACATTTAATCAAGCATAACCCATCAAATAAAATAATAACTAATTAATTCAAATCATAATTCTATTTTAATTATTGCAAAAGTCATATAGAAAATAAAATAAATTTACCCATATATGAAATTCGGCTTCCTCCGTCGTCCCAGTGTTGGGGTTTAGCTCATTAGGTTGGAAACACGCTCAAAAATATAATTCATAGCTCAAAAGGTGTTTTTATTGAAGAAGAGTAATAATATAGTGAATCTGCAACGCTGTATGGGCGTTACAGACGTCACCGTTACAAGAAATTGTTGCAAATTCAAAACAAGCGTGCCAAACTGACTGTTACGAGTACTGTTAATAAACGACAGTTCTCCGCGACAGTCTATAGGCGTCAAATGTTCTTCTTCTTCTTCTTATTCTCTGCAGCAGCAGAGAAATCTGCTCTGCAACCCTCTGTTCTTCTCCCCAACTCTCGATGCCCATCTATGACTCCTATAAACTCATTATATAGTCTCAGCAGCACCCAATATCTCTTGTTCAATGCGCAAATATTCTCTCGTTACTCCATTATTCTCCACGGGAATATTTTCCATTAGTATCACATGATTCTGAGTTGTTTGATTCATCCCAAAACCCCCCATTAGACAGCCGCAAATATTAAAAGAATATCCTATGTAACTTCCTATTATAACTCAGAGAATCAAATCACTTAAACCCGAAAATATCTTCTTTTGACTTCTCTGCGAAATCATGGAGATTTTGTTCTCCTTCCCTTTTCTGTTACGTGTATATGAGTTGTTGAACTATCTTCAGGATAATGACAAATCAAAACAGAATATCTTATTTCCATTTCCTTCCATATAACTCCCAAATATAACAGAACACCCGAGTTATTCTCTCTTCCCTGTGTAACGATAATCAACAAATTTCCTCCCTTTTTTAACGTGAAACAATCAATTACCAACCTTGTTTTGACCTAACAGGAAGATAAGAATCCAAAATCGAGAGAATATCTGACCAAAACTCGTGGAAATAAATTCCACAAATGTACGCAGCTTAACACCATTTCCCCGCTAAAAATAATTACTTAAACCGTGAAGAAGAAGGTGTCCCCTATCCAGAGTAGGGTTTCCTATAACAGTGGGGTGTCTTGGGATGCAAATAGAAGATGGAGTGCCCCTTAGCAATGAGGTGTCCCTTAGTAACTGAGGTGCCCCTTAACCAACAGTGAGAGACCGCTTATCAAATGCCCCCCGGGGGTACATTTAACAACTTTTCGAGCCGATTCTTCTAAAAATGTTTATTGCCAAAAAAACACCTACACACAAGTTTAATAGTGATAAAATGAATCCCAACTAATGTATTTATGGGTGAAAATGTGTCACACTTGCGTGTTCATCAAATTCCCTCACACTTACATTTTGTTAGTCCTCGAGCAAAACAGAAAATTGACCCGCTACACAGCTGGTCATATAATAAGATAGAGAGAAAGAGACCTGCTACACAGCTGGTCATATTTTTAAACCCGCTACACAACTGGTCATAACATGCAAGAAAAAGGAACAAACCCGCTACACAGCTGGTCATAACCCTAACAATCAAATTATTATTATTATTATTATTTTTATATATTTTTCATCATTTTTTAGACCCGCTACACAGCTGGTCATACATGCAAGAAAAAGGAACAGACCCGCTACACAGATGGTCATGATTTGCAAGGAATTTCCTGAAAAAATAAAGTAAAAAGTTAACCTCTCCTCCGCACTTAAACATTACATTGTCCTTAATGTAATTGAGTCATCCAACGCAAATATTAAGATGGGAAATGCAAAAAGTAAACCAAAATAAAAATAAAATAAATATACCTACTGGAATGTACAGAAATGAATCCCTAAAGATTAACAGCCTGAAAATTTGGGGATCAACCCAAAATGCAGTATTTACAAACGACAGCTTCACAATTATGCTATGAAAATATGGTGACATTGAAACTGTCTGAAATAGAGGATTACCCCCAAACCTAATTTTTACTTCACATGGAAGTGAGTATAGCACATAATATGGGGATACTATTGGGACAGGGAAATTGTCAATAGGCTCATGCACGGTATCAGAAATAGGGACGTCCTCTGGGTATTTGGATGCAAAGTATTCCAACAAAAATTTTGAAGCACATAATTCTAACCCTAAATTAGGTAACTTTTGGAAGTCTAAGGGACTAGAAACAACTTCTAAGTCGAGTGAACGATCTTGCGAGATAGATTCTCATAATAAATTAGACAAATCATCTACACAATCATTCACAGAGGTCATCTACAAATTCTGTCTCGACCAGAGGGTCACTACAAGACTAATCATCATCATCATATAATTTTTTACATTCCAGAATTCTCAATCTTAACTCCAAACTAAGTGGTGTGTGCTTATAATACTTCTCATATATATCTAGAGGAGATTCTTCACTTACCATATGTGGAAAAACCTCCATACCGTTGCCTACGCTTATATTCAGCAACTGTCATCTCAGACGAAGTTTCCTGATAATTTCACTATCTACGCTTATATTCCGCCAGCGTCATCTTAGATGATGTATCCCCAGAAGAAGTCATCATCCTCAAAATATCCCTGAAAAGAAATACAAAAAGAAACGCATAAAAAAGAAAAAAAAAGAATTTTTTTTTGAAAATACTGTACAAAATAAAAAATAAACCTAAAAATTAATCTAAAAACAAATCCGCGTCGGCGGCGCCAAAATGATCATATTTTTAATTGTTGTTGTAGTAATATAATATTCAAACTTTAAGATTTGTGAAGACTAAATTTAAAGGTTTAACGAAAATAATAAAAGAGAGCTACTGGGACTATGATTCCACCGAATTCATATCATAAGGCTCAATTATTCATTCTCGACAATTATCGCTTAATAAAAATAACATCGACTCTTATTTTGCCAAAGTAGATTCTCAAAATATTAGTTATAAGTCGTAAGCATGGGACATCAAACATTTAAGCAAGCATGACCCATTAAATAAAATAATAACTAATTAATTCAAATCATAATTCTATTTTAATTAGTGCAAAAGTCATATAGAAAATAAAATAAATTTACCCATGTATGAAATTCGGCTTCCTTCGTCGTCCCAGTGTTGGGGTTTAGCTCATTAGGTTGGAAACACGCTCAAAAATACAATTCATAGCTCAAAAGGTGTTTTTATTGAAGAAGAGTAATAATATAGTGAATCTGCAACGCTGTATTGGCGTTCCAGACGTCACCGTTACAAGAAATTGTTGCAAATTCAAAACAAGCGTGCCAAACTGACTGTTACGAGTACTGTTAGTAAACGACAGTTCTCTGCGACAGTCTATAGGCGTCAAATGTTCTTCTTCTTCTTCTTCTTCTCTGCAGCAGCAGAGAAATCTGCTATGCAACCCTCTGTTCTTCTCCCCAACTCTCGATGCCCATCTGTGACTCCAGTAAACTCATTATATAGTCTCAGCAACACCCAATATCTCTTGTTCAATGCGCAAATATTCTCTCTTTACTCCATTATTCTCCACGAGAATATTTTCCATTATTATCACGCGATTCTGAGTTATTTGATTCATCCCAAAACCCCCATTAGACAACCACAAATATTAAAAGAATATCCTACATAACTTCCTATTATAACTCAGAGAATCAAATCACTTAAACCCGAAAATATCTTTTTTTGACTTCTCTACCAAATCATGGAGATTTTATTCTCTTTCCCTTTTCTGTTACGTGTATATGAGTTTTTGAACTATCTTCAGGATAATAACAAATCAAAAAAGAATGTATTCTTTCCATTTCCTTCCATATAACTCCCAAATATAACAGAACACCCGATTTATTCTCTCTTCCCTGTCTAACGATAATCAACAGATTTCCTCCATTTTTTAACGTGAAACAATCAATTACTAACCCTATTTTGACCTAACAGGAAGATAAGAATCCAAAATCGAGAGATTATCTGACCAAAACTCGTGGAAATCAATTCCAGAAATGTACGCAGCTTAACACCATTTTCCCGCCAAAAATAATTACTTAAACCATGAAGAAGAAGGTGTCCCCTATCCAGAGTAAGGTTGTATATAACAATGGGGTGTCTTTGGGTGCAAATAGAAGCTGGAGTGCCTCTTAGCAATGAGGTGTCCCTTAGTAATTGAGGTTCCCCTTAACCAACAGTGAGAGCCCGCTTAGCAAATGCCCTCTGGGGGTGCGTTTAACAACTTTTCGAGCTCATTCTTCTAAAAATGTTTATTGCCAAAAAAAACACCTACACACAAGTTTAATAGTGAAATGAGTCCCATCTAATGTATTTATGGGTGAAAAGGTGTCACACTTGCGTGTTCATCATTCACCTAGTTCGGTCTGTATTCCCACGCCTCCAACTTATAAATAAGTCACAAACTTGGAACAATTCCTTTGGTTCGTATTCCAAACGTAAAGTAACAACAAATATGTTTGGTATCAACTCTCTTCAACCAAGTGATATAGTCGGACAAAGGCTCTTCTGTTTATCTTAATATAAACTCATTCGTCAGGTCCTTAGATATATCTTATGTTCAATTACCGAAGTAATCGTTAAGATTTTGTGATCAACACTCTTAATCCAAAGAATAGTGTTTATGCCGATCTACTCAACTAATCAATCCAATCCTATCACAAGGATAAAACTGATTATTAGTTGGATCCTCTTTTTACCGAAACAAGTATTGTGCACACCAAAGATTATGAACCCACAAATCAGAAATCTTCAATATCTTCTTCGTCTTCAAATCTTCTTAGATCTTCAATAAACACCTGCACACAATCACTTGAATCTCTTATGATAAATCACGCACATAATGGAGTCTGTTAACAATGGATCATCACAAGATCGTCTTTAGAACTAACAACAGTCTAAAGATCACTGTCGAAACTCTTAACTAGTTTGAGTGAATCTTATATCAGAAGAGAAGATCCTCAAGTATAAACAAACTAGGTGCAATCAAAGTTCAACCACCGTTAGTCAATCAAATCAATCGAAAACAAAAGATGAACCGCAATTATATAGTTTACCACCAACGATACTAATAGAGATTCTTAATCCCAAAAAAGACTTTAAAACGAACGGCCGTAAGAGAATTCGCCTAACTAGGTTACTCTCCTCTCCGAATAGGCGGCTTCAACAGTAGCAGCACAACAAGAGGTAGTTTGCTGTTACGAAGAATTAGTTTGCTAGAAATGCAAAATTTCATATTTATAGACTAGGAATTTTGGACACCAAGGAATTTCCAAAACCGAAAATATTCTCAAGATATTCATTAAAGCACAAATTCGGTTTCCATAATTCCTGTAAATGCTCTGTCCAAAAATAATGATCGAAATCTCTCAGAAAATCTTTAATTAGTAAATGCACATTACTAATTCTTATTTTCCTAAATATGAAATTAAAAACCTTAATTAAAAGATTCTTAACTTATTTGTGTTTCGATCCTGGGATTCTCTTCCCTTAGCTATTATGGAATAACTTTGAATAATTAAATATAAGAATTCACAACATGTGTTCAAAGTGTGTCTACATCCTTACTTTGTAAGTCCTCTTTCATACTTACAACCTTGAAACTGATTTTCCACACTTCCAAACAAGTTTAGAATTGGTTTGTTAGAGCATTGCTCGGTCGAACTAGCATGCGTTGCTATCTCAAGCATGTTTTTCAATGTTAGTGATCAAAACTATAAGTCTTGATTTCTAGTCTATTATAGCTAAGTCCCGGACTAGGATATAAAGTGTAGTTGAGCTCAAGAACTTCATGGAGATTCATCATACAAGTAGAAGAAATGCTCAAGGAACCGGTGGAACTTCTCGACAAAAAGGTATGTGAAGACTTGAACTTATCTATCACTCAAAAGTATATCTACTCTATCTCGTACTCTTTGAGACAAGAAGTCGTATGCTATATATATAGACTTTGAGTATACAAATTTGGTAGTTTGAGCCGAGTATACCTCGCCTATCTATATCTTGAAATTTGTGTTGGTAAACTTTTCTCTTCGATCAAGTTTATCTTTACCATGTGACGAAAGTCATGATATGTTTCAATCATCTTGAAAATTGCTTTGACGAGAAATGGTGTAACAACTATAACGTCCTCTAAGAATATTTCAATGATTGAAATGAGAGTTTAGATTACATAACCGATGGTGGACATAAGCATTGTTGTGGAAACACATTTATGTATAAGTCCTATTCCTTGAACCAAAGTTTGCGAACTTTGTTGATCAAGAGAACCGGAAGAATGGCGTGCGCCAAGTCCGCGAACTCATTCCGCGAACTGCCGAAGTTCTCAAACCCGAGAATTACTGCTGGAGTTGAAAAAATACTTGCGTGAAACTAAGTCCGCGAACTCAGTCCGCGAACCCAATCCGCAAACCAGCGATGTTCTCATACCCGAGAATTTCTACTGGAGTTTGTAAACTCTACCCGGTAACTTAAGTCCGCAAACCTAGTCTGCGAACTTGAGAAGGTTATATATCTGAAGATGATTTCTGAACTTAAACTTAAAAAGTCTAAGGAATGCAGTTTGCAAACCGTGGCTATAAAAGTTCATGAACCGATTCAAGTGAATCAAATCATCTTTGCTTTAATTGTGTCTTGTGTAGTACATGAGATTTCCTTGCAATTGAACAACTCTCTAACTAGTTCATTTGAAGTCATTTGAACTAGTTATGGTGAAGAATAACATGGTTGATATGAAATTCTCATATGGCTAACCATTTGGTGAACTATTGTTGAACCAACAAGTGCATACGTTTGGGTACGGTTAACAAACCTAGAAACGTGCATTGTCAAGTGTGTGTAACAAGCTAAGTTTTCGATCTAACGGTTGAGAAATATTAGCTTGAATCTAAATCAGGTTTTCATCTAACGGTGGATATTGATTGCTTCTTTACCAAGGTAACTTAATTGCAAACCCTGATTTAAAAGACTATATAAAGGAGACATCTAGTATTGTGCAACCCACACCTTATGTGTGATACTAGTTGGCGTTCTAGAGTCGTTTATCCTTTAACCTTTGGTTTTATTCTTCTAAAACCAGGTTAACGATTTAAAGACTTCATTGGGATTGTGAATCCAGACCGATACTACTTTTATCGTAGTTGTGTGATCTGATGTTGCATCTTCTATCATACGAGTACAATCAGATTGATTGGCTTGAGATTGATATCTCCGATAGGAAATATATAAAAAGTAGTCACAAACATCTTCGTCTCATTGTTTGTGATTCCGCAACATCTTGTTTCGCTACCATACTATTAAGATTGTTGTGAGGTGATTGATAACTCTAGGCTGTTCTTCGGGAATATAAGGTCGGATTATCAATTGGTTCATTTTCACCTTGATTATTATCAAAAGACGGAACAAAACCTTTACAGTTTATCTGTGGGAGATAAATTGATCCTTTGATAGACTTGTCTGTGTGAGATAGATTTGTTTATTTTCAAAGCCTGCGATGTTGGGTCGTAGCAACTCTTAGTTGTGGGTGAGATCAGCTAAGGGAATCAAGTGCACAGTATCCTGCTGGGATCAGAGGCGTAGGGAGTACAACTGTACCTTGGATCGGTGGGAGACTGATTGGGGTTCAACTACAGTCCAGTCCGAATTTAGCTTGGAGTAGGCTAGTGTCTGTAGAGGCTTAATATAGTGTGTGTTCAATCTGTACTAGGTCCCGGGGTTTTTCTGCATTCACAGTTTCCTCGTTAACAAAATTTTTGGTGTCTGTGTTATTTCAATTTCCGCATTATATTGTTTTATCTTTATAATTGAAATAATACAAGTTGTGCGTTTAGATTATCAATTAGAGTAATCCAACCTTTGGTTGTTGATTGTCATTGACTGATCCTTGGATATTAGTCTTTAGTACCATACAAGTTATTCCATGTGTTTGATTAAAGACTCGCTGATTTCTATTAGCTTGAGTAAATCAAAAAAAGAGAGAGATATTAACTCCTTGAGATACTTTTACCTAGATTGAGTCTGACACTAGTACAAACCTTCACATAGGCCACGTTTTTTGGTTTACATCCTAGCCACGTTTTGGGTTATTTATGTGGCTACTGGTCATCATTATAACTATAGCCACGTTTTGTGTTACCATGTATCCATAGTGCACCATTTGGTCATGGGTTTAAACCTAAACCTATCAACTGTATCCATAGGCACCTTTTGGTCATGGGTCTAGGTCTAAACCCATCACCCGTAGCCATAGATGAGTATATGGCCACATTAACCAATTGGGTATGTGTCTAATATGTAGGGTGGCATTAGACACACCTATTTAGCCGAGGCGATAAGCGAATTTATTTAGCCACACTTTAATTTTTTTATGTGTCCAAAATGTAGGGTTCATCAAACATGTCGAGAAGATGTTGTTTACATTCCAAAGCATTGATTGCACCGGTTCAATATATAGATTTGTATACCCACGTGAGTATTGTTTGCGCTACCAGTATCTTGAGTAGCTTATTATTTGATTCTTTAACATCTGATACGCTATAATGTAAATTTTCCTTACCAGTTTCGGAATCGGGATGTTAATCAGTTTATCTTGTCATGTAATGGTCATATTTAATGAAGACAATGTTAGTCACTGAGCAAAAACTATGCACCATTTAGGCTGTGGTGACTGAATCGTGTGATGCTGCCACATCACGTGCTAAAGCATTAACAATACTCTTTGTAAGAGAAACTTCATTAAGATCAATGTCTTTTCCAAAACTATCTTTGCAGAAAGTAAACTAACATCTCCGCAGAACAAATTAAACGACAAAAAATTAATAAATTTCTTTGAACTAAGATTGACTAAGATAACTAAAGCCAAGTCCGCAGAAATATGAAATGAATAAGATTGCAATGAAAAATCCAATAATACAAAGAAGTAAATAAATCCACTATAGTCGACTTCCTCGATCTTAGGTTCAGCACCACCAGCTCATGCTGCAAGATCGTCAGCATCCATCCCTACCAGCAGGTCAAAATAAATCATGACCAAAGATTGTCATAAGATACACTCAGAAATTATCTTATGGTAGTCCTATGCATATTTAAGAGTCCTGTAGTAAAAAAAGAACCAAGAAAGGTATACTGAGACTGAACAAAAATATTTAACAACACTATTACTAATTTAGAGAAAGAAGGCGTATACCTATTGAATATTTGAATTTCTATGTAAAATATGTATTACTTATATCGCCAACAAAGAAAACATGAATCTCTTTACAAGGATTTATGTAATATGTCTGGGAGTCTGAGCAAGCCCGTGAACAGGTGAATCCTTGGATGTTGTACATGATAGAAGTTTTTCGTGAAGCTTCCTTTTTATGGATATTGGTGGAAATCCCATACTAAGATGATTCAATAGCCCCAGTTATTGCAAAATTGGCATCTACGTGCTGCATGTATAAATAAGGTATTATTATAATTACTATGATCCTCAAGGAAGAAAGCAAGTCTCTCTTCAATACCAGCGTAGTTCTTGCAGTCCATGCATTTATAGTTCTCAGAACAGAGAATGTTGGCTTGGAAACATTTGCAGTATTTCTTAAGACATCCTGATTTCTTGCAATGGCATCCCTTATTGTGCTTTTCGATTATTGAAATGTCACCATTTTCCTCCTAATATGGGTTTAGAAAGTTCATATTTTGTCAGCAACATAAAGTGAGAATTTAGCAAATGGGATTATGTGTATAGCAATTTTTAAGTGTGAAGTTCTTCACTTTAATATTTGATTTGATATTAGTCAATTTCATTTTTCATGCAGTCTTTCTTACATGTTAAATAGTCAAACATAACCTAGCAGAAGCAACAAACATGGAACTATGGGAAGTTTGGGTTTATATTTACACATATGCTTGTCAATCAGAGACCTATTTTTAAGTAACCACATATTAGGTCATATTGTAAGATACGGCAAATAATGGATCCATGTCAAAATTTACCATCGAAAACATAAGTTAGATGACAACGTAGATTTATTAATTTGTGTTCAGGGGAAGATTTAACAGTAGAAATCCCATGCTCAAAAATATCCCTAAAGTAATTACTCAAGTTTTCCTTCAGCAGATCACAATGATACACCAAAAATAAAAAGGAAACAAGATGGTCGCTCTAACACAGTTTTCATCGAGTGGTAATTACATATTATAGATGGTTAGAAAACTCATAGACACGTTTTTTAGAAAATCAATGAGTTAGACCACATACCTTAGTGTCACGAACCCCATGAGGACCACTAGCAATCTTTGGCCGGATGCATTCAGATTATGTTGTAAAGTAGCTTCCGCAGCCTCTTTCCTACATGTCTCGTTCTCAATATTGTTAGAACAATATGTGCAGTTGCATCCATCACAGTTAACTCCTGAAGCAAAGCACTCATTAAATCAAATTAGATAACTTAGAAAACCCACAAATAATAAAAAGAAAAAAAATTAGTACAGCCCCAAGATCAATGTGTGAATTTCGCGGACAGGGTAAATTGATATACCTTCTAATTCTTCATCTTAAAAACCAATGTACTTCTCCTTCACCTGTTTTCTCGACGAGCTTTGCCAGTCCAAAATCTGAAATCTAAAATGCCAAAAATGGATACAAATAATGGTACCAACAAGTGATTCTCAGGTAGTCAAAGAACTTCTGAACTGAGATTCTCAATGCTCACCACAATCACATAAAATTTTGAGTATAAATTTTCTTTTTGTTGTTGCTAATGACGGAGTTTCCCTAATTTCATTGAAAATTGAATGGAACGAGAGTCTGAGACACCAAGCAAAAATCGGTTAGCTAGAGTCAAAACTGTTTTTAACTCATGACCACAAACAAAAAACTCCAAATTGAAACATCCAAGGGCCTAAAAATAATGGTTTTTTGCCTAAAAATCGATACACGGTCTAATCTCAGCACCCATGGATTGCCATTGGCTTTTTTGCATCCAACCATAACTTTTCTTTTTTCTCAGGATCTCAGTGATACAAAAAGTTTTCTCGGGATCCAAGGGCCTAAAAATATCGAACCTCCAATAGATATAGAAAGTCACATAAAATTGTTGAAGGAAGTTGTTAAATTAAGCAAAAGTTGAGCTGATCTTATACGAAAATTCATATCGAATTACATTATTTCACAAGCCGCAGCTTAGGCTTTCTATAGTTTTGACTGGTATATGACATGATTTTGCTTGCAAAAATAGGAGGTGGTGAGAAGCTCGAATACTAATACAAATCTCATATCCTGCAGTGAAGATATATACCAGATTTGCTACTTCGCTAAATTTTCATACAAGATGGCCTGGAGGTTTGTTCTGCGCAAGGGTATGTTAGGATTTAAAGAGAGCTGATAATAAATGCTAACCTCAACCGTATCACGAGCGAACACAGTGAAACTACGGGTAAGTGCTTTCAAAGCAAAATCTTCCCTAGGAAGACTCTGACACGGCGAGCTAATTTCCTTCTCGATGGCCTTCACATCTACACCACCTCCAGAAATTAAACCTGACTGTCAGGACCATGCTATGCCTGAGACCACCAAAAACAATGTAACTAGAAGATCAAACAACACTGAGTGGCCCATTAGAAATAGAATACGTCGATGAACAGGAAATGTTTGTGCAGGACATAGAAGATACTAAATAATTCAATTATTTTACGTGAAGTTCTTAATACAAACTAAATGAGAAATTCAGAAGTAAATGTATCTATGAACACCTGAGACGGTAAATCACAGTAACCAGAATTTCAGATGGGTGCAAGCATGTGTACTGAAACCATCGGTTCATTGTTCTGCATCGCAAAAAAAATAAGAACGGACGGAGGTCAAAGCTTCAAGCAATATTAAGAACTTAATATAAATTCTGAAAATTTAACATGTGAAGACAAATAACTTGGGTATAAAAGAACTGGAAATGGTAATGGAAGTTATAGTGCTTAAGTATAACGAATCTTAAAATTACCTGAAGAATCATTTCAACAGCAAATTTTCTCCACCTACAATAAGATAAAAGTGACCATCGCGTCAAGCTTTTTCCTAAACAAAATTCCTTACAAATAAATGAAAATGTTGGAGAACTTCAGCACCTTAGGACATATAAAGCCCCCCACGTCATGGCTGAAATGGCCTGCATGGGTGGAAAAAAATGATATTAGTGTTTCCGTCCGAAACTGTATGTCTACGCGATGTAGTGCTAATAGAGGTTGCGGTAAGATGACTACCTAAGGTAATATGAAAACTCCAATCATCAAGGAACCAAAGCTGAATATATTGTCTCTCCTGGACCCTGATACTTATTCAGGAGATGTGTACCTATTTATAAAACCAAGCAAATTTTAGTTAATCATTTCCATAAACACATAAAGGACATCAAGTTATCCAAGTTAGTTGATTTGCAATTAAACTCCTAAGCCTGTTCATTATGGTCAAGCCATTTTTTTCTTCTTCTTCGCAGAAAAGAAATTGCAAAACAGCACCAATGAAGAAGGAAGTTAAATTACAAGAAGCCAAGGGGCATGGACCGATGAGAAAACCCAAACATAAAAGTACATAAAAATATATTTGAACCAATAGTCAAATCAAAATTTATAAATCCATAGACAACAATAAATAATTTCAATTAACACATATCTTCATACCCAAAATCAATGTACGATTACAAGGAGCAAGATAAATCGATATATCTTCCTTTTCTCCATCTTCGAAATCCCTGAAAAATCACGAGAAAAAATCTAAATAAAACTGATGGGTTTTGGGTTAGGGTTGATTAACCACTTAGAGAGGTGTCGTTTTGTGATTTGGTTGGAGTAAACACTCTGCTAATTGGTTATTGATATTTTTGGTGGTGAACAATCAAAGTCTGTTCATGGGTTCTGTTGAAGGGTTTCAAGCTTGGAAAGAAAAAGAAGAAAACGCCAAGAACAACAAATATGGAAAGATGCGGTCAGGGTTTTCATATAAAAAGAAGTTTTAGTGAAATTTTGGGAAAATAATGCGCCAAAACTTGGGTCGCTCCCGCCAATCGAGATTGCAATTTTCCCTCCTGTAGGTGGGTAATCTATGTCACTTTTTGTGTTTTCATTTATACTCGTTAGATTAGAGATTCTATTTTCTATTGGTGGGATAAACACGATACGGATAATACTTGTTCTATTGTGTTGGTTATGTTTTCTTTTGTGTTGGTGATGTTTATTTCAACATGGGGCTGAGAGCAAGGTATTGAGAGCGTGAAGCGTTTTTCATTTTTATGAAGCGATGTGTATGTCGAAGTGTGAAGCGTCGCTTCATGGTTGATGTTTGAAACAGATGATTTCTTATAAATAAATTAGTCGTAACTAGTAATTATAAATTTATTAGGAAGATAATATCTATATAAATTTTATATCAGTCTATTTTTTATCAAAAACAAAGCGTGTGTAAACCAGTTAAACCTACTCCATACAAGTGGGAGGCGGGGTGTTCAATTCCCCCTTAAACACATGAGCTTCACATGACCGCTTCCGAGCGAAATGCTGAAATTTGAAGCGAAGTGTATGCTCTGAAGCTTGAAGCGTACGCTTTATGAAAGATGCGCTTCACATGACCGCTTCGAAGCGAAGTGATGAAATTTGAAGCGAAGCGTACGCTCTGAAACGTGAAGCGTACGCTTTTAAAAACCATGGCTGAGAGTATTACATTGAATCTTAGAACGTGCATCCTATGGAATGTTTGGAAAGAAAGGAACAATTTTAGTTTCAGCAACACCACCATTACAGTTCAATAATGCATGTTCAGATCCCTACATATCCAGATGAGACTTTAAATATTTGACTTGCACCACGCACTGAATTTTGACTCAAATGCGAGTATTACTCATCTCAACAGTGTGATATGGAATCGTCCCTCCCCTGGTTATAAAGATAAATGTAGATGCAGCTTTCTCCTCTATTGTAGCGGAAGCACGAGCTTATAGCTTTGGGGTTCAGCTGGCTAACATGCTACAAGTTACAAAGATCATAATGGAAAGTGATGTTGCAGATATCCCTAAGGCTATTAAAGGAAGTACAAATGATATATTATGGTGTATCCTCTCTACGATTCTATCAATTCGAGATCCGTTCAATCCATTTCTACTCAACAAATTTGATCCAACTATTCACAATGTTACATAAATCGATCATAGTCATTATGCCTGAATATATTCACTATGTTTGATCTATCCATTTATTTCCATCCACTTCAATCGAACTATCCATAATTTTGGTTAGTATTACTAGATCATACTCGTTAGGAATGATTATCAACAAATTCATTCCAACTGTGCTTAATCTTTCGTTATTCCATTGAACCACTAGATCATTGTCGAAATTATCAGATAGGGCTCGGTATAACTGATTACACGCCTGATTATATGTATTCCAATTTTCCTCGATTTTCCCCCAACATTACTAGATTGACACTTGTTTTCCTAATTATCCATAAAATCCAATGCAATTTAAATCAAATTTACTTTGTTCCAACAAAATGTCTTGATCAAATTTAATTTTTTTTAGATCACATGGTTTAACCCACCAGTCCAACCCAGTCCAGTCCATTATGGTTTTAAGGTTTTACTTATGTTATTTCCACATAACATCGAATAGGATGTCCTTAGTAGATCTAACGGTGGATAATAGTTATCATTAGCCCAACCAATAGTTAGATCAATATACAAGAACCTCTTATCTTACGCTCTGTAACACCTCAAATTTCTTTTTTATTTTTCCTCCTCAACCAAAGTTACAGAGTGGAGAGAACTGGAGATAACTAAGCCGAAGGGGATAAAGTTCTTGGCTGAAAATCAGGGAAAGTTTGAGATTTGTTAGAGAAAAAAGGGTTCTCAATTTTGGAAATATTTTTAGCTCTACCGTAGGATCAAAATCAAATGGTGTTTTCTTAGGAGATTTTTCCCGAAAGAAGAAATCGTAGATGAAACTCAATATTTTTTTCAGTTCACCCTAAATAATTTTGAGCGGGATGAAAATCAAATGCAAAATCTTTTGGGCGGGATTATTCAATATGTTCGACGATATAAAGAGCCCTAAGATGATGAGGAATTGCATCCGATTTCAGCTAAATCTAACAAAGGTAGATCTTGTTCTCAATTTTTCCTTCGTCTAGAAAACTTAGTTATTCAAACCCTAATTGATTCAAACCTTAATTTTTGATTCAGACCCAATTGATTCAAAGGTTAAGTTTTGACACAAACCCTAGTTCTTAATTTTTGATTCAAAGGTTAATTTTTTACTCAAACAAAACCCTAATTGATTTTAGTTTCTGTGTTTTTCTTTTTTTCTTTTTTTTTTATTAGTATGAGTAATTGGTACTTCTGATGTTGCTCTACAATCTTGTTTTAATTATTAGTTTCTAACAGAAGGGAATATATGGGGATACTGAGATTTTATAAAAGTCGGTCAATTTTTAGTGTTTAGTCATGCATCTGATTTTGAACATAAATCAAGGTGTGTAAGAAGAGCAATAAAATTGATGGATTATTTTCATATTTGATTCAATTTTTAGTGTTTAGTTATGCATCTGATTTCTGAACATAAATCAAGGTGTGTAAGAAGAGCAATAAAATTGATAGATTATTTTAATATTTGATTCATTGGCAGCAGGGTTTATGCACCTATTTATGTCTTATTAAGAAGAAGACTGGTGTTCTCTTGGGAACTTCTGGATGAATCTATTACCTATTGTTCTAGTGTTTAGTCTAGATACATATATGCATGTTTAAGCTTTTCCTCTGTTATGCTTAGGATCTTTATGCATAATTTATTTATTTTAATGAGTATCAATCAATACATGAATTTCCAGAGTATTTATATTTCATGACTGTGCATACACAGACACATAGGTTGTTGTTTGATTTATTAAGTTACAACTAATTTGTATTTACAATTTTTTTTTCTTTTGATATTCTGAGACCGCATCCTGCTCTTGCATCTAATCATACTATTACTTCTGTTAACTGTTATGCTAGCAGTATGAAAGGAGATTTCAATATGTGCTTTCATTTTTCTTTGTTATAGAATAGTTGTAGTTTTTTTCCCAAAATACTATCATCAGGAGGAGCATTCATCCAAGTTAGTACTGACATAATCAAGACCATTTTAATTAACTGTTATATTGAATACCAGACCTGTTCATCATCTCAAATGTTATGACATAATATCATGTTTTATAATCAAATCATCATTATGCTCGATTTTTGGATCGAGTATACAAGAATTAAATATATGCAAGCTTATTAACTTTTGATTTTGATTGAAAATAATTCAGACCATATTTAATTGAATCATATATATGTATATGCAGTTTCTGATATGCCTATATACGAGAATTCCATTTGGGAGACAGAGTATGATGATGAGTATGTTGATAATGAGACTGCTTCCCTGGAGGTTCAAGCCTTGCAGAATGTAAGAGAGTCAGAGGATGAAGGCGAAGATAACGATGGTAGTGGCACCAGTTCCGATTCCGATGGTGATAGCTCCAGTTCTGATGATGAATCTACTGAAAGTCCTGAACATCCTGGTAAATGTTTGATCTGTTATACTAGCTTGTTTGTTTTGGACTTAAGTAGAATGTGTATACTCTTACACAATGTTTACTCTTATTTTGGGTTTTTAAACTATAAAAGACACAGGGGCTCCAAACAATACATCAGAGTCTGAGGAGATTACTGTTAGAGGTTTAGCTAGACTTAAGAAGCTGAAGAAAAAATTTAAAGGCAAGAAACACGTGATAGAATTTGATAAACTTGGTCGATTTAAGGGGGATTATAAATCTGAAATTGCTAGTTACATGGGTGTATTGGTACGTCGAGACGTTGGTCTCAGGCACTTGAAGTGGAAGGAAGTGAAGTCAGTGTTGAGGGATAAGTTATGGCACGAACTATTGGTATGTATATGCTGATCTATATTCAATTTTAATTATATTTTTGTTGGGTTACCCGCCATTAATATTCGATTCATATTGTGGCAGCGGTTTTATGAAATTGAGGAGACTAGGAGAACACAAATTATGAAATATTTTGGTGAAAATTTGCGCAACTTCAGAAGAAAGTTGTATGTAAAGTTTATAATGCCCAATTTGGGTAAACCTGGTAAACTAAATACTATTCCTAAACCATATCGTTGTATTGTGAACCAAGAACAATGGGACGAGTTCGTAAAGTGGAGGCTGTCTGATAAATGCAAGGTTGTATATCACACGTTTTAGTATTATTATTGATATTAATTTCATTAATTAGTCTAACTTTTTTATGAATGAAATTCTTTAAATTTGTATGCTCAGGAGTTGTCCATTAGGGGAGCTAAGGCGCGTGAGAACCACAAATATAACCACAGGACGGGAAGAGCAGGGTAGGCAGGGCTGTTGGAAAAATTAGTAAGTCCAGTTTCTTATCAAAAATTAGTATTATTTCCAGTTTAAATTATAGTATTATCTATCTAATATTTGGCTTGTGTATTTTATAATTACTAGATTAATGAGAAAGAGATCCTTGAAGATGAAAATACTTCACGGTCTTTACTATGGAGGAAGTCACATCAAAACAAAAATGGAGAATACGATGACGATGATGTTAGGGAAAAAGCAGCTCAGCTTGTAAGACGACTGAAACTATCTAGCTATTTGTTTTGTGCTTGAGTAACTGTGAAAATAATTTTGCTTTAATTGATTATCACTTCTAATCCCTTAATTCTTTTTTTGTGCAGGAGGATTTTGATAAGCAGCTGGAAGATGGAACTTTGACAAAACAACCAGGCAATGATTCTATCACCCTTGTGTTTGGGGAAGAACATGCTGGGCGTGTAAGATGTATAGGCAAGGGAGTGACTCCAACAACGTACTGGCACCTGCCACGGAAAGGAGCATCCAAGGAGCACATTGAACTGAAGAAACAACTGGAAGATGAAAGACGCGCGAACCAAATGGAGAGATATAGGAAGGATGCAGAAATGAAGGAAATGAAGGCAGCAATGAAGGCACAAGAAGAAATGATGAGCAGCTTAATGTCTCAGCTAAAATCTCAAGGCATATTGAAAAATAAAATCAAAAGCAAAAAGGCACGGGTATGTTTAACATCATCCAAGTAATTTTGATTAAGTATGTATTTCCTAATAATTATGCAGTATCTAATATGTCAACTGCACTATATAGAAATCTCCTATTAGAGAGAAGTATCTTATGCTTGAATCCCCTGTTACAAGGATTTCTCCGACTGAAAGGAATGAATCTAATACAAATAGAAATGACCCTGAATCTGAACATGTATCTCAGTCTACGGGATCGAAAGATAGTTCTGAACTCCAAATGGTATGTTTCTTTTGCAGGTATTTAAAATATATAGTGCTTTGAGAGTTCCATTTTTTGTTGATGTTAATATAACATATATTTTTGTAGTCTGGAAAATACAAACAAAAGTATCCTGCATCTGAGCATCTACCCCTTAGTTCACCAGACAATTCTCAATCGAAAGACAAAACTGAACTTTCAACGGTATGTCCTTTTCACAGGTATTTAAGCATTTTGAGATTTGAATCTGTTGATGTCAATATAACATTTATGTTTTGCAGATTGGTAAATGCAAACTGGCTCATGCTTCACTGAGAAATATCATTGCATGGGGTTCGGTTCTTCCATCAGTGCCAGGTCAGAAGGTTCATGGAGATCCACTCCGGGATGATTGTGTCAGAGTGACGGTTGAAAAATCGATATTAAAGAATCATTGTTTGCCAGTCCCATCTACTCATCTCAAAACAGTAGAGGATGCTGAAAAATCTATAGTAGCTTGGCCTAAAGAGTTTGTGATCTCTTTCTCTAGTGTAAGTTTCTTTATTATACATGTTTATTACCTTCTGCATCCTGACCATATAACTGTTAACATGGTTTTTCCCTTAATTATACATCCACTGGCTTGCTGCAGGGCCATCCACTTTCAGACCCCGGTGAACATGATTCTGACCCAAATAATGAATATGATTCTGACCCAAACACTAAGAAGACAAAGAAGAAGAAACCTTCATATATGAAGAGCGGGGAACTAAAGTCTCGGAGATCCAGCAAGAGACTCAAGACTGCATCCTAATTATTAATAGAAATAGTCGTGGACTATAGGATTTGGATGTTTAAACTTTTAAGTCTCTCTTTGAAAGTTTGTTTTCTCAAGGTTACTGCACAATTATCAGATTGAGATGTTTATTATATTGTGAAATGAAATTATTTTGGTACAATTCTAATTGTAGTCTTCATTAATTTTTTATGGATGGTTATTTAGGTGATTTTTGAATAGCTACATTGAAAACACTTGATGTGTCCAAAAGGTGAACAATAGCTACATTCAAAAAACTTGATGTGTCCCAAAGGTGAACAATAGCTACATTGAAAACACTTGATGTGTCCAAAAGGTGAACAATAGCTACATTGAAAAAACTTGATGTGTCCAAAAGGTGAACAATAGCTACATTGAAAACACTTGATGTGTCCAAAAGGTGAACAATAGCTACATTCAAAACACTTGATGTGTCTTTCGAAAAAATTTAGCCACGGTGCTACAAATTTTTAGTAGTCATAACTTATTAATTGGCCATGTAAAATGTTTATCATGTGTCCAAAAATATGGATGGCCATGGTACCATAGATTAAACGTGACTACAAATCATGTATTAGCCATGTTAAATTATTTTTCGTGTGTCCAAATGATAGAGATGGCCATGATAAAATGAATTTTGCGTGTCCAATTGATGACAAAGGCCACGGCTATAATAAAATTTACGTGACTTTAAGGTAAACTTTAGCCACATATAATTAAATTGTGTGTCTATAAGGATCCTATGGCCACGGTGATAGTGAAAATGCTTAACTACCAAAAAAATATTGAGTACCATATAGACACGGTTTTAGAGTTATGGCCATGGTTAATCATATTTTATAGCCACTCAAAGTTTATGTAGCCATAGGGATACCTTTTTGTCTCGGCACCTGATGCCACATTTTTGGAGTGAAAAAAATCCATGACCAAAAGCCTATGGACACGGTGATTAAGTGTGGCCAATGTGAATATTTGTACTAGTGTGACTGTCTAGTTGATTCTCTAGAAAGTATTTCAGAGTTAGTCCATACAAATTTCTAAGAAAAATATTGGGTGGTGTTGTTAGAACCCTGCCTTTTCAATTGATATCAGAGCAGGAAAACACTTTAAACCTCATAAGTTTGTGTTTGTCCGATCCTCAAAAGTTTATTCCTATGAGAAATATTTTTGGGAGGCTTGCTCGTGGCATCTGTAACGCACACCAGAGTTCCTTAAAGGTTGTTCAGAGATTATCACACTTCATTCCTATGGAAGCACGTGATAATCCTATACCATCTAGCATGTCAGAAAATCTAGATGTGAAGAAACGACCTAAGGAAAATAATAAAAAGAATTGTCGAAGAAAACATGGTCAACGCTCAAGGGTATGGACTCTCACAAGGATTACTCTTAATCTCTTTGAGGAATACTACCATAAAGGTTCCATTGACAAGAAGCTGTTTAGAGCGTTTTAAAGTGTTTTGCAATTCTTAGAAAAGCTTAATTCCATACAGAATGTGAATTGTTCTGACAAGAGTTCTGTGCCTGTCAAATCATTTTCTAATGATGCACAAACTGTTCTCAACACCGATTTATGTGAAGCCGATAAAAAGGATTCGTATGAATTAGGCAGAGGAACCACTTGTCAGAAAAGGTTATCTCTTTGTCATAAGAAAAAGAACCCACACGACTCTAAGTATTATCATTACGATTATACTCCTGACCCTTGGTACAAATATCAACCAGAAAAATTGCATGGGAAATTCTATGCAGTTTCCAACACCTGATTTCAAGATTGGCTCTACCCCATTTGTATATAACTTGAAATGGGGCAAGTAACGGTTTGATGTTTTGTTTTAATATTTTTTTTTGTGTTTTTGTGATAAGATCTTTTCAGCAGGTATTCTTCCTCCTGTTGGTTGCACTTAAAAAAAATAAAATAAAAAAAATCATACTCCTCAAATGGGTCACGATTCGTGCACGGGTCAAAGCCCATCTAGGGTATATATAAAAGAAGTTCGCGGACGTCTCCATCTTCTTAAACAGTCCGCGTATGTGAACCTCTAGGGTTTTATTGCTTTCCTCCATTAAAGCTTCTTTTGAGAAATCAAAAGGAAGGGTTTTTCAGGGCTCACTCCAAGTAAGTATTTTCCTCTTGATCCTTCCTTATTTCTAGATCTATGATGAATTCTAGAAGCTCAAAAAGGTGTTCAAAAATATCAAATCTCTCTAGCTTGAATTCTCCTAGAATTATATTTGTGAATGAGTCTTGTGACAGGGTGTTTGATAAGATTGCCTCAAAAGGGTTCATTCTAGAAAAGAGATTGGATTTCTCTAGTGGGCATGAAGAGGATTTGGCTTGCTTTAAAAAGTTCAGGCTTGGAAATATTTTTGATGGTCTTGGTGAAGGATTTGATTCTCTCACAAAGATTTTCTATGCCAACATTCATGCTGTTGATTACAACAAGATGGAATTCAAATCCATGATTGGTAGAGAAAGGTTTCTTGTTGATAGAGAATTAATTTCAAGGGCTACCAAAATACTGTTGGGGAACGTACATCTTCCTAGACCAAGTCATAAACGTCCGTCATGTGATAATATCTCAATTGGACTTTGTGTCAAGAAGGTTGTTTGGAGTCAAGGAAAATTTCCTACTAATGATCTTAGTATTGCTTTATTAGCTTTTGGAAAACTTGGTATCCCCAATCTTTGTCCCTCCACAATTGAAAATTCTTGGTGGAGTCATGAGTTTGCAGAATTGGTCTATTTCCTTGAATCGGGTATTTCAAATCTCGATATCTGTGGTTTCATTATCTTTCAAATGATTTCGATGACTTCACCCGTCAAGACGTTAGGTTACCCTTGCTTGATTAGTCAAATCTGTCTTGACCGTGGGTTTGATTCAATTGGCAACTCTCTTGGGGTTCCCAAACCGGTTCGTCCATGTACCTTCAGGCGCATAAGGGAAAATGCTTGCAAGCGACAAAGAATCGCTGCTCTTGACTTTAGTGACCCTACCACCGTGATCCTTCTTCAAAAAATTCATAAGGGTGTGCGTAAGGTTGATTCCAGAGTGAAGTGTGTACAAGAACAACTATCTTTGGTTGCAACGAAGTTTCCCGATCTCAGGGAAGATTTGAACGCAATTCAAGCATCTTAGAGTTTCTCCAATGGAGAAGAAGATGAGTAATTCGTGTCTTATGGTTGCCTAGTAAATCTTCCTTTTGGATTAGTTGGAAGAATAACTAGTGCTTTGAATATCAATGATTGTGGCTACACATAGCTATTATTTTTCATTTGTTTTTTTAGGTTTATTGGTTTAAATTCTAAAATTATTTGGAGGATGATGTTTTGCAGTATTTAATCTTTATGATTTGTTATAGTGCAATTTGTTATGGGATATTTGTGTTTACATCCGTGAACTATGTTTGTCCCATACTTTGTCAAAAGTAAAGTCGTTCGTGATTGGTATTTACATACTGATAAAAGAATGAATGGACTTTTGACAAATACAAAAGTTAAGCCTATATTGTCAATATTAGATGGAAGATAGGTTAAAATCTTTTGTTTTCAAGGATTATGTCTATTAATATCGTTATGCAAATAGTGGTGGAAAATAGAATGAATCCTTGTGTATTCCGCAGTATTGATCGTCTCTGATCCATATTTTATGTATTACTGTGAGGCTCCATAATGTATCTTATGTTGATCACTATACAACCAAGTTTACTTTTTAGCTTAGTTGGTGTTCCGTGAGGTATGTTATGTCGAGCATATTGAACTAAATTAATCATCTTTTTTGGTTATTTAGTTATTGCTCCGTAAGTTTTGTTATGTCGAGCAAAACAAATGATAATTAAATTGATTACCTTTGTAATTAGTTTGATTGTGTACTCCAATGAGATTAATTATGGGTTCCTCTTGTAATTAATCTAGTTGAGTATTTTCGTTTCTCCATAAGTTCTCTTATGTTGAGCACAATCAATTGAATTGATCAATTTGTGTTTAATTTGATTGTGTATTCCGATTTAATTAATCATGGATTTACTTGTGATTAATTTGATTGAGTTTCTGGATATAGAAAATCATTCTCATGGTTTTTGGTGTCCAATAAAAAGCCTTCTTTTCTTTGAAATTAAGGCCGCTCTTGTTGTTCTTTCGGGAATGACATCAAATGGGGGAGATTTCTTTTGAACTTGTGCTTAATGGTCATATCTTGAGGGGTGTGCGGCTGTGGAATTTTAGAGGGGTTATCTTGTATCTTTAAACTCCTTGATGAATGCATTTAGCTTCGACTTTATGATTGCATCTAAATTAGTTGGTATGTATGTTTCCTTTTGTTATGAAATGTCTCTCTCGGAAATTTCATTATGATCCCGTTCTTGTACCTTTGCCAATTTTATTGACAAAAAGGGGGAGAATTAATATGTAGTTCACACTACAAATACATATGGTTTTCGGATCATTGTGTAAGGGGGAGTGGTTTCCATGTGAGATGGAGTATTGACTAAGTGGGAGTGCTACATATCATCATAGTATTATTATTGAAGTTGTGATACAATTGAACTTTGACGTTGTATAATAATACTATGACACTGTATAACAATGATCGAGAACTATGTTTTCTCATTGTTATGGCTACGAATCTTCAACAACGGTGATGCTAAACTTACAACCTTTGGGATCATTGGAGTACTTGGAAGTGACGACGATTTCGAGGAATGTTGAAGATTAGACATGTGGAGTAGGAGCTACTAAAGTTTCTTTATCTTTTTTGTATTCCATATGTATTGATATTTTTGTCACTAAAATTGACAAAGGGGGAGATTGTTAGAGCATTGATCGGTCGAACTCGCATGCGTTGCTATCTCAAGCATGTTTGTCAACGTTAGTGATCAAAACTATAAGTCTTGATTTCTAGTCTATTATAGCTAAGTCTAGGACTAGGATAGAAAGTGTAGTTGATCTCAAGGACTTCATGGCGATTCATCATACAAGTAGAAGAACTACTCAAGGAACCGGTGGACCTTCTCGACAAAAAGGTATGTGAAGACTTGAACTTATCTATCACTCAAAAGTCTATCTACTCTATCTCATAATCTTTGAGACAAGAAGTCGTATGCTATATATATAGACTTTGAATATACACATTTGGTATTTCGAGCCGAATATACCTCGCCTATCTATATCTCTAAATATGTGTTGGTAAGCTTTTCGCTTCGATCAAGTTTATCTTTACCATGTGACGAAAGTCATGATATGTTTCAATCATCTTGAAAATTGCTTTGACGAGAAATGGTGTAATAACTGTATAACTTCCTCTAAGAATGTTTCAATGATTGAAATGAGAGTTTAGATTACATAACCAATGGCGGACATAAGCATTGTTGTGGAAACACATTTAAGTAGAAGTCATATTCCTTGAACCAAAGTTTGCGAACTTTGTTGATCAAGAGAACCAGAAGAATGGCGTGAGCCAAGTCCGCGAACTCAGTCCGCGAACTGCTGAAGTTCTTAAACCCGAGAATTTCTGCTGGAGTTGACAAACTACTTGCGTGAAACTAAGTCCGCGAACTCAGTCCGCGAACCCAGTCCACGAACCGGCGAAGTTCTCATACCCGAGAATTTCTGCTGGAGTTTGTAAACTCTGCCCGGTAACTTAAATCCGCGAACCTAGTCTGCGAACTTGAGAAGGTTATATATCTGAAGATGATTTCTGAACTTAAACTTAAAAAGACTAAGGAATGCAGTTTACAAACCGTGGCTATAAAAGTTCATGAACCGATTCAAGTGAATCAAATCATCTTTGCTTCAATTGTTTCTTGTGTAGTACATGAGATTTCCTTGCAATTGAACAACTCTCTAACTAGTTCATTTGAAGTCATTTGAACTAGTTATGGTGAAGAAGAACATGGTTGATATGAAATGCTCATATGGATAACCATTTGGTTAACTATTGTTGAACCAACAAGTGCATACGTTTGGGTACGGTTAACAAACCTAGAAACGTGCATTGTCAAGTGTGTGTAACAAGCTAAGTTTTCGATCTAACGGTTGAGAAATATTAGCTTGGTTCTAAATCAGGTTTTCATCTAACGGTGGATATTGATTGCTTTGTACCAAGGTAACTTAATTGCAAACTCTGATTTGAAAGACTATATAAAGGAGACATCTAGTATTGTGCCAAAATAATCCCCACACCTTACGTGTGATACTAGTTTGCAAGCTAGAGTCGTTTATCCTTTAACCTTTGGTTTTCTTCTTCTAAAACCAGGTTAACGACTTAAAGACTTCATTGGGATTGTGAATCCAGACCGATACTACTTTTATCATAGTTGTGTGATCTGATCTTGCATCTTCTATCGTACGAGTACAATCAGATTGATTGGATTGAGATTGATATCTCCGATAGGCAAGATATAAAAAGTAGTCACAAACATCTTCGTCTCATTGTTTGTGATTCCGCAAAATCTTGTTTCTCTACCATATGATTAATATTGTTGTGAGGTGATTGATAAATCTAGGTTGTTCTTCGGGAATATAAGACCGGAATATCAATTGGTTCCTGTTCACCTTGATCATTATCAAAAGACGGAACAAAAACTTTAGGTTTTATCTGTGGGAGACAAATTGATCCTTTGATAGACTTATCCGTGTGAGACAGATTTGTTTATTGTCAAAGCCTGCGATTTTGGGTCGTAGCAACTCTTAGTTGTGGGTGAGATCAGCTAAGGTAATCAAGTGCGTAATATCCTGCTGGGATCAAAGGCGTAGGGAGTACAACTGTACCTTGGATCGGTGGGAGACTGATTGGGGTTGAACTACAGTGCAGTCCGAAGTTAGCTTAGAGTAGGCTAGTGTCTGTAGCGGCTTAATACAGTGTGTGTTCAATCTGGACTAGATCCCGGGTTTTTTCTGCATTTGTGGTTTCCTCGTTAACAAAATTTCTGGTGTCTGTGTTATTCCAATTTCCGCATTATATTGTTTTATCTTTATAATTGAAATAATAAAGGTTGTGCGTTTAGATCATCAATTAGAGTAATCCAACCTTTGGTTGTTGATTGTCATTGACTGATCCTTGGATATTGGTCTTTCGTACCATCCAAGTTATTCCTTGTGTTTGATTAAAGACTCGCTGATATCTACTAGCTTGAGTAAATCAAAACAAGAGAGAGAGATATTAACTCCTTGAGATACTTTTACCTAGATTGAGTCTGACTGTCTAGTTGATTCTCTAGAAAGTATTTCGGAGTTAGTCCATACAGATTGCTAAGATAAATATTGGGTGTTGTTGTTAGACCCCCGCTTTTTCATGGTTCATCTGACTTTCAAGAACTATGCGATTGATCAAGAACACTCAATCGCAAATCATGGGTGTAACGGTCTACCAAAACAAGTTTCGGTTCTACCTCCATGTGAGTATTGTGCATAGTCACACTAGCTTTCCAAAATTCGGTTAACTAGGTACTAGGATCGGTTCCCCACATATATATGGTATCTAACTTATATGTGTTGCACATGTCCATACGATGGTTCCCCTTTGCCTAAAAACGTGTTGCACATGTCCATAGGATCAGTTCCCCTTTCTGCTATAAACCTGCTGCACCTATATAAGGATTGATTCCCCTTTTTGATGTACTCCACCTCTTACTAGGATCGGTTCCCCTTTACCCAGGTTTGGTCAGACACAAACACAAACTCGATCATACTATCTCAGGTGATTACATAAGATCGGTTTCACTAATAAAAGTCATACCAATACATAAGTCAGACCTTTGTGAATAGTTCTACCAAGAACACAAACAAATCGTGAGCGGTTATACTAAATCACACATATTGGTTGTTCATAAGATATGCAATTAATAACAAAACCAATAACGCCTGGCGATTTCCTTTTCGATTCACAAACCAAGTTCATGAATTTACTTCCTTAGAACACATGTAAAACATCGTTCCCTAGGATGAAATCCTCACCTCATACCCATACATAATCACAATAGCATTCAAATAATTATGGCGATGTCTTATCTACAAAGTTTAATGGTTAAGAAATAAACCTTGTATTGTATTCCTTAATACTATGTCTATCTAGAGTTCAATCATGCTTTGTAGTTTTTTTTCAATATGCACGACTTGAAAGATACGTTAGGGAGTGAAACACTTCAAGTCAAATATCACTAACCTCAAGTGTAAGGATGAAGTTGTCGTTGTATCTCCTTGCTTCTTCACATCTTCAAGTCTTCGCAATACTTGTAAAGTATTATTATCCTAATACTTTCAAGCTAACCTGTACGAAGTTGACTCTAGTACATAATCAAGTGACTCTTAACTTGAGTTTTGATTCACTAAAATATGACAACCAAACTTGACATATCAACGCTTGGTGGATTCAACAGAGCTATGCTCTAACAATCTCCCCCTTTGTCAATTTTAGTGACAAAACTCTTACATCATATGGATAAACAAATTACAAGAATTCATTACACATACGCTTGATTCCCGAATTCAACAGCACAGTAATCTGCATATATTCAATCCTTAAAAATGTCGTTGTTGACATTATAATAACAAAGCTAATACCCCCCCCCCCCCCCCCAAAGGAATATAGGTAGATTTTCAATCTGCACGTATTTGTTATACCACTTAATATGATATGTTACTCCCCCTTAGTCTATTCTTTCACTCTTTTCGTTTAGATAAATGTTTAAGCATCAATTGTCCTTTTCCTTAGTGATACCAATCAATATAAAATCAATGCCAGTATCACTTGTTTACTCCATATATTTCTCCTCCTTTTTGTCACAGAATGGCAAAGAAAAATAAAATAAAGGACAAACCGAAAAGAATCTTACAAATCTCAAAATAGACTTGCAACCTATAGAGTTAGGCACGAGGGTTCCACACACCATGTTCTGATAACCAATATCAAAACCGAAACTGCAAGTAGTTTTATTTTGATACGTTACCAAGGAAACAATTGTCCAAACAAATTTTCCCACTTTAGTTTAGCAAACCAAAAATCAACTAAGCGCCTTAGTTCCTTTTCTAAACCGATTGCAAAAATACAATCGCTTAATTTGATAAGACCAAAATAAAGATAACTCTATTTTTCTTATCAGGTTTTAGTTATCCATAAACTTAGACCTTTCAATTTTAAACAAGACAAGTACTAGGTTAGTTAACTAGTATTTCTTGTTAAGGCATTCGATTAGACTTGAATAACCGAAACCTCACTTTGATAAGTCTAACTAAGATCAGAGTTAACTTAGTTTCTTATCAGGAATCGAATTGTACTAAACAACTCATCTCGTAAACCTTTTCTTTCGTTAATCCATAAATAATTCATACAAACCAAATAAATCAACTTGCATAATTATTCACCTCAACCGGAAGCAATTGAAACAACATAGACATTAAAGCACCGCAATTGCACCGAAATTTTGTAAGCCTAAACAATTGATACCACACAATAAATCAAGATAACAATATTGGAATAAGTCCTGCCAGATTTCTAAAAGAATTTTTGGGTGTGGTTTCTAGACCCCCACATTTTCAATTGGTATCAGAGAAGGCAAACACATTAAAGACCTCATAAGTCTGTATTTGTAGCGATCTGATATGGACAGAGGTGTTATCTCTATAAACGTACCACCAGTCTTCGATGGCTCAAATTACTTGTGGTGGAAAATTGCTATACGTGCCTTTCTTCAAGCGCCTGATTTTCAATCATGGGTTTATGTAGTTAATGGCTATGATGCTCCTGTTGTGGCAATAGAAAATGCGACCGTTCCAAAGAATATTGGTGCATATGACGCTGCCGAGATACTTGATTCAAAGAAAAACTTCGATGGTTTGAATGTCATCATACATATCATTACCCCAGATCTTCAGCACCACGTAACTACGTGCACTCGGTCTAAAGATGCTTGGGATATCTTAGATACCGTATTTCAAGGAAATACCAGTGAAAAGGAAGCCATGCTTCAAAACCTAAATTCCGATTGGGAAAACCTTCGTATAGCATGCAGATGAATATTCACTTGATGAGTTTAATCACAATGTGTCTGAAATTGTTAATGCATACTTTGTATTGGGTACGACTATTCCTGAAAAGCACATTGTGATGAAAATTCTCAGACCACTGCCATCTAGATACGATTATAAGAAGCATGCCATCGTTGAAGGAAATAACCTTGATGCTCTCTCCAGAAACATGTTGGTTGGAAAGATAAAGATCTTTGATCATGAGCATACATCCAAAATCGGAAAGGATGTTGCCTTCAATGCACAAAAGAACACTAAATTACTTGACAAAAGTAAAAGTGTTCATGTCTCTGAGGATGATCTTTCTGAGGATGATTCATCAGACGAAGATCTTGACAAGTCAGTCTCTTTGATCACAAGACAGTTTAGAGGTCTCTTATTGAAGAAAAGTAAACGGTTTTCCAAGGACAAACCTAGGTCACTATTTAAACCTCGCAATCGCATTCCTCCTAAAAACAAGGATGCTGACGAGGATGATGACGAGGATATGCCATAATGCTTTAAGTGTAAAGGTTTTGGTCATTTTTCAAGTGAGTGTCCAAACCGTAAAAAATACACCGGGAACAAAGGTTTTGCTGCGACTCTTGATGAAATGTCTGATCATTATGATTCCAATGAAGACGAAAAATCAAGTGTTGCAATTCTTTGTGAAGATATTGATTTTTATACATCAATCTTGATATTATTCCAGAAGAAGACTCAACCAATCTGGAAGAAAAAATTAACCTTTTTGTTGGTTACTCTCTGTCTGATTTTTCAGGCTCCACTATGTGTCTAGCAGCTTGCACATCTTGGGCGTCTGAATCATCTTATCCATTGACATGCTCTTATTGTTCACTCAAAGGTCATGAACTCTCAAAGTGTTTTAAGTACAAACACAAGATGAGATATGTCAATAAACTTCAACGAAGAGAAAATCGCCTAGCAATCAAGCTTAAACTTGTTCAAAAAACCGCTGAGATATGTAAGATTTTATCCTCTTCAAAGAAGTTGGTTTCTAAAGATAGGTCCAGACTACTATAGAAAAGAGTATGGTCTAAACAGTTTGATAGATAGGGTCTATGAATTCCTTTCGAAAAGGTTATGGTGGACAGATTGTTGTTCACCGCAGCACAACTTGATTGTGTTGTTGTTTGTGCATCTTGTCTCATGTGCCTGATTAAAAGAGACAAGATTGTGCACACCTCATGCTTTAAAAAAATGTTTTTGTTTTTCTCAGATTTTCCGTGTGTTTTGTGAAATTGGAATTCTTTCATATTAGAAGGGAGTTCCATGTTTAATCAATAAAAGAGGGTTATTCTTTACAATTCTACTCTCTTTAGGGTTGTGATTTTGCGTGCTTGAACCTGTGTGGTTAAAGGTTTCTTAACCCTACATTCCTTTTCCTTCTCTGAAACTCTTTTCATCTTAAGACTGCCTGTTGAGTTTAAATTGTGATTTCCTCTCACAAACCCATACACGTATGGATACTCCAAGAATCATATGTTCTGATGGAAAAGATGTTAATATGATCGTTAAGCCATCAATCATGAAGGAAAAAGAGAAATCTCCGTTATCTCCAACTTTGAAAAGAAAAAGAAGGAATGTGAGGAAGCCAAGAGTTGTTCCTTCAAATTCTCAAAAGTTTTCTGGTGTTCTTGAAGAGTTTAAGGAAACAAGGAAGGAAATTCATCAAATAAAGGCTTTTTTTATAAGAACTATCGAAATTCATAAGGCCCTGGTTCGACATCATCAGCCTAGAAGGTTTGTTGGAATTGACTCTTTTCTCCACGAACCTTATGTTCCTATGGATGTTGACGACAAAGAGTTCGGGGACAATAAAGAATTCTTCAGAGGTCTCAATATCTAGTAAATCTTCTAAGAATAACAAGGGTTTGGAATATCCATTATTGTGAGTATACATAGCTATGTCTAACGTTTTCATATTCATGTTTTTAGATTTATTTATTTAAATTCTAAGTTTTTTGGAAGATGATTTTTGCAATTTTAATCTTTGTGATTTTAGATACTGCAAATTGTTATGGGATATGTTGTTTACGTCCATGAACCTATGACTGTCCCATACTTGTTCAAAAGTTATCTCTATTATGTCGGTATGAAAGTATTGATCAAAGATAAAATGAACTTTTGACTAACAAAAGTTAATGCCTTTTATGTCATTATGATGGAAGAAAGGATGAACTTTTGTTTACAAGGATTATATCTAAGATATGTCATTGTGCAAATAATGATGGAGAATAGAATGAATCCTCGTGTATTCCGCAGTATTGGTCGATCTCCGATCCACATTTTTGTGCACATACTGTGTTGCTCTGTAAGTTCTCTTATGTCGAGCATGACCAATTGAGTTGATCATCTTTTTTTGGTTGACTCAATTGAGATTGTTGGATTTCAAATTCATGTTTTCATGTGATTTGATTATATCCAAAGAAATCCTTATTTTCTTGTAAAAGCAAGGTCGCCTTTGTTGTTCTTTCGGGAATGACATTTTATGGGGGAGAGTTCTTAATTGAACTTGTGCTTTATTGCCAAATCTTTGTGGGGAGTGCGGCTGTGGAGTATTATAGGGGTTATATTGTATCTTTATAAACTCCTTGATGAATGCATTTAGCTTCGGCTTTATGATTGCATCTAAATAAGTTGGTATGTTATTCTCTTTTGGTCATGAAGTATCTCTATGAAAATTTCATGAGGATCCCACTAGTTTTCGTACCTTTGCCAATTTATATTAACAAAAAAAGAGATAATTAATGTGTAGTTTCACACTACAAATACATATGGTTTACGAATTATTATGTAAAGGGGAGTGGTTTTCATGTTGAGATGAATTATTGACTAAGGGGGAGTGAAACATATCACCATAGTATTGTTTTCAAAGTTGTGATACAATTGAACTTTGATGCCGTGTAATAATACCATGACATTGTATAACAATGATCAAGAGCATTTGTTTTCTCATTGTTATCTCTATGGATCTTATACAACTATAATGCTGAGTTGAACACGTTTAGAATCATGGAGTACTTGGAAGTGACGAAGTGAAGTTTTCGATTCGTATTGAAGATGCCATGGAGATCAAGCATTTGGATGAGAAGCTACAATTTTTAATTATTTTGTATCCACATGTATTGATAGTTTTGTCACTAAAATTGACAAAGGAGGAGATTGTTAGAGCACTGCTCGGTCGAACTCGAATGCGTTTTTATCTCAAGCATGTTTGTCAATGTTAGTGATCAAAACTATAAGTCTTGATTTCTAGCCTATTTATAGATGTCTCGGACCAGGACATAGATTGTGTAGTTGAGCTTAGACTTCACGACGTTCATTATTTGAAGACGAAGAACTACTAAGGGGAGCTTGTGGAACTTCATCGACAAAATATATGTGGATACTTAAACTCATCTATCACTTGGAAACTCTATTTCTACTCTATATCCTATATTGAGACATAAGTCTTATTACGATATAGTTTTCTATATACACATTTGAGATTTCGAGCTGGTTTTATCTCGCTTACATATTTCTCGAAATATGTGTTGGAAAGCTTTCGCTTCGACCAAGTTCATCTTATATCATGTGAAAATTTCCGAGTAACATCATGGTTTGTGTTATACAATCATTTGATGTAGTCTTGGAATATTTCGTTATGATTATTTCAATAACTTGAAAATTGCTTTGATGTTAATAGTGTGTGAAAACGGCTATTGTCATCCTCTAAGAAAGTTTCACTGATTGAAATAAGAGTTTAGAACACTTAACCATTATTGAATATGTCATGTTGTGCACTCTTGCACATATGTAATCCATGTCCTGGAACCATAGTATGCGCACCAGTTCGCATACCTGTTGGTTTGAGAAATTCGGGAACCTAAGTATATGTACCCGTTTGCGTAATGTGTACAGGTTCATGTCCGAGAATTTCAGCTGGGATATAAAGTTCACGTACCCATTTGCATACTGGTGAACCTCAATCTTAGTCCGGGTATTTCAAGTATGCGTACCCGTTTGCATATTTGAAGGTTAAAGTTCTAAAATAGGTTATGAACATGAACATAAATATTTATATAATAAGGAATGCAATCTTTGCGAATCTTGGCTATAATGTTCATGATTGATTCGAGTGAATCAAACCGATTTTGCTTTAATTGTGTTCTTGTATAATTCTATGAGAATATAGCAATTGAATAACTCTTTAACTAGTTTCATTTGAGTCATTTGAACTAGTTATGGTTAAGATGAATAAGGTTGATATGAGAGTAATCATATGGATAACTTCGGTTAACTATTTGTGAACCAACATGGTTGATAGGTGTCTAAAACACCTTAACATTTATCTATTTTTTATGCTTTCTTTGTTAAGTTTTCTTGTAAATCATGTATCTTATGTTTTGTTTTGAGTTTTAGGTACTTTGGAGTCATTTGGAACAAAAGATGAAGAAACAGGGAAAAAGTGTCATTTCATGTGCAACTGATGTTGAAGGAAGATTATTTCTCATTATTTGCTTTTATTTCTTCATCTCTATCTGAAAAGCATGTCAGCTTTAGTGATGCAAATTATTATCTGAAAAGCATGGAAGCTTTAGTGATGAAGAGAAATTGAAGAGAAGAAGTGAATCTGAGAAATAAGAGACAACTGTTATTAGTGGAAGAATTCAAGGAACGAAAAAGACGTCGGAATGGCGGATTGCGTGCTTAAAGCTCATGTCAACAGAGTCATCGTCCAAGTGAGAGCTGCGATGTTGGACCAGCTGAGCATCAGGTGCTGAGAGTCTAAGATTAATTGCCACATGGGCTTAAAATTTAGCTTGGCAGTTTACAAGCCTGGAAACCAACATGAAGTAAATCAGACTACAAAGGTGTTAGTGGATTTCACCACCGAGACACTACACATGTGCAGGTGAAGAGAGAAAAATTAGGTCTCAATAGAGAACCAAATTGAGCAGAGACGCAGTATTCTTTTCTTTTGTCACCAGTTAACAAACAAAAAATGGGATCTGGTTGTTGTTGTCGCACCGTCGACCTAGTCAAGCAGCGGTGTTATGGCTGTTCACCATGGGTCAAGACCCCTACCTGAAGCCGAGAAGAAGAAAGAAGTGGGCACCAGTTTGTGGTCGATACAGACTCATGAAATTCAGCTGAACCAGGGAGATGATAATGGTGTTGCTGCTGATATTAGAGTAATAAATGGATGAGAAACTGAATGGTTTAGGTGTTTTTGATTGTTATATCTGAATGGGTTTAATGTGAACTGAACTTACATGAATCTGGGTGATTTAAGAAGCTGTAGAAGTCCAAAAGCTACACTAAGAATAGAATGGCACAGAGCATGTTCGAGAAAAGGCCTGAATGAGCTCTTCTTCACTACTGCAAGCTCATCTGATGCTAATTGAGTTTGTCTACAATGGGTTGTTGCTGCAATGGTATGTGTGAGTCGATATACGGGTTCTAGTGATTACTTGAAGAATGAAACAGAGGGAAGTATGGGTCTGTATTAGAAGATCTGAACTAGGAAAAGTGGTTGTTCTCTGGTAGTTTTTAGCTCGAATCTGTAGCTGAATTGGCTTCGACTTGAGAAGGATTTGAACTGGGTTTGTTAGGAGAGTAGAAGTATGCAAGGTTGAGTGGTGGTTGGATCAAGTCTTGGCTGCAGGTGCAATTCGAAAGACAAGCAAGAAGACTGAAAAAATGACTCGAGATCGTGGATTTTGGTCAAGATTTTATGCAGACAGTCAGGCAATGAAACTGATATTGTGCCATAGTAGCTAAATCTTATATTATTGGTTAAGGATGTAGTCCTATATCTACAACTTGTGCTTGATTAATACATTAGTTTTCTCTCTTGATTATCGTTCGAACTTCTACTGTTTTTACAATCACTTGATTAATGTATTTTGATAAGACTTAGATGTTTGATTAGTTAAGTGGACAATCAATTGACCTTGCATCCTTGTCCATAGCTATTTTAGGGTTTTCATCAAGCGATTTCCCCAAATACAAGTAGCATGATATGATAACGGTTTGTAGTGATACACTCTTGTAATCATATGTAGAGTTTGACCCTTGTCCGAATTGTCATGCGCAATGTATGACAATTGCATTGATTAGCCAATTTATGAAACTTAATACTCATAGGAATTGAACTTAATTAGCGCAAGGCGTTAGGTTATTCTTTAGGTAGAATTCACATGCGCAGCTCTAATGTGTGTGTTGATGAACTTAGGAAATTAATGGAATATCTTGCTCTCTTGATACTCTAGGCTTTTGATAATAAAAGAGATTAAATTGTAATTTTAATCATATATGCAAGCACTCGTTTAAGATTGAAGATGAACTCCTTGACCAATTTCTCTCTCTATTGATTATTTCCAATTATTTTATTTGCTTTGCTTAATTTTATTGCTTTGATAAAATAAAAAAAAAACCCTGGTTACTAAGAAACTAGAATTTTGTAACAACAATTGCCTCTCTGTGGAAACACACTCTTCCTTACCTTGTACTTCATTTATATTTCATTGAGTAAGAAAGTGAATTATTTTTGACGCATACGACTGCGATCAATGGTGTACACGTTTGGGTACGGTTATATAAACCCAAATGAGGGTACATTTCATTTGTGGGTAACAAGCTAAGTTCGATCTAACGGTTGAAAGATATTATCCTGGTTGAATAAGGTTTTTTATATAACGGTGAATATTTAATGCTTTGTTACCAAGGTAACTTGGATTGCAAACCCTGATTTGAAAACAATATAAAGGAGAGCTCTAGCAACTGGAAAAACTAATCCCCACACCTCTTGTGTGTTACTAGTTGCATAACTAAAGTCGATTATCCTTTAACCTTAGGTTTCTATCGAGACCCTGTAGGTTAACGACTTGAAAGACTTCATTGGGATTGTGAAGCCAGACCCAACTATTTCCTTTGTAGTTGCGTGTTTTAATCTTGCCCGATTCTATCGTATTGAGTACAATTTAAATAATTGACTTGAGATTAATTTCTCCTATAGGCAAGATAAAAGTAATAGCAAACACCTTCGTCTCATCGTTTGTGATTCCACAATATCTTGTTTCGCTAGTCGATTAAGATTATTGTTAGGTGATTAATAATACTAGGCTGTTCTTCGGGAATATAAGTCCGGTTTATCAATTGGTTCATGTTCACCTTGATTTATCAAAATACGGAACAAAAACTCTTGGGTATATCTGTGGGAGACAGATTTATTAAATCTATAGACTTTTCTATGTTAGACAGATTTGTTTATCAAGTCTTCGACTTTGGGTCGTAGCAACTCTTGGTTGTGGGTGAGATCAACTAAGGGAATCAAGTGCGTAGTATCCTGCTGAGATCAGAGATGTAAGGAACGCAACTGTACCTTGAATCAGTGTGAGATTGATTAGGGTTCAACTACATTCCAGTATGAAGTTAATTGGTAGTAGGCTAGAGTCTGTAGCGGCTTAATACAGTGTGGAGTTCAATCTGGACTAGGTCTCGGGGTTTTTCTGCATTTGCGGTTTCCTCGTTAACAAAATTCTGGTGTCTGTGTTATTTATTTTCCGCATTATATTTTTGTTATATAATTGAAATATCACAGGTTGTGCGTTAAGATCAATCAATTAGAATATCCAACATTTGGTTGTTGATTTACATTGATCGACACGCGAACATTGTTTTTTGGTACCGTTCAAGTAACTCCTCTTATATTTAATCGGGATCGTAGATTTATATTTGTTGATTGCGGATTGAATTAAGAGTTAGAGATATTAAACTCTTTGATATACTTTTCTCTAGATTAAGTCTGGCTGTCTAGTTGATTCTATAGAAAGTATATTGGAGTAAGTCCTCTCATATTGCCAAACGAATTGTTGGGTGTGGTTGTTAGACCTATGCATTTTCAATAAAGATACAAGATAACTCCTACAATATTCCACATCCGCACTCCCCACAAATATTTGGAAATTAATCACAAGTTCAATTAAGAACTCTTCCCAATAAAATGTCATTCTCGAAAGAACAACAAGAGCGACCTTACATTCACAAGAAAAGAAAGATTTCTTTGGACATTAACAAATAATCATGAAACATGAATTTGTATCCAAAATACTCAATTAAATTAACCATAAGAGAACCCACAATTGATTTAACCGGAAATGTTCACAAAAAAACTTACGGAGCCGCACAATATTTACGCAAAGATGTGGATCAGGGAAAGACCAATACTGTGAAATATTTAAAGATTCATTCTATTTTTCATCACTATTTGCATAGAGACATATAACAGACTTAATCTTTGTAGACAAAATTTCATCCTATCTTCCATCAATATTTGCATAATGACATAATAGGCTTAACTTTTGTTGTCAAAAGTTCATTGAATCTTTTATCAATATTTGTATAATGACATATGAAAGACTTAACTTTTGACATCTATGGGACAATCATAGTCCACGGACACAAACATACATATCCCATAACAAGTTGCAATATATGAAACCATAAAGATTAATGCTGCAAAATCATCTTCCAAATAAACTTTAGAATTTAAATAAATAAATCTAAAAACATTGCAAGATGAAAATCGTTGGCAATAGCTATGTGTACTCACAATAATTGTTATTCCGAATCCTAGTTATCCTTCTTAAAACACAAGAATAAATTCTCATAAGAAGTTTCCTAGACAAACTTATGCAAGAACTGAAAAAAAATTCACTTACTTTGAAGACTCTTCTCATATTCCCTATAATCATCACGTTCATCTTCGATTCGATCAATCCTGGATTCAAGATTATCCATCTTGTCTTCAAGTATCTTGGTGGAGGACTCTAGTTCACTCTTTAACGCCCGTACTTGCTCCAGGACAAGATTCATGGTTAATGAGAGTTTATCAAAATGACAACTAGTAGGATTTCCATCGGAGGATGAATCATGTTTATCTTGATACATCTTATTAGAAGAACCAAAACGAACTTTCTTAGAGGGAAAAAGAACTGTCCAAACATCATCCTCTTTACTGGAAAGACTTGAAGAGGACATGATAGAGAAGGTAAATGAAATGGTTGCTTATGGGGAATAAATCTCTTTTAAAAGGAAGAAGAAATGACAAAAACCCTAACAAAAACTTAAAAGAGATAGAAAAGACCTCCAAGTGTTCAGAAACGATTCTTAGCTTAATAACTAAAACTAGAGAAATTTAGGGAAATGCACGAACAAGTCAAAAGGAATCTTTTCACATCCCTCTTGGAGATTTTTATTCTTGTCCAATGGAAAATAAATAAGAACAATCTCAAACTCTTACAATGAGAAATTTCTCCAACCAAAAAAGGATCGGGAGGATTCTCAAGAGAGGAGGATAATTTTGTTAAAACTTGTTTCAGATTCCTCTTTGTGGAGTGAAATTCAAAGAGGAACTTTTTCTTCCCTCGTGCTTGTTTGTGCAACTAAGTACACTCGCACCATTTTCTCGGGGCTTACTCGGTGGTGGCCCATATGAACGAAAGGTGAATATTTATTACTAATCTATGGAATTCAGCTGAGAAAACCCGTGAATTGAAGTAATAAAATATTATGATGAAAATAGAATATTTTTTAGGAATTCAATTGATGAATAATGCACTCGAATTAATCAGTTGATGTCTCTATACTAGCAGGAAATCTGTCTAGGAGCATTATATTTATTCGAGAATCGAGGTATGAGATAGTATAAGCATTTACTCGTTCTGAATGCTTATTTTGCATAGTCAGGGAACATTTGCGACATCCTGAAAATGTTATTACTCTATACTAGTGGTCAATCCATCTAGGAGCCGTTCAATCATTCTTGATTCTATACAGAAGTGAATACTGGAATTAATCATTATTGTTGATGAAATATGCAAAATATTGAAAGCTCAGCTGAGAGGCTTTAATAATTACATATTCATGCATATTCTGAAGAGGTCACACACTCAACCAGAAATCATCGTGACATGAGCTTTCATGTCTAAATTCTAAAATATGAATTTCATACATTCGTCTGAAGTTGTTTCGGAAATATACAAATTATGATGTTACGACGTTAGCCTTCGTCAAAAATCCACCATTAGCATGAAGTCCCATTCTTAGCGAGGGACAATCATGTTCCGTAATAAGCAATGAATGGTGAACTTTTTAATCATAAATGAAATAACTAATTGAACTCAGTCATTAGAGAAGTTACTGGATTCCTTGAGTGGATCCAATGATGTCAAATGCGAATAATGGTTTAAATGACCCTGGAAATATAATAAAGCGTCGTCCGGTGAGCGTGAATCGATGAGGCATCGTTAATTTTGATGGAGGAATGACCAACTTGGTAGGTTTAGCACTTGTGGGCCCCGCCACCCAAAAAGAAATCCTTATCTAATTAGGTTTAAGAAATAAAATTAGTATAAATAAAAGAGAACTAAACCCTTTTATTTTAATTTTTTCCCAACCGACTAGAGCCTTATCATCATTCTTCATTCTCCCATACTCGAGCAGCAAGGAAAAAGAGAGAAAATTCGTCGGAGCTCCACCGTCTATCGTCACCGGCAAATATCTGAGCAAGTTCCAGCCGGCGGCACTGACTAGGTAAGCAAATTTTTTTTGATGGATGTTTGTTCATTTAGTTAGTTTTTTCTTTGATACGTGAGTTTTCACGATTTTTTTTTGAATTGACGTCTGTCCGATTTCGAAAAGCGGACGACTGTCTATAATAATGTTTTTAGAAAAAAATTTACGTGAGTTTCTCATGTTATTATTATTTTTTAATTTTATTTGAAAAGGTGGATGCTCGTCCATAGTAAGAAAATTTTTACGTGAGTCAATCATGTTTTATTTTATGAAAATCAAGATTTGATTTTGTTTTTGAGGACACTTGTCCAGGGTAAAATAATATATTTACATGAGATTTCAAGATTTTAGACTGAATGGCTATCCATACAACAATTTTTTTTTTACGTGAGTTGCTCACGATTTTTGAAAAATCAAGTTATGATATTTGAATACCGAACTTTGCTCGCTTTTGCAGGTATTCTTTGTGAAGAAACGAGCATGCCTTTAAAGTATCAACTTTTGTGTTACCATCACTAGTTGCTAGTGAAATTGTAAACATGTAAGAGTTTCGATTGTTACCATTTTGTAGACTCATATTGTTTTTAGTTAATGTGAGCATATTTATCATTCAATATTGTTGTGCCTCAAGTCCATTGCGTGGTTTGCTGATAGTTGCATCTTGTACGATTGATATATTCAAGTAGACGTATTGCATGAATATCACAACTATCTTACAGAGATGTCAGTCAATAGCTATGATTATTGATGACAAAGAATAATGATCAATAATTAATAATACTCCGAATATGGATGATGATTTTTTTTAGTTCAGTATAAACCTAAAAAATATCCTTCATGTTATGTGTTTCATCTCCTCATAAATCCCAGCATTACTCAGAGAAAGCTGACATCTCCCCAAGAAATAATTCAATTCCGTCTGCAAGGAGGACATTATTCTGCTTCGTCCATAGATTTCAAACTTTTTCGAAGACCTTTGACAGACTTCTCAGGATGGACAAGACATATACTGGGTCATGATCATGTTCGAGCCATGTTAGACAATGCTCAAATAACTGAGGCCATCAGTGCAGCGGGAGATTTGTTCATTAATTATGATGTGCGAGGTATGGTGGTTCTGCTTTCTCGCAGGTGCGTCCCTACTCACACTTTCATATGCATATGGGGAGAGTTCACTATCACTTTGGAGAACATGGCATTCTTGTTGTATCTTCTTGTTACATGTACTTTTCCTGAAAAGTCCTCAGCAGAAGAGGCTGCAAGGGTCTGAAGTGTTGACAACTAAGATGCATGAGATTAATAAGATGCCTATAAACTATTATCCCCAATGGTTGAGGTACTAGTCGCCGTTAAAAAAGGATCCCAATAAGCATGCGGATAGCAGTCTATTGCTGCTTTCTTATCTTTATGGTTATCCAGAGATGTGCTTAAAGATGGTGTACTTTTGTTGAAGCCGTCTGCTCCTCTCGCTATCAAAATGGCTAATGGTGGGAAACTTCCCATTAACAGTCTGTTTCTGGGTTTATTATATTCTAACCTGGACTCTTTAGTTATAAACACCATTGTCTCTAATGGCTTTATGAAAAGTGAATCATATGTTAATACAATATTTCCCCAAGCATTATTGTGGGAACGCTTCAACAATATATTATGCACCTACCCCTCGTAGTGTATTGCAAGGGCCAGGTGTTGATTTGTGTCATGCTTTCCTTGAAGAAGACAACGCCAGGATATTTTACTAGTATACTAAGTTCCTCCGGTCTAAAGAACACCTCGTTGAATTGTTGGTCAATGAGTCTGAATTTAATGGGTGTTTGTTCCTCCTTTTATTTCTCGGTTGATTAGTTTTAATGCTAAAATAAACATCATTTTGGAATCCGGTACAGACATAATGATGGTGAAAGGTCTTTTATGTTGAATAGTAGTCTCGGCCATTTGGTACCTATGATAGGAGACTTTCTTGTGGAAGAATATAAAATTGAAAGGGAAGCACGACAGATGGGTCTTGATCAATGTGTCCCATGTGTTCGAATTGGTAAACCGCTAGTTGAACAACTTAACAATTTTTTAGATCACAAAAATGTGAGTGGACGTGGCTACTTGTTTCCTCGTTTAGACCGAGCAATAAATATGACTCTGGGTTATGTAAACTTACGGTAAGAACAACACGAGCGTCTTTATAATTTTGTATTGGCCGTTCATCCACTGGATCAAAAATCTCCTACCGCTGAAATGATTTCTGATCGACCGAGGTTAAAGGAAATCTCAGGTGACAAGCGGAAAATACTTTTAGGGTCTTGATCAATGTGTCCCATCTGTTCGAATTGGTAAACCGCCAGTTGAATAACTTAACAATTGTTTAGATCTCCCACATGAGAGTGGACGTCGCTACTTGTTTCCTCGTTTAGACCAAGAAACATATGTGACTCCAGGTTATGTATACTTTTGATATGAGCAGAACAAGCGTCTTTATAATTTTTTGTTGGTCGTTCATTCACAGGATCAAAAAGCTCCTACCGCTGAGATGATTTCTGATTGACCGAGGTTAAAGGGAATCCCAGGTGACAAGTAGAAAATACTTCAAGGATCTTCGCAAGTAAGTATTTCTCTTATCTTTTCTGTAGAAGTATGATAGCTACAACTCTAATTGTTCCATTAACCTTCATTATATGATGAGCGTGTATTGAGGCCGTGATTGATGTAAACTTCATGGATATTGAGGAAAGTCCCCAAGGTAAAGAGAGTATAAGCAAGACTTATAGGATTTACCATATACTGTGAGATCTTCATTCACCTATGTGGTTAGTTTTTAATGCTTCTTTCACGATGAGTTCTTGTCCATATAATTAGGATCGTAAAACAAATATTTTTGTTACCTTATTCCAGGTTTTGATCCATTAAATATTGACGGTCTTCGATTCACCTCAGCTGGATAATCCACTCACGAACTTGATGACGATGATGATAAAGATGGAGAAGTTGATGTAAGCAACTCTTTGCACAATCATTTTTGATACTTCTTGGATGAAATAATAATGCTTGTCGATGATCTATCCAGGAGGATATTTCCATGGAAAATCAAGATAGTAACAATATCCATTCGTCTTCGGAGGATGATGAGTAAGAGAGCTCCCATGAATCGGAACCGAATAGAGGTGATGATGATCTTAATGGCGACGCCGGCAATCCTAACTCCTCAGATGGTTTAGAGACCACCCAAGTATCCATATTGTATTGTATTCATAGAAGTATGAAATTATTAATTTATGATTGAATGAATGAGGATCCATATGAATGAATGAGAAGTTTTGCCATAATACGTCGTCAGAAAATTCAGAATTCGGTCTTTTAGCAAAAACGCTGTAGAATCTTCATCTGACATCAATTTTTGTGATTTACCCCAATGTTTTTATGCCCGGGAAATTTCCTAGCTTTAACACAAACTCGTTTCGAGTTTTGAGCTCATTTAGGGATCGAAATCGATGAAACAGTAAACTTCCACGTAGTCTTCATAAACTTTTCCGCTGTCATGTAGTTTGACCACATCTTTTGGCTCGTTTATTCAATTACTGTGAATTTCGGATACGTTGTAGAGGACATCCGTACAAAGAGAATTACATATGACTCACTCTTAGATTCTTTACCAATTGATCCCAGCTCGTAGTCTTGTACATCGCAGTGTAAAATCGCCTCATACGAGCTTGCTGCAAAACGTTCTTTGGGTCCATACACTATTTCTGTGTGTCTTGGAGTCTTAATAATGAATTTTGATGATGTTAATTCACTTACATTCTGAATTTTATGATTTCTATTTAAATTCCACGCTTGAAGCACTCATATAATATAATTGTAGTATTAGGTGCAAAACGATGAGATAGAGAATAATAGGGCTAATAATGATGATATGAAAATTCTTGTGCACCGAAGTGGTGATACAACCACTTTAGAAGTATGAATACGTAAAGATAAAATTCGGCATATATTAATGTGTAAAATATATCATTTTTATCATAATTTCACTTTTGGTTAGTTCAAGGTTCTTCTCTATTCACATTTTTTTTTAAAAGTTAGACGCTGAAAGATTAAAATACGATGATATGTTGATAATGTGAAGACATATTATACGGAAAGTTTAGTTCGTAAATACGCATATAATTCATTACAGACCGGAAATTCGCTACACTAAGTCATGATTCCGTATGTACATGTATGATACACATATAATCCTGAATCGGAAAAAATTGTATATAATACGTGTATAATTCAGAATTACTAACTAGATGTGGGACTACTAAGGTTTAGACGAAAATGTAAAGCGGTAAACAATCCGAAAAAAATCTCCCAACCGTCATTCTTTACCAAATGACTGTTGTATAATTTTTAGTGATGTTGCTTTTGATAAAAATTCTAATCTTTCTGGAATTGGTCTGGTGATGCATGATACATGTTTCTTTCTTGGATGCAAAATTAAAGCAGGGTCAGTGAGGAACGAAGAGGAAGTTGAAAGTCTTGCTCTTCTGGAAGCTGTGTTGTGTGCGAAGACAAAAGGATTGGAGAAAGTTTGTTTTCTATGCCAAAACAATCATTGATTTTCTTAAAAGACTGTAAAACAATCATTTCTTGTTCTAGTTTTGTCAAGTTTGAATTCTTATGCAGGAACCATATTGTTATTGCTGATCAAGTAGTAAAATTTAGAAGAAGATCTAGAAACCTCGGCATAATGGATGGGAAATATCTATGAATTTCTCAACTCTATTACAGTAGAAACTCTTTTAATTAATACTCAATTATTTAATAAACTCTCTTAAATAATATTTTTAGCCGGTCCCGAGTTGAGGACAACGTGCCAAATTAATAATTCGCTAAAATTATAAGATAATACATTTTTTATTATCTATGTAGACCCCATATGAAATATAAATTAATAATTCAGTATACATATAATCAATATATAAATGTTTTATGAGGATTTTTTGAAAAATGATTCAACTGTCTTCTGTTTTTTATTAAAATCAATATCACATTGAATTTCGTCTCTAATTTTTCTCATCATCAAAAGAATTTCTGGTGTTTTTTCCTCATAGCTCAGCAAGAAATTATTTAATGTGATTGTCACTTTAACAACTTTGTTTCTTGAAGGGAGATCTATTAAAAAACTTTTATCATCTTCTTTCCCATCTTTATCAGTTCCCATAACACTCAATTATCTCTTCACCAATCAACAAATATTACCTACATTTTCTTCTGAGTGTTCTGGACATCTTGACATTTATTGAATTGCAACCAACTTTTCAATCAAATTATGCAAGTCTTAAGTGATATCACCGTCTAATTGCTCACTCGAATTATCTAACCTTGTGTTATATGTTGATCGAAATTTACAATGAAGCAAAGTGGGAGACTAAAGAGTACGTTGAAGAATATATAAATTAATAATTATCAATTTATTGATTAATTAATATCTCGTTTAATTAATAAATTTTGATGGTCCCGACAACATTAATTTATAAAGTTTTTGTTATATGTAATCTTTATTTTTATCAGTAAAATTTCTTTCCCGGCAAAAGAAGAAAAAAACAAAAAAAAATAAATCCGAACTTAGATTCCAAAATTGAAAGTCTTCAATCTTCATTCGTCGAAGACATAGGTTCGAACCAGTCCAACTGAGAGAAAAAAGAAAATTGTTTTTATCTCACAGTCTCACACACTCGCTCTCTTCCCCATGGAAGTAAAGTTTTGACAAAAATCTAGGGTTTCTCACTCTCTCCTCTTCAGCTTCCATGGAGAAATCCGAGCTTCAGAGAAGAGGTGAACGCAGACTTCCACCATCACCTAAGGTTGCACCATGGCTTGTTTTCCCACATGGTAAAGATGGTAAGTTCCAAACTTTCTATAACATTTGTGATCATCAATTAAACAAGAGAAATTCAAACAAATTTATACCAGAATTAAGTAAAAGAAGATTTTGGCAGAAATCTTGCCACAAAGGGTGGGTAGTCAGTGTTTGTGAGGATGATGATACTGATCCTAATTATGGAGATTGTTCACTTTGGAATCCCCAATCACTAGAAACCATTCACTTACCTTGTTTGCCCAAAAATGTAATTGATGAATACTTGATCAAAGATTATCTTTTGACTTCACCTCCTCAGACCAACACCAGCATTAGCAGCAGCAGTAGTAGTAGTGACAATGATGATTATGATGCTGATTCCATGGTTTACATACTTTTTGATTGTCGTGGTGAAAGTCCCGACGTTCTTCTATTTTGTCACCCTGGTGAAAAACAATGGAGAAAGCATGTGTTTAATTATGTCGAATTTACTGAATCAATGGTATATCTCAAAAGTAAGTTACATATAATGTGTTGGAGCGGTTTCTACTTGGAGATAGAAGTACAGCGTGGGTCTGATTTCGATGATGAAGAAACCCTTGCAGTAAGTCATATTCGTGTTTGCTTAGATGGCATTTCAAAAGAATCACCATCTGGAGGTTTGGGTCGTTCTTTTAATGTGTATTATGTGGAATCATTTGCTGATGTCTTCCGAATATTTATAGCTGGCATTAGTAGAGGGATTCATCACAGCGTATCCCAAATTGGAATCGTAAAATTGGATTTCTCTGCAATGGCTTGGGTGGGTGTCAAAAGTTTGGATGACCATGTCTTATTCCTTAGCAGTTGTACACGGTTGTCTTGTTTGGCCTCGGACTTGGGACTTTCAAAAGGTTGTGTGTATTATACACAATATGAAGAAATGAGCTTGTACAAATATGACTCGGAAGATCAAAGTATTTCACTTTCTTTACCATGCCCTGATCTGCGGACACCATGGTTCTTGCCTCAGTGGCTGATGATTACTACACCTCCGAGGTAACTTTGAAGAACAATACATTTTTTGTCTCACTGATTTATACTTGCTTTTCTCATATTGATGATCTACTGACTTGTGCCTTTGATGCTAACTGCTAAGAGATACAGCTGTATCAGATGAACCCTGTGTAGTTCATATACTGCTCAGGTCATACAACCTCGTGTCTTAAGTAATGTAGTTCATGTTAGAGTATCATTGAACTGAATTTATGTTAAAAAGGACGCACTGTATTTTCTTTACAAAACTCACCCTGACTTTAACCGATTTGCCACATAAATTTATGTTTTCGCTAGCTATGCTTGTTCAATTAAATGTCTAATCAAAGTTGTAATCACATTAGGTAACCGAGCCTCCTTTAAAGATCCAGGAATTTTGTGAGCATCCTCCCTATGCTTTCCTTCTTAAATAGTTACACTACTAGGAATTTTGCAGTATCTATTATGCTATTTTATTCCCTTCAAACTCTACTTGCTCTGTATCTAAGTCTGAATAGTTAGTTCAATATGGGCGTGCATATTAGGTAATCGTGACGCATCAATATCCTTACACCGGCATCGTGAACAAAAAATAGTTCTATATTTTGGTTGCTGCCATGAGTTTTCATTGTTTTGAAGTGGTACACATGGATGTTGGGCATGTGTTTGCCAAATTGGTTTTATAGGTTTCTCTCATGTTTTTCGGCCCCGGTAGTACTTCTTTATATCTTATCCATGTTTTCTCACCCTGTTCTCATATGTAATAGAGATTGAATAGATGTTGTTGCTTGATGATGTTTTGGTTCTTTAATTTGTAAGGTTGACGATAGAAGAACAGCAGACTGTAATTTAGAAAAGGTGGAACACATGGATGAAGTTATAAAGGTAATGGAAAACATAGCTGGTAGGGATGATGAGAAAGAAGATACCGAAAAAGGAAGGCTAGGGATTATGCCTATTGATGATTTGGTATGGTCAGTATCAAACTATCTTCATACATTGGATTACATACATTTACGTGCAGTGAGTAAAAGATACCGTGCGATGATGAATCTCAGAAGATCCTCTTCTATTAGAACTTTCAAGACCACAGATTTATCCCCGTGGCTGGTTTTCTCCGACTATGATCGATCCATCTACAATTTCGTAAACCCACTGCATAATAATGAGAAATACCTCATTAGTATTCCTGAAATGGTAAAAGGTTCTAGAATTTGCTTTTCGAAAGGTGGGTGGTTGCTCATGGTGAACGGCCTGACTTTGTTCTTCCACAATCCCTTCACGAGATCCGGTATTAAACTTCCAGACTTCCCAAATAATCGTGGTGCCCCTTTCTCAGGTATCTCGTTCTCTTCTTTGCCGACTTCTGCAGATTGTGTAGTTTTCGCCATAAAAAAACAATTGGATGCTAGCATGTCCATCTTCTTCATTAAACGGGGAGAAGAACACTGGAGGTGTGATTCCTTTGATGCTACTAGTTATTTACCTCTCAACAGGAAACAAATGGGATTCGAGATGGATTTGAACAATCCAGTTTTCTACAACGGAGTATTCTATTGTCTAGACATAAACGGAAATTTAGGTGTATCTAAACAAGAGAATGACAACGTAAGTTGGGAAGTTTTAGCCATGGTAAGCGGACCTAATTGTGGGTTTATCTATAAGAGTTACTTGGTGGAGTGTGAAGGAAAACTTTTGTGTGTGTTATTAGGCCATTTGGGGAAATGGGTTCGTATTTTTAGATTGAACGACACTCAAATGGTTTGGGTTGAAGTTAAAGATCTGGGGAGGCATATGTTGTGTGTTAGCAATACATCTTCTATCTCGGCAGTTGCTCCAGTTAGTCAAATGGAGAACAAAATCTACTTTCCGAGGTTGCATGAAGATGGTATCTTATTCTATTCCCTTGATACAGGTATGTATCACTGTGTTGGTACTACTAAACATTCTGCTAAAGATTATCGTGATACGAAGGTGAAGTTATTCTGCAGTTGGATTGAGCCCAACTGGTCAGAGACCTCAGTTAAGTCTCTTGATTGGCTTAGCATTTAGATAAATTTGATGGCTTTGTGGTGTAGTTGGTTATCACGTCATTTGAAGGTCTCAGTTCGATCCTGAGCGAAGCCGAATTTGCCCCTCTTAAGGAAAAAATGAATTTATTTGGATAAGTTAGCATGTGGTTTTTATTTTTTATGAGACAGTAATCTATTTATGTTCTGGGTGTCGTTTCTAGCCTGCCCCAACTTGTTTTGGAGCAAAGGCTTGGTTGTTGTAACGTAGTAATCTGGCTTGGTTGTTGTAACATAGTGATCTATTTATGCGAGTGGAACTGTTTTAGTTACTTGAGGTGTTCCTTTTAGTATTCGTTTGTCTTCTGTTTATGTTGTTTAATTTGTGTTTTTTGTTCGACAAAAGTGCTCATTCAGTCATGGTCCATTGATAGACGATTGTCCTCAACCGAGCCTCGCCATCTTTCTCTCTTGCTCCACTTTTTGGTTGCCATGTCTTTCTTGGTAATTTCCTAGAATTACTTCTATTTCTAGTTGCCAAAATGCTACAAAAGAACTAAAATGATGTCCTCGTGGACACTTCGTGAGGCTATGGGTTCCAACCGCCCACCACACCAAAAAAAATAGAGAGGAAAAATCCAAGGAAGCGCCAAGGTTGTTTCGACAAAAGTCAAACACGCACAAAGATGGTGTTATTGGCAACAAATTGCCGCTCAACCTGGTTTTTTCACTGCCACACATAAATCTTCTGTCCCATTATTATTACTAGGATATAACCCGTGCCGTAATGGCACGGGCTTTGGGGTTGTGCTATATATCAGAGATTTGATGCACTAAGTAAGCTTTCTTGGTTGTTTTTTTTCTTCCTGTCAGTCCAATTATAATGCCAGGCTATGAGAAGCACGTCATTCCACATTGGTATTTCATTATCCAAATACTTGTCCTAGAAGTTCTAATCTTTATTCTACACTGTAATCGGAGGATCACCCTGTCACCATTTTAGTTACGATTCATTTAGTATGTGTCATGTATTTGTCCATGTGATGTGAAACGTGAGGTTGTTTACTTTCAGATTACATATGTTTCAGGAGGAAAAATATGACCATCTATGTAAATAGAGATGGTAATAGGTCTCTCTCAGTCCGGATGCCCCAAGTTTATACTTGGACTCAATAATCCAATGACAATACTTTAAAAAAAAAATTATGGGAATATATCTGGTTGGCTGCGAGGATTTGTTTTAACGTAAGAATTAAGAATTCACATTTGTTTTAATGTAAGAAATATCGTTTAACCATCATCAGTATCAGAATCGTTTAACCATCATCAGTATCAGGATCGACCATTAGCTAAAATTTGATGCAACACATCAGCTTTTCTTTTGTTGTTAACTGTTGTTAAATAACTGAGATGCATAAGAACTTACACATGCTTATGCCAAATGATATAAAAAAAAATACCCAAGAGTTTCAGTTCAGTTATAACCTGAACATACCAACTCACTGAGATGTGCTGTTTTGGTTGACCATCAGAAAAACGTGACAGACCCCGTTTTTGGTTGTGTACCATTCCAAAAATTGATAGGACCTCGCATGCAGAAGGCCAATTGGTGTTCAGAATTATCATAATTTAAATTGTGTTCAGAATTATCATAAATTAAATTTTAAAAACAAAAGTATAACATACAGGACAAAGTCAACAACTATAGTGGCAAAGTTTATTACATTGTTCAGAACGAACTGATGCAAGTCATGTTAGGCATGAAACAGACATTGGAAATGTCAAAAGAAGGAAATCTGAGCGCAAAATAATTAACCAACAAAAGGAACTTAGGGACTTAGGATTACACATTTTCAACTTCAAAGGTTTAAAGAACCACCGCAGGACTGTAGTTGCGGTCACACGACTATTGGAAACCATATTTGATATCACGTCCCTCCTTTCAATCTTAATATAGGGAAATCACAGAGAGGATCACCATATTTTGCCCACGGCGTGCCTTTTTAGAGGGTTTTCATCCTCGGATCCAGGGAGACCCATTCTTGACAATGGGAATCCCTTGGTTTGTGTTAGGCGCAGGATGTTATCTTAAAGGATTTCGCGAGTCATTCTGAAGGCTATGAGTCGCTTTCTTCTACATGTTGAACGCGTTAAGCATTGTTCGGTATTCAATATCTCTACAAAAGATGCAACCACCTTAGCCTTGCCTTCCTCCTTTTTTCAAAATAACATAAACGTGGTTTGTGCTGAATGCTTGATTGTTGCAAGAACGTAATCATGATAGATATTGTCCCGGTGGTATATGATAGGTAATTTAGCTAGAAAAATATAATGTGGCATACCTCTCCGGTAATGACTATATCCAACGTAGTCCTGGACCACACTACCCTTTTATCTCACTATCCAGTGCAGCAAATGCGGTTGACCGATATGGTGCCGAGACTTCACAATGAAGCTTGAACCTGCAAAAGATTAATCATAAGCGCCTCACAGATTATATTGCCCTCCTGAAGTATGACAGTCGCTAACAATCCATCTAAAAAAATTCATGTACTTTGAAGCTACTTCAAACATAATTATACTGCCTACCCAAAGACCAATGAAATCAAATTGGTCTAAATGAAATAAGGAATTAGTAATTTCTTAACTAATTATAGGTTATTTTCAAATTTTCTTGGAAAAATCATGTGGCTTTGAACTCTTACCTAACTGTTAAAATCAAGCTGTAAATATGATTACCACTTTCCAAGTGATTTTTAGCTGGTTCACAGTTATCTGAGAAAAAATTAGAATTACTGATCCATACTAAAATGAAAACAAAAAGAGAGCTACACGAATATAAAGATAGTCTCACCTGGATATAGAACCCAGACTACCTGTTCCTTTTGTACAACTCCCCGAAACCATGTTTCCTTATCAAGCAAAGGAAAAAAAAAATCATTGTAGTGCAACAACAGAAAACTAAAAATGATAAATAAAAAATTACGCACATGAAGATCTAAATGAAGAAGACATTAGCAACTTTAAATGAAATCTTGATATTCCAATACATACTGACTTTTAACTATTCGAAGAAAATCTTCAAAGTAACCACCTTACAATGAGACCCTTCACTTCAGATCTTCAAAACAACAAACCAAAATAGGTAAACAGTTTATTAGGGAAAACTTAAAATATGTTCTAACCCCGAGAGATAAATTGAACTGCAGAGGTACCTAAATGTTATAGTTGCAGGACATACGCAGGGCATTAGCCTGTATACTAAATCACTTATACTGCTTATTTCACTACACACTATCAACAAATGAAATCTGACCATGTGTAGTTTTTTGGCTTTGGTATATAACACAACGATTGCGTGAATAATGCTTTTATCTGAAAGGTATTCACCTAGATATTATAAGAGTGGATAAATTATCTGGAGTTAACTACATCAGAAGCTACTTCAATGCTTTCTCATGAATTGAAGATGATCATTTGCATTTTCACTTTTACTTTATATTCCTGCACCTAATTTATCAATTGTTCTTATCTGGAGTTAACTACATCAGAAGCGAACTTTTAACTTACTTTACTTAAGATTATACACTCTTGAATAGAAGCTTGAACAGAACAAAAGATGAGTAAAATATTTACCAAATGATCGTTTTCACTTCATAAACTCTTTTCATTTTAAATCTCTAGCTTTATCCACACAATTAAGATTCTGATAAGGCACACCCAAAATCCTGAGGGGAAAAAAATTCAAATCAGTACCACGGACACCAACAACAACAACAATGACAAAAAAACTAAATGAGTACCTAGGTCAAACCTTAAAACTACTCAAGATTCTGATAGTTAGATCTTAAATAAGGCACACCCAAAATCCTTAGGGGAACAAATACTCAAATCAGTACCACACATAAATTCAGCACACCAACGACAACAACAACAATAACAAAAAACTAAATGAGTACCTAGGTTAAACCTTAAAACTACTCATAAACAATACCAACCATTAATCAGAGAACCAATGTAATTGCATAGAACATACAACTAAGAGCAATTAATCTCAGCAAAAATAGAATTAAGCAATCATAATCCAAACTTAATCTCAGTATTTTTTTCATAATCCCCAAATTCAAAACTCCTTTTTGACGCTACACATAGCTCTAAATTCCAGAGGTAAAGGGATTGAAGGTCTAACTATACAAATCACCGTATCGCCAAATGGAATGACGAAAACCTAGAAATTAGATTAAGAAGAGTCTCCAAGTTTAAACGAAGAAAATGAAAGAAAATGAACAGATGATGCAGTGAAGAAGATTGGAGGATAGCTAGGATTTATAATTGATATTGATTAACATTGATGGCTGAGAAAAATTGAAACACTTCAGAAGTTAAATTCGATGAATAATGTAATCTTCCAGCAAGGACTGAATTAGAATAAGGCTGGTGTAAACGTAAGAAATACATGGTGAGATCTCAGCCGCATTTTATAACATGAATCTGTGGATCTCCGTACAACATGTAAAACCTGAGAGGAGAGTATAAATGAATATTGGTGGTTGAATCTAGACCGTCATTTATCTATCCAAACTGTAGACGTCCGTCCATTGGTAAAAACTGGTCATTCCCGTTTTACAAAAAAGTTTCATGCGTTCCAGGAGGTCCCAGGTTCGAGTCCTTAATGGCGTAATATTGCAGGAATTAACATGGAAGATAGAGTTGGCTTGTCCCCTTATGACACAATCTCATCCCCCATCCGCTTCGGTAGAAGTGTTTAGCTTGTTCGGTTTCCAACTAGTTAATGTAATATTCTTTATCCAATAATAAAAAAATAATTATTTAAATAATTATTATTATTCTTTTTTTTTTAATTATATTATTGGATAATGATTATTACATGAAACTAGTTGGAAGCCTAACAAGCTAACCTCCAACAACATATTATTACATTAATTGAACAGGTTGCTGTGCTAGCCTACCAGCGAGCCTTATCGGTAACCTAGCCAAGAGAGCCAAAGCAGATAGGGGAATGAGATTGTGTCACAATGGGCAAACTAACTCTACCTTCCATGTCAATTTCTGGCAATATTTCTCTTCAATGTCAAAATTTTTTATTTTTTTTATTTCTCTTCTTGTTTTGGGAGCTTCCCCACCTTCACTAATCGCCGTACAAAATTATACCATCGCTTGGATTCAAAGACCAACCGTGGTAACTCTTTTTGTCAATTAGCATAACGGAATCTAACATTAATTACAGGCGGTGACTAAATACAACCCATAATTATGTCAAATATAACCCTTTCCAAAAACCAAATTATCTGTAGAACAACTTCACGAGAGTAATTGAAACACACCGTTATTTTCATCGTTGTTTTAAATTTCCTTGTTTTTCTGTGCTTGTTCCCATTTGTGTCTTAATTGTCGATGCAAACCTGTTTTTCAACAATAAAATCCATCACTTATCTGTTCTAGCCTAACATATTAAGACTACCTTGTAATTAATCTTTTTACATATGTGGATCCTTTAAAAAATTGAAATTGAAATTCCAGCGAAGAGTATTGTGGTATTTATTCGGTTTGTTCAAACTTTATGTGGTGGTAATGGTAATGTTGGCAAAAAAATTAACAAAACAAAGACATAGACAAGAAGGATATGCTTCTGCTGGAGATGATCTTGATTCTTGACGATGATCCATGTTTAAGTATAGTAGTGTTGATGGATAAAAATAATTTGTTGATTTTCGAGGAAAAGGTGGAGGGTTGTGCACTTGGCAGATCCTCAATTAAGAAAATTGTCTAAACCTTTAACATAGGCATTGCATGGGAGTTCTTTGAGTTCGAGAGATCAATCTGTATGATTCCGGCCTGAACCAAGACAATGGCCGTTCTAGAATCAATTCGATCACAAAAAGGGATGAGGGTCGATCTGTAGGAGGGAAGTTGAGACTTGTGAGATAAATAATGATTGAAGGATTGTGGAAGTGTGGAGACTTCTGCAAGTTTGATGAACCGTCAATGAATTCTGACCAAATTGATTGAGTTACGTTTAGTAGTATTCGACTGAGATCCATCGAATTGAGTTAAGTAGTGTTCAGATATATTCTCAAATCATAGATTGATGAACCTATTTATATTACAGAAGTAGTTTACATTGCGCGAGAGACTTGGTTGATTTTCCATCCACTACTTTGTTAACTCCTTCAACTGCTAGCACGACTTACTCACATTTATCATCGTGGATGTACTGTTACATCACACGTGTTGTAGGCCTCCAGACCAAAACCCTAATGAATATCCCCCCATGTGACATGATTGATGTCTCATGTATGTGGAGTCTGCAAGACTGACGTGTATGTTTAATTGGTCAATTGTTAACTTAGCTAGACCATGTGTCTTAGCCTTGATGAGTCGAGCATTATTGAGGAATGTGGGGTGCTCTGTTACTCGTGGATTGAGCATACTTAGCTAGGACAATAACAGTGCACATACGTCGAGTTTGATGAATTGTGATATATTATTTTACCAGGTGAGGCAGTAATGATGATCTGATGATTTGGATCGACGAACGTCGGTCTAATGAGATTCCTCGATCATGGACCTATTTTAATGATTATTTAACGTGAAATCTGCTACGTTGTATAGAGTACTAATTCCTGATATAATATGTCATGACTTGTCGAATGACAAAGTAGGAATTACAGTATTAGTAAGTATTGGACTCACTGGTCGGTCAATAAAATATTAGATGATCTGCCAAGTGTATGATTATCCAATATTATGTTACTTCTTGGACAGTCGAGCAACAAAATGTTGGTAGCAGGACCGAATATTTAAATATTAATTAAAATATTGATAGCTGGATTAATATGAAAATTATTGATGTTTATCAGAATTATCATAAATCTGAAACCCTAGTTTTGGAGAACTTTGGATCCAGGAGATGGAGAGCTCTCCAACATGGGTGGAAAAATATCTACCGACCAATGGGTATGATGACCGTCCATTGGTGGTGGAGAGACTGGATGGACGGTGTATGGAGAATTGTCCAACTGGTGGAGAAGGATTCACCAAAATGTGGAGAAATATCCAAGATATGGAGGATTATCCAAAGTGGAGGATTATCCAAAATTAATCAAGGAGTGTGGGACCAGCCGTCCATGATGTCCAAGTCGACCGGCCAGGTCCGACCACAGTGGTGCACGGGCCACCATGTTGAATGTGCGCCTATTCCTAATAATTTAGGTATTTTTGTTGGAAACTTGTGCCATAGTTTGGATTTTAAAAAGAGTTTGATCTTGAATGAAACTCTCAATTTTTTGCATGAATGAGCAAGTAGGATTTTGCTCACACGTCCAATATTTTTTAATATTAAATTAATGTTATTTTAATATTTATTGGTGAAAAGGCATAACGCTGGTGGGACCATTTGATTTTCGTAGGCTTTTGGAGAATTGAGCAATATTTGAAGAAATATGGAAAACTAAGAGTTTACACAAATGTGGGAAATCAAGAGTTATGATAATAATAATAATAAAATAAGGAAAAGTGAGGAGGCGCGGGACTGGCACTGGTCGTGGCATGGCCGGGCGGCCGGTGGGCCCGGTCCTTGCGCCTCTTATTTATTTATTTATTTATTTTCCTTTCCTATGTTGCATAGGTCTCCATACATCCACATTCGTTCATATTTTTAGGTGCCCGTTCGTGCATTATTACTAAGTACACTCGCACCATTTTCTCGGGGCTTACTCAGGGGTGACCCATATGCCCGAAAGGTGAATATTTATTCATAATCCATGGAATTCAGCTGAGAAAATCCGTGATTTGAAGTAATAAAATATTATGATGAAAATATAATATTTTCTAGGAATTCAATTGATGAATACTGCACCAGAATTAATTAATTGATGGCTCTATACTAGCAGGCAATCTGTCTAAGAGCATTATATTTATTCGAGAATCTAGGTATGAGATAGTAGAAGATTTATACTCGTTCTGAATGTTTATTCTGCATAGCCAGGGAACGTTTGCGACATCCTGATGATGTTATTACTCTATACTAGTGGTCAATCCTTCTAGGAGCCGTCCAATCATTCTTGATTCTGTACAGAAGTGAATACTTTAATTAATCAGTATTGTTGATGAAATATGCAAAATATCGAAAGCTCAGCTGAGAGGCTTTAGTAATTACATATTCATGCATATTCTGAAGAGGTTATACACTCAGCCAGAAATCATCGTGACATGAGCTTTCATGTCTAAATTTTAAAATATGAATTTCATACATTCGTCTGAAGATGTTTCAGAAATATACAAAATTATGATTTTACGACTTTAGCCTTCATAAAAAATCCACCATCAGCATTAAGTGCCTTGCTTAGTAAGGGACAATCATGTTCCGTAGTAAGCACTGGATGGTGTTTTTTTTAATCATAAACAAAATAAGTAATTGAACTCAGTCATTAGAGAAGTTACCAGATTCCTCGAGTGGCTCCGATGATGTCATGTACTCATATGCGAATAATGGCTTAAACGATCCTGGAAATATGATAGAGCATCGTACGGTGAGCGTGAATCGATGAAGCACCGCTAATTTGGGTGGACAAATGACCAACTTGGTGGGTTTAACACTTGTGAACCCGCGACCCAAGAAGGAAATCCTTGTCTAATTAGGTTTAATAAATAAAATTAGTATAAAAGGGAGTTAAACCCTTTTATTTAAATTTCTTCCCAACCGACTAGAGCCTTCTCATCATTCTCCATTCTTCCATACTCGAGCAGCAAGGAAAGAGAGAGCAAATTCGTCAGAGCTCCACCACCGTCTGTCGCCGACAAACGTCCTACCAAGTTTCGGCCGACAACACTGACTAGGTAACCAAGAAAAATAAATTGATGAATGTTCGTTCATTTAGTTAAGTTTTTTTTGATACGTGAGCTTTCACGTTTTTGAATGGACATCTGTCCAATTTCGAAAAAAGGACGAGTGTCTATAATAATTTTTTACATGAGTTGCTTATGTTATTATTATTATTATTTTATTTTATTTTGAAAAAGCGGACGCTCGTCCATAGTAAGAAAAAGTTTACGTGAGTTAACCACGTTTTTAATTTTTGAAAATCAAGTTTTGGTTTCGATGATTTTGTTTTTGAAAGTGGACAATTATCCATGGTAACATAATATATTTACATGAGATTTCACGATTTTAGAATGGACGTCTGTCCACGCAACAAACTATTTTTTACGTGAGTTGCTCACAATTTTTGAAAAATCAAGTTTTGAGTTTTGAATAACGAACTTTGCTTGCTTTTGCAGGTACTTTTTGTGAAGAAATGAGCAAGCCTTTCAAATATCAACTCTTGTTTTATCATCCCAGTTGCTAGTGATTGTAAACTTGTAAGAATTTTGATTGTTACTATTTTGTAGACTCATATTCTTTTTAGTTGATGTGAGCATCTTTATCGTTCAATATTGTTGCGCCTCAATTCCATTGATTTACTGATAGTTGCATCTTATGCATATGATATATTGAAGTAGACGTATTGCATGAATGTCATAGCTATCTTGCTGAGATGTCAGTCGATAGCTATAATGATGCTTCCAATGATGACGAAGAAGAAGGATCAGTAATTAAGAATACTCCGAATATGGATGATGATTTCTTTGTAGTTCAGTATAAACCCGAAAAATATCCTCCAGGTCATGTATTTCGTCTCTTCATAAATCCTAGGGAAATTACTCAGAAAAAGCTGACATCTCCCCAAGCAATAATTCGGTTACGTCTGCAAGGTGGACATTATTTTGCTTCGTCCATGAACTTCAAACTTTCTCGAAGACCTTTGAAGGAATTCTCAGGATGGACAAGGCATATGTTGCGTCATGACCATGTTCGAGCCATGTTAGACAGTGCTCAAATAACTGAGGCCGTCAGCGCGTCGGAAGATTTGATCATTAACTATGATGTGTGAAGTATGGTAGCTCTGCTTGCTTGATGGTGCGTCCCTACTCACACTTTCATATGCAGATGGGGAGAGTTCACCATCACTTTGGAGGATGTGGCATTCTTGTTGCATCTTCCTGTTACAGGTAATTTTCCTGAAAAGTCCTCAGCGGAAGAGACTGCAATGTATGAAATCTTGACAACTAAGACCCATGACATTAATAAGATGTCTAGAAATTGTTATGCCCAATGGTTGAGGTACTGGCCGTCGTTAAAGAAGGATCCCAATAAGCCTGCGGATAGCACTCCATTGTTGCTTTCTTATCTTTATGGTTATCCAGAGATGTACTTGAAGATGATGGAATTTTGTTGAAGCCGTTTATAGATCCTCTCGCTATCAAAATGGCTAAAGGTGATAACTTCCCGTTGACAATCTATTCATGGGTTCATTATATTCTAAACTGAACTCCTTAGTTATAGACACCAGTGTCTCTAATGGCTTTATGAAAATTGAATCATATGTTAATACAATGTTTCCCCAAGAATTATTATGGGAACACTTCAATAATTATGCCTATATCCCTCGTAGTGTCTTGCAAGGTCCATGTGTTGATTCGTGTCATGCTTTCCCTGTAGAAGACAATGTCATGATCTTTTGCTGGTCTACTAAGTTCCCTCAGTCTAAAGCACGCCTCGTCGAATTGTTGGTCAGAGCCTGAATCCCGTTTCCTCCCTTGGGTATCTTTCCTTTTATTTCTCGGTTGATTAGTTTTAATGTTGAAGAGAACTTATACCATGCATGTTTACTCCGAACAGAACCATTGCAACTAATTCCAGAGATTGAATTTATCCAAATCTTGCCGGAAAATCAGACCATAATTTGAACTTTGTTGCACAAACTTTCCCGCCAAAAGACAAATTTGAATTGGAGAAGATGAGTGCCCTTTATCCATTCCCGGGGTGCCAATAGTAGTTTGCATGGAGGTGCCCTTATCCAACTGAGGGGTGGATTTAACAATTTTATGGGTTGTAAATATTACTTTTCTAGGGTGCCTTCGACGTATTCCCGGGGTGCCTTTAACACATTTTCTGGGTGCTTTTAGTAATTTTCTCCCAGGGTGCAAATGCCACTTTTCGAGCCAATTTTTGCACAAGAACTTATTTCTCCAAAAACACCTATAAAGACATAAAAATAAACAAATAAGTACAAAATCGAGCACTAACAATATATACAATTGAGATCAGAATAGACATATAAATGCGTCTATCAATTGGTACGAAGAGAGAATGAATGGTGATTTTGATCGATTGAGGATCATGATTGGCGATGAAAGATGAAACCTGGTGGGCCCGAAGATATTATATTTAAATGCAAAATGGTCCCCGGAAGCGGCGCCAAAAACTTGGTGGACCCGGGAAAGCGTCTAAAACTGAAGCGAAATGAAACGGGCCTACAGTAATACCGCAAGTGCACGGTCGTCGGTTGTAGCTCGTGCAAGTACGGGTCGATCCACAGAGACTGGGTGTGTTTGGAGTATTTAGCTACTTTGGGCTCTAAATTGCTATTGGGCTATGAATAATCAATGGGCTTTTGAGTGCTAATGGGTTATGAATACCCTTGGAATGAGTTGGGCTTTCAGTGGTTTTGATGGGCTGAACTTGGGTTCAGTTGGTTTCTGATGTGAATTGAACTGGGCTTGATCTTTGGATTGAACTGGGTCTTTGCCTCAGTGAACTGGGCTTCAGTTTGTACAAACAATGGACAGTGGGCTTAGAGAGTTTTTGGTCAAGAAGAAAAGAAGTGACCAGGAGAGACAGGTAACAGTGAGCAACAATGGCTCTAGGCCAAAAACAGCAAAGATAGAGGAAGAAGGCAGTGGGGCAATAATACAAAGGCAGTTAGCCTAAGGCAAAGACAATGAAGAAAATTAAACAAGGCAATGACTAAACAGCAAAGAACTAAACAACAATGCACTAAACAAAGCAGTGACAAAAGATTGTGAAAGTGATGAAGATAGTAGTGAAATAATGAGGCAATGGATGATAAAACAATAAACACAAGGTAATAGTGAGGTAAATGTGACAGTACAATGAAACTACAAGCAGAGAACAATGGAACCAAGGCCTAAGCCAAGGGCAGGGGTGATGGTGAAGGTGAAATGGTGAAGGTGAGCCTAGGCATACTACTAGAGTGGGAAGAGAACTAGTTTGCTCACAGTCACTAGTGAGCACTAGTTTCTCCCCACTGCTCAATCAACACAATGCTCTAAAGGCTTTAGCCTAACATTCACACAAAACAGTAAACATGAGTGATGAAAGAACACTAGGATGTTGAATCCACCATTAACCTAGGGGATATTCTACTCACAGCTAAAATAGTTACCAAAGTACTAATTGTCTGATTAAAGTACAACTAGTCTAAGGGCTTAACAACATTGGACACGAGCTGCACATGATGAAGACTATCTTATTGATTCATGGTTTCATCTATTCCTAGCATTTGAGGTTTAGAACATACATAACAAGAACATTAGAGAACAGGAAAACATAAATAATGAACAAAAGATGAACAATGAAGGAACAAACATCACAAACATCACATTAACAGCAGCTTAACATGAACAACAAATTGAACAGAACACATACATGATTAAACAGGAACAGTGCATGAAACAGCACAAATTGAAGAGACTCAAAAAAACATTAACAGAACATAACAGTTCTGGACACTGGCTATTCCAGCATAAGTTCACATCACACCCACAGTCCCCTTTTTATAGTTACAATCAATTCCCCCAAAACAGGACCAAAACAGTCCCCATTAGGGTTTGGTGAAAATCAAAATTAAATCACAATAATCCTACCTAATGTTGATAACAACCCTAATAGACTAACCCATACCTCAATTTAACATTCAATTGATTTCCCCCAAAAAATTCCCAAATCAGAAAAATTAGGGTTTTAGAAATTAAAATTAGAAATTTACCTAATCTTTGACTCCAATCAAACTTCAACCCATGCTTAGAATTAGTCTTCTCTTGCTTCCCATACCTCCAATTGCTCTCCTAACTCACCTAATTTACCAATTTTTCACACGTTAGGGTTTTGAGAAAAACGTGTATAAAAATGGGAAATTAGGTGGCTAGATAGGTTGTAATGATGGTAGTGGAGATGGGTTATGGTGTTTGGTTGATTTGAGAGGAGATGGTGGTGGTTGAGGTGGTGGTTGAGCGGGGCAGGGTAAGGTGGCGGACATGGCAGGAGCAGAGCTCGACTGCTCGAAGGAGGAAGATGAGAATTTGGGTAAGGTGCGTTTGGCTGAAGGGTATAGGTGTTCGATACTTGGGTGTTAGGCGGGATATCAAAGTTCGATGTTGGCGAATCTGAGTCACTGGATGCAAAGCTGGTAGGTGAATCGGATGGCTACTCCTGAAGAATCTGGTAGCGACCGTCGGATGTCTTGATACAACGAAGTTAACGGCTCTAGATGGGGTTAGGTGTTGAAGTGTTAAGCGGAAGTATCGAGATTTGATGCGCAGGCAAAAAAGCGACCGTAGGATCTAAATGTGATCTAATCTGAAGGCTTGGAATTTAGGCACTATGGTGTTTTGCAGGGACTTCAGATTTTGATGCACGATGAAGAAGCGACCATTGGATGATGAGATGGATCCAATCTAACGGCTGAGAATGGAGGCGGGTATGGATATAGAAAATGGGTTTGGGTAAGGGTTTTGGGCCTTGGGTATGCCAAACCCATATCTTCTTTAAGAACAATTCTTCCTTCTTGAGCCCATTCCTAGCTTTTTGGTCTTGTGCGCACCATTCTTTGCGGCTTCCTTACGTAATTTCTTCCGGCTTTTCACTACTCTTCAGCTCTTTTCTGCTCCGCAAGTCATCCAGACTTTATTTATTACCTAAAAATGCAAAATTAATTAAGAAAAATATTTATTCTTGAAAACAAGGAAAATACAGAATATGGGATAAAATGTAGAATTACTGCACAAAAGATGAGTTAAATGCCAACAAAAAGGGATAAATATATACGATATTTGGCACTCATCAAAACCCCTAATCAATATTTTATTCCCTTGATCTCTCTTTTTATTTACTTTCTGTTATTTCATTAGTATAATTTAATTTGTTTCATCACAACTCCTCTTTTTGGTTACATAAGAAGTCAAAAACAAATAACGATTACACAGCTCCTCGTGGGAATGATCCTTACTAATGTTGTAATATTTGTTAGTAACAACGGGAAAAATATAAACTAATATGATACGCAAATGACACACACCAGTAAACTATTTTGAGAATTGCAGTTTTGATCTCTCCAGGATTACACCTTTGTGAATAAACTGCTACAGGATTCCGTAAGATGTTCTTTAGGGATCGACTTACTTCCTTGAATGCGTCACTTCCAAGGAATAAGTGGTGAACTTTAATATCTACGTTTGTTCATGGATAGAGGAGTTATAATTCTTATGTTGAGTCATATCGCACTAGTTGTTCTCTTGTCCGTGACTGGCGTAGAGAATAGTTTTTGTCGATGATTACTTTTCTGATGAAAATCTTGTATATTAGTGCCTCTAACATTAATATCGCTATTTTTAAATTCTTTTTTCGTAACTGGCGAGAAGAGAGACAAACACATGCCGAATATTAGAAGAACTTGAAGTATGAAGAATTCAAGACGTGTATTGAAGAACCAAGGAAACCAAGCATAGTGAATTATGAGATGAAAAGTTTATTTATTTTTGAATCCAAATATATTGAATAATTTTGTCACTAAAATTGGCAAAGTGGGAGATTGTTAGAGCATTGGTCGGTTGAACCCACAAGTTTTGGTATCTCAAACTTGTTGTCAATATTAGTTGATCAAAATTATATTTTGATTTCTAGTCTACTAAGTCAAGTCTCGGACTAGGTTAGAATTTGGTAGTTGAGTATCAGAGATCACCTTCGAAGACTAAATATCGACGCAGATATTTGAAGAACTTCTATATCGGGTATGTGAAGACTGGACCATTCTATTTACTCACCATCTTAGCATTCTATTTGTTGAGATTATGTTGTATGATTTCTGGTAGAGTTACAAAGAAGAAGTTTTAGTAAAGATGTTCAATAGTCCTTAACAATATTAGTTCTAAGCAATTTATTGTTTGTGAATTAATTTGTGGATCAATTGAAGATTTCTAGTCTACTAAGTCAAGTCTCGGACTAGGTTAGAATTTGGTAGTTGAGTATCAGAGATCACCTTCGAAGACTAAAGATCTACGAAGATATTTGAAGAACTTCTGTATCGGGTATGTGAAGACTGGACCATTCTATTTACTCACCATCTTAGCATTCTATTTGTTGAGATTATGTTGTATGATTTCTGGTAGAGTTACAATTAAGAAGTTTTAGTAAAGATGTTCAATAGTCCTTAACAATATTAGTTCTAAGAAATTTATTGTTTGTGAATTAATTCATGGATCAATTGAAAATTGCCCATGCAAATGATCTTATCACCTGAGAATGTTTAAAACACCATAAGAGAGAAATTCAGAACTTCTGATATTTATGCTCAGGGTAGGTTCGCGAACCACTTCCCAAACCATAGATATCTGAGTTTCAGAAATACAGGGAAGGTTGGCGAACCAGTTTGCATACCGTAAGTTTAGTTGGGTAAAGTACATGAACCGTGGTGCATTGAATTTTGAAGTTGGTATAATATGCAAGAATAAGTTGGCGAACACGTTTCACGAACCGTGGTCAACTGAGTTCGGTAGTCTAGGGTTGGCGAAGCCGGTTCAAGAACCGTAGCATCCTGACTCGTGAACAATCTTTACGGCTCACGAAGCGTTCTACCATTTGTCCCAGCAGATTTTAGCTGATGCTCAAGATTTAAAAAAAAATATGTTTAGCACTGTTAGAACTCTCTTAGACACTTATAAGACTTCATTGATCACATAAACACTTATGTGCGTGCATCATGATTAAAATTTTAGGTGTTCTAATGAACATCAAATTGCTTTTAGTACTTTGGCAGACTTGCCAAACCGAAAAAGTCATTTTACACGAGTTCCGTAACCGAACCTGTTAGAGCATAGGTCAGTTGAACCTACCAACTGTTGGTATGTCAAGTTTGGTTGTCATACTTTAGTATCAAAACTCATCTAGAGTCGCTTGATTAATTACTAGTGTTAACTTCGTTTAGGTTATACTAGAAAGTCTAGGAATGTTGAGACTCACAAGTATTACTCAGAAGACCTGAAGAATATGAAGAAGTTTCGACTGCAACGAAGGCATCATCCTTCTACTTGAGGTTAGTACTATTAACTTGACTTGTTTCCATTCCTAACGTATCTTTCAAGTCGCTTTATCTTGAAAACAGAACATGCAAAGCTATATTTATAACATTCTACTGATTATACTTGGTCATAACAGTATGATCAAAGTGTCACGAAATTATATTAATTATGAAGTATAACGCTTATCTTTTGAACTTCGTAAGCATGACATCAACATAATCTATGTATACAGTTATTTAATTACGTGTGAGATATAGGTGTGATTTCATCCTAGAAAACTATGTATTATTACATTGGTCTAAGGAAGTAGATGTATGAACTTGTTTCATAATCGAAAGGGAAATCATAAGTGTGTTGGTCCGGTTTTATAGAATAATATTTGGATGGCCAATGCAAGATAACAAGGTGGAACCTATCTTAACTTATGTTGAGAATCAAGGTAGAACCGGTCATAGCCTATATTGTGTGACAAGGTATAACCGATCCTAACTATTTTTGGGAAGTAAGTGATAGACGCATTTATGTGTCTATTTTGTTCTCAATGTTATGTATTGTTAGACTCGATTAAGTACTTATTGTGTTCTTTTGTGTTCTTGTAGGAAATTTTAGAGAAATAATCCCTTGCGGCGAAATGGGCTCAAAAAGCAGTGTTTTACACCCCGGAGAAATGTACCGTAGGCACCCAAGAAATGCACCGGAAGCGTCCCAGAAATGTCCCGGAGGAACCCAGAAAAATTACTATTTCCACCCCAATTGATATTCGCACCCCAGCACTATGGATAAGGGGCACCTTCTTCAACAATTTGAATTTGTGTTTTTGGCGGGAAATGAAGTTTTCAACTGGCAGAATTTTGATTGTCAAAATGAATGGGTTAGAGTGCGATTCAATCGCTGAAAATTGGCAGAAAGATGTGATTTGGCATAAGGAACAAAGTTTGGGTGGTGGTTTCGATCAAATTTGGCTGGAATACGTGTTTTTATTCTCGAGTTCAAAACAGGGCAAGCATGCACTGGAGGATGATAATCACGCGTCATGGAGAGTTATGGACGTGTTCTGATGATGTGGAATGGCTCGAGCATCACTTTGGGTCGTGAAGAATCGATTTGGAGCGTGGAGGGAGGAAGTTTACGCAAGAAATTCCAAGTTTGGTAAGAAAATATTCGGAAAATATTGTTATTCACTGCCCGTATAATGAAGAATTATATTGGAGTTATTGGCGAGATTTGGAGCTGTTGTTGGGTATAAATAGGCTCTTTGGGTCTACTAGAGAGGGGGTCGAGAGTCTGGGGGGATGAGGAGAGCCATAGAAGAAGAAATTCGAGTTTTCCCAAACTCGGTTTCTGCTGCTGCTGATGATGAATATGAAGAACACGAAGAACGGACCTGCATCAGCAGTCGTTTTTCAACAGTGAAATAGACTCACAGACGTGGGTCGTAGGTGTGGGTCTTAGAGCTACAGTAACAATAACACTTCTTCTGTGTCGTTCATTTTGGACGCTTTCGGTGGGTCGCACATTCACTGTTTTATTATTTCATCTCCATTTTCATCCTTGTAAACACCCTTTGAGCAATAAATAAATACTTTGAGCGTGTTTTTATCATGATGAGCTAAACCCAACACTGGGACGACGGAGGAGGTCGAATTTCATCCATGTGGTAATTTCATTAATTCTTTTATTTACTTTTTGCACTAATTTTAATTGAATTAAGATTTTAAATTAATTACTTATGATTTCCTTTGATGGAGTATGCTTAGTCCTAGGAATTTTTGATATGCCATGCTTAAGAAATACAAGTAATATTTTATAAAATCTATCTTGGCAATAAACTAGAGTTAATATTTGTTTTTGTTTTTGAACTATAATTGCTAGAATTAATTTCTGAACCATTTGAAGAAAAAAAGACGGCCGAATCTTTAGTCCCAGTACTCTTGCCCATATTGTTAATATTTTTTGTATATATTTATTAAATCTAAAAATTCCATTTCCTTCACAAGTCTGAAACGAATCCTAATTACTACATCCCACGAAAAATCACTAATCAGTAAGGTAAAACCGGCCTATATCCAGTGAAATGGTATAACCGGTCCTAACTAGTTTCGAGAAGCATGGTATAACCGGTCATAACCTATATTGGGAAGCATGGTACAACCGATCCTAAATTAGTTTGGGAATCATTACTAAAGCTCTGATAAAATTGAAGACCCCCAATCATATGTTGGTGCTTTCTATAAATCTTCTATTGCTTCAAGAAAACCGATTAACACCATTTGGAAACAAACATTGGCCTATTGTCCATAACATAAACAGACCTTCGACCTCCTCATATTAATGCATAGGGAACAAATATTGATTATTTACTAACCTGTTCTTATTCATTTTCCTAGCATAACGTTGCAAAAAAACTTTTCAACCCAACCACTTTTAATCCATTTGCATTTATTTGTCTATATGCATCATTTTCCTCTACATGATTTGAGTATAAATTCTTACTTTCCATCTATCTTCTGATACCCAATTTAGTCTGTTAAATGGAATTCCCATTAACATATACAAATCTAACGGTGTAACACATATTTAACGACATATTCATAATTAGAGTTTGTTGAATTTTATAAAACCAAAAACATTATTTAAAAATTTAATTACAAGAAAAAACAACTTACCGCATTCAAAATCTTTGGAAAAGAACGTGTTTGTAGTCCTCCATCATCGTTCATATAACTTGAATTGTTTGAGTCATATGGTTTCTAGGTTGTATATGATATAAATATCGCGAAGAATATCTTCAGATTCTCTCTTGAACAACAGGGGGAAGTAACCCAAACACCATATGAAACTCAGACCACCCACCTCTTAGATTGACCGAATCAACTAGCCTGGGATGGCCAGATATGTGCTTAGGGAGTGCACCATCACCGGCTAATTGTCTAACATTTTGAAACTCATATTATTTATCCATAACATAACTTAATCCACTGGATTGGGTACTAGTAGATCCTTTGAGTTTTCTGTTTCTTTTTCTTTTCTCATTCATATTTGTTTAGGAAATAAAACTAAAGAGAATTTTGTTAAACTAGAGAAGAGAACCTAAGAGAAGAGAACATAAGAAAATATATGAGAAGGCAAGGGAAGGTGTGAAGGGGAATACGAGATGATGCAATATTTATAGGCGTTGGAAAGTTGATCGTTGACGTCGAGCGATATTCATGGTAGCGCTGGTGATAAAGACTTTACCGCTGATAGTATTATCTATTTCGGCTCGCTAGAAACTATGTCGCTCAGTGATTTTCCTATAATGACGCAACTCGTTTGTCATGCCACCAGTTGTGTTAAACAGATTTTTTTAACCTTGTGCATAGGAATAGGCGTGATTGGGTTGAAAATCAGCCCGTTGGAACTTGAAAAGGAGATTTTCAGGAGATTTTAAATAAGGTTGCTTGATTATTCAAGGGATTTTAAGACATTAATTTTGAGAACAAAAATATAAGTACCAAATCGTCCGGCCGAACATACTGACATATTTGCTATCCAAACGGGTCGCTTATTTTTATACGGGTGCACTTAGCTATTATTATGGGCATCGCACATTTTTTTCTTCTTCTAAAGAGGACAAAGATAAAGAGTTTGTTGCGGATGAATTTCGAACTCTGGCAAACTCCGGTCACATGAGCATTTCACCTGAGTGATTAAAAAACTTGAGGGTACCCCGGATAAAGGAAGTAGGTGCCATAAAAGATTCTTGGAGATTTTAATAAAGTGCGACACTTTCAATTTCATATTTAAGAAAGTGCCACTATTTTTTCTAGAATTTACTTAGTGCCATGCATTTGACCTTTTCCATCCAGTTTTTTTCAAAAAATAGTTAACATCCGTTAGTGCATAGGTGGCAGTAGTTCAGTTTAGTAAAAGACATTTACGCCCTTTAATCATCTCCCTATAGTTCGTGTGTTCTTTGGAGCATTTTACCGAACAGATAGACCACGTCGAGTTCATCCGGCAACAACAACATCTTGCCGTCTTCTCACTGCCCAAATTCAGTAGTTACATACAGACCATGTCATTTAGACCGAGAATCCCATATAAAATCACATTGATTGAATCAATTTCAGCCAACTCTTGGACCAAAATTGTTGGTGTGTTCACTGTAAACACCATTCACCAACACCAAGCCTAACCAACATGGATTCAATCCTCCATTGCAGCATTAAATTCATTCTGTAGCTTCATAACCAACAATACCAAACTCCCTGTAAACGCCTTCTTGCACCTGTAATTCGTCTTCAATTAGCTTGCAAAACTCATCTAGATAGAACCCCAGGCAACCACCAATTCGAGAGAACGAAGCCATGCTGGCACCCCCAAACTTAATTCCACCCGAACTTCACCATTAATCAACATAATTCGAGAGACACAGAACTTCACCATTAAAATTAGTATAAAAAAAAAAATCAACAAAATCTAATCAAGACACAGATCCATAAACCAAGTATCTTCTTTGCTCCATCCACGAGATGATGAAATGAAACCACGTACCGCACTACTTTATATTTGAAATTACCCCTTCATTCTTACTCCAATCTCTCCTTGCACCGATTGCAACAGCTCAATCATTCCTACCAATTCTTACTAGACTGCAATATACCATCGACCAACACCAACATCTCGTTTGCTGCCAGTTCACTCTCCATCTCCGTATCGGTATCGGTACAATCTCCACCCGAACGTTTTGTTGGAGACATAAACTTAATTTAGGATTTTGGTTCAACGTTAAAACCAAAGTGAACAGTGGTATCTAAAGAACATGAAAGAGATCGGATTTTCTTAAGGATTGTGAAGGGCAAATAGGTAAAAATGAAAATTTTCTTGACTTGTTCACCGATGACAGACCCGTTTGGTGGGCCTTGACGGAATACAAAATGGTCGTGGCATTTTATTAATTTTGGAAAAAACGGTGGCACTTTCTTAAACCGAAAATTGGAAGTGTGGCATTTTCTTAAAATTCCCAAGATTCCTTACCGAGGCCGAAACTGTAAACGATTCGTCATCCTGATACAAACACTCAAATTTTAGTTTTACACTCACACTGGCTCTCTTCTTCATAGTGTTAAAATTGTGACTGAAATTTAGGGTTTCTCTTATCTTCAGTTTCCATGGAGAAATCCGAGTTTGGGAGAAGAGGTGAGCGCAGACTTCCACCATCACCAAAGGTGGCACCATGGCTTGTTTTCCCACATGGTAAAGATGGTAAGTTCAAAACATTCTATAACATTTGTGATGATGATCGTCAATTTAACAAGAAATATTCAAACAAATTTATATCAGAATTGAGTAAAAGAAGATTTTGGCAGAAATCTTGTCATAAAGGGTGGGTAGTCAGTGTTTGTGAGGATGATGATACTGATCCTAATTATGGAGATTGTTTACTTTGGAATCCCCAATCACTAGATACCATTCACTTACCTTGTTTGCCCAAAAATGTAATTAGTAAATTTTGGATCAAAGATTGTCTTCTAACTTCGCCTCCTCAGACCAGCACCAGCAGTAATAGTAGTAGTAGTAGTGACAATGATGATTATGATGCTGATTCCATGGTTTACATACTCTTGATTGTTTTCGTGAAAGTCCTGACTTTCTTCTATTTTGTCACCCTGTTGAAAAACAATGGAGAAAACATGTGTTTGATTATGTCGAATTAACTGAATCAATGGTATATCTCAAAAGTAAGTTACATCTAATGTGTTGGAATGGTTTCTACTTGAAGATAGAAATACAGCGTGGGTCTGATTTCGATGATGAAGAAACCCTTGCAGTAAGTCATTTTCGTGTTTGCTTAGATGGCATATCGAAGGAATCACTATCTGGAGGTTTTGGTCGTTCTTTTAGCGTGTATTATGTGGAATCTTTTGGTGATGTCTTCCGGATATCTGTATGTAGCATGAGTAGAGGGATTTATGGTAACATATGCCAAATTGACATCGAAAAATTGGATTTCTCTTCAATGGCTTGGGTGGGTGTGAAAAGTTTGGATGACCATGTCTTATTCCTTAGCCGTTGTACTCGATTGTCTTGCTTGGCCTCAGACTTGGGATTTTCAAAAGGTTGTGTGTATTATACACGATATGAAGAAATGAGCTTGTACAAATATGACTTGGAAGATCAAAGTATATCACTTTCTTTACCATGCCCCGATCTGCCGACACCATGGTTCTTGCCTCAGTGGCTGATGATTACTACACCTCCAAGATAACTTTGAAGAAAGATACATTTTTTGTCTCACTGATATATACTTGCTTTTCTTTAAGTAGCTACTGTTATTGATCTACTGACCTGCCTTCGATGCTATGGGATACAGCTGTATCAGATGTACCCTGTGTAGTTTATATCTACTGCTCAGGTCATACAACCTTCATGTCTTAAGTAATGTAGTTCACCAACATGCTGAACAAAAAATAGTTCTATATTTTGAACGCTGCCATGTGTTTTCATCGTGTTGAAGTGGTACACATGGATGTTGGGCATTTGTTTTCCGAATTGGTTTATAGCTTTTTCTTATGTTTTCTGCCTCAGAAGTACTGCCTTTATATCTTATCCATCTTTTGTTGCTTTATTCTCATTTGTACTAGAGATCGAATTGATGTTGTTGCTTAATGACGTTCTGGTTCTTTAATTTGTAGGGTCGATGATAGAAAAACAACAAACTGCATTTTAGGAAAGGTCGAACACATGGATAAAGTTATAGAGGTTATGGAAAACATAGCTGGTGTTACTAGGGACGATGAGAAAGAAGATACGGAAGAAAGAAGGCTAGGGATTATGCCTCTCGATGATTTGGTATGGTTGGTATCAAACTATCTTCATATATTGGATTACATACATTTACGTGCAGTGAGTAAAACATACCGTGCGATGATGAATCTCAGAAGATCCTCTTCTACTAGAACTTTCAGGACCACAGATTTATCCCCGTGGCTGGTTTTCTCCAACTATGATAGATCCATCTACAATTTCGTAAACCCACTGCATAATAATGAGAAATACCTCATTAGTATTCCTGAAATTGTAAAAGGTTCTAGCATTTCCTTTTCGAAAGGTGGGTGGTTGCTCATGGTGAACGGCCTGACTTTGTTCTTCCACAATCCCTTCACGAGATCCAGTATTAAACTTCCAGACCTCCCAGATAATGATGGCATCCCTTTCTCAGGTATCTCGTTCTCATTTTTGCCGACTTCTGCTGATTGTGTAGTTTTTGCCATCGATAAACAATTGAATGCTAGTGTGTCCATCTTCTTCATTAAACGGGGAGAAGAATACTGGAGGTATGATTCCTTTGACGCTACTACTTATTTACCTCTCAATAAGAAACAAATGGGGTTCGAGATGGATTGGAACAATCCAGTTTTCTACAACGGAGCATTCTATTGCCTAGACATAAATGGAACTTTAGGAGTATCTAAACTAGAGAATGACAATATAAGTTGGGAAGTTTTAGCCATGGTAATTCCGCATAATTGTGAGTTTATCTATAAGAGTTACTTGGTGGAGTGTGAAGGAAAACTTTTGTGTGTGTTCTTAGGCCATTTGGGGAAATGGGTTCGTGTTTATAGATTGGATGACACTCAAATGGTTTGGGTTGAAGTTAAAGATCTGGGGAGGCATATGCTGTGTGTTAGCAATACATCTTCTATCTCGGCAGTTGCCCCGGTTAGCCAAATGGAGAACAAAATCTACCTTCCGAGGCTACATGAAAAATGGATTTTATTCTATTCCCTTGATACAGGTATGTATCACTGTGTTGGTACTAATAGACATTCTGCCAAAGATTACGAAGGTGAAGTTATACTGCAGTTGGATTGAGCCCAACTGGTCAGAGACCTCAGATCAGTCTCTTGACTGGCTTAGCATTTAGATGAACTTATATGGCTTCGTGGTGTAGTTTGTTATCACGTCATCTGAAGCTCTCCAGTTTGATCCTCAGCAAAGCGGGATTTGCCTTTGTACAGTGAAAAATAGAATTATTTTGTGAGACGGTCTCTCGACTGCCTAGCAACTTGTCCAAGTTTATTTTATTTTTGTTTTATTTTTATTTCCAACCCCCACCACACCAAAGAAAAGAGAGGATTTTTCTCTCAAAGAAGTTGTTTCAACAGAAATCAAACACACACACAAAGATGGTGTTGTTGGCAACAAATTGCCGCTCAACCTGGTTGTTTCACTACCACACATAAATCCTATGTCCCATTCTTCTTCTATTTCTGTTGTTGTTTTGGGAGCTTCTCCACTTTCACCAATGGCCATACAAAATTATACCATTATTTGGATTCAAAGACCAACGACGTTTGCAACATAAGAGCCCCATATTTACCTTCGCTACTAATAATAATCAAAGCCTAATCAAATTCCTACAAAAAAACCCATTTCTTGATTTTGATTTTTCTCCATAACCCAAAGTCAAAAGCAATCAAATTTTAGACTACCATCAGCTACAGAGAAAACCCATTTCTTGAATTGATTCAGATAGTCAATTCTTCATGGCTTTGCAAGTAACTGGTGCAAGTTTTTCTCTGTTAAAGAATAGTAGAAATCGTAGTAGTATAATAAGAGGTGTTGCTTCTGAAGAGTCTGTTACTATTCAAACCGGAGGAGAAGATAAGGTGAAATTGGGTGGTTCTGATTTAAAAGTTACAAAACTTGGGATTGGAGCTTGGTCATGGGGTGACACCAGCTACTGGAACAACTTTGAATGGGATGGTACAGTCTTAATTCTCATTTTTGTACTTCCTATTTGACATTTTTAGTAGTTCTATAACTAATGAATTGCTTCTTTGTAATGGCAGATAGGAAACTGAAAGCTGCAAAAACTGCTTTTGATGCTAGTGTTGACTCTGGTATAACATTCTTTGATACTGCTGAGGTTTATGGCTCAAAGGTGAGATTGTTAAGCAATTGTGTTTGCTTGTTGTTTCTATTTCAACTTACAGAATAGACACTTAAACAGATTTTGATCTTGATTTCGTGCCAGTTCTCCTTTGGCGCAGTCAACTCCGAAACTCTACTCGGAAGGTACTTATTCTCGATCTCTTGAATGGTTATTTTTGCGGCATGGGGCGTCCAGTCCGTTTGCTAATGGTAGTAGAACCTCAGTGTTGTGAAGTTTTAGACTTGTCATTCCAAGTGAAGTGTGTCATATGTTGCTAAACTGTCGCCATTTTATCACTTCATTATAGATTTATCAAGGAAAGGAAGCAAAAAGATCCAGGAGTGGAGGTAGCTGTTGCAACCAAGTTTGCAGCATTACCATGGAGGCTTGGTCGTGGGAGTGTCATCTCAGCGCTTAAGGATTCTCTTGATAGGCTCAATCTATCTTCAGTCGAACTTTACCAGCTTCATTGGTCTCTACTTAACAAAATCTTTAGCTACTTTACATGATTTTTCTTTCTAAAGACCATTGATTGACTGAATATGGGATTTTGTGTTTCTCTTTTCAGGCCTGGATTATGGGGAAATGAAGGTTGTTTGATCTATCCATTGTTATTTAGTAAAAATCTGCTTTTGTGTTTCAATTAACATTACAGAAAGCTCAGACAAAATCAATTTCAGATTATATTAACGGGCTTGCTGATGCCGTTGAACAAGGCCTTGTAAAGGCTGTAGGTGTCTCCAATTACAGTGGTAATTTTTCTCTTGATCATTTTTCATCTAACAGGATTTAGGATAGTTCTAATCTAGATACTCATTATCTCTTCTTCTGATTGCTATTGGATCATTTTGCAGCACCCACTAATGATAGTCTTAATTTCAGAAAAACGTCTACGAGCTGCTTACAAGCAGCTTAAAAGCAGGGGGATTCCTTTAGCTTCTAACCAAGTGAACTACAGCCTTATATACAGAATTCCAGAGGACAATGGTGTGAAAGCTACTTGTGATGAGCTTGGGATCACATTGATTGCATATTCGCCTATAGCGCAAGGTGCAGTTCCTAATATCAGTTCACTTGTCTCTGCTAACAATTTAAACTGAACAATGTGTTGGGATATCACATATGACCTATACATTCCGTTCTATTCCACTGAAACTAGATTTTGAACCCCGGTTACGGTCTATAGATACTTTTCTTTGACCACTGGTAATTGAATCCCAGTCACTTCTCTAGGAACTGGTAATTGAATCCCAGTCACTTACTAATGCAATTGTATCAATATAAAACTCTTGGTAAGTGTTCATTCTCTACTTGTGTAGGTGCTCTTACCGGTAAATATACACCAGCAAATCCGCCAACAGGTCCTCGAGGCCGTATATATACTCCAGAATTCCTCACAGAGGTAAGAACTGCAAAAAAATCTAAAGCACCAATGTTTTTCATTATCATAAACTACTCCAGATGTGAATTACTAAATGGCTGGCCACTGCAGCTGCAACCTCTTGTGAACAGAATAAAGGATATAGGACAAAGCTACAACAAAACTCCTACACAGGTACTTCACCTTCTTATATGAACCTCTGAAACTTTTTTACTACCTATGTCCGATATAAATTCCAAATTATCACTGAATTTTCCGTGGGACACCTATTCATGTCCATTCCATCAAAAGCGCTTCCTAAACAAAGGCTGGTAGCCATATGATCTTTCACATTTTTTCCTTCTGGTAACATAAATCGGCTGGTTAAAAATCCAACACTAGTAACTGGCAGGGGATTAACCTCTTTTACATTTTTGTTTCATTTTTTGGATATGGTCCTTACGGGGGATTAAACCAGTGACCGTTAACCTGATGAAAGCTCGAAGCACATTCTACTTTTTTTGTTTGAAAAATGAACCGAATGAGGTTTTGAGCTAGAGGCCTCAAGTACGAGAGTTTTACCCTCAGGCCAGCTGGGTATTCCCAGTTGGTTCCACATTTTGTATACTGGGACCTGTCAGATGATGGTAGAATGTAAAGTTTTCTTATACATCTAGTACACCCTCTGAATTCAATCAATTTACAATGGTTCAACTTTTTTGAAACAATCTGATACTACATGAGCACCACTTGTGTATGGTCCTGTTTGTGCTATAGAGGCTAGTTTATCTGGCTCTTTTGGTCTGACAAAAAGTGGTATAGCTTATTCAAACCTAAAAGCTAATGTAACACCAAACTTTTTCTTGTACAGGTTGTTCTTAACTGGCTAGTTTCCCAAGAAAATGTTGTGCCAATTCCAGGAGCTAAAAATGCAGAACAGGCCAAAGAATTTGCAGGTGCAATAGGATGGGAACTCACTAATGATGAAATCGCAGATCTGCGAAGTTTAGCATCAAAAACAAAACCTGTTATGGGTTTCCCAGTCGAAAAGTTGTAAATCCGTGCAGGAGATCTGTAGACCAGGCCACTTTGTAATGATTACAATCATGTTACACACCATTCAATATTGGTGCTAAATACAAGGTTTATAAACACAATACATATAATGAAAATATTTTCTCCACAAGATCTTCTGTTCTTTTTCTGTTGTTTTCCCCCCTTCAGGTTAATCATCATCAAACTTAGTTTTCTTTCCTACAGGAAGATCAGTTTGGATTTAGAATTTGTTGATGGACAAAGCAAACGAAAGAGGTAACATACATATTTACAGCGAAAGCTCAGGAATAGAAAACCTAACCTGAAGGGAAATGGAAGGGGCTTCCATGTTTGCCTATGCCGGCACCACCCAAACCTCTGTCAGAACCAGTTAAGTATCTGAAAGGGCAAACGCAGCCACCATAATGACTAAAACGTCGTCCTCTGTCTACCAGTTTTCTACCACCAGTTCCTCTAAGACTAGCATCTTCGATTGTCAAGGGGGAATCACATCGCAAGAGCTTTGGGGAAAGCTTCGGGATGAAGAAACTCAATGAAACCAATCCTGCAAATACGAAAGCATCAACATATGAAAGCTTCGGAATAACTTCAATTTTCAAGTCTAAAAGAAAAGTAAGGCTACACCTTAAGAAAAGAAATACCATACAAATGACGAAACCAACATTGCTTAATCTCACGGTTAGTCTGTACGTAGTCTCCATCTCTTCATTTGTGACCTCTTAGACTATTCATCTTCTTCTAATACTCCATCATCATTTTTTTTTTGATCATCTCCATCACCATTGTCATATTCATCGGCTTCATCGTCAACTTTATAACGAACGGCTATTCCTTCGTAAATCCAAGTGTCATGAATTTTCTTACCTTCAACCCTTTAAACTTGACCTTCAACTAGTACTGCTGGTAATTCACTTTCATTACCAACCCCTTCAGGATTATAACTGGTAGCATCATCCTCTTTAACATCATTCCATCGCCAACTTCTTTGTCAGATCAAGCAAAACCCGTACCCTCAAAAACATCATTCTTCCTTTACTCTTTCCTTCATCAAAATCAACATCTAAAACCACATGACCCGTACCTTCACAAATTTTCCTTCCCATTTCCCTTGACACGTAATCAAAAGGAATATCATGAAGTTGAATCCAAAATGGATAACTAGGACTAAACATAATCTTAGAAGGTGGAGTATCTGGACGCCACTCAGTCAAAAGAAGTAAGTATTGATAGTAGTCATCGCCAATGACCAACCATGGTCTAAGATCCATAACCAATTTCATATCTTCTTCGTCTTCAAAATGAAAACTAAACATACCACTACCAAGCTCCATGTTTGTGAATTTTGAGATACTGTTATCATTCCATGCTCTGTTGATATCTCTAACAACATGGTGTGGTCTAATGGATTTGATTTCAGTTATATGGAGCTTACCAATTAGTGTGTTTTTCCATTTCTTTTGATGAGATGGTTCCATTTCCTTTTTATAGAGAAACTTTGGGTGCGAGTTGTAGGGTTAGTGTGGTTTTGAGGATAATTTATATAGAAACATTTGGGGTTGAAGAAGTTGAAGGATTTATTATTCATTAGAGATGCGGCTTAATAAATGTGAGATGGGATGGGGAAATAACGAGGCGTTGATTTAAATGTCCTACGGTATTAAATAAATGGGATTTGACTTTGCATTCACTGAAGTATACGGACGACGATGGGGTTTCTAATCTTTCCAACTTCTTAGACTTGAGTTTGTTGCGACTCTTGATTCTAAGCCAGTGCAGGACTGCAGTTACGAGTTTCCATGTCCACATAGGAAATTGAACAGCAACTTTTTGACGGTTTGACTCTAATGAAGACCCAGTGAAACCTATGCTGAGATGGCTAAGCCCTATCGAGACAAACAAATACACTGTCTGTTTAACTTGACCATTTGTATCTGTAAAACTGTTTTAATTTTAAGCTCAAGGATTAATCCTAGTAAGAGGATAATAATATTACACGAGCAAATTACCCACTTCTTGTATTCATTATCCTCATGTAACACCACTCAATACAATAAGTACAGAACTCAACGTTTATAAACACAATCCCTTTAATACTTTAGAAGTACCAAACTCTACAATATAATGAAACACCACACCATATTCTGTTCTCGTTTCTGTTGTGTTTCCTGTAAAGACTTCTGTGGGGAAAAAAGAAACTAGGTAAGATCATCTTCGTTCAACGGTTCCTCTTCCTCATCCATTGATGCTCCATATTTGTGTTTGCTCACATCGCCTGTGGGAAGTTTTCTTGCAAGTTTAATGATCTGCAAACAATTTAATGTAGTGAAATATGTCAGATTGTGTTTAGTGTATGAGCTGAGGAACTGGTTAGTTAAAAAGGATAAAAACTAATGCAAGAGTGAGCTCGGGTTTGGCAACTGAACTCCCAGAATCACAATCCTTGGGTCTGTTCTGTAACCAAATTTTGAACTATTCCTCAGACCAGAATAAAATTTATTATATACAATAAAGGCCACAAGTAAAAAAGGATCCAGGAGGTGAGATGGCTGTGGTGGGATCCAACACTAGTAGTCCAGTTCAAGTATTGCTGTCTATGGAAAAGACCAGCAAGTGTACTACTCCATATTACTAAGAACTCCAGTTCCAAATGACTCCAATGCCATTATTGAAATGTTTGGGACAGCAAATGAGGGAACTACACCAGGTTTGATTTGGTTCTTGGGTTTAGGTACCCACTGAGACCCATAGAGTTGGCAATGACCAAATTAATATAAACCACCAATTAGAAGGACATCTATAAGGGGGGAAAAGGGCATGAGTCACCAGTGCTAGCCTTGACCCTGCTATTTGTCATACATAATTCCAACAAACAGAAACTCTAAAATTGACATCTGATCCTTCCTATACTTATCGAGTTAGTGGTTTTAGGTAAAGATATGTAAGTTACCATATGGTCGAGATGTGTAACAGTACTCGACTGTGCAACACGTTTAATTTCTTCAACATCACCTTCTCCATAAGCAGATAGAAGTTTGCTAGCACACCGGTTCTGATCGCTACTCAGAAAAGCATCAATCCTGAAAATATAATTCGAAGATTCTTTTTAAGTCGTAAGTCTTCAATCCATAAATGTATAGAAAAGATACAGGAAAACTGCATAATCTGAAATGGGCCTTGAATCCTAGGATGATGCACTGAAGACAAACTTACTGAGAACAATCGTTATAGCATTTTTCTGCTTGCTTGAAGTCGTCCGCGTACAGGTAGACTATTATTGCACTAAGATAAGCCTGAAAATCCAAGTAAAAAAGTTAAAGATCCACACCACTTACACATTTATGGATAATAAGAATAAGTATACGATGAGGTAGAAGTAACCATGAAATTGATCAAGAAATGTATTAGGAACTGAGAATGACTGCTTTGTTGTACCTTGCACTGACTGTTGGTAGCTTTGCATTGGTCAGCTGATAAGCCCAGTCGCAATAGAAAAGTTGCAGCATCGGTATACCTGTAAGTAAGCAAAACAAAATGCATACACTATTATTCTTATAGATGAAGGATATTTGTGCTCATTCTTTTTCACAACATACTCAAACAAGAAATTAAGCAACTCAGTCATCCAATCAAATGCTATGCTAGCGAGTATTTTCAAGAGGCCGACTGCAATCAGAGAAATTTTAATTTAAGACATATAACACGTGTTTCTTACCTCTCAAGCTTTATATAAACATTCGCCGCAGCACGATACAGATCGAAGGCCATTTGCTCCTTTTCATCTTCTTCAAGGATGGAACAAGCATCGCCATACATCCGAACAGCTTCATCAGGGGAGGCTTCTTCGAGAGCACTATAACATAAAACTTAACATCTGTTAGTTCTCTAAGCTACATTAACCAAATTTAGTATCTCATCTGTGAGCAATTTTATTCAAACATACCCCATAGCACTTATTATCTATTAATTGCAAACATGCTTGACAGCTGCAACTAGTATTGTGCATCCCCATGGAATGTGATTTAGTCTCCAAATACTAACTATAGTTGAAGGGATTATAACAAGAATCTTCTGCTAAGGGAAACTCTCACTTGAATCGTTTTCTTTTATACCAACTGTGTTGCCCCTCTGCAACTCCTAACAAAAAAAAAATCATAAAGAAGGCTCTAATATTTTCTGCTGGCATCTCCACAGGCGAGATGGATTTCCGAGGATAGGACATAAATCACACAAGATCATCTGACAGTTACTTTTTTTTGGTCACATTCAAATGAACCATCTACAGTTGGACGCGTTTGCGGGTGATTGTCCTGTATTAGCCCTTCACAATCTGACTTCAATGACTTTGCCAATGTTCTGTCTATGTTAGTGGATACTTGCAGGCCGGTGTTCATAAATTTTCCTTAACTACTATTTTGCTAAGAAGGGTGCAAGGTGCAGTGTGCAGGAAGAATTCTTTTGAAAATTTAACGCCTAGCATGTTCAGAGACTATAAAAAGCGTGTTTCTTTTCACAAGAAAATATGTGAAGCCTTTTAAAGGTAACGGTTGAAGAATAACTACATACCGAGCACCCTTTGCAAGAGCATCTGATGCTGGTTGTGATCTTCCGCATTCGGTGTACAATTCTGACGCCCTTCTGTAGAAATCAGAAACTTCACTCCAGTTGCCAAGGTCCTTTGCTACTGCACCAGCAGACTCCAAATGCTTTGCAGCATCCCAAGGACTATTAAGCTTGTGAAGGATACAATGACCAAGATACATTCAGAATGATGAAAAATATATAGAGAGATATTCACAATAGCAGCCACATCATTCAAACACAACTAGGATACGATGAGAGCATCTCCTGTCCCTTAGAGGCCTTCTCATATGCTGTTTTCGCATTCTGATTATCTTTAGAAAGCTTGAACCCAACAGCTACCAACAGTAAATAAAAGGAGGATCAGTTTAAAAAAAAGAAATCGTGAAAAGCATTTGAAATTCAGATTTTACACAGTAAAGTACCAATGCACAGAATTTACCAACCAGCCTGTTCATATAATTGAGTAGCATTCTGCCAATCGGCACTCCATCTTGTAAGAGTAAGTTTAGTTCTGAAGAGAAGGAAAATAAAACACAAATAATTCAGTGGACAGTATTATGGCAAATGAAATGAGTATTCTCTAAATTTGCTAATAATCTCTATCAAAAAGTAAATCGAGCAGCAGAATTGCAATTGAAATGCGTAGTCTCAATAATTTCATTAGATTCAACTTTAACGAATCCAAGGTCCTAATTTCGTTTGGCACCTATAGTTATCAGTTGAAAGTAACTGCAGTTGCACCACTAACGTTTCCAAGTTCACATAATATTTAGACATATATGACCTCTTTACACAAAATTTTCAGTTCAACAATCACCAATTCCTGCCACCATCTCTAAACAACCAAATGAACCAGCTCAATCATTTTTCCTATTCACCGGTCCAACTGATACAGCCTCCATTTACCAAAACTGAGCACATAGTCCGACTCCCCTAAGAATTCAGATCCTATATTACAATTTCAATTGTTAACCCTCTACAGACAATCTACATCTCCATCAGTTTAACTAGTAAACACCAAATCATAGCAGTAAACATAACTTAAAATCGACAAAACACCTAATTATACGGACACAAAGTAGTCTGAGATGAAACCAATTCAACAGGAAAACCTAAAGTTAGATCGCAAAAATGAGAAATAGAGATGAAAAAAAGCAGTCAAGAGTAAAATTGATAAAGATGGAAGAGAAATCTCACAATTTGTCAGCTTTACTCATTAATTTCTGCGGATCGGAAGTCGCCATTAGAGAAAGAGAGCAGGTGGTAGGTTTTTTTTCTTCTGTGTATGGTTTGGGTACTCCTTTCCTTGTCTGTTCTTTCTTGGCAATATAAAGAAACATTCTTTTTGACCCCAAAGAGATAATATCGACCGATGTGCGACAACTAATATTACAAGGCATGACTTTTTACTATTTACTGGTTTCTTCTGTACACAACTGCCTCACCCGAAATATTTTGGAACTATGATTTTGGGCATACTGAAATCTTTCTAGGCATACTGAATAAAAATAAAAAAGGTTATGAAATAGCAAATTCAGATAATCCCTTAACCCAAATATTTTTAATGACAAATCTGTCCTGTACGTATTAGTGTTAGTAATATTGATTAGTGATTAAATATTTTGTTTAGTGATTAAGATAATTTTCAGAATTATAAAGGTTGTTTAGATGAAAAATTTTGGAGAAAAAAAATCAAAGTTTTTATTGAGAAGGAGAGAAAGAGAAGGAGAAAGTGAGAAAATTTTAATTCTTGATTCAATGGAGGATGAGGAGGGTCATAATTCATCTAAAAAACCTAGGAAAATACACATCAACTACACCAATGATTCCCAAATGGATGATTTCTTAGATTATGAGAAGGATTTTACACCCACTCAAACTCAAGCTCAAACTCAAGATGATGATTTTTATGAGCCAAATCCTGATGATGGAGACATTGATGAGGAACCCAATGCTTTTGATACACAGGTACACTTCCATTCTATGCTTAATCTCACTTCTATAGCTCTTAACTATCAAAAGTTAGGTTTTTTGGATCATGGTTCGGCGAAACAGGTTGAGGTTCGGCTCACATCTATGAGCCGAATCTACCAATTGATGAACAGTTCGGATTATATGAAAGTTTCATAGTAAGCCGAACAACATCCTGAATAGCCCGGAAAAAAAACAATTACTGGTTCGGGTTATATTTCGCAAATAGTATGAGCCGAACATCAATTTGTTATTTTTGGGTTAAAATATTGTTATTGGTTCGGCACATATTGAGAATATCGTATAAGCCGAAACCTCTAAATGTTCATAGTTCGGCATATAATATGATTATCGTATGAGCCGAACATAAATCTTTAATTTTTGGGTTGAAATATTTTTATTGGTTCGACACATATTGAGAACATCGTATAAGCCGAAACCTTTAATTGTTCAGGGTGTGGCACATACTATGATTATCGTATGAGCCGAATATTTCTATTATTTTTCCTTTCAAGTATTTGAACCTTGTGATATTCTTTGTAGATCGTACTCATGGAAGATCAACCTGATACAGTAGACATAATTCACGAGATACCAAAAAATCACTTCCAAAATGATTTGGTATGTAAGAACCTTTTGTTTAACTTAATGTTGTCGGAATGTTCCAAAGTTTTGGAATGAACCTTTCTAATTACTTGTTTTGGAATGAACGCAGAGATGGAAAACTAAACCCGAAGTTCTGGATTGGCTTGAGGAACACGCGATGAAGATAAATTGTGTACTAGTTAAAGGACAACAAAGCCGATGGGATCGGTTTGAAATGATTTGTGAGCGTAGTGGAACCGGCGCTAGCAAGGTTAAAAAGGGTATTGTATACGTTGGGAAGACCGGGAGAAAGAATAGGACGAAGACGAAGAAAAGAAATTTCCCTTTCAAGATCGTTTTCAACCTCAAGAATAAGTCCTTGAACAAAGAATATCAATATTGGATAATGAATAAAGATATGGATTGTCGTCATAACCACCCACGTCCCAAAGACCTGCATGGACATGCGAAAGTAGCGCGACTCAAACCCGGTGAGATGATAGAAGTGGATAAAATGACACGAGCACGTTTGCCACCGTCTAGGATTCTTAGCAAATTGAAGGAGGACAACAAGAATAACAAGTCGACTATGCAAACTATCTACAATGCAAGACAAAAGATTAGAAGACTCAATTTGCAAGGTAGGATGGTGATGCAACAAGTAATGTGGTTAGGGGTGAAGAATAACTACGCTTGCCAAAATAAGTTGGATGAGTTTGGTCAAGTCACACACCTTTTTCTTGCCCACCCGGAATGCGTCCCATTGGCTCTATGCTTCCCACAAGTTATTATATTGGATTGCACGTACAAGACTAATAAATATGAGATGCCGTTGATGAACATTGTGGGGCATACTTCGACAAAGGCACCGTTCACCGTGGCTTTTTGTTTCTTGAAAAACGAGAAGAAAGAGAGTTATGTTTGGGCGTTAGAACAATTGAAGTTAATCTTCCGGGAGGGTGCTCTTCTTAAAGTGTTCGTTTCCGATCAAGATTCATCGTTGATGTATGGTATTAAGAAGGTATTTCCGGATGCATTCAATTTTCTTTGTACGTTTCACATATGGCGCACTGTGAGGAAAAAATGCCAATCGAAAATTCAACCACTTAAGTTGTAGGAATTAGAGAATATTGCTAAAATCCAACCGGAGGAGACACGAGTAAAGAAAAAGAAGGAATTCTTGAAAGAATATGAACATAATGAGATGTTATGGGCTTCTTTCCAAGGCGAATGGGAAGCTTTGGTATGGTCAATCACCGAGGATGTCTACGAAGAAAATTTTAAAATGCTTATTAAGCATTGGAAGACCGGCTACTCCGATGTCATTACTTACTTGGTTAAAGATGTGTTGGAACCTAATAAAGAAAAGTTCGTGTTTTGTTTCACAAATCGGCACAAACACTTCGACAACCAAGCCACAAGTATGGTAGAGTCGGCTCATTATCGGTTAAAGAAGAACCTTTTTGGATGTATTGACACTTTTGTCACAATTTTTGATGCAATTGATTAATATTTCAAAAGTGATGTTGTGAGAATTAAAGCCGCCTTCGAGCATAACCTTATGTTCAGACACAAGAATTATGGTAGTAAATGGCTACGGGAATTAACTTATAAAGTCTCACATCTATGCATCGACTTATTGATGGAAGAAGTGGATTTGATTAAGACATTAGGCGCCAACTTGGAGGAAGAGTGTGTTTGTAAAATGAAGACATGTATGGGAATTCCATGCCGCCACGACCTACTTCGGTACAAGGATGGTATCATACCATTTGAGGATATTGATCATTTTTGGAAACAATTAAGCTTCGATCCTCTTCCAACCGAAGAAGACGAAGATGATCTAGAGATATGGGACATGACAAATGGCAAAAAGTTGGCGGAGATGTATAGGAATATGGGCTGAGGTCAAAAGAAATTCCTATGGGACAACATGATGCCGGTCATGTATCCTTTCACCCAATATTTTGGCTGTGAAGCCTAGGCGTGTAAATGGGGCTTATTTGGGTCCAATATTATAGCAATTCAGGAGAAAGTGGGGAGTTCAATCCCCATGGTAAAAGCATATATAATTTTATAGTTAGGTTTGGCGGTGGGGCCGGTGTCACTGGCAGGGTTCGAGTAGGGATCTAGATCCGGCTTTGGAATAACAAATGAGAAATGGACCTCATTGGAGGAGTGGGAGGCACGTAGCGTAGGAAATAAGTGGCACAACCAAAGAAAATCAATGATTATTCACAGTTGCATGTCATGAAGATGATGATATTTCAGAAATGATTCCTTGCTTATTTGATACCAACAAATGGAGGATCGGGCGAAAAAATTGAGTTAACTCATTTCCACATTATTCAAAAAATTTCCCTCTTCTATGAATTTCTATTACTGATTCACCTTGTTTTCATCATCTGTTTCATGTTTTTAGATGCTAGCTGATTTCAATGTCTTTAGATTCCTTTGATCTCTGTTGTTGGATATTCCTTTTTGTTCATCATGTCTTGCTCTATCAATCTTCTAACATGCTGTTTTCTATATTCCATTGTTAATATTTAGATTTTTTTGCTTTTAGGTCTCATTTTTTTCTTCTCTTTATTTTCTTTAATTTTCCGTCTTGTGATCACTTATTTTTTTGAAAATGAATAATCGTCTAATGTGTAGCTAATCTTCTGCAAAACCTAATCCTCTCACCATGAAAGACATTCAGTTTTGGACCGGTATCTTTTCAGTTCCCTTCATGCAAACTATATTGTTGCAGTCAGACGCAATATGCTCTTCATCTCCATTGGCAGTTTTGCAAGCCATCAATCTCAGGATGGATTTAAACAGTATGTACCAGTATTTTACCTTGTATCATGTGTATGATTTCGATGATCCTTGTAAGTTCTTGGGCATAGACTCAGTTCATCAAAGCCGGGTTTCAAATCGAGATAGCTTCAATTTAGGAATTATTCAAAATTTTCAAGCGTGCAATTGGGGGAAGTACAGCTGTTCAACGTCAATCTCGCAACCATTACCAAAAATTGTTACTCCTCTCGTTCAACAATCGTTCAAATATGACACAATAATCTTCCCGCAATCTCCGGATTGGTTCAATGCAAAATATTCGCATTTCTTATTCTTGAAGATTTTCTCCCAGGATCAGAAATATCTTAGTTATCCATTCATAACTAAATATGGTTACATTTTTATTCTTAAGCATATTTAACAAGAAGAAACCAGTCTCTTCTCATTTCTATACAACCCTAAGTCCTCCTATCTCTCTGCAAAGAAAAATTATGGCCTTCTCTTCCAACAACCAAGTCTCAGCAATAACTAATCAACTTCAGAATGCCAATATTCGTGAGATCAGCGCCAAACAGATGAGGAAAGTTGTGGGTTCTGTTAGGGCTCTCTCTGCTGCAACCGAATAAAGAGGCCACACCTTAATTGGAAAGCTGTACGCTGAAGATCCCATCGAAACTGACAAGGTTAGGAAAGAACTGAAATCACTATGGAAGCAGTATAAAATCAGGGAAGTTCGCAAACTTGATATGAACATCTTTCTCTTCAAAAAAATTTCAAAAGAAGTGATGGAAGCAGTCCTCAAAAAAGGGCCCTGGAATGTATGCAAGGCTCATCTTAATCTCCTCATTTATGATGACTCCATTCTTTTAGAGGACTGTCAATTTATTCATCAAGATTGGACGGTCCAATTCAAAAATCTGCTTTTGGAACATCACTCAGTTCAAGTGATAGATGAATCCTTGGTTGAACTTGGTCCTAAAATTTGGACTGAGCCACCAAACTGCATGCCTTCTTATGGAAGTATGATTACAGCTAGGGTCAAAGTTGACTTAAAGAAGCCTTTATTCAGGGGAGGATGGTGGAATACAAGAGCTGGGGGTGTACCTTGGGTAAGATACCACTGGGAGAGACAACCACACAATTTGTGTCCTAAATGCTTAACTATTTTTCATGAAAAGGAGGAATGTTCTAATATGGAGCTAGATCTTAAAATCAGAAGATATACTAATGAGGAATATGTTAACTATTGCCATGAGTTAGCGAGAGCCTATGGAGTTGAAATCTATGAAGACCTTGATATTTTGCTTGAAAGAATTTGTGAAGCCAATAGAAAGAAATTAGATGAGGAGAGCATGGAACAAGAAGATACCAGAAGGACTAAAAGGTTGAGAAACTCTGAAGATGAACCAGATGAGACATCTATTACAAATCAGGATCTGGCTTTACAAGGTCAAGAAATCCCAAAAACAATTATCGAGCAGAATACTGGAAACAATTCATCCAATACCGAGTTTGATGGCGTGGAGCATGACCTGATTGATGAAGGAGAAGGAAAATAGAAGGAGTACTTTCATGATATGGATGAGGCTGCTGTTGGCACCAAGTTGGTACTTTCTAAACACATATCTTACATACTTTTGTTTCTTTGCAAGTTTTCAGTTCAGTGCTTCTTACTGATAGAGTTAGTTCTCTTTTTAAAATTTTGCTTAGTTACAATATGAAAGTTTTAAGCTGGAACTGTCAGGTTTTCTAGGGCAGGACACTAGAGACCATATTCTTTATCTCAACAATCTCCATAACCCAGATATAATCTTCATATGTGAAACAAAAATAAATGATAACAGAGTCATAAGACTCTCTAATTTTCTAGGAATGCCCAACAAAGTTTTTGTTCCGTCTGTGGGAACTGCTGGTGGTTTACTTCTTTTGTGGAAGGACGGCTTCAGGTTAAATATCATTCACCAGGACGATAAAATTCTTCACACTTCTATTGTCAATGATCCAAGCAAGGGAGAAACTCCATTCTTAAACAGTTTGGTTTCTCAGAAAGGTTTCGTCAACTCATTTCGCAATGCATATCAACAACACAAATAGAAATCATGTTGAACGACTCTCCTACTCCTTATTTCAAACCCACTCGAGGGATCAGGCAGGGTGATCCTTTATCACCCTATCTTTTTATTCTATCCATGGAGTCTTTCTCAAGATTTTTAGCTCATTGTGAATCTACAGGGAAGTTGACAGGCATGAAAATATCTCGCTCGGCTCCAAAGATTAATCACCTACTTTTTGCAGACGATTTTCTTCTGTTTTGCAAAGCAAATGATGCACAAGTTCGGAAGCTTCTTCAAGTCATCAATCAATTCTCCTTATGATAAGGCCAGTTAATCAACTTCAACAAATAGGCTGTCTATTTTAGTTCAAATATGGATCCGGAGTCTTGTCAAACAATCAGCGGTACTATGCAAGTAAGATCCCTAAATATCTCAGAAGAGAAGTATCTTGGTCTGCCTTTTTTTGTGGGCATAAATAAACGCATTCCCTTCTCCATATTATGTGACAAGATGGATCATAGATTCTCAAACTAGAGTGGCAGCAATATGTCAGAAGCAGCCAGATCAATGATGACTAATAACGTGTCTAATGCAATTCCAGTGCACCATATGACGAGTTTTAAGCTCCCGGATGTCACCATTAATCAAATGAGTTCTAAACAACAGAAATTCTGGAGAAATAAGAAATCCTATAGGGAAATCATATTATCAAGTGAAAGACTACTCAAAAGCCAAAGGAAGGAGGTGGTTTAAGGTTTCGAGATATGAAAATCTTCAACGGAGCTCTTCTCACCAAATCATCCTGGAAACTTTGTGCTGACAGTGATTCTATGATGACCAGATCTCTCAAAGTTAAATATTTCCAAGATGATGACCTGTTCAACATGAAGAAAAAATCTAACACCACCTGGTCATGGCGTAGCATAAGCTCTGAACTTGAGTTTGTTCTCCAAAACAGTATTTGGTGTCTGGGAAATGGAAAGAAGACTCTTATATGGAAGCATAGATGGATTAAGGACTTATCAAGACTGCCAGTACCTAAGCAAGGTTGTTATATACACCAGCAGTTCAAATATGTCTACCAGCTTTTTGATACAGATTCCGAGTCTTGGAATTTTAATATTCTCCAAGAATTATTTGAAGGCAAAACTTTCACTCTTATCTCCAGAATACAGATCCATAAAAATCAAGAGGACATACTAGTATGGCTGCTTGAAAGGAATGGTTTATTTTCCGTAAGATATTCTTATAGGAAAATGTATGAGATGCAGAATGCTTCTGAATCCGTGGGCCCTGGTATGATCAAAAACTATAAAACCCTTTGGAAACTTCCTTTGTTACCCAGGATTAAACATTTTTTATGGAAAGCTATCTCTAACCTCCTCCCAACGATAGATGCTCTGAGTTCAAGGATGCCAGGAATCCCTTCTGATTGCCCATTTTGTGAGCACACTCAAGAATCCTCTAAGCATGTTCTAATGGAATGTAACTTGGCTAGGTTGGTCTGGTTTGAAATCTCTGGTTGGTATTCCAACGGCCTGCTTTCCTTCTCGGACTGGATTAAGGACTGGTTCAATGATTTGCATAATAAGAAAATCTCAGAGGATGAAATCTGCAAAAGAGTGATCACAACCTGGTATATATGGTCAGATAGATGCGAAAAAGTTTTTCAGCTCATAAACCCTAACCCTGATAAAACCGTTCACAAAATTCGTCAGTTCATAGCAGAAAACGATGCTCAGAAACCCATCAAGATTCATGTCACTAATGGTAGAGTCAGTCGTAGTAATATCCATTAGATTCCTCCTCCTTTGGATGTTGTTATTATTAACGTAGATGGCTCTTACTTATATTCCAATAATACTGGTGGTGTTGGTCTAATAATACGTAATTTTGCAGGTGTCCAACAAGTTGCAAGGTGCATCTACATGAATGAGTCCATAAGCGTCGAGCATGCAGAATGTACCGGGTTAAAGGAAGCTGTAAGCTGAGCAGAAAGTCTAAAGTTAGAAAGAGTGCATTTTGAGCTCGACGCGAAGACGGTTGTGGAAGCGGTCAATAATAATACTGCAAAAGACTGGCAGTTACTCAACATAATCAAAGACATTCAAGTATTTTTTTTCTTAGGAATACCTCCTGGAAATGTTATTACATTCCTAAGGAAGGGAATAAACTAGAGGATATTCTCTCAAGACTAGCTAGAGAGAATACTCTTTCTTTCATATGAACAAGTTCTTCTCCTGATGAGATTAAAACTTAATTACTGGAGGACAACACTCATGTACTGATCTAATTATTCTCCATTAATACAAGTTATTTTGCTCCAAAAAAAAAGTCATGAACCAGGACAACCCTTCTCTGTTTTAGAAATGTTCTATCCAAAAACATTTAAAGTAGTTAAGAAAGTTCAATTGAGTTGAGTGGTAGTTTAAGTAAAAATGACTTTTGCGAATGAGGGGTATGAGTATCAAAAATTTCTCATAATTTCATATTGCATTTTATGTTGATTTATTTCCCCTAATTTTCTCACGGAAAGTTTTTCTTTTTTTTGTTCTACTAATTCCTTGTATGATTTTGTTGTTAGTCATGGATAAGGAAAAGAAGATATGTCTTGGGATATTTGTTCTTGTCTTGGTTGCCTGTGTTATAGGTCTTTTTGCTGGTGGTGATCCTAAGACGAATGATGAATCTAAGAGTCCTCCTGGTAAGTACTGTAAGTTAGATTTTCTTAGAGAATAAAATATTTTGAGAGTGAAAAACCCTCCCAAATTGGGGTATACCCAAATTTAAATGGACCTAGTGCCATTGCTAAGGGGTGGTTAAAATTGGTGATTTTACTTTAATACCCTTGAACTAATTAAACTTAAAAAGTATAACCCATTTCTTAATCAGTTAACCCTAAAATTAAAAACCTAAAAAACTCTTAATCTTTTATTATCTTCTTCATCCTACATCTTCCATCAACCTCTTTGCAAATCGTCTGTTTTGATTTTCCTAAAAATTGGTTGATTCTAAACGATCACGTAGCAATACATATTCAACATGTGATATCAAAAGATCCAAATCAGAGGAAAAAGGTAAGGGAAAAGTTAGATCTAGTGAAATCAGTGAAATCAAACATCCAATCCCTGAACATGTTGAAAAGAACCCACTACCGGCGAGAAGAAGACTATAAGTGATATCTAAACTCGAACTCATTATTATGTTGTGTGGTATGATTGTTATTAGGTTAGATTATCGAAAATTATGATTTCTGGGTCTAAAGTCGTCAAGGTTTAAAAAAAAATAGATGCCGACCTAAGGATGTTAGTGGTGGTCGTCTAGGTCGTATGATGAAGATCATTCCGACTTTTCATACTGGTAATGGCGACTGTGAAACATTAGCCTGGGCCGGCAAGGTAATCAATAATCAAAGATGACGACTTGTTGTATTTTCTTTAGTCGTCATCTTCTTAAACTTATAACATCACGACTTCATTTCACATAAACTTGGTTTTCCTGTGTTCAATTTTGTTATTAGTCGGCATCGTAGATTAATAGAACCCTTCCGACTAAGTATTAGTCGGCATTGTTGATGAATAGGGCATTGTTGACTAAGTATTAGTCGTCTTTTTCTAGATTATCGACCATGCCGACTAGTAGGTGACCAAAACCATGTTTCAATGTGTAAAATTTTCTCCCTCCCGATTTAGGTGTACGGGGAAGTGATGAGAAATTGATTTTTCACCATTTCCCCATACACCTAAAGTGGGAGAGAGATGAAAATTGTTATCCAAATTCATGAATGTACCGACCAATATCGTATGTTCAACACTGTTGTTTATGTTCATAGCTTGTACTTGTGTATTATTTAGGTTCCAAGAGGAAAACATATAAGGTATCCCTTGTCCTACCAATGTAGCAGAGGTATTATCTTGGATTGAAAAGGTTTATCCTTCTTTGGAAGATCCTTGTGATGAAATTGGAGAGAAGGACCCTATAAGAGACTTACTTCTGATGGCTAAGAATAATCTTGAACAATTTCTAAGGGGTATGAACATTCCTAGCAATCCCTTCAACTATATTAAATGTTGTACATCATCAGAGAGATAAGAAGAGGATTTTGGTCCAAGACTTTTTTTAAGGCATCTGACTTTTCTGGAGTGAACCCCTATTTCAATGAGGATGGTGACTACATAGGTCCATAAAGGAAAAAGCAAAAGCTGATGATGTGGAGGAAGACCAAGCTATTGATGCTGCAAACCCTGTGAAGTGAAGGAAGATAACAACAACGAGAAGGATCCATGAAATTTTGTTTCATATGCTTGTGTTGTGGAGCGTTTCTAATACACGTTATATTATGTTTTCAAATCATAGATTGTGGTTTTAGACTTGTCAGTAACTCTTGAACTCATGTTAATTTTCAGTTTCACTTGCTTTAGAAACTTAGTCTTTTTCAACAGGTTTAATCAATATTAGAGTAGTAGTAAGTCGTCATGGTTTGAAATGCTCAACCTTGTCGACTATTTGTAGTCGTTGGGGTACTAAATTATATACCTAGACGACTAATATAACCTATAACTTATAACATGTTGTTAGTATAAAAATATTATTATAAGTACAAAATTCAATTCATTGAATGCTCAACGGCTAGAATTTCAAAATCAAGAAATTAAGTGTGTTATTAATGTAAAAGCACTTTCAACTTCATCTTCAACCAAGAATAAAGAATGGAAGGTTCAAATGCACCATTACCAATTATTTGTAGTCTTTGTACACTAAGCGGTCATTTTGCAAGTGATTGTCCATTTGAAGGCAGTAAATGCACGGTTGATGGTTGTAAGGGGTTCTTATTTCTTATGAAAGATGCAATACGAGATGTATATCAACTGTATGCTTCAAAATGCACCCGTTGTGGGTTCTTCTATTGGATAGATGAGCGCCTAGCTCCGTATGAAGATGAAGTTGCTAAAATCGACCTTCTATCATGCACAGACCCATGTTGCGACGATAAATGGAGATACTTACCTCTCCTAAAAAATTGCGTACAGGAAAAAGATACTATATATGTCCCAAAAATGTTAGGGTTCAGTTTTTAAGGTTTATATTCTCTAATTAAGTGTTGAGTGCATCTCAGTGTACTAAAAATGTTACAGTCAGCAGGTTTTAATTTATATAAACCTTGACGACTTTTTTATAGTCGTCAAGGTTGATCCATATTACTATAAGTTATTTATTTCCAGTTTAGTCGGCATTATACAAAATTCTAAGAATGCCGACGGCAGTACGGTCAGCATTGTGTTTATTATACTACAATGACGATTATTGTGTGAAGAACATACAAGAACAATAATATTTTTTCCCTTTTAGTCGGAAAGGTTTTCTTATTCAACATTGACGACTAGTTGTTAGTTGTTGGTGTAAGAGGACCACAACAATGCCGACCATCACATGTTTTCTTTTACAGTGCTGTCAGGGATACGTAGTCGTCAACCTGAAAAAATTATATAACCTGCCGACCTTGGGGAAAATTCAAACTAATTATGTCATATTGTATGGTCGGAAAGGTCCTATGATAATCATGATACCGACCTATAAGTAAAACACTTAAGTCGTCTGGTTAGGAAATACATAACAATGGATGACGTAGACAAACTAGAAGGAGTAAACACCGAAAAAACCACATCCATTTCATTCATTTATATTACTCCAAAGTATAATACACAAAAAAAGAATGCGATTACAAAAAGATTCCTTATTTCCTAAGCACAATCACCCATCGCTCAAATATATTGGAGGGAGTTCATTCAAATCTATCAAACCTCCTTGAGTCAAATCTATGGGACCTTTGATAGACTTATGTTAAGCATTCCAAAGGTTCATGCTTTCCTCATAAAGTTTCACCCATTCCTTTCTATTGTTGTTTATGAACTTTTACCAAAAGCTAAACATAAAAAGAGAAGGTAATGAACATTCCTTGTTCAGTTATAGATCAATACAATGATTGTTATCCACCAAAGCCATTACAATTATTCTATACTTGAGTTGTTCCACACAAACTATATGTTTTGGTGCAAATGTTGGACAACCTCTGTTACTAAAAAAAATGAACTACGAATAACCAAGTATCCATCAATAGATGGCCACACTCGGCATTCTCATCCAATGCTCTCGTTTAATCGGTGCATTTCCCTCCGGGCCTTTAAAACTAGTAACCAATTCCTTGAAATTCGATTCTTTATCTTCTATCGAACCTTCTTATAACATCATTGAGATATAAAACTCCTTGCCTTTTTCTAGTCGGGAAGCCATCTTCTTTCTTATGTATTGACATTGGGTGAGATTCTCCGCAACCACTCCACCTAGGTGTCCCAATTGTTAGGAGGCAACATGAAACCGACAATTTCCATCCTTTGGGACGTCGTTGGTACCAATAACGAACTCTCGAATAATTTGAGGAGTTGTATGAGATACTCATCCAATACCGGTTTTACTACCTTCCATGGACGACCTCTTTTCTTCACAACATCTCCTTGACTTGCTTGACTTCCAGTAGGAGGTGTAGTCTTTGGCTTCACTTGTTGATCCGTTGGTGTGGGTCTTTCTTTCCTCGGCCTACCCCTTATGTTTACAATAACTTCCGCATTTGCTTGACTCTCAAGAGGTGGAGTGCTATTTGGATTCAAGTTTGAAACCGTTGGTGTAGTTGTTTCTTTTCTCGGACGACCTCTTTTCTTTTTATCCGGTTCCTCTTTGAATTCCGCCTCGGTATACTCATGTCCGGATGGATCAATCGCAATTCACACTCAAATATTGTTTTAACTATTCCCTTTGTTCCGCCCTTGTATTTGTGGTGGGTGTTCTATCCGTTGGATCTTGTTTCAAGGGTTCTTGAAGTTCTTCCATAAAAGGGTAAACAATCAACATCAACTTGTGCTTCATACTTTATTTATCCAACCTATTCAATGTGGGGTACTTTTCGAGGATTATTATCCCAAGTTCCATGTCGCCAAAATCTTCATCGGGAGCTTCTCTTGGATCCGGGGTGAAAGATAGTTGCTTCCAATAAGGATCAATATCTTCAATCAGAATCGGAGTTCTATACTTACCAAGCATATGACGAAAAGGAAGTCTGGTATCCTTAATTATCCTACAATTCCAAGGAGTGCTCGGGTTGTCATACTTTTGACACAACTTGAGATGTTTCATAATTAAATGTATCTCCCAATGCGAGATGTTTTGATATATACCAAGAAGCACCCAATCATCCTCTTTGTAGCACTTCAACTTTTTGTACCTATTTTCTTCGAATTGCTTTCCTATCTTGTTGATATCATTATTAGTGTACTCATGGATAGCATGGTGCACCGTCACAATCCCATTTTGACTCGTGAAAAGTAGACCTTAGATTTTAGTATCCCATGAGTTTTACATACACAAACCTTTGTTTGTGTGTCCTCAACCATTGTCTCTTGCAATATGCTAATACTTTGGGGTAATTAGTGCCCCAAGCATTCTCAAATTCCTTCAAGTTTCTCTCATATCTTTCCACACTCATCGACCAAACCAATTTATCCCATTCTCTCATGAATAAACCAAATTTAATCTCACCTTATTCCATTCTTCTTCCTCTCTCTTCTCTTTAGTTAGTTTTCTAAGACGTTCGTCTTCCTCTTTTGCACGTTTAGTACCTTTCTTTTCCTTTGGAAATTGGATATGATTCTTGCAATTCTTTCTAAGATTGCATTGTATGTGCCATGTGCAAAGAAAATTTTGTGCCTTGGGAAAAACTATCCTCATGGAATTCATTATTGTTTGCTCATTGTCGGTCATTACAAACCCCAGGAGTTTCATCTTCGTGGTAGAAAAGCTTCAAAGTTTCCAATGCCCAAATATAGATCTCATCCTTCTCATGATCCATAAAACACCATGCCAGCGTGAATGATTTCTTGTCCGAGGTTTGTCCTACAATGTTCAGCAAAGGCATGTTATACCTATTCGTATTATAAGTACAATCCATGAACAAAACTTGGTAAAAGCACCGGGTCAATTGAATCATATCGGGATGCACAAGAAAAATATGATCCGCCCTCCCCTCCAATAACTCATGTTGTCTCACCGTGTAGTTGTATTTGTGGGACAACCATTGTGATTCTTCCATTACCTTTATTCCATCCCATTCAATTCTTTTGATAGTTGCTTTGGCCGCATAAATTGTAGAGAATGAAGAAAGATTATTCTTTTCATACCTCTTGAACTTACTAAGGATCTTACTTGGTTTAATTCCCCAACTTGTTCTTACTTGTTTGAACTCGTGCGGTTTCAACTTGGCAACTTGGGGGTGTCCAACAAGACTTTCTGGATCTCTATGGTTATGCCAACCAACATCAACTCTATTCATTCTTCACATGTTATTGGTGTGTTCGTTCCTCCAAAAAATAATCTTAAATGGGCATACACACTCTTTTGACTTCGTCTTGTACACCTTATTTGTCTTAGCATACACATAACCCTTTCTCTTATGATGTATGTCCAACCCACTACACTCGCAAACCATTTCAAACCGCGTACCTTTTTGCTAGGTGTTTTTCACCAGAACGCACATCTTCTCTTTTGCTTTCTCAACAACCAAGTTGATTGCTTCGTATTTTTCCAACCATTCCAAATCATTATCATAATGTGCGGAAGTATCAGGACCCCTAACACTGTGAGCTTTAGGCTGATCCGTCATCGGTACCAATACAATCTACGAAGCAGCACAAGTTACCATAGTTAGCAAGGTCGATATATAAAACAACAACGACCAAAGAATAGCGTGCAGGGTCGAAGAATACAATAATGAAGACCAAAATATAGTCGGCATGGTCGATATACACAAAACGAAGACGGCTAAAGCATATTTAATACCATAGTTGTCTGTGCTGCAAAAGACATTTAGCCGACAGGGTTCATATTTTCGATGTTGACGACTTCAAAAAGGGTAAATAGTCAGTACGTTTGTATTTACAAAAATAGTGATGACTAAAATACTACTCATGAAAATTCGTAGCATTTGCTAATCAAAACCGAGCCGACTATAGTAGTCGCCAGGGTTAGACAATCGTCGACCGTGACGATACTGGGCAGCAAAAAGTGAAAAAACAAAACCCAAATCCATCATTTGCATAGAAAAATCACAATCTTCGCCACGTAAGTTGTGTACATGATTATTTATAGCTCCCTTTTCTTCTTTTGGGTCATTAGATTCTACGTTTATCTCAAGACATTCATCACTCCGTATCCATTTTGAGTTTGAGGAAAATAAAATTGAGGATCATGCATGTAATCCATTAGATCATGATTTGGTAGATCATCATACAAATATTCATTTGTAGGAGGAAAATTAGAATACTCCCCCACTTCAAAATCAGGATTAGAATCACTCATCTCACAAAAATAAAAAAACCCTAACTCCCCCCTCCCCACCTCCAAAAAAAAAAAAAAACTTCTTCTACTACTTCACTCTATTTCTCAGTCTCAATTATTTCCAAATCCAATCATATAAGTCAACTAATTAATCTAACTAATTTAACTAATCATATCAATTAAATTAGTGTAAATCATTGCAGGGGAAATTTAGTCATTTAGAAAATAAATGGTTAAGGGGTGTTCTGTTTTACTTCAAAATGACCCGTGTTTTGTCTCATTAGGTATACCCTCACAATCTTCACCATGTAAGTTGTGTACCTGATTATTTGTAGCTCCATTGTTTTCTTTTGGGTCATTAGTTTCTATATTTGGCTCAATACATTCATCACTTCCATATCCATCTTGAGTTTGAGAAAAATAAAAATGAGGATCATGTATATAATCCCATTTGATCATGATTTGGTAGATCATCATACAAATATTTATCTGCAGGAGGAAAATTAGAAGACTCCCCCACTTCAAAATCAGGATTAAAATCACTCATCTCACAAAAATCACAAAACCCTAACTTTTTCCCCCAAAACTTCTTCTACTTTCTCACTATGAATTATTTCCAAATCCAATCGTATAAATCAACTAACTAATCTAACTAATTTAACTAATCATATCATATCAATTAAATTAAATAGTGTTTATCATTGCAGGGATAATTTAGCCATCTAGAAAATCAATGGTTAAGGGGTGTTCTGTTTTACTTCAACATGACCCATGTTTTGTCTCTTTAGGTATACCCAAATTAATCTGGATATACCCCAATTTGGCTAGGCGAAAAAACTAACCTGAAGTTATTATTTTTATTACAGCGTCGCCAGCACCGGCACATGGGAATTCTACTACCGAGCTCAGCCAGAAAAACTGCACCAAGCTAGTAGGGCATGCAGATTATTTGAAAACCACTACAGTGACAACCACTAATGTCGCATAGAAGGTCTCGTTCTCTGAAGACCCTCCACCCTCCCCCGGTGGGGATTGTTAAGAATTTTATTATCACAGTTGTTATTTGTCTAAAAACTAGATTTTCCTATATGAGGATATTAAGGTAGATGTAGTTTATTTCTTGCAAATAAAAATAAGTTTCATATTCTGTGGAAAATAAATCATGGATAAAAATAGACCTTTTTATTAAGTTAAAGTTTTACCTGGTGATATAATTGAACCCTCAAACAGTAAATGTTGGTGATCAAATGAGTTAGGAGACGTTCCCAAATCAACTAGACTTTTTTTTTTGCAAGATAAACCTTGTTAGAGAAATTTAGGTGAGCAAGAACCTTAATCTACGATGCACTCCTGAATTATACCAAGTGAATCGGCCATTTGCTAATTTAGTATGTATCAATTGGTGTCGGTCAATAAAATCATTCAACAATAAAGGGTATGGGTTGTTATACTGCTCAGTCCGACTTCTTTTTGTGTCATGAACAGTGGCATTATAATCACCAACGACACACCACATATTTGTAAAAACCTCATATATCTTTGTCCAGAAAAGACGATCCTCAGCTACTGGTGTGGGACAATAAACATTAGTCGCGGTAAACGTATGACCACCCCCGACGGTTGTAAACCTCACCTATAATGAATGTAGATATGAATTGCATATCCTCGTGTACCTTGTTTCAATATTATATTGTAAAGTCAACTTTCTCATTAGCAATAAATTGAGCAAATAAATAACAACAATGTTCTATTTACATATCTAGAAATAATTTTATCTCTATCCTCATATATTTGTACGAATCAATCAATCCATTTTATCTTTTATTTCCAGTTACTCATATGATATCGCTTATAATAATCAGGATTTGTCTTGTCCCTCGATCTTCTCAAACCTTAAAGCTACCAAAATACTGAATATATTGTTATTTTTCTATCCATTAAGAAATCAGTATAAGAAATGAACAAACCTTAAATTTTATATATGAAAGAAAAAATCTAGTTTATGATGTGAAGTATATTCTATTATTTTATTATTTTTAATTAACTAAAAACAAAAGAAAAACAAAATGCATAAGACAATTAAAATATAAAAATTGTGAAAGTTGTTTTATGTATTAAAAACATTGTCTCAAGATTTTATTTTACTTTTGTATATGAATTCTCATATACGTATATGGAATTGAATTAAGATAGTTATGATCGATAAATAAAAATAAACACATAGTCATAATTAGACAACTAATATCGCATCAGGAAACCGTTTAAATTATTGTTTAAAGACTGTTTGATATGTTGTTGTCATCAAATCAGATTATATGCACCAGACACCCTAAAACTACATTTATGACTCACCATGGACACTATGAGTTTAAGATAGTGCCATTTGGCTTAACCAAATTCCCTATCACATTCCAAGTACTCATGAATTCAGTCTTTGGGGATTATCTTAGAAAGTTTGATCTCGTCATCTTTAATGTGTCATGGTTTAGATTCCTACACATTCAGATCATGTGCAATATTTGTTTTTAGTCCTCTCCTTACTAAAACATTACCAACTTTATGATAAATACTCCAAGTGCAGTTTTGCATGATCATCTTCGGATTAATTTAGACAAGATTGTTGAAATGAAGAATTTTCCAATCGCAACTAATCTCAGGCATTAAAGAGGAGTCTTAGGGCTAACTAGTTGCTACAGGAAGTTTGTAAGGGGATCTGCTTAGTTAGCAAACTTCTAACCGACTTACTAAGAAGAATGTTTTTAATCGGTATTGGTCTAATGAGCGATTAAAAGCTTTTAAAACATTGAAGCCGGCCATGTATATCACACTAGTCCTACCCTTTCTTGAGTTTTTCAAGCCTTTTGTGGTTGAACTTGATCCTTGCTCTACTATTTTGGGGGTTGTTCTCATGCAAGAAGGCAGAATCATTATATTCTTCAGGAAATCATTGGATCCTCAAGCAATGTGTCTTTCTAATTATGACAAAGAGTTGTTGGTCGTGGTAAGAACAATTACTAAATTTGGGTTTTACTGGAATGACGAGGGTAATCAAGTACACCACAATCTTTTTTATATCAACCTACCATAGAGACACCTTGTATAATCTTGTCGAAACAATAACTTCCCAAATATTATTTTAACAAGGTGTAACTTGGTATACAATTTAAGTTCTTGAGCGAACTAACTATGAGATTATACCATGTGGATTAAAGTACAAGTGTTATTACTTAATTATAACTGTAATAATAAATTAAATGCGGAAAGTTTTAATAGAACTATACACAAGATTTCATTAATGAAGAAAACTTCATGGAAGAAAACATCAGGGACCTAGTACACTTTTGAATACTCTCAAAATCCGATATACAAATTAACATCTGAAACTTCGTATAGTTGAGAACAAGTAAACTACCCCTAGTTACTCAGCTCCTTCAGTATCCTGCTGAAAATGAGAGGGTACCTGATGCGTATCGTAACCACAACAAATTAGTGAATATTTTTCCACTCAATTAACAAGTAATATGGTGGAAGTTAAGTTCGTTCCCACGAGGAGCAAGAGGTTTTAGTTGTTTAATTGTCACAAAAAGGGGGGTTTTGGTTTTAGATTTTATAAAGCAAAATAAATAAACAAACCAATTAAAAGATAAAGGAAAATCAATAAGAGAGACAAGACCAAGGAATCCTTCTTCGTTGCAAAACAATGATTCAAGTTATGTTCTTTTCCACTTTTTATTAGTCACAGATTATCACCAACCGTAGGTAAAGAAGCTAGCTCAGTGCTAAACCCCTAAATCCCTAGTATCACCGGATACGGAAGTTCTCGACTACCGGATTCTATTCACCAAACCACCTAGTAGTAACTCACTCAAGATGTAATTTAGTTAAACGCATTAAGATTTATGAATTTATTAGGTTGATATTAGTAGTTAGACTCTTAGATCAAGGTCTACTTGCTAACGTTGTTTTCACACACAATTGCTCCACAGAATCCCTCCGCAAGGTCTCGTGTTTGCTGCTTGTGTAAAGAGTCAAGAAACGATCACTTATCCCCTAACTTTCACTAGCTTTAGATAAATTAACAAATCAATTTAGTTGGCCACCTAAACAATCTATCAATGAACCATGAATGCATAAACATTCCTATTAGTAAAAACAAACGATAATCATGTGAAAACTTCAAAGTAGGTTTAAAACAAAAAATCAAATCATGTGTTAAGAACTAGGAATTCATCCCCAATCAATAAGAAAATTAGCTACTCATGTTTTTGAAATTCACACAAATAATTAAAATGAGAATTTTTTAAAGTTCACACAAATAATTAAAAGAAGAATGGAATCTCTTTCCCTTTGTAGCTCAACTTCTCTATTTATAAGCTTCAATTTGTTTGCAATCCTCTTAGGAATGGAATCCCTTTCCCTTTGTAGCTCAACTTCTCTATTTATAAGCTTCAATTTGTTTGCAATCCTCTTAGGAATGGAATCCCTTTCCCTTTGTAGCTCAACTTCCAAATCCTTATCTTTGTAAAATTCTTCCACCTTCTCCTTCCAAATTTAAGTCCAATTCCTCAAACCCATGAGTCTAGAAAATTCTTCACAAATTGGGTCGCAATAACTTCATTGGTACCACCGGAATCCGGTCAGAAAACTCCTTGTCGGTCGCCTGAGTATTGTCTCTCATAACGGAATATTATGTTCTGGTGCTGTTATAAGTAACGGTCAATATGGTCAAACGTTAGTCAACTGGTCAAGATAAGAAGAGAGTCAGCTAATAACTCAGCTGGTCTGACTCGTCTGATTACGTCTTAGTCACTGAGCTGTATCGACGAATCACTGAGTTAACTCGCCAGTAAGAAAATCTGGCAGAGTTCCGTTTCTTTTCTGGTGTTTCCCGGCCATATTCAGTCCTTCATTTTTGGTCTTCTCCTGTGACAATCCTACACATACATCTAAGCATTCAAACTGGTGCCAATTCAACCAAGCCATTTCATCATTCCCTGTAACAGTAACTATCAACAGACCCTTCTCTTCTATCCTGCTCAACTCTCTTCCTTAATTTCCCCTTCGTCTCTTCTTGTTCCATATGAACAACACCTCAATCACCACTACATCACCTTCAATTGCTTCATCTGGTTCATAATTCACAACATCAGCTCATCAACGTCAATTCGGTCGAGCAGCACCCATCTTCTCCACATCACAACGTCGTTCTTCACCTTATTCATCCATCGAAACCCATGAACTCGTCTACCAGATCCCCTTTTCTCAATTCAATTGAATCACATCAAAACCCTTAATCTAATTTCAATCTCTTCTTCTCTGCGTATCAATGAATACCACCATCGTTTCATCTTAAACCCATGTCTTGTTCTCAGCATCAACAGAAACCAACATCTTCCTTCGATTCCCATCTTTCTTTTCTCAAACCCTAATATATCTAGCCACTCATTTATCCGTCTGCTCCGTCATCAATTTATAATAACAACGCCACCATCTTCACCATCTCAAATAAAGCTTCTTAGATTCAATTTATAGAACCTTCTTTTCTTCGATATGTTCCTCGATTTGGCCTCTCGGTATTAATAGCAGCAGTGGCTTCTTCTTCTCAATTTCAGGTGTTTTATGGTATTAGTGATGTGTAATGATTTGGGTTAGGATTTAGATGCCCAACTGTAGAAGAACCACCCAGCTGGCAGCCCCCTTAACCTCAGCTGGTTTGTGTTTAATACTCCTCCAAATAGAGGTTCCCCTTAACCTTGACTCGGCTCCCAATAGTGTTTTCCCATGAAATGACAATTTTTCCCTTTTTTCTCAAATTGGGTGATTTCTTCTTCTTTTCATCCGCATGACTCCAAAGTAGCTATAAAACTCAAAATACGCGTAAAATACATAATTTACAAGAAAACATAGCTAAAAAAGCATAAACAATAGATAATAAATAGGGTGTATTCTACACCTATCAAATTACCCCACACTTAGACTTTGCTAGTCCTCGAGCAAATCAAACTAAAACTTACAACTTCAAAGCGTTCCAGAGTCCCAAGCATCCAAAGAGCTATGAGGACATAGAGTTTGTGCATGCTAGTAATAAGAAGTTATAAATACTAAAGAACATGTTCTCATTCTTAAATGTTGAGTGAGAAATAACCGCACCATAATGAGAGAACACGTGTTTGAGAGCGATCAATAAGCATTTCACCTCGACTTCTTCCTCACCAAAAAGGATTTTATGAAATTGCACTCAAAAGACGTATTTTATGGTTCTCACATGTGTGCAGATAGAAATGAAGAGAGAAATCCTGCAACACGTTGAATGGTAGGAAGGACCACTTCCGAAATATTTAAAAAACCCACATCTTTTAATATTTTGAAAAACCATTTTTCTGACGATCTCTAAGAAAGGAAATGAACCACTATTATCGAGGATGAGATTACTTACTCACCTTCACATCCGATTACAATGATGATAAAACCACTCTCACAGCATCCAATAGAAACGCCTTCCGCTCCTCGTCTTTATCTTCTTGGTATTCGTCTTCAAATATTGATGATAAACTCTCGAACTTCATATATCCTTGACAATTTGTAACATTTTTCTTAAATCTTTTTCGCTTGAAACTTCTTTATAGATTTTCCTTCCCACGGCTTATAAACAAATAAAAACCAAAAATAATAAAAAAAAATTCTCTTGTCATCATTTTTTTCTTTTCCTTCTTTCTTTCTTTTATTTTTTCATTTTACTTTTTCATTTTTTTTTAGAGACAAGAGAAATAAAATACAAAACAAAGTGAAAATAAAAACAAACCATGGCCGTGGGAAAAGTACTTTACCGCTTGATTCTTCACAACTTGTATTGTCTTGAAATCATAAACTTCTATAACTCTTACCTTTTTGCTTTTCTTTGCTCTTGTAAATAAGTCTTCAACTTGGATATAAAATTCTGCTCATTGTATGCTGCTTTACTTGAATTTGAAATTTGCTCTTTTTCTCGTTCTGTTGCTTGTAAACCTTAAATGTCTTCAACTTTCCTTGTAGATTTTGATGTCGCTCCTTGTTGATGATGATGGTGTTTCTATGGACCCGTTGTTGTCGAGAGAGAGAATGGTGCTAACTGCAAATCAAACTAAAAGAAGGAGGCTTTCATCTATAGACGTCACCCTCATGATTGACAAAATTAGCACTCAAGAGATCAAAGAGTAGTGCTTCTATTGGTGCGAGGTTGGGTAGCTCACCATTCTACCCGGAATCAACGTACGGTGACACACACTCAAAAGAAAGCTTTTTTAGTCCACTACAAAGAAAATTTGGTCGGTGCCTCACATGCTATAAATATGGTAGTCTCCACTATTGATTGATCAGCAACTCTAATAATGCATTTCCCTCTGCACCTCATTTTCCACCGGCATGATTAAATCCATTATTTAACACTCTAACATGCAAGAAATCTGAACGTAGTTCCCTAACACTTCCAAGTTCAGTTATGTCGGTCGGAATTCTCTATGTAAACATACCTAGAAGTATGCTAATGACTTTAAAATCTCTACAAGTTGGATCTTTTATGCAACTTTTTTTTAAATAAATGCTTAACCACTCCCCCACACTTAAACCTTACATTGTCCTCAATTTAATTGAATCCTCATAATAAAGTCAAGGTGGGAAATCCTAACATGATATGGAACAAGAAAAATAAATAAACAAAAATAAAAAGCAAAAGGATAAGGATAAGAAATACAAAACATATGGGTTGCGTCCCATGAAGCGTTTGTTTTAAAGTCGACGACCCGACTTAGCTCTTTCTTGATTCATTAGCCCGCATCAATCTCTTTAACGGGAAAACATGACTTCACATCACTTGGGTATCTCATTGTCTCAAATATATTGAAGTGGATGACTGCACCATCAAACTCCATAGTCAACGTTCCATTTTGGACATCAATCTTCGTTCCAACGGTGCTTAAGAATGGTATACCCAATAACAAAGGTGTAGACTTCGAAGAGTTCGCATAATTCATGTCTAAGACATAGAAATCGGCCTGGAATACAAGCTCATTAACCTGCACCAAAACATTCTCAACAATCCCTTTCGGGTAAACATTAGACCGGTTAGAAAGTTCAAGAATTACTCCGGTCTCCTTAAGAGGACCAAGATTTAAAGAATCATAAATCGAGGAAGGCATAACATTAACCGATGCTCCCAAATCTAGCAAAGCTCGAGTAAACCTTGTTTTACCAATTGTGCAAGGTATGGTGAAACTACCGGGGTCCTTTAATTTAGGTGGGAGTTTCTTGAGAATGAACGCCGAAGCATTCTCCCCCACACTCATGACTTCATTCCCTTTTAATCTTTTCTTCTTCATGCGCAACTCCTTTAAGAACTTTGCACAACGAGGAATTTGTCGAATAGCTTCAATGAGTGGAATATTGACTTGTACTTTCTTAAGGATGTCCTAAATATCCTTGTATTCCAATTCTTTCTTCGACTTAGCAAATCGTCTAGGAAACGGGGGTGGAGTGGTGAAAGTAGGAACCGGTTCCTTGGAATTATCCTTTGGCGTGGTTTCCTCTTTGTCTTCGACTAACTCTTCATGCACCTCATCTTGTTGATTTGGTTGATCCACTTGTTTTCCACTCCTCAAGGAAATTGCATTAACACTCTCTCTTGGATTCATAAATGGTTGTGAAGGAAGCTTTGTGGATGCTTGAGCTTTCAATAGGTTCACATCGCTCGCCAATTGACCCACTTGAATTTCCAAAGCCTTGATAGCTGAATCGGTCTTTTGTTGGTTTTGTCGTAACATAGAAGTAAGACCTTGCATGCCTTGCATTAACGTATTGATCTTGTCATCACTCGAAGAATCACGCTCCTTGACTTGTTGTGGTTGAAATTGTTGTTGAGGTTGGAAGTGTGATTGTTGGAAACCACCTTGTTGCATATATGGATTAGGAGCCGCCGCTTGCTTGTTGGCATAACTAAAGTTAGGGTGATCCTCCCAACCGTGATTGTAGGTATTGGAGTATGGATCGTACCTTGGCCTTTGATTTGTAAACAAAGAATTTACTTGTTGTAACTCTTCATCATATGAAGGTATGATAACCGCAACCATCCTTTTCATCATATCTCCATGTTACTCATCCTTTGATCAAGGTGTGATGATAAATCACTAACTTCATGCACTCGCCTAACCATTGGTTCTTCTCTTGTGTAGAATTGTTGCGATTTTGCATCCATACTTTCAATCAACTCGGTAACTTGGGCCACCGTCTTGTTCACTAGTGCACCACCACCTGCGGCGTCAAGAAGAGATCTATCACTTGGGTGGAGAGCTTCGTTAAAGTATTGGAGTATCACAACGTCACTGAATTGATGGTATGGACAACTTTCCACCAATCTCTTGTATCACTCCCAACATTCATACAATGACTCTCCCACATTTTGCTTCATCCCACAAATCTCCTTGCGAATTTGAGTAGCTTTTGATGCAGGAAAATATCTATCGAGGAAAAGTTTCTTCATCCCTTTCCATGTTGTGATACTTCCGTAAGGCAAATAATACAACCATTCCTTAGCATTTCCCACCCAAGAGAACGGAAAAGCTTTCAACATTGCTCCATCTGCATTAGTCTCCGGTGGAAGCATGGCCATGACTATGGTAGAGAAGTCCATAAGATGTTTGTGTGGATCTTCATTCACCATGCCATGAAACTTTGGTAACTCCCTAATCAACCCCGGCTTGATATCAAAGGTTGAGTTAGTTTGAATACACCATTGTTGTGTATCGAGCTTGTGAGAAGCTAGGTCCTTGAGTGTAATATCACCCATTGCTTCTTCTTCTATGTCCGAATCTGCGAACTCAATTGATGAAGAACGAGGGAGCGGAGTGTTAACAGCCCGAATAAAGTCCTTCAGTAGAGTACCAGATCGAAGATGTATACCAATTGGACTCGGTCTTCCCTATCTAAGCATTCACCAAAGATATAGTACCTGAAAAAAGATTCTCAAAAACTAAGTTAGATACGATATAGAATCTAACAAAGCAAGAATAAAGCAAAATGAAAAATAAAAACAGCTAAAATCGTCCGCTGCTTCCCGGCAGCGGCGCCAAAATTTGATGCGTGTCGTAACCACAACAAATTAGTGAATATTTTTCCACTCAATTAACAAGTAATATGGTGGTAGTTAAGTTCGTTCCCACGAGGAGCAAGAGGTTTTAGTTGTTTAATTGTCACAAAAAGGGGGGTTTTGGTTTTAGATTTTATAAAGCAAAATAAATAAACAAAGCAATTAAAATATAAAGGAAAATCAATAAGAGAGACAAGACCAAGGAATCCTTCTTCGTTGCAAAACAATGATTCAAGTTATGTTCTTTTCCACTTTTTATTAGTCACAGATTATCACCAACCGTAGGTAAAGCAGCTAATTTAGTGTTAAACCCCTAAATCCCTAGTATCACCGGATACGGAAGTTCTCGACTACCTGATTCTATTCACCAAACCACCTAGTAGTAGCTCACTAAAGATGTAATTTTGTTAAACACATTAAGATTTATGAATTTATTAGGTTGATATTAGTAGTTAGACTCCTAGCTCAAGGTCTACTTGCTAATATTGTTTTCACACACAATTGCTCCAAGGAATCCCTCCGCAAGGTCTCGTGTTTGTTACTTGTGTAAAGAGTCAAGAAACGATTACTTATTCCCTAACTTTCACTAGCTTTAGATCAATTAAAAAATCAATTTAGTTGGCCACCTAAACAATCTATCAATCAACCATGAATGTATAATCATGTGAAAACTTCAAAGTAGGTTTAAAGCAAAAACTCAAATCATGTGTTAAGAACTAGGAATTCATCCCCAATCAATAAGAAAATTAGCTACCCATGTTTTTGAAATTCACACAAATAATTAAAAGTAGAATCTTTTTAAAGTTCACACAAATAATTAAAAGAATAATTTTGAAAAGCAAGCAAAAACACAAGTATTGTGTGTGTAGAGGTGTAGAAGTGTATAGAGAAAAGTAGAGAACTTCTCTATTTATAAGCTTCAATTTGCTTGCAATCCTCTTAGGAATAGAATCCCTTTCCCTTTATATCTCAACTTCCAAATCCTTATCTTTGTAAAATTCTTCCACCTTCTCCTTCCAAATTCAAGTCCAATTCCTCAAACTCTAGATGAGTCTAGAAAATTCTTCACAAATTGGGTCGCAATAACTTCATTGGTACCACCAGAATCCGGCCAGAAACTCCCTGCCGGTCGCCTGAGTTCTGACTCTCATAGCGGAATATTCTGTTTTGGTGCCGTTATAAGTAACGGTCAATATGGTCAAACGTTAGTCAACTGGTCAAGAGAAGAAGAGAGTCAGCTAATAACTCAGCTGGTCTGACTCGTCTGATTACGTCTTAGTCACTGAGCTGTATCGACGAATCACTGAGTTAACTCGCCAGTAAGAAAATCTGGCAGAGTTCCGTTTCTTTTTTGGTATTTCCTGGCCAAATTCAGACCTTCATTTTTGGTCTTCTCCTGTGACAATCCTACACATACATCTAAGCATTCAAACTGGTGCCAATTCAACCAAGCCATTTCATCATTCCCTGTAACAGCAACTATCAACAGACCCTTCTCTTCTATCCTGCTCAACTCTCTTCCTTAATTTCCCCTTCGTCTCTTCTTGTGCCATATGAACAGCACCTCAATCACCACTGCATCACCTTCAATTGCTTCATCTGGTTCATAATTCACAACAACAGCTCATCAACGTCAATTCGGTCGAGCAGCACCCATCTTCTCCACATCACAACGTCGTTCTTCACCTTATTCATCCATCGAAACCCATGAACTCGTCTACCAGATCCCCTTTTCTCAGTTCAATTGAATCACAGCAAAACCCTTAATCTAATTTCAATCTCTTCTTCTCTGCGTATCAATGAATACCACCATCGTTTCATCTTAAACCCATGTCTTGTTCTCAGCATCAACAGAAACCAACATCTTCCTTCGATTCCCATCTTTCTTTTCTCAAATCCTGATATATCTAGCCACTCATTTATCCGTCTGCTCCGTCATCAATTCATAGTAACAACGCCACCATCTTCACCTTCTCAGATAAAGCTTCTTAGATTCAATTTATAGAACCTTCTTTTCTTCGATATGTTCCTCGATTTGGCCTCTCGGCATTAATAACAGCAGTGGCTTCTTCTTCTCAATTTCAGGTGTTGTAATGATATTAGGGTTGTGTAATGATTTGGGTTAGGATTTAGATGCCCAACTGTAGAAGAACCACCGAGCTGGCAGCCCCCTTAACCTCATCTGGTTTGTGTTTAATACTCCTCCAAATAGAGGTGCCCCTTAACCTTGACTCGACTCCCAATAGTCTTCGCCCATTAAATGACAATTTTTCCCTTTTTACTCAAATTGGGTGATTTCTTCTTCTTTTCGTCCGCATGACTCCGAAATAGCTATAAAACTCAAAATACGCGTAAAATACATAATTTACCAGAAAACATAGCTAAGAAAGCATAAACAATAGATAATAAATAGGGTGTATTCTACACCTATCAGTACCAAATGCATCACCAACTTTTTCATCGACAATTCGTGTGGGAAAAACCTAATACAATTTCAAGTGGATCTATTTAATCATCCTTGAACAATATGTATATAAAGTTTTCCCTTATCTCTTCCACAATCAATATGTCTAGACAACAAAGTCTGTGAACCTGGTTGTGTAAAAGAGTTCTTGGAAGATATCACAAATCAATATCCAAGATCAATCTAGTCATATCCAAATCAATATGATCCGAATTCTTCCAAGTATGAAACTCGTTATCCATCTCTCAAGATACGAATTCTACAAGAACAAGCTCGCAATTGATCACAATTAATAAGGACCTAAACTACCCAGATTGCATACGTACTACTTGTGTTATTCCTATTATAAAGATAAAACAATATAACGCGGAAAAGGAAAATAAAAACACAAGACACAAAAAGTTTAATTTGTTAACAAGAAATATGCACCTGCAGAAAAATTCGGGACCTCGTACAACTTTGGAAAACAAACTGTATTAATCCGCTACATAAACTAGCCTATTATCATACATCAGAGTGGAATGTTTTTGGGACCCAGTTAACCCTTCAAACAATTCAGGTACATTTGTGCTCCTTACGTCTCTTGAACTTCGCAAGGCTCTACACTATTGATTCCCTTATTTGACATTCTTTATAACCTAAGATTTGCTTCGGCCTAATTGAAGACTTTTGGTACCAATCTGCCTTTAACAGGTAAGGCTATTTGATTTCGCTTTAGATCGTTGTTTGAGGGTGAAAACAGTTTCTGTTGATTTTGGTAATTTCGAGTGTGTGGGTGAGAAACGAGTCTAAACCCTAAACAATGTACTGCAAGGGAGTACTTTGATTCGATATATCAATCTGTACAAATCCGACCTAAACCAAGAAATGGCCGTTCCAGACTTGCTTTAGTCACAAAGTGAAGGAGAAGGGTTGGTCTAGGCAGGAAAGCGAAGAGAGTGTTGAGACCAGAATAGTTGATTCGGGAAGAGTAGTTGTTTGACGACTTGTAACAAATGGGAAAGCTAACAAGTGATTTCTGAGTGTTGTATTCTCCTGATCAAAAGCTTGTTCTTTGGTGGAAATAGGTGAGACCTATTTATACAAGTTTTAACAAAACGTACCCTAGTCTCGTAAGAAGTGGAAACGGTTGAGTAAATGGAAGAAAGCGGTAACGGGTAACGCCTGGAATTGATGTTTCCGTAATGAAGGAAACGTTTCACCATTACTTCCTGTATTTACTAACCGCCTCACTCTTATGGCACTTTCTTGTAACGGGCGTAGTGTACGCCGCACGTTGTAAACCACCAGAACAATACCCTGATGAGCATCCCCCAGTTTTGTGACATGTTTTGATGTCTCGAATGTTTTCGTGGAAAACGTGTAGCATGTTGCTATTGTTTGACAAGTTAAAATTGAGAGGCTTGCCTGTTCGGTGGTGACCTTCGACGGCCGAGATTTTGCATCTTGAGAGGAAGGTTAGCCGTTAATTGTGGTTACCTTCCGTTTGGTAGCCAGTGGCGTGGCCATGGTGTTGTCATGGCTTGCGCATGATCTTGGAATGGCTGATTAATGTTTGGTGTCGTGACCAAAGAATTTGCATAGCTAAGTGTGTGTCGTGGACAAAGAGTTGGCAGCATAACCAAGAGATTGCCACAAGTCGTTTGGTGGAAAGCTTGTACGGCTGAGATTTGCATCTCAGAAGGAGGGGTGGCCGTTGATTGTTGCAACTCTCCGTTTGGCGGCCAGCGGCATGGAGGCATGGCCATCACGACTTTGGTGCGGAGGTGTGGTTGGCATGGCATGACATTGGCACTATGGTGCGACTGGCATGGTTGGTATGCCTTTGGCGCGGAGATGTGGATGGCATGGCATGCCATTGGCACCGTGGTGCGACTGGCATGGTTGGAATGCCTTTGACGCGAAGGTGTGGCTGGCATGGCATGCCATTGGAACTATGGTACGGCTGGCATGGTTGGTATGCCTTTGGCGTAGAGATGTGGCTGGCATGGCATGCCATTGGCACAGTGGTGCGGCTGGCATGGTTGGCATGCCTTTGGCGCGGAGATGTGGCTGGAATGCATGCCATTGGCACGGTGGTGCTGCTGGCATGGTTGGCATGCCTTTGGTGCGGAGGTGTGGCTGGCATGGCATGCCATTGGCACAGTGGTGCGGCTGGCATGATTAATATGCCTTTGGCGCGGAGATGGGGCTGGCGTGGCATGCCATTGGCACCGTGGTGCGGCGGGCATGGTTGACATGTCTTTGGCGCGGAGATGTGGCTGGCATGGCATGCCATTGGCACGATGGTGCGGCTGGCATGGTTGGTATGCCTTTGGCGCGGAGATGTGGCTGGCATGGCATACCATTGGCACGGTGGTGCGGCTGGCATGGTTGGCATGCCTTTGGCGCAGAGATATGGCTATTAGGATTTAGCGTGTCGAAAACCCTAGTTTGAAATATGTGGCACGCGTGATTGGCATGTTTGGCTAGCATGCGCGGCTGGCATGTGTAGAGATGATACCAGTCAGTGCCGAGGGCTCTGCCGTGGAGCATGGCATTTACAAACTAAAGGTACTCCGGTAATTTTACCATACATGTTGAATGGTTTAATAAATGTGCTAGTGGTGACATTATTACTCACGTGTGACGTCACTGTTTGACTAAGGTTTTACGATTTTAACCCTAAACTAAAAACCACCATCAACATTAAGTCCCCTGCTTCGCTCGAAACAGGGGCATTGTTGTGAGGTAAGCATAAGATGGTGACAGAAAGGGACAAAACGAAATGGCAAGTCATGAAAAGATGGTCAGGGAGATCCGTCTAACCTTTTAGAGAGGTAAGAAGAATTCGTGATTCCTGTGTTGGTGGCTTTGCGTAGATTTTGCTCGTGGTGCTGCTAGCTAGGTCGTAGAGTGGTTGGCGTTGCTGGCTTAGCTTGGCAAGCAGTTGTCATGGTGTGGCTTAAAACGGATCCGCTGGCATTGGTCGGCTTGGAATGGGAGCCGCAGGTATTTTGCGGCTTGGAATGGAGCCACATGAATCGTATTGGCTCGGAATGGAGCCGCCAGCATAGTATTGGCTTGGAACGGGGCTGTTAGCGTAAACTTGGCGTGGGCGCTGGCTTGGGCTTGGCATGGCGTGAGTGTTGGCATTGCGTGAGCTTTGGCATGGATTGGCATGGCTTGGTGTGGTGTGGGTGCTGGCACGACACGGTGTGGGCACTGGCATGGCGCGGCGTTAGCTTGGCAGAGCGCTGGCTTGGCGTGGCGCGGATTGTTGGCACCGTGAAGCTTGTTCTTGCGGGTCCAATTGCCTTTTTTCCATACATAGCTCAAATAGGAAATCCTTTCCTTATTGAAATTCCAAAAGTGTCACGCCTATAAAAAGGTTTGCTCTCCTTTTTATCTCATATCTTTGTTCTCACGTCTTTGCGCTAGCGGTAGAGTGGTAGCAATAAAGCAGGCCCAGGTATGTATTCCAGCGTTTCTTTTTCAATCTTTTTTTTTGTATTGGTGAAAACCCTAGCCATAAGTGCATCATCCATGAACTTGTAGAAATATTTCAGCGTGAACACCGCAGTAATGTTAGCCACCTCAATTATTATGAAAATAGGCATGCACGGGCAGGTGACTTCCACCAATTCCTTTCCCACGAAAACCTAGTTTTTAGGGTTTCCTCTTTTTCCTTGGGGTGACTGTGTGCATAGTTTCCGCGGTGGGGAGCGCTTTCTTGGCCGGGTGCGTACTTTCCGCTGCAAGGTACGACTTTGGCAAGAGGCGTGATTTCCGCGGAAACGTAGGGTTTTCCAGTCCCCATTTCTTCGATTATGAGCGTTATGGCTTGCAACTTAAAACAAATTTGTCCACGTCCAAAATGGATTCTCCGTTGTTGATAAAAATAATTTTCATGCACTTTGTAGTAACTTCTCTTCGTACCCCTTTCTTTGTTGTAGTTGAAAACGTAAGCAGCTTAAGAAGGTTTCGTTAGGATGTCACTTAAGAAAATCCCTGTCGCAGATTTGAAAAATATTGGAATCTTTAAGCCAGACATGGATGATGAATTTTCACAACGTCCGCCACAGATAGGAGAAATCATCCTAAGTTTGTGCCCGTCCTTCTGACCGGTTCAGAGGGTGAAGGAGACACCCAGTCGGTTCGACCAGGTTGTGTAATACGATTTTGCCTTCAGAGGCAAGAGTATCATGCTTCTTCTATTGACTTCAGAATCTGAGTCTGTTGCGTTCTTTCGACAAGTGGATGCAATTCATGATAAGTCAGGATTGCGTAAAAGAAAATTTGATCAAAGCGCAAATCATTGGCGCTGTCACAGCTTCTGCGGCGCTTCAAATCAGGAAAGATATCCCGAGATTAGTTGCGTTCATCTCCCGATGGTGTCCAGACACTCACACGGCCATATGCAGGTGGGGTGAAATGACTGTCTCTTTGGAAAGTGTGGTTATCTTGCTGAACCTTCCCATAACAGGGAATCTTGATATCACCTTGTCTGAAGATGAATAACAAATGCACGCTGATCTTGTCGCGAAGTCAAAAGGATTTGGCCAGAAGGAAAACGAGACGAGGTGTTTCTACAGCTGGTGGGTGTCTCAATGGTTCCCAGATTAGTCGGAGCCAGATCAAAAGAATAGTACGCTTCATGTCGCGACATTCTTGGTTCTTTGGTTATCCAGGGACCTTTTTTCCGAAGGCTCTGGTAAGAAGGAGATAAGACAAGGTCTTATTAAGTTTGCCATCAGATTAGCGAAAGGTGTTGTTGTCCCCATTGGCGGATTGTTTCTCGGTTCTCTGTACACACATTTGCCATCCATGTTTCTTTTATTCAAACGTGGTTGTGGGAGCATTTCGAGAAGTGCGCTCCCAAACCGCTGGCTTTACTTCTCGAGTCTTAGGGTGGTTCTAGGATACTTCACTGGGTAAACAAGCACCCAAGATCTGGATCGAACCTGGTTGACTTCCTTGACAACTCCTACACAATCAACTTTCGTCCATGGGATCCTGTGCATGGATCCATAGTTCAAATAGACACTTTTGCCTCTGTTCCGAATACATCTTTGCTTTCTGAAAACAATACGAGAATTGAGGAGGTTGTGTTCATGAGAAGTTTCACGCTTGGTTATGTACCGTCTTTCTTTCGAGGATCTTGTCAGGCAGTCTCTTACAACATTGACATGGCAGCTCGATATATGGGATTTGACCAAGGGGTCCCGCTTTCTCGTCAGTCGGTTGTTTCAGAAAATTTGTTGCCAGCTGCTCTTGATTCTAGTGCTCTTGCGTCAGGTATAAGTCTTCCCTTCTTTCTCTCGGCACGAAATCCGACAACAACTTCTAAGTATAACATATTCTGGCAGGACGAGTTCCTTGCCATTCGTGGATTCGTGAATGACATAGTGAAGAATCCCTGTGGTAAGCCTTCTGCTGCAACTTTAGAAAGACATCCATTGTGAAGGGATCCTTCCTCGCCCAAACGGAAATATCCTAACACGGACACGAAAAAGTCCCCAAAAGAAGGAGCGAAGGTCGAAAGATCGCGCGGGTGGTTTTCGATCAGATTCAACGGCCCTTGTGACTTTCAGTTCTTCCAACGTTCGGGTATGTATTATTTTTCTTGCCCACTCAGTCGGATTGCACATTTCTTTCGTTATTGAAAACCTTTCTTTATTCCTTAACCAGGGCGTGAACGCTTTTTCCCAGCTTGCACGTAGTCAGAAAACGGCGTCTCTCGCAGCAGAGGGTGGCAATGCTGATCCTTAGAGAACAGCGGCTCTCGCGGCAGAGAGTGACAATGCCGAGCCTTCTTGCGGTGAAGAATAACTCGAAAAGGAGGAAAGCTCGGAAACTAGTGATGATGAAAATAACTCTTCCAACAGAAGCGCTGAGTCTTCTTCTAATCAGCCTGAAAGTGAATTCGTGAGTCTTCCATGCATTCTTCTTCTTCCTTTCTCTCTTTTTTTTTAAATGTCTAAACCACGATATCGCAGGGAGAACCCTCTCCTGAAGATGGCCCCGAGGCGGAAAACCATGGAGATACATCTTTGTATCCAACCGTGGCAGCTACGCCTGGCGACCTGGAAATGGAGGTCGATCAAGATGAAGATGTTGTTGCGGCTCAAGTAGCAGAGAGTGCTCCAGCGTCCGTTGACGCCATTGTAGTTAGGAATCCCTTGCCAGTTGTCGGTTCAGTTGCGGGCGCCGTTTTCGCTCCACCATACTTAGTTCCTTATCCATATCATGTGTTGATCGGCGGCTTCAGCGTGCCAGCTAAATACAAGACGTTATATACCAAGATATGCGAAAGGTATGGACACATCGCCACAACCAAAAGGGTTACTAGTCGGTTTGCACTGGTCAAGCATGTGGAGGAAGATTTATCTTTGATTGACGACATGTGCAAAGTGACTTGCCATACCGTTTCTGAGGACGTGGTCTCAAGCTGGAAGTTCCATCTTGATGTGTGCGTAGACCACGGGTTCAACGTTCCCTGGTTTGTTGAAGGTTTCTCTGAGATCGAAAAGTTTTAGACCACCGCGGATGAAGGCCCTTCCGCGAATGAGGTCTCACAGCAGGAGGCGGAGATCAAAGGGTTGTCCACGGAGCTGAAGCTGAAACGGGCGGCTCTCGAAAGCACGAAGGAGGATTTCTCCAAGAAGAGCAAGCCATTACTAGATGGTTTTCCTTCAATGTACTCCTGTCTTCTGAACTTCTTTATTTAGGCTTTTTTTGAAAGGCGAACATAGCGCCTGGTTCATGGTTCGATTTGAATTGATAGATAATCGTCTCCTATGAGGGTTTTGTATTATTCTTTTGGAATGAAATGTTTTTTTTTTATAATAATGCGGTTTTTGGTTATGACTATATGTGGCATAAATACCCCGGGAGAGTCATGGAGTTGTGAATGTTGTGTTTTCAGTAGAAAGTATGAGATGAAACATGGGGATAGCAAGGCTGTCGGTTTCTACTATCTATGTGAAAATTTTAGGTAGTAGAACATGCAACTCGTATGACGAGACTTACTTGCTTTTTAGATTATCCCAACAAAATGGATCTCCCGGATGTAAATCTAAGTTTTTGTGGGCGGCGGCGCCGTGACTGTGAAAAGTCCCCAATCATTCCTAAGTCCCCAGTCGTTCCAGAGTCGTCTGATAACTGAGGCGGCGGCTAGTCTGCTTCCATCATCTCGATATCTGGGTTGAAAAGATGGAATCGGAAATCGGGAATTGATATTGTCACCGATAGATTAATCTCCCATTATGGTCGCCAATTGTTTGAGGGTGAAAACTGTTTCTGCTGATTTTGGTAATTTCGAGTGTGTGGGTGAGAAATGAGTCTAAACCTTAAACAATGTACTGCAAGGGAGTACTTTGATTCGAGAGATCAATCTGTACAAATCCGACCTAAACCAAGAAATTGTCGTTCCAGACTTGCTTCGGTCACAAAGTGAATGAGAAGGGTTGGTCTAGGGAGGGAAGCGAAGAGAGTGTTGAGACCAGAATAGTTGATTCGGGAAGAGTAGTTGTTTGACGACTTGTATCAGAAAGTGGAAAGATAACAAATGGGAAAGCCAACAAGTGATTTCTGAGTGTTGTATTCTCCTGACCAAAAACTTGTTCTTTAATGGAAATAGGTGAGACCCATATATACAAGTCGCAACAAAACGTACCCTGGTCTCGTAAGAAGTGGAAACGGTTGAGTAAATGAAAGAAATCGGTAACGAGTAACGCCTGGAATTGATGTTTCCGTAATGAAGGAAACGTTTCACCATTACTTCCTGCATTTACTAACCGCCTCACTCTTATGGCACTTTCTTGTAACGGGCGTAGTGTACGCCGCACGTTGTAAACCGCCAGAGCAATACCCTGATGAGCATCCCCCAGTTTTGTGACATGTTTTGATGTCTCGAGTGTTTTCGTGGAAAACGTGTAGCATGTTGCTATTGTTTGGAAAGTTAAGATTGAGAGGCTATCATGTTCGGTGGTGACCTTCGACGGACGAGATTTTGCATTTTGAGAGGAATGTTAGCCGTTGATTGTGGTTACCTTCCGTTTGGTATCCAGTGGCGTGGACATGGTGTTTTCACGGCTTGCGCATGATCTTGGCGTGGATGATTAGGGTTTGGTGCCGTGACCAAAGAATTGGCATAGCTAAGTGTGTGTCGTGACCAAAGAGTTGGCAGCGTATCCAAGAGATTGCCACAAGTCGTTTGGTGGAAAGCTTGTATGGCTGAGATTTGCATCTCAGAAGGAGGGGTGTCCGTTGATTGTTGCAACCCTCCGTTTGGCGGCCAGCGGCATGGATGCATGGCCAGCACGGCTTTAGTGAGGAGGTGTGGTTGGAATGGCATGCCATTGGCACTATGGTGCGACTTGCATGGTTGGTATTCCTTTGGCGCGGAGATGTGGATGGCATGGCATGCCATTGGCACGATGGTGCGGATGGCATGGTTGGCATGCTCTTGGCGCGGAGGTGTGGCTGGCATGGCATGCCGTTGGCACTCTGGTGCGGCTGGCATGGTTGGTATGTGGCTGGCATGGCATGCCATTGGCACAGTGGTGTGGCTGGCATGGTTGGCATGCCTTTGGTGCGGAGATGTGGCTGGAATGGCATGCCATTGGCATGGTGGTGCGGCTGGCATGGTTGGCATGCCTTTGGCGCAGAGGTGTGGCTGGCATGGCATGCCATTGGTATGGTGGTGCGGCTGGCATGGTTGGTATGCCTTTGGCGCGGAGATGTGGCTGGCATGGCATGCCATTGGCACCGTGGTACGGCTGGCATGCCTTTGGCGTGGAGATGTGGCTGGCATGGCATGCCATTGGCACGGTGGTGCGGCTGGCATGCCTTTGGCGTGGAGATGTGGCTGGCATGGCATGCCATTGGAACGGTGGTGGGGCTGGCATGGTTGTCATGCCTTTTGCGCGGAGATGTGGCTGGCATGGCATGCCATTGGCACGGTTGTGCGGCTGGCATGGTTGGCATGCCTTTGGCGCGGAGATATGGCTATTAGAGTTTAGCGTGTCGAAACCCTAGTTTAAAATATGCGGCACGCGTGATTAGCACGTTTGGCTAGCATGCGCGGCTGGCATGTGTAGAGATGATGCCAGTCAGTACCGAGGGCTTTGCCGTGGAGCATGACATTTACAAAAAAGAGGTACCCCGGTAATTTTACGCAGACACGTTGAATGGTTTAATAAATGTGCTAGTGGCGACATTATTACTGAAGTGTGATGTCAATGTTTGACTAAGGTTTTACGATTTTAACCCTAAACTAAAAACCACCATCAACAATCGTGTAAATCAATGTTTGAAAGTATGTTTGCAATAGACAAGCTAGCAAACATAACGAATACAGAACAGTTACACTCAATTATCTGAGAAGCCTTGATTATTAAAGAAGAGTTTTAGATATCTATCTTGAGGAATCACAAAGTCTGACACAAAGAAAAATTTGCGATTTCTATTTGTCTCACTCTTGATTGGAGATTGACAAAAACCTCGATAATCAGTAAGACTAAGATCAAGATACATGAACTACAAGGGTAAAGATTGTTGGACATGGATTCATGAATTCCTAAGTGAAGTCTTCAAACCATAAACCTAATTATGTTTCTCAGAGGAAACCTAGGTTAATAGAGGACGACTCTAACAAGCAACTAGGATACAAAAGTGTCAGGGATTGAATTTCCCATTTGTTTAAGTATCTCTATTTAGATTGAAGCATACAATTTTTCAGTTTAGATAAAATTGTAATTAAGAATTCATGTAAGAACGTGAGTAGTGTGTTTTACATGACACTATATTTGATGATTCTTTGGATGAATTTAATGAGCAGATGTGTGACCAGTCTCTAAAAGAAGCTTTTGAGTATTTTTCGGACTTTAAGGACCTTCAAATTCAAGCAATAATTTTAAGTCTTTCTGAGAGTAATGAGTACCCTAGGTTTGGGGGTAGTGATGGTTCTTGTGATCGTAAAGTATCCATATTTGAAGTTCTTAACTTGGGACTCGAGCTTTTTGCGTCTAAGTTATTACCCGAGTCTCTTCAGACTCCACAACAAAATTCTCCTAATACAGTCCATGAGAAAATCCAACTATTAGAGACCCATCGTTCGGCCAAGCCTATTATTGTAGAAACTCATATGGGCATCCCAGATAAATCCAGTTGTCTTCGACGAAACCATAGAAACTTTAGGTAAGGTTGTATGAAGTCTTTTTAATTGTCTGATCCCGTGCAGGTGTCTTATATTTTTGTTATAACTATTTGGTAATGTTGACCCACAATTGTTTCGGCTATTGGTATATGATTTTGAAAGGTGACTAGCCATTTTATGGTACTTGATGTCTATCTAAAGACTATAAATTTAACACTTACTGGGAGGTAAGCCATACTCATGCAACACGGTAATATCCTTCTTTATTTCTTCTCTCTCAAGTGGTAATAGTTTCTCATTGTTCATGCTTTTAACTTCATCTTTAAAACATTGAGGACCATGTAGAGTTAAGTTTGGGGGTAAGGCATAAACTTTTAGAGTCACATAGTATTCGTTTAGCTAAGTTTACATACTACTTCTCACCGAAAAATGGAAATTAGAATTGCTAGGGAATTTGACATTCTAGAGAGGCCATAGAGAATTTGACATTCTTGAGAGATTATAACGAAATTGACATTCTGGGGAGACAATTTACCTTTGAGAGGGTAACTGGTCGGTTGTCAGCCGATGCAAAAATAATTTAATTTCTTTCACTTCACAATTATAAATAAGAGTATATCTATAAGAACAGATTCGTTCCACAGGGAGATATGGGTTGTCAAATTGTTTTGATTACTTATAGAAACTAGGGGGTTTTGTTTGTGATAATAACTAAATAAGAATAAAGCAGATATAATAATACGAATATCAGAGACAAAAAGTACTGGTTAGAGTTTTCATCTTCCATCTTCCAACATGTTATCAACTGAATCAATCTCAACATTCATTTTCTATCGATATCAATAACCCTAGAGCGTCCTATCGCAGGCTTACTCCGGCAAAACTCCTATTATCATCAAAGGCGCAAGAGCCACTCTTTGAATCCTTTTCACTAAATAACTTGACGCAAGAGCCACTCAAGTTTAACCCAATGAAAGCACTAATATTTATGAGTTGAGGTTATTCTAAGCAATCCGGCGCAAGAGCCACACAGATTTAACCTAGGTTACACTTCTACATATAATTGCATGGCAACATCCCGTCGTTAACAACTATATTATGCTACTTCTAACAAGGATTATTCGACAATTCCGTATCTCAAACCCTACTTTAGCAATAGATATGAATGCATGCTCATTTAATTTGCAACTTAAAAAAACTAGTAATCAATCATACATGGAGTTATAAACGTTACAACATAAGCGATACTAACAAATTATGAATGGATAAGAATGAATACTTCAATTGAATAACATGTTTTCCAACTTAGGACTACATCTCTAACCAATAAAATGGGGTTTAGTTCATCATGGATTTCTTAAAACCCATGTAAAATATTAAGAAGAAATCAATAACCAAATCCTAGGAATAGTGATAGCAATCGCAACTCCAAGCCCTTAGATCCTTCTTCTCTCTTGTGTGTAAAACGGATGATAAAGATCGTGATAGAAAATCTCTTTTTATGTCTCCAAATTATGCTGCACCAGTGCAAAAATTAGTTGACAATAGCGAAAACTACAGTCACACCCATTTTTCAGATTTCTCCCACTGTGAAACCGACGCCCAGAAATCTGAAGGCACGCACCCATTATTTAGGGAAAAATAATTCTCACACCCAAAATTATTGAAATTAAGTTTTATCGGGTTTTTTCCTTCTCTTCAGATCAGAATTCCACATCAACTCAATCAAGAAGACGAAAGAGAAAGGTGGAGTTTAGGGTTTCGTCAAACCAATCCAGAGATTCGAATTTATAGTTAGGGGTTTTTTTTTCTGTATTGATTGATTGATTTATGGAAAAAAAAATCAATCGAATCAAATGCCTTCTTCTTCTTATTTGGGAATCATCTATCTCAAATTCAATAAGCAGTAGCAGAAGCAGAAGAGAATCATATGGTCGACTTCGATCAATGATTACCACAGCAGAAGAGCTGTAGTGAGTAATTGCTCGTCATCTACAACTTGGTTTGCTTCATTAAACTTTCTCATGTGTTCGGCAAGTAGATTATCATCCCGTTCGGTCACCTACATCCAAAACCAATTTCATGCATTCAATATCAGTTTCATAACTGATGATAACTAAGAATGGATAAAATTTGCAGAAATATGGTATATATGTTGCACAAGGTTTTGAAATCAATTTGCAGGAAGCTGATACTCACCGCTCTTGGTGCCTCCTTTACTACCAGCCCTCCCCCGTGGCTACCTATCTTTTCAGTGCAAGCTTCGATTGCATCAGTAAGAACATTTATTCCTTGCTCTTGTGTCAATCAACAGATACAAGAAGGAGAATGCTATTAGATTCTGCAGATGATTTTCTTAGCCACTTGAAACTTGTTACTATTGGGATTGAAACAGGACCAGGCGGATATTTCTTAGTAGGGGTTTGATGAAGAAGATTAGAGCTTTTAGTGTTGACAAAATGAGAGTGTAATTATGATTATCAACCAATCCATTGGAGATGGGGACTGTCTGATCAGATGGTTTCAGGAGTGTGTATTGATTCTGATGGTGGTTGATGACAGAACCATGATATTTTTTTTAAGGCTTCTCCACTATTCTTCAATCATTCACTTTGGACGACTGCAATTGAGTAAACGTGTTTAATCATCTCTTTATTATATATGTTTAATTTGGTTATTATTCCGCGTATAAAGGATTCTGAAACATGATCTTTCTTCATTCCGATAGAGTGATGGTCATATGGGGAGGGTGATGAACTGATGATACTTATCTTTAGGTCGGTGGGATATCTCAAAATTCTTTATTAACTACGGTACAACTTTTCACCCCGACAATTAGCTCGGAAAACATTTTCCAATGAGATGGTTGCAGGAGTGCGTAGTAATATAAGGATTTAGACAAAAACGAGATCACGAGAAGTTGGCTGAGACCAACATGTTGGCGTTGTTGGTTGGGAAGTTACGGATGTATTGATGACGGTGTTGGTCACAATGGTTGAATAATTTGTTATGCAGTTGTGAAAATGGATTCACAACCTATTATACATCTACAAAATTTGTTGCATAACTTGTTATGCAGTCCAGATTACGGTTGCATAACACGTTACGCAGCAACTTTTTTGTCACTATTGAAACCAACAAAAACAAAGACTGCATAACTTGTCATACACCTACAATAATATATGCATAACATGTTATGCAGTCGCGAAAATGGATGCATAACCTGTTATGCATCCGAAAATATGGCTGCATAATGCATCGAGAAAATTGTTGCACAATCTTTTATGCATCGAGAAAATGGATGTATAATGCATTATGCATCAATTTTTTATGTAGTTACGCACTAATACAATGGCTACATAACTTGTTATAGATGCATAACTTTGTTATGCAGGGGCATAATTTGTTATGCAGTGGAGAAATGGTTGTTATGCACTGGAGAAAATGGTTGCATAATTCGTTATGCGTCTGCAGAATGTGTTATGCATCTTTTTTGGTGGCTGCATAATGGTTATGTATCAAATTTTCGAAAATTTTGCCTAAAATGATGATCACTTCCGATTTTTTCGTGAAAAACAAAAATTTGATATTCTTGTTTGTACTCGTTGCGTAGCTCTCTTAAAAAGATTTCCAGCGATACAAAATTGGTAAAATTCCAAGGCGCGGATTTTTAAATATGTTATATCCAAGTTGCGGTTGCCAATTATACCCATGCATAACCTGTCATCCGGATGCATAAACCGTCGTGCAGACATTTTTAATAATTTCATATAATTATGAGTGTCACGGAACTAAAAATTAATTGTGGGTCTGGTAATGAGAATATTATTTTTTATGGACGTGTGCCTAATTTTCCCTTGCCAATACTCGCCAACTACACTAACCCAGCTAACAGACTTACGCAGCTGGAGAGAAGCCCAGCCCAATAACCTCCTGGCTTGCAAATTCAACTGTCAGTTCGATGGAACTGACAGTACTTTCTTATTTTCCTCGTGACAATCACGGACAGATGAGTCTCCGTCAGAATATTTTTTCTCTGGATTTCACTTTTCCCTTCATCATTTCACGGTAACTCTTGCCTCCGAGAGAAATAAATTTCCCTGGATTTTACTTTTTATTCCGGCCATTCACGTACAGTCTGGTAGTCGTGAGTTCTTAAACTCCCTGAGTTTTGATTTTCCTGTTCAAAACTTCCGCGGATAGTCTGGTTGCCGTGACAATTGTTTTCTTCTGAGTTTTCTGTTTACGACCATCACCATTAACCTCAACAGCATCGTCTCAGCTAAATCCTCAACTTCCAATGGCAGCAACACACGTCTAGCTCTTTCGTTACCACAGCAACTTCACAGCTCATATTCCCTGAACTTCACAGCGTATATGAAACCCTTACACAGCCATTTATAAATCACTACCATCTCTGTTTTGTTTCTCGAGTTCATCTCAGCTCTCTTCAATGGCCGCAGTCACCATTATTGAGCTCGAGCTTGTCTTGATTCTCTCCATCACATGCTCCACATAAAACTCTTCATTCTCTGTTCCATCTTCATCACTTCCGTCATCATTCTCTTTGTATTGCTGCCATTGTCTTCCAGCGCCAACTTGCGTTTTATGCAACAGCTTCACATTTCTTCCATCACCGAGAATTACCACAGGCTCCTTCATTATCTCAGCCATCGAACCCTAAACTCCATTAATATCGTTGTCACTGCCATCATTTCAACAATGGTTACGTACAACACCACTGCCGAACTCATTCTTTCTTGCGTTCTCAGCCTTCATTGCTTATTTATCGACCTGCACCAACAGAACCATGGCATCGCAACTTCACAAACCTGCTTCTCGTCTCTGCCATTTGTTGGTTAAACTTCAACATTAAGCCTAAGATAATCTCTAACAAGTTGGTTAGGATAAGAAAAAGGCAATTGATGTAATCCTAAGGGAATTAGAAGTCATCTAGTTCTAAGAAAAGGAAAGACATATAATAAGGTAATAGGACTAGGAAAAGGAATTCATAGTTCTATATATATATGATCACCAAAGTTGTGGTTGATCATATGAGCAAGATTAGAGCTTGTGTTTAGTTTTGAGAGATTTTCTAAACATCAATAAAGAGAGTTGTCTTTATATAAGCTAAGTTTCATCTTGCAGTTGCCATTAATTGGTATCAGAGCGTGTTTCTGAGCCATGGAAAAAGAAACCACCATTGTGGGTGCAAAACAGTTCACGCCACCATCAATACAAGTTCCAATCCTCAACGCCACAAACTACACAGTATGGGCCATGAGAATGAAGGTACTGATGAAAATCTACAAAGTTTGGGAAACAATTGATCCTGGTACATTGGACCCAGACAAAAACAATGTTGTCATTGGATTACTCTTTCAAGCAATACCAGAATGTCTTGTTCTACAAGTTGGTGAACAGGAAACTTCAAAGAAAATTTGGGATGCAATAAAGGCACGTAATCTCGGAGCTGATCGAGTTAAAGAAGCCCGTCTGCAAACCTTAATGTCTGAATTTGAAAGAGTGAGATGAAAGACATTGATACTATTGATAGCTTTGCAGGAAATCTATCAGAGATAGCCTCAAAAGCTGCGTCACTTGGACAATCCATTGATGAAGATAAACTGGTAAAGAAGTTTCTCAATAGTTTACCAAGATCCAAGTATATTCATATCATAACTGGTGAAGAGAGAATCCTTGATGAAGAAAACAATGGAGAAACTCAAGGAAAACTCTTGTACACAAACTCTTACCAACAAAACTCTGCGACAAGAGGAAGAGGTCGTGGAAGAGGTGGTAGAGTAAACAGAGGCCGAGGAAGGGGAGGAAGGTTTAACTCACAAGATAGAACAACAAGTCAGAATGATCAAAACCAAGGGAAAGAAAAGAAGGATAGATCAAACATTATTTGTTACAGATGTGATAAACCAGGACACTTCTCCTCTGTATGCCCTGAAAGAATACAAAAGATGGAAGAAGCAAACAAGAATGAAACAAGGGAAGCAGATACAACTCTTTTCATGCACGAAGTTGTATTCTTAAACGAAGGGAAACTAATATCAAAGAACTACGAATCAAAGGATGGAGAAGAAGGAATCTGGTATTTAGATAATGGAGCCAGCAATCACATGACTGGTAAGAGACACTACTTTTCTGAACTCAATGAGAAAATCAAAGGACAAGTGAAGTTTGGGGATGGATCTTCTGTAGAAATTGAAGGGAAATGATCAATTCTATTTCAGAGCAAGACCGGAGAACAGAAGCTTGTCACAAACATCTACTTCATCCCAAACTTACAAAGCAACATTCTAAGTTTAGGACAAGCTACAGAAGTTGGATGTGATGTTAGAATGCGACAAGATTATCTAACAGTCCATGACTCAAGTGGAGGACTTTTAGTTAGAGTCTCACGCTCACAGAATAGACTCTACAAGATAAGTCTCATGATTGGAAGGCCATTGTGTCTGAATATGAGACTGGAAGATCAGACATGGAAGTGGCACGCAAGGTTAGGACACATAAGTTTCATAACCTTAAAAACTATGTCTCAGAACAATATGGTTCGAGGGCTACCACAGATAAACGATGGATCAAGGATCTGTGAATCATTTTGCAAAGCATACGCAAAAGTTGATTCTGCAACTCTTAAGAAACTGGATGATAGATCTCAGACTCTTGTGCATCTAGGATTTGAGCCTGGATCCAAAGCTTACAGATTATTCAATCCAACAATGAAAAGAGTAATAGTGAGTCGAGATGTGGTATTCGATGAAAAAGCAAACTGGAACTGGAAAGAAACTAATGATGGACCAAGTAGGGATCTAGGAATGTTTCACATGAGATGGGGTCAAGTAATTGATGAAGGCGAAGGACCCATAATCATCAATACCAATATAAACAATGATGTTAATCAAGAAGAATAAGAGAATAATGAAAACACTGAGCATAACGAAGAAGTAAAAGAAGAAGAAGAAGAAGAAGAAGAATAGGAGATCGATGAAATAATTCAACCCATTCCACTGCGAAAATCAACAAAAAAGATACAAAATCCACAGTATCTGGAGGATTATGTTCTTCAAGATGCAGAAGAATGTGAGATTATGCTACTTTCTGTTAATGATGAACCAAGGAATTTTCAGGAATCAAAGGTCTCGACTAAATAGACACAAGCATGTAGAGAAGAAATTATTTCAATCAACAGAAACAAGACTTGGTTTCTAGTTGATAAGCCAGGTGGGGTAAAAGTGATTGGTCTCAAGTGGATCTTCAAGGTTAAAAGAAATGCTGATGGAACTATTAACAAATATAAGGCAAGACTTGTAGCTAAGGGATACATTCAAGAATCAGGCATAGACTTTGATGAAGTTTTCGCACCAGTTGCTAGACTAGAGAAAAAGCAGAGGCAGCATCAAACTCATGGGAAAATCACCACTTAGACGTTAAGACAACATTCTTACATGGTGAATTGCGAGAAGATGTGTATGTTGAACAACCAGAAGGTTTTGAAGTAAAAGGACAAGAGCATAAGGTTTATAAGTTATCAAAATCTCTATATGGTCTAAGACAAGCTCCTCAAGCCTGGAATACAAAGTTAGATCAAATCTTAAGAGAAATCAGATTTGTTAAGTGCTCTAAAGAAACATCAGTATACAGAAGAGAAGAAAAGGGAACGCTTCTTGTGATTGAAGTCTATGTAGATGATCTATTTTTGACTGGCAACTCCCTTAAGGTGATCAATGAGTTCAAGAGAGAAATGTCATCAAAGTTTGAGATGTCAGACCTTGGAAAACTCACTTATTACCTTGGCATAGAAGTCCATCAAGGGATAAATGGGATTCAGATTAAACAAGAAGCTTATGCAAGGAGAATTCTGAAAAAAGCAGGACTTGAAACTTGTAATCCAACTAAGATACCAATGGAGTTTGGACTTAAATTTTCAAAGGCACAAGAAGAAGCTGAGAATGATCCAACGAGTTATAGAAGCAATGTTGGATGCCTAAGATACTTATTATACACAAGACCAGATTTGGCTTTCTCTGTGGGAGTAGCAAGCCGTTATATGCAGAGTCCACGCAAGTCTCATGGTGATGTAATAAAGCAGATATTGAGATATATAAGAGGAACAATCAGCTGTAGATTGAAGTATGGTCGAGGAGGATCAAAAGGAATTGTTGGGTATAGTGACAACAGTCATAATATTGACCAAGATGATGGAAAAGGTACAACTGGTCATATATTTTATCTAGGTGAAGCACCTATTACATGGTGTTCACAGAAGAAAGACACTGTAGCCCTCTCATCCTGTGAAGATGAGTTTATGGCCGCAACAGAAGCAGCTAAACCATCAATATGGCTTCAAGAACTGTTGGGTGAAATCAAAGGAAGATAACCTGAAAAATTTCTCATCAAGATTGATAATAAGTCTGCAATTGCACTCACTAAAAATCCAGTGTTTCATGGGAAGACGAAACACATTCACAAAAGGTATCATTTCATACGAGAATGTATCGAGAAGGAGATCATCAACGTTGAACACATACCAGGAACTGAGCAGAAAGCAGATATATTGACAAAGGCATTAGCTCGGATCAAGTTTGAAGAAATGAGACAACTGATTGGAGTACAAAATATGTCACGGGTAAGGTTGAAGCTTAACGGGGAGAATGTTGGTTAAACTTCAACATTAAGCCTAAGATAATCTCTAACAAGTTGGTTAGGATAAGAAAAGAAAATTGATGTAATCCTAAGGGAATTAGAAGTCATCTAGTTCTAAGAAAAGGAAAGACATGTAATAAGGTAATATGACTAGGAAAAGGAATTCATAGTTCTATATATATATGATCACCAAAGTTGTGGTTGATCATATGAGCAAGATTAGAGCTTGTGTTTAGTTTTGAGATATTTTCTAAACATCAATAAAGAGAGTTGTCTTTATATAAGATAAGTTTCATCTTGCAGTTGCCATTACCATTAACTACCATTCTTTCCAACTGCCAGCAGACTCAACTCCGATAACTCTTACTGCTCAACCCATCTCGTCACCACTGCATCAACCACCACAGCGAGCTCCACTTCTTCGTAACTGGTTTTCATGGAAGCAGCGATCGAGATCCAACACCGCAGCTCCACTTCATCACCAGTGCCATGCATGAATGTCGAAAGACTGACAGTTCAACTTTATGAACAGCCTGCGCGGCTTCCCTGAGTAGAAACACGCCTGCCTTTAACAGTTCTGGGCTTCAATATCTTTTGCAACTCGGACTCACTTCAATATCGTTGTAGTATAGTGGTAAGTATTCCCGCCGGTCACGCGGGTGACTCGGGTTCGTTCCCCGGTAACGGCGCCAAAATTTGATCGTTGTCGTATGCTTCAAAAATAAATTTACTTTCTCACTACTCAGAATATAAAATATAGAAAGGGTAAGAAAGGATTGTTCCCACAGAGAGGATTAGGTTGTCAATATGTTATGGTTTCTTATGTAAAGCAAGGGGGGATTTTTCTGATTTATGTAAACTAAAATAAAATAAAAGCAAACAAGGAAATAAAGCATGCAAATCAAGGATGTGAGATATTGGACAAAGATTTCATCTTCAATTGTAAACAAGTATTGAATGTATGATTAGAATTCTTATTTAATCTCGCTATCATCAAAAGCCCTAGAATACCTTATTGCAAGAATACTCCGTCAATTTCCTAAGTTCATCAACAAACACATTAGAGCTGCGAGTGTGAATTCTACCTAAAGAATAACCTAACGCCATGCGCTAATTAAATTCAATTTCTAGGAGCATTAAGTTTCAGAAATAGGCTAATCAATGCAATTGTCATACATTGCGCATGACAATTCGGAAAAAGGTCAAACTCTACATATTATTACAAGAGTGTATCACTACAAACCATAATCATATCATGCTACTCGTATTCAAGGTTATCGCTCGATGATGAACCCTAAATTAGCTATAGATATGGATGTGAGTTCAATCAATTCTAGACTTAACTAAAAAAATATTCAATCATATTGCAATACTTCAATCATGCAATTATTATAAACCGTAGAAAGTGAACGATGATTTTGAGAGAAAACTAATTCATAAATCAAATAGCATGCTTGCAAAATCCGACTACATCTTTAACCAATAAAAAAATAAATCAAATACTTGTGTTAATGGAGTTCATCACAAAAAGCAAAGAAAAAAGCATCGTGTTCTAAACCTGATGTGATTTGTAGATAGTGGTAATAGTGGTTCGATTCTCAGACTTGTGAAGGATATTAACTAGACTTAAATCCTACTATTAAAAAAGAAAACTCACTAGAAATTATAGCAAACTCAATCAAAGATGATATCAATACTAAAAGAAACATTGAGGCTAAGATTCCACTATTTTCCAAGTTCAAAGTGATTAAACCAATACTTATATTTATGCAATTTTCTTGTTTAATTTGATTCTAAAATATTGCAACAAGTAGATTTTCAAAAGTAATAATTGTAAATACCAAGTATGAAGCATCAAAAGTCTTAAAACTGAGCATACTCCATCAAAATAGATCACAATCACTCAAATAAAAATCATATTCAATAATATTTCAAGGCAAATAATCATATAATTCTTGCAAATAAAAAGATAAAATAGAATATACCACTTTTTGTTGGAAAAATAGCTTCCTCTATCGCCTCAGCAATGGGGTTTATCTCCTCATATTAATCATGATCTCAAAATATGTGTTTGTTGCCCAAAAGATGATTAAAAGAGTGAAAAGTAATAACACAGATTGTTTGCAACAGTGTATTGGTGTTGCAACAATGGAACTGTTACAAAAAAACTGTTGCTTTGTCGCTGATTTAAGACTGCCCTGAAATAAGACTGCCCTGAACATCTTAATGTCTTCAGCTGTTAATGTTCTTCAGCTATTCTTCTTCTTCAACCGCAGCAGCAGCAGAAACAGAGTTTGGTAAAGCTCTGATTTCTTCTTCTCTGGCTCTTCTTAGGTTCCCAAACTCTCGACACCCCTTATATATGACCCAATACATCTATTTATATCAAAAATACCGATTAAATCTCTCCCAAATCTTCCAAAATCTCTTTCCTTCTCTTCACGTCCAAGTTGCGACAATTTCTTGTTTTAGGGTTTCTACGCGTTTCTAAGCTTTCCTTTTTATTCTAAACTCTTCCTTAGATAGATACAAATCTTTGGGAAGGTTAACAGCGTTTTAATCACTCTAAAATTCCCTAAAACAGGTCACACACGTGACTTTCCATATTTTCTGTTGTGAGAAAAATCCGTCGATTGAGCCCATCTAATCGATTTAAACACCCATATCAGATTCCTAGACCCATAAGGAGTCTATCCTATGAAAATCAGAGGTTTAATCGACCTCAAACTCCTCCAAATCACGATCACCAAAACTGTTCTTTAACTGCACTATTTTCCCGCCAATTTGGTTTTGAATGTTGAAGATGGTTGCCCCTTATCCAGAGTAGGGGTGCGATTAGCAATGCCTGGAAATGGGATGCCCCTTAGTAATTAGGTTACCCCTTATCCAAAGTGAGAGTCCGAATAGCAAATGTCCTCCGGGTGCTTTCCGACAACTTTTCGAGCCAATTTTTTCCAAAAATGTTTATTAGCCAAAAATACCTACAAATAAATAAAACACCATAATAAGTACAAAAATGAGCCCTAACAATATATAGAATCGAGACAAATCGGACACAAAAATGTGTCTATCAAATACCCCCAAACCTATTATTTGCTAGTCCTCGAGCAAAAATAAAATAGAAATAAAATCCTAACTCACTGTCGCAGGCATCGTCGATTGCATTTAGCGTATGCAATAAGCCTTTAAACCCCTAGGTGTCCCTAGTGGCGGAGTGTTGTCTCCGGAGGGCTTACCAGAGGTATACCCACAAAACCTTTTACTCCAGACCCTAGCTATCTACACAGAACCTTGGAAGGCACTAAAGAATCTCCTTGGTTGGCATACTTATTGACTACAGGAGGAAGTACCCTGATGCGAAATTCCAATTGTTGTACACGAGTTTGCACTCAAGCATAAAAATTCATATGAAGTGACAGAGCTCTACTCAGATAGTCGCACTATGGACATCAATATCCGGAGTCAAAACTAATCACATGGATAGATCAAGAAGATGGATATAGAAAAACATAGATGGTTTTGATGTTTACTAGGTGAACGGTGTTTCTCATATCTGTCTGAAGGCCTCCGCCAAAATGAACCTATCCTAATGGACTGAGATACTAGTCTGACTAATATCAACACACTGGCATATACAAGGGAACCAGTGATTGATAATCCTAACTCTAGGTCAACACAACTGGCATATACAAGGGTTCCAGTGGTCGACTTTATTGAATTTATTCCAGTTGGTCTGATGGTCTGGTCTTTTTTTCTTTTTTTTTTTTTTTTTTGTATCTCAATCACTCTAATTCACCCTAGCATTGGTAACAACTTGAATCGTGAGCCCCACCTAATCACTTAGAGAAACATAGTTTAAAAACAAAACAAAATAAAAACAGAAGTGAAAAGGACTCAACGAGATATGGTGAAACTATCATGTTATTTCTAACACCTGAGCTCTGTGCTTTTATGAATAGACTCTTTAGATGTTGCCATCTAGTCAGATTGGTTCCTCAACTCCTACAACCAAAATGCTTCCATCCACTTAGATTGGTTAGTGCCATCCTTAATAGGGATAAATTTCTAGGCTCTGGAGTTTATTTATTGCAACGAAAAGGTAACAAAAAGTTCTACCCCACCCCCAAACTTAAATCTAACATTGTCCTCAATGTTTCTAATCAAAGAACAGTACCAAAAATATAAGTAACATGAGGAAATAGTAAAGAGAGAAGTCGGAAAGATAGTACCTGGGTGAAGTGTAACCAAAAACCTACAAAAATATTATACAACATACAAAATCGCCTCGATGGTCAATCAAGGTAAACAGGGTCCTCCAGAGGGACCTCCTCAACATCACCTGTAGGAAAAGGCTCTAAAAAGGGCTTCAATCGCTGACCGTTAACCTTCGAAGAACTACTACCATCTGGTGTCTCAATCTCAACAGCGCCATGAGGAAAAACAGTACGGACCACAAAAGGACCGGTCCACCGAGAGCGCAACTTCCCGGGGAATAGATGCAAACGAGTGTCATACAGAAGAACTTTTTGACCTGGAGAAAATGACTTTCGTAAAATATTCCTATCATGCACAAGTTTCATTTTGTTCTTATACTCCTTAGCACTATCGTATGCATCTCTACGAATCTCGTCCAACTCATTGAGCTGGAGCTTTCTTTGAGCTCCTGCCTTGTCAAGTGAAAAGTTTAAGTTCTTAATAGCCCAATAGGCTCGATGCTCTAACTCAACAGGCAGGTGACATGCCTTGCCAAACACTAAACGATAAGGTGACATTCCAATGGGTGTCTTAAACGCAGTACGGTAAGCCCATAAGGCATCAGTAAGCCTCGACGACCAGTCTTTCCTATTTGGATTAACTGTTTTCTCTAGAATACGTTTAATTTCCCTATTGGAAACCTCTACCTGACCACTAGTCTGAGGGTGATATGGGGTTGCTACTTTATGGGTAATACCGTATTGTTTCATTAAAAGAGAAAACGGTCTATTACAAAAGTGTGAACCTCCATCACTAATTATAGCTCGCGGCGTACCAAAACGTGTAAGTATATTCTCTTTCAAAAACTGGACTACGACCCTGTGGTCATTCGTTCTACACGGAACCGCCTCAACCCACTTAGACACATAGTCTACAGCGACAAGTATGTAAAGATAACCAAACGAAATAGGAAATGGACCCATAAAATCAATGCCCCACACATCAAAGACCTCAATCACTAAAATAGGGTTCAAAGGCATCATATTTCTACGGGAAATGGTTCCTAACTTCTGGCAACGCTCACAAGAAACACAATGACTATGGGAATCTTTAAACAACGAAGGCCAGTAAAATCCACACTGCAAAATCTTAGCAGCAGTCTTCTTAGCACTAAAATGACCCCCACATGCATGTTCATGACAAAAGGAGATAATACTAGACTGGTCACTCTCAGATACACATCTCCTAATAATCTGGTCCGGACAATACTTAAACAGATAAGGATCGTCCCAAAAGAAATGCTTAACCTCGGCTAAAAACCTAGAACGATCTTGCTTACCCCAATGTTGAGGGGTTCGACCAGTAACAAGATAATTCACTATATTTGCATACCAAGGTGATTGGGAAACAGAGAACAATTGTTCATCAGGAAAGCTATCCCTTATAGGAAGGGAATCACTAGGGGAACTAACAACTAGCCTAGACAAGTGATCTGCTACTACATTTTCTGCACCCTTTTTGTCTCTAATGTCTGGGGAAAATTCCTGTAACAATAGGATCCATCTAATCAATCTAGGTTTGGTATCCTTCTTAGATAAAAGGTATTTCAAAGCAGCATGATCTGTATAGATTATGATCTTAGAACCTAATAGGTAGACCTAAACTTATCCAAGGCAAACACGATGGCTAAAAGTTCCTTCTCGGTAGTTGTGTAGTTCATTTGGGCATCATTCAGAGTTTTGCTAGCATAATAAATCACATGAAGTAATTTGTTTTCTCGTTGTCCTAAAACGACGCCTATAGCATAATCTGAAGAATCACACATAATCTCAAAGGGTAGGTTCCAGTTAGGTGCCTGGACTATGGGGCAGTAGTGAGTAAAGTTTTAAGCTTCTCAAAAGCCTCTAAACAAGCATCATCAAAGACAAACTTAACATCTTTTGCAAGCAAATTGCAAAGAGGTCTAGAAATCAAGCTAAAATCCTTAATGAATCGACGGTAAAAACCTGCATGCCCTAGGAATGACCTAATATCTTTTACGGTTTTTGGGACCTGTAAAGTCTTAATAAGGTCAACTTTGGCTTTGTCTACCTCTATACCCTTTGAAGAGACGATGTGCCCTAATACAATTCCTGATTTAACCATGAAATGACATTTTTCCCAATTAAGCACTAAATTTTTTTCCTTACACCTAGTCAACACTAATGTCAAATGATGCAAGAACTCATCGAAAGATGAACCAAACACTGAAAAATCATCCATAAAGACCTCTAAGAACCGTTCTACCATATCAAAACAATATGCTCATCATACAACGCTGAAAAGTTGCAGGGGCATTACATAGCCCGAAAGGCATGCGTCTATACGCAAAGGTACCAAAGGGACAGGTAAAGGTGGTTTTCTCTTGGTCTTCTGGGGCAATAACGATCTGATTATAACCAGAGTAGCCATCTAAGAAGCAATAGTGACTATGTCCAGCTAATCGCTCTAGCATTTGGTCGATAAAAGGAAGGGGAAAGTGATCCTTCCTTGTGACCTTGTTCAATTTCCTATAGTCAATACACACACGCCATCCCGTGGTCACTCGGGTTGGGATTAATTCATTATTATCATTCTGGACTACGGTGATACCTGATTTCTTGGGGACAACCTGTACAGGGCTGACCCACTTACTGTCTGAAATTGGGTAAATAATACCCGCATCTAACAACTTAAGCACCTCTTTTCGAACTACCTCTTTCATGTTAGGGTTCATTCGACGTTGCATCTCCCTAGAAGGTTTGGAGTCTTCCTCTAAATGAATCTGATGCATACACACAGTAGGACTTATACCCTTAATGTCTGCTATAGTCCACCCTAAAGCTTCCTTATTGTCTTGAAGTACATTTACTAGCCTACTTTCCTGATCACTATCCAAATTGGAAGCTACAATCACAGGTAAAGTCTCAGATTGGACTAAAAACACATACTTTAGAGTTTCGGGTAGTGGTTTAAGGTCCAACTTTGGGGGCTCTTCTAAAGAAGGAATTAGGGTAGTCTCAGAAACTGGTAACGGTTCGAACCTAGCTTTCCATCTATCAGTGTCTAACACATGGGTAAAATCTAATAGAGCATTCACCTATTCAATAGTGCTATCATCGTCAAAATCTAAACCAAAATGGGATAAACAACTTTCTAATGGGTCTTCAGACAAGATTTTTGGTAATGACTCCTGAACTAAGGCTTTATCATGTTCACCTCCTCAACACATGTGTCATCTAGCTCATGAGGTTGCTTACTGACATTAAAAATGTTCATCTCCATAGTCATATTACCAAAAGATAAACTCATCACACCATTTCGACAGTTAATGATCGCATTAGACGTAGCTAAAAATGGGCGACCTAAAATCACAAGTATCTGGTTCTCTGGGTCAGGCACAGGTTGGGTATCTAGGACCACGAAATCCACTGGATAAATAAACTTGTCGACCTCAATAAGAACATCCTCGATAACACCTCGAGGGATTTTAACAGACCTATCAGCTAACTGCAGTGTCATCTGAGTAGGTTTCATTTCACCAAGTCCTAGCTGTAAGTATACATGGAATGGCAGTAAGTTCACACTGGCTCCTAAGTCAAGTAAATCTTTTTCTACCCGGAAGTTACCTATTGTGCAAGCAATGGTAGGAGAACCTGGGTCTTTGGAGTTGTGGTGTTCTGAATGATTGAACTTACGTGACTAGCTAAAAAGGCTTTCTTATGGACGCTAAGTTTGCGCTTTCGCGTACACATATCCTTAAGGAACTTGTCATAAGAAGGAATTTGCCTAATTGCATATAATAAGGGAAGGTTTATGGTAACTTGCTTAAAAGCCTCCACTATGTCATTAAAGTTCGATTCCTTCTTTGTTGGTACTAATAGCTGAGGAAATGGGGCTCTAGGCCTAAAATCAGACCTTTCAGGAACCGAATTCACATCATTAGAAACTTTATCAGTCTCTTCAGCTACTGGTCCTGAGAGGTGAGATTCTGAGGGGTGAACTACAGTATGTTCACTATCGGGCATGGTTACCTTATTGTCTACAACTCTACCACTTCTAAGGGTTCTAACAGCATTCAATTGATTCGATGGTTTTGCACCTAATTCATGAACTCCTCTAGGGTTGGGTTGTGTTTGACTAGGAAACTTACCTTTTTCTCTCAAAGAATCACTTATCAGACCAACCTGGGTTTTTAACTCGGAAATAGCCTGACTATTTTCTTGTCCTATCCTGTTACTAGCTTGTAGACTCTGTTCTACGGATAACTTGAATTTTTCAGTTTGCTGAGTTAATAAGGCGAGAGATTCCTCTAAACTTAGGATTTTCTTATCTGACTGATTCTGAAACTGAGCTAGTCCTGAAGAATTCTTAGTATAACCGAAACCTGGGGGAGCATTAGAATTACTAAACTGACCTTGACTTTGGCCCTTAGACCACGAAAGGTTCGGATGGTTTCTCCAACCAGGATTATAGGTTTATGAATATGGGTCAATATTTTGATGGTTATCAAATATAGTGTTATTATAAAGAGCATTGGCCTGCTCTTCAATATTCTGGCCTTCCTAAAAAGGCTCCACTCTACCACTAGTCTGGCCCACTTCTAAGGCTTCTAACCTTTTTGTTATAACAGCAATTTTGGCGTCTGATTCATAGCCTCCTTCTACCTTATTAACGTTTCATCTACTTAAAAGAATTGTTTTCTGGGGTGCCCTACTATTTTCCCATTGCTGGGTTTTTTCGGCGATTTCATTAAAAAATTCCATCGCCGCATCAACAGTTTGGTTTTCAAATCCACCAGTGCATAGAGACTCAACCATGGTCGTTGTGGAATAATCTAAACCCTCATAAAGGATCTGAACTAGTCTAACCTTTTCTAAACCATGATGAGGACACTGGGATAATAAATCATTGAACCTTTCCAAATACCCATATAAAGATTCTCCCTCTTGTTGTGAAAATGTGCATATTTACGTCCTAATAGACGATGTTTTGTGCCTAGGGAACTTATTGAAAAAGGCAGATGTAAGTTGTTCATATGTCTCAATTGACTCGGAGTCCAAACTATACAGCCACGACTTGGCCTTATCTTTCAGGGAAAATGGGAATAACCTAAGTTTCAAAGCATCATCATCTAAGCCTCTAATTCTTAGAGTACTACAAATTTCCTCAAAACCCATAACATGGTAATAAGGGTTTTCATTTTCTTTCCCTAAAAAGATTGGGAGCATCTGTAAGGTCCCAGGTTTCAGTTCATAGGGTGCCTCCGTTTCAGCTAACTTAATACACGAAGGACGGGTAGTCCTAGTTGGATTCAACAAAGCTTTCAAAGTTGCCATTTCTGGCGCTATCAGAGCAACATGGATTCTCTCCTCAGTCAAAGAACGTTCAAAAACAGACTCTTCAAAAGCTGGACTTTCTAGATTAAGGTAATCGAGACGCTTCGAACTACTAGGTTTCTCTTAACAAATCTACCTAGTGCGTCTCTTTTACGTTCAGGCATACAATAGAATTTTCTAAATTGGAAAGGTAAGCAAACACAGATCAAGGCCGACTCAACCAAATCAAACCTATTGATTTCTAGCAAACAAAAAGCATGATGGCTCCACTTAGATTGTTTCTAGACCAGCTTTTAATCCTTCAAACGGGAATTCGTTACAATTTAAGCAAACCCCTCTGGAATCAATCCGAGTTAACGTAAGTTTAATAGAGGCGAGGGAAGCTCGGTGGAGCTTTGATACCCAAGGCCTCACCGGTATTACAAGGCGGTGCAGTCACGCATTCAACTTACAGAAACCGTCACGAACTTCGAAGTATGCTTAAAAGAGTAACCAATATTTTTCGAATGACTTTCCTGTTAAGCTCGTTACCCTATCGGTCTCATTATAGTCAAAATTTTAGGCTTAAGTTCGCGTAGGTTACGTGTTCCTAAAGCGGGCAAGAAGAGAACGGTGATGAAATCTGAACCCTTATCTTGTATGGCCAGGCCTTGCCCTTTACTAGAAAAATAAATGTCCGTATTCAATCCTCAACATATATGCATACGAAGGAGTCCAGTAACTCGCTGACAGGGGATTCACGAGTGTTTAGAATCTTACCTCCCGTTCCAGACGGGGGATGAATCGGTTGTAGTCGACTCGGGCTACTGACTCCGATGTCTAGTGTACGAACCCAAGGTGCAAAGACAATATCGTAATTGTCCTCCTTCTCTGCAAACAGTTTATATTTAAAGTACCCTTCCGTAGGGTAATAAAAAAAAATGTCCCAAAGTCCAAAAGTCCAAAAAAAATAAAGAAAAATTACAAAAATAATAAACCCTAATACAATTTTTTTTTAATAAAATAAACAAACCCTAAACTAAAATTGTCTAAAAAAATAAAATAAAAATAAAATTGTCTTCTTTTCTGTTCTTTTTGCTTTAATCTTTAGCTCCAAGTCTTTATGAAATCACCAAACTCCTTGGCTCAATTTTCTTTATGATCCAGAACCTGTAGACACAAGATAAATACCCAAAAACATAAAAAAAAGACAAAAATAATAAAAAATAAATAAATCTAAAACCCTAAAAACAATTCCGCGTCGGCGGCGCCAAAAATTGATGTGATTTGTAGATAGTGGTAAAAGTGGTTCGATTCTCAGAATTGTGAAGGATATTAATTAGACTTAAATCCTAATATTAAAATAGAAAACTCACTAAAAATTATAGCAAACTCAATCAAAGATGATATCAATACTAAAAGACACTGAGGCTAAGATTCCACTATTTTCCAAGTTCAAAGTGATTAAACCAATACTGATATTTATGCAATTTTCTTGTTTAATTTGATTCTAAAATATTGCAACAAGTAGATTGTCAAAAGTAATAATTGTAAATACCAAGTATGAAGCATCAAAAGTCTTAAAACTGAGCATACTCCATCAAAATAGATCACAATCACTCAAATAAAAATCATATTCAATAATATTTCAAGGCAAATAATCATATAATTCTTGCAAATAAAAAGATAAAATAAAATATACCACTTTTTGTTGGAAAAATAGCTTCCTCTATCGCCTCAGCAATGGGGTTTAGCTCCTCATATTAATCATGATCTCAAAATATGTGTTTGTTGCCCAAAAGATGATTAAAAGAGTGAAAAGTAATAACACAAACTGTTTGTAACAGTGTGTTGGTGTTGCAACAATGGAACTGTTACAAAAAAATTGTTGCTTTGTCGCTGATTTAAGACTGCCTTGAAATAAGACTGCCCTGAACAGCTTTAAACAGCGATACTTTTCTGCGACTGTCAAGCGAGGGTCAATGTTCTTCAGCTGTTCTTCTTCTTCAACAGCAGCAGCAGCAGAAACAGAGTTTGGTAAAGCTCTGATTTCTTCTTCTCTGGCTCTCCTTAGGTTCCCAAACTCTCGACACCCCTTATATATGACCCAATACATCTATTTATATCAAAAATACCGATTAAATCTCTCCCAAATCTTCCAAAATCTCTTTCCTTCTCTTCACGGCCAAGTTGAGACAATTTCTTGTTTTAGGATTTCTACGTGTTTTTGAGATTTCCTTTTTATTCTAAGCTCTTCCTTAGATAGATACAAATCTTTGGGAAGGTTTACAGCGTTTTAATCACTCTAAAATTCCCTAAAACAGGTCACACACGTGACTTTTCCATATTTTTTTGTTGTGAGAAAAATCCGTCGTTTGAGCCCATTCTAATCGATTTAAACACCCATATCAGATTTCTAGACCCATAAGGAGTCTATCCTATGAAAATCAGAGGTTTAATCGACCTCAAACTCCTCTAAATCACGATCACCAAAACTGTTCTTTAACTGCACTATTTTCCCGTCAATTTTCTGGTTTTTGAATGTTGAAGATGGTTGCCCCTTATCCAGAGTAGGGGTGCGATTAGAAGATGCCTGGAAATGGGATGCCCCTTAGTAATTAGGTTACCCCTTATCCAAAGTGAGAGTCCGAATAGCAAATGTCCTCCGGGTGCTTTCCGACGACTTTTCGAGCCAATTTTTTCCAAAAATGTTTATTAGCCAAAAATACCTACAAATAAATAAAGCACCATAATAAATACAAAAATGAGCCCTAACAATATATAGAATCGAGACAAATCGGTCAAAAGAACGTGTCTATCAAAACCCTAAAAAACAAGTAGAAGAAGAGATAAGATCCTCTTACGGACAGATGGGAACAGGCTTATATATCTCCTGTTGGTGTGTGGATCGGCACCAGACTTCTAAATCTCGACCAAGGCCTGACCACCTCCACAGCCCATTAGCAACTGCAGCCCGCTCAATCCAAGTCCAAGTTCTTCTTTGCAAACTCGGTAATTCACTGAGTCAACTCAGTCGTGGCCGATTCCGACCGAGTGTTGACAGTTTTCTGGTATGTTCCGGCCGGTTCCAGGATTTTCATATCATTCCATGTATATCCTAATATACATCTAATCACTCCAGCTTCAGCTCAACCTTCACAAGCAACAGACATCATCAACTCCAACTACCATCATGCAAACCCTCATCCATCTCTCTAATTCTGCTCAACCGACAACCATACACAATGGCATCAGCATACCTCCTTGTTCATTGAATTTCCAGCTTACCTGCTTGCAAATGCAGCTGCAACTCACATTCATTCATCACTTCAGTTAAGCTCAATACCCATTAGATTCAGAATTCCAACTCTATTCCTTGCTGCAACCTCGCTCATCAACCTCCAGCAAGCCTGTACATTCCTCAACTCCCTAGCCATCTGTAACAATCATTGCTAGATACACTGCCTACAACAATTAACACCACTCTTGCTCAAATGCCAGCAACCACCAACCTCATTCGCACCCTCTTATAAGACCTGCACCATAACCACTCTCAAGCACAGCTGCAATCTCATTACCAGCAAAAGTATTCTCGCTGCTCAGTTCCACCACTATTCTTTTACTCCTTATTGCTTTAGTTCAGCTGCACAAGCTTATTCTGAAATTCCCATTTCCTGCGGCACAAACTCTATCCCTGTAACGAATTTCATACACAAAACATTAATGCCTTCACAGACCATTCATACTCTCATTCATACTGTGCTTCCCTATTTAGTTCAGCTCATTGAAGCATCACTAGTGCACCTGCAGGTCCCATTATCACATCCATACAGTACCAAACTCCTTCTTCCTAGCACATTCACTTCTCGCTCACCAGTTCAAACTTATTGCAGTTCTCAATGGCAGCAACAACAGCCGCATCTTGTTTTCAACTGCACTACCATTACCTCCTACGAACATTAACTTCACCTTCTCGGATTCATACCTTGCTCAATTCCAGCCACTGCGAACTGTTATCAATACCACCTACATCTTCTCAAGCACCAGTTCTAACCCATTCTGCATTTCATCTCACAGCTCCCATGACTAGCAGCTACATATTCAAACCAACATTTACTCTTTTCACTTCTAACTGTAACAGCTGCCTCAACCTGTTCTTTCTCATCAAAGACTCTTGTTTCACTTCATTGATGCTTCAATTAACAGCACCAGACTCTCCTTCATTCGCAGAACCCAATGCAACTGCAGCTTCACCTGCAGACAATCACGAGCTCTTTTATCTTCAGTTCATCTCCATTACAGCAACCACAACCAACTTTATTCATTCCATCACAGACAAACCCATCAGTAATTCAAGCCTTTTCAGACCTGGCACCATCATTGAACAACATCAGCTTCTTAATCTTCTCTGCACTCAGCAGCATCGACCTTTGCCTGCAACCGAATTCATTCACAAGACCCATACAACCACCAATCTCAGTTGCTGCTTCAATTCATTAACCTGCAATTTCTTGTTCAGATCAATCCACACTCAAATCAAGTGTAACCCATCTTCATACCATGTGTGATGTATATATTCGTAGATCGAGAATTCAATCCCAACAACAGCAACTTCGATTCAGTCAAGCCCTAAATCTGCTCATCAAACATCTTCCATCACTGCAGCATCGGCCTGTTCTTCTGGATTCAAATATTTACCTAAGCTTCACAATCAGAATCATAACCATATCTTCTCAATTTCTCCCTGAATTCTACTCATTTCAATCTCCTCTTCTTTCTCTGCTTTTCAGACAAGCTCAAATGATAACTTCTCTGAATTTTAGGTCTTGTTGTAGGAAATGAAAGTGCATATAGCCACTTAGGTGAAGTATATAAGGGGTACCCAGGATAGACAACACCCACTCATTAGATAAGGGCCAACAAAGATGTCCGCCCCTCGCTTCTGTAGACTAAGCTGCAGTAGTTGTCTCTATCACTGGCTTGGCTCGGCTCCGCTCTGCTCCCAGTAGCAATTGCACATGAGAATTGACGCTTTTGCTCTTCTTCGAATCCTTTCACCAACATCATCTGCCTCTTACATCTCAGACCCACTTCTTATCTACAATTTCTCTTCATCACTAAAGCAGTCGTGCTTTTCAGACATATATTTGCATCACTAAAGCCGACATGATTTTCAAACAGAAATTAAGAAATAGAAGCAAATAATGAGAAATAGTTCGTCTCCAACAACATTTGCACCCTTTTTCCTTTTAAGCGACGTTTCTTCTTCTTTTGTTCCAAATAACTCCAAAGTACCTAAACACTCAAAACCAGACATAAGATACATAATTTACAAGAAAACTTAACAAAGAAAGCATAAACAATAGATAAATATTAAGGTGTTTTAGACACCTATCAAGCAGCGATCGAGATCCAACACCACAACTCCACTTCATCACCAGTGCCACACATGAATGTCCTCTACTGTCAGTCTTTCGGGACTGACAGTTCAACTCTATGAACAGCCTGCGCGGCTGCCTGGAGTATAAACGCGCCTTCCTTTAACAGTTCTGGGCTTCAATATCTTTTGCAACTTGGACTCACTTCACACGCCCATAAAATCTTCATACAATGTCGGAACGACACCATTCTTTCGTCATTCTCTTCGTATTTTCGTCCTCTTCGAGATGGTGCGAAGAAATCCCGGATTTGAACGAGTTTCACTTCCTTTTGGTCAAGATAATCTCAAACACCTAAGAAACTCAAAACAAACAAAATCAAAGCATAATGATACAAAAACTACCAAGAAAGTAAAGCATTTGAGTACCTAACTAGTGCAAATAATGCACCTATCAAATTCCCCCACACTTGCCGTTTGCTAGTTCTCGAGCAAACCTCAAAAATAAACTAAGGTACAACAACTCCCTATCTCCTAGTACACGGTTGCATTTAGCATATGCAACAAGCCTTTAAACCCCTAGGTGTCCCTAGTGGACGAGTTATAGTCTCGTGGGGGCTTACCAGAGGTATACCCACAAAACCTACTCCAACTTCAAAGCGTTCCATCTTCTCAAGCATCCAAAGAGCTATGAGTACATATAGTTCGTGCATGCTAGTAATAAGAAGTTAGAAACACCAACGAACATATTCTCATTCTTAAATGTTGAGTGAGAAATAACCATACCATAATGAGAGAACACGTGTTTGAGAGCGATCAATAAGCATTTCGCCTCGACTTTTGCCTCACTCAAAAGGATTTTATGATAATTACACTCAATAAGACGGCTTTTTTATGGTTCGCACACGTGTACAGGTAGGAATGAAGAGAGAATCCTACACACGTTGAATGGTGGGAAGGAAACCTTCCGAATAATTTCTGGAGACTCCACAAAATAGTGGAAATTAAAAGACTTTTTCTGATGATCTCTTAGAAAGGAAATCAACCATATGCAAGGATGAGAGTACTCACTCACCTTCGATTACAGTAATGGTAACACCACTCTCACAACATCCAATAGAAACGTAGTCTTCATTCTGCTCGTCTTCTTCATCTTCTTGGTATTCATCTTCGGTCTTCAACTGTTGATGATAAACTCTTGAACTTCGTAGAACTTCAACAATTTGTAAATCTTTCTCTTTAATTCCTTGTTGCTTGAAATTTCTTCATAAATTTTTATTCTTCCCCATGGCTTTATTAAATGAACACAAAAAGAAATACAAACCAAAATAATACAAAGAATTTCTCTTGTCTTTTTTTTTTCATTTTTTTTATGAAAAGAGAAATAACTACAAACTGGATATAAAATAAACAATGAAATTGTTATAGCCATGGGAATAGTACTTTACCGCTTGATTCTTTACAACTTTTATTTTCTTCATATCATAAACTTCAATATAATTCTCATCTTTAGATTTTCTTCACTCTTGTAAATAAGTCTTCAACTTGAATATAGAATTCCGCTCCTTATGTGTAAGTAATCAACATATATATAAAAATCTGCCCATTGTATGTTGCTTTACTTGGATATGAAATTGCGCTCTTCCTTGTATTGTTGCTTATAAACCTCAAACGTCTTCACTTTCCTTGTAGATTTTGATGTCACTCCCTTGTTGATGATGGTTGTGTTTCTATGTACCTGTTGTTTGCGAGTGAGAGAGTGGTGCTAACTGCAAATCAAATTACAAGAAGGTGGTTTTCATCTATAGACGTCACTCTTATGATTGACAAAGTTAGCACTCAAGAGATCAAAAATAATGCTTTTATTGGTGGGAAGTTGGTTAGCTCACCATTCTACCCGGAGTTAACGTACGGTGACACACACTCAAAAGAAATCTCTTTAGTCAACTACACAAACAATTTTGGTCTGGTGCCTCTGTTGAATTGAAAATAGGTAGTCTCCACTAATGATTGATCAGCATCTCTAATAATGCATTTCTCCCTGCTCCTAATTTGCATCACTGACATGATTAAATCCATTATTTAACACTCTAACAAGCAACAAATCTGAACGTAGTTCCCTAACACTTCCAAGTTCAGTTATGTCGGTCAGATTCTCTACGTAAACATACCTAGAAGTATGCTAGTGACTCTAAAATCTCTACAAGTTAGAGTTTTTTTTTTTATATGCAAATATATACAAAAGTTTAAAAAATCTAGGCAAAAATCTAAAAACTCTCTATGCAAAATACTCCTCCACACTTAAACTTCACATTGTCCTCAATGTGCAAAACTGAAAATTCTGAATTCTGACGTAGCAGTAGATAAAACATGAAAACTGTACAAAGTGGTAAGGAATTTGGAAAAACACCATTTCACAAAAGTTTTTCGCCTACGTCTTTTCTACAAAGTGTCACAAGGGCATAGTGTTTAGGCAAACGGTCTGACAGTTATGGTCTCTGGACTGAACTACGTGCAGTCTAAATTTTTCTGACGAAAAGGGATTCGTCAAAATTTTCTTCAAAATAAATTCCGGACTCTACAAAATTAAACATGGGGATGAAAATATGATATGAAAATAATAAAAACTGAAAATAAAAGAGATTAATATACAAAACATATGGGTTGCCTCCCATTAGCGCTTGGTTTAACGTCGTTAGCTCGACTTGGCATTCGCCTTACTAATCCTCCATAAGAAGTACATCAACAAGGTTGATCTATTCCGTTTCAGCATCAAATGGTTCATAATAAGAATTTAAGCGATTCCCATTCACTTTAAGTTCCTTTCCTGTTAACAAGCTACGAATCTCTACTGCACCATGAGAAAAAACATTAAGCATAACAAAAGGTCATATCCAACGAGATTTCAATTTACCAGGAAATAAATGAAGGCGAGAATTAAACAAAAGAACTTTCTGTCTAACCGTAAACTATTTTCTAGAAATCCTACTATCATGAAAGGCCTTTGTTTTCTCCTTGTAAATTCGTGAACTTTCATATGGATCATTACGAATTTCTTCTAGTTCACTTAATTGAAGTTTTCGTTGATTACCAGCCCCGTCCATATCCATGTTGCATTGTTGAATAGCCCAAATATCCTTATGCTCTATTTCAACAGGAAGGTGACAAGGTTTACCGTACACAATCCTGTAAGGAGACATCCCAATATGTGTCTTGTATGCGGTTCGATATGCCCATAATGCATTGTTGAGACGTAAACTCCAATCTTTCCTTGATGGATTCACTGTTTTATCCAGAATAGACTTTACTTCTTGATTAGAAACTTCTTCTTGCCCGTTTGTTTGTGGATGATACGATGTAGCAATCTTGTGAGATATGTTGTACTTTTTCAACAAACCCTGAAAGAACTTATTTCGAAAGTGTGATCCTCCATCACTTATTATGGCCCTTGGGGTTCCAAACCTTGCAAAAATCCGATCCTTAAAAAAAATCTGTAACCGCTTTAGAATCATTAGTAGGGGTGGCTTTAGCTTCCACCCATTTCGACACATAATCAACAGCAAGTAAGATATAATATTTCCCAAAAGAATTAACAAAAGGTCCCATAAAATCTATACCCCATACGTCAAAAAGTTCTACAAAAAGAATAAAGTTCTGTGGCATTTGATTTCGGGCACCTAGTTTGCATGTTCTTTGACATATATCACAAGTTGTACAAAAAACATACGCATCTTTGAATAAAGTAGGTCAATAGAAACCACTTTCAAGTACCTTAAGAGCGGTTCTCTTTGCTCCAAAGTGTCCTCCACAAGCGTATGAATGACAAAAAGACAATATAAAATTATATTCAGATTCGGGTACGCACCTTCGTATAATTTGGTCTGCACAATGTTTCCATAAGTATGGATCATCCCAAATATATTGATTTGCTATCTTTTTCAGTTTGTCCCTCTCAGCACGAGACAAATTCTTGGGGATTTGTTTAGACACTAAATAATTCACAATATCAGCACACCATGGTTCTGAAACTACAATTGAGAATAGTTGCTCATCTGGGAAGCTTTCACGCAACGAGATAGCTTCTTTGTCTACAGTAAGACGACTCAAGTGATCCGCAACAGTGTTCTCGATGCCTTTATTGTCTTTAATTTCGAGATAAAACTCTTATAAGAGTAATATCCATCGAATGAGCCTTGATTTCTCCTCCTTTTTTGCAAGTAAGTACCTAAGTGCTGCATGATCAGAAAACACAAAAACTTTTGTACCAATTAAATAAGAACGAAAATTTTCCAACGCAAAAACGATTGATAATAACTCTTTTTCTATGGTCGTATAATTTTGTTGAGCATCATTCAACGTTCTGTAAGCATAACAAATTGCATGAGGCAACTTCCCAGTACGCTGTCCCAATACTGCACCGACCGCATAATCACTAGCATCACACATTAGCTCGAATGGCTTACTCCAATCTGGTGATTTCATAATAGGGGCTGTTATCAAAAGTTCTTTCAAACGATTGAATGCCGCCAAACACTTATCATCGAAGTTAAAAACCACATCTTTTTGCAAAAAGTTGCATAAGGGTGCTGCAACCTTGGAAAAGTCCTTGATAAACCTGCGATAAAATCCTGCGTGACCAAGAAAAGAACGAATTTCCCTCACCATAGTGGGAGGAGTTAGAGCACGAATAAGTTCAATCTTAGATTTATCAACTTCCAATCCGTTAGAAGATATAATATAGCCTAAAACAATGCCATGAGTTACCATAAAATGACACTTCTCCCAATTTAGCACAAGATTAGTCTCAACACATCGTTTATGAATTAATGTAAGGTTATCCAAGCACAAGTCAAATGAATCACCATACACACTGAAATCATCCATAAAAACTTCGATAATGTTTTCGACATATTCAGAAAAGATACTTACCATACACCTTTGGAAGGTAGCGGGTGCATTACACAAACCAAAAGGAATCCTTCTATATGCAAATGTTCCGAACGGACACGTAAAAGTAGTTTTCTCTTGATCCTCAGGTGTTATAGCAATCTGATTGTGACCTGAATAACCATCAAGAAAATAGTAGTGATAGTGTCCAGACAAACGTTCCAACATTTGATTCATAAAAGGTAAAGGGAAATGATCTTTTTTAGTGGTTGCATTCAGTTTTCTGTAATCTATACAAACCCTCCAACCGGTTTGCACATGAGTTGGGACAAGTTCGTTATTATCATTTTGCACCACTGTGACGCCCGACTTCTTTGGTACCACTTATACCAGGCTCACCCACTTGCTATCAGAAATGGGGTAGATAACTCCCACATCTAATAACTTTAGTATCTCTTTCTTTACGACTTCAATCATTGGAGGATTCAACCGGCGTTGTGCCTCCCTTGTAGGCTTTGCTTCATCCTCAAGCCGTATTTTATGCATGCACGTCGATGGGGTTATTCCCTTAATATCAGCAATTGTTCATCCTATAGCAGTTTTGTACTCCCTCAAAATTCGAAGAAGTCTTGTTCCTGCAATTCAGTTAGTGCATTCGAAACTATTGTTGGCAACTCTTCGTTATCACCCAAATACATGTATTTTAGGTGATCAGGAAGAGGCTTTAGTTCTAGTTTAGGTGCCTGCAAAATAGATGGCAATAACTTTTGGTCAGTGCATGGTAAAGAGATAAAAGAAATATCATGAGTAGGTGGGCACTGTTGCAACGAATTAAGTTCACCAATGGTTTCCTCAAATTCGTCCCCTAACTTAAAATCGGTTCTCGGATCTTTAAAATCTTTAAAACCCATACTTCTCGTGATAACAGTCTCCAATGGATCATCACACCTCAAATTAAACATCTGTTGAGCTAATGAGTCACTCACATCAACGGAGAAGCAAGAGTGGACATTACTAGGATATCTCATCGTTTCATAAATGTTGAAACGTATTACTTCTCCATCAAATTCCATAGTCAATGAACCATCATGCACATCAATTTTAGTTATAGTCGTGCTCATAAATGGTCGACCAAGAAGTAACAGTAGAGATGTCAGTTGATCCGCCTGTCATCTCCAACACAAAAAAATCCCCTGGAAAAATTAGTTGGTTTACCTGCACAAGCACATCCTCAATAATACCTTTAGGGTATACATTAGAACGGTCAGCCAACTGTAAAGTAATTCCAGTTTCTTTCAAGGGACCTAACTTAAGAGATTCATATATAGATGCAGGCATAACATTTACTGATGCTCATAAATCAATCATGGCCTTATTAAACTTAGTGTTACCAATAACAATAGGAATATCAAAACTACCGGGCTCTTTACATTTAAGTGGGAGTTTCTTTTGCAAGATAGCCGAAGCATTTTTCCCCACTTTCATTACTTCATTACCGGTTAACCTCTGTTTATTGGTGCACAAGTCCTTTATAATTCTCGCGTACTTGGAGACTTATTTAATAACATCTATTAGTGGAATGTTCACATGAATCTCCTGAAAATATCTAAGATTTCCTTATCTTGTTCCGCCTTTTTAGAGTTAGCAAACCTGCGAGGAAAAGGCAAAGGGGGAACATAAGTAGAAACATGAGTTTTAGAGTTTTCTTTAGGTACCTCATCGGTTTAGGAAGAGTCAGTAATATCTTTCTCCAATAACGACACCTTAGGGTCTTGATAGACACATTTTTGTGTCCTATTTGTCTCGATTCTATATATTGTTAGGGCTCATTTTTGTACTTATTATGGTGTTTTATTTATTTGTAGGTATTTTTGGCTAATAAACATTTTTGGAAAAAATTGGCTCGAAAAGTTGACGGAAAGCACCCGGAGGACACTTGCTATTCGGACCCCCGACTTGGATAAGGGGAAACCCCAGGACACCCCTTAAGGCAGCTGCTAAAGGTACCCCTACTCTGGATAGGGGCGCCCTTTCTTCTTCACGGTTTCAAATCCAGAAAATTGGCGGGAAATATTTGGTAGTTTTGGCAATCGTGATTTGGAGGAGTTTGAGGTCGATTAAACCTATGATTTTCATAGGATAGACTCCTTATGGGTCTTGGAATCTGATATGGGTGTTTAAATCGATTAGACTGGGCTCAATTGACGGACTTTTATCACAGCAGAAAATATGGAAAGTCACGTGTGTGACCTGTTTTAGGGAATTTTAGAGAGATTAAAGTGCTGTAAACCTTCCCAAAGATTTGTATCTATCTAAGGAAGAGTTTAGAATAAAAAGGAAAGCTCAGAAACGCGTAGAAATTCTAAAACAAGAAATTGCCGCAACTTTGCCGTGAAGAGAAGGAAAGAGATTTTGGAAGATTTGGGAGAGATTTAATCTGTATTTTTAATATAAATAGATGGCTTGGGTCATATAGAAGGTGTGTCGATAGTTTGGGAACCTAAGGAGAGCCAGAGAAGAAGAAATCAGAGATTTACCAAACTCTGTTTCTGCTGCTGCTGCTGCTGAAGAGGAAGAACGCGAAGAACATTGACGCACGGGAAACAGTCGCAGAACAACGTCGTTGTTTAACAGCTGAAGAACATTAAGCTGTGCAGGACATTCGTATTCTAGGGTCTTAAAATCAGCGACAAAACAACAGTATTTACAACAGTTTTGTAACAGTTCCATTATAACAGCTGTTTTGCAACACCAATACACTGTTGCAAACAGTCTGTGTTATTACTTTTCACTCTTTTAATCATCTTTTGAGCAACAAACACATATTTTGAGATCATGATTAATATGAGGAGCTAAACCCCATTCCTGAGGCGATAGAGGAAGCTATTTTTCCAACAAAAAGTGGTATATTCTATTTTATCTTTTTATTTGCAATAGTTATATGATTATTTTCCTTGAACTATTATTGAATATGATTTTGATTTGAGTGATTGTGATTTATTTTGATGGAGTATGCTTATTTTTTAAGACTTTTGATGCTTCATACTTGGTATTTACAATTATTACTTTTGAAAATCTACTTGTTGAAATATTTTAGAATCAAATTGAACGAGAAAATTGCATAAATATAAGTATTGGTTTAATCACTTTGAACTTGGAAAATAGTGGAATCTTAGCCTCAGTGTTTCTTTTAATATTGATATCATCTTTGATTGAGTTTGCTAAAATTTTTAGTGAGTTTTCTATTTTAATATTAGAATTTAAGTCTAATTAATATCCTTCACAAGTCTGAGAATCGAACCACTTTTACCACTATCTACAAATCACATCAGGTCTTTGTTTTTCTCAGTATCCTCTGGTTGCATAGTTCGTGTACCACTTCTCAATGTCACAGCGTTGACAAAATCTCTTGGGTTAAGAGGTTGAGAAGGGAGTTTCCCACTATTCTGCGTCTCCAAATGGTTCAATCTACCTTCCATGGTGCTCATTTGTGTCTACAACTCCTTGATTGCACCATCAGTCGTTTGCTGATTTTTTTGCACCATTGTGGTTAGATTCTTCATCATATCAAGCATCTCTGATGATTCTGAGTTCTGCACTGGTTGTGGTTGTTGTTGTTGTTGAAAACCACTAGGACGATTGAAAATCGGTCCTTGAGATGCAGCTTGCATGTTTGCAGAACTGATATTGGGATGATCTCTCCATTCTGGATTATAAGTATTGGAATTAGGATCATACCGTTGCCTTTGCTGATTCAGAAATACTACATTGACTTGTTCAGCTTCTTCCTCATAGGAAGGAATGATTATTGAGGCCATTTGTTGTGTCATCTTCTCCATATTACCAATTTTATGTTCTAAGTACGGTGAAGAAGTAACCTCATTAACCTTTCGACTCATTGACACACCTCTTGCATTGAATTGCTGCGTGTTTGAAGCCATATTCTTGATCAATTATGTCGCTTCGTCAATGGTTTTGTTTTTCAAAGCACCACCACTAGCTGCATCATAAGATTTCTCTCGGATTGGAGAAAACCATCGTAAAAATATTGCACTATGAGATGCTCAGATATTTGATTATGTGGGCAGCTTGCTAACAACTTCTTGTAGCGTTTCCATTAGTCGTAAAGAGTCTCACCAGTAATGTGTTCAATCCCACTAATTTCTTTACGAATAGTTGCTGCTTTAGAGGCGGGAAAGTACTTTTCTAAAATTGCTCTCTACATCTCGTTCCATGTTGTGATACTTCCAGGTGGAAGACCATAAAACCATTCTTCTGCAGAATCAATCAAAGAGAGTGGAAAAACTGTCAGTAAAGCTCTTCCTTGATTGGTTCCAGTTGGCTTCAAACTTGTCAACCTATGTTGAAACAGTAGTAAATGACGATTTGGATTGTCTCCTAGAAGCACTTTGAACTTCGGTAACCAGTGAATCAACTGAGATTTGAGCTCAATTGAATCTTCCAAGTTGACACACAACTTTTGTTGATCGAACGATGGGGATGTCAGATCTTTGAGTGTCTTCTTGGGAGGTGGAGGTGGTGGAGCGCCATCATTTCCCTGGTTCCCTTGAGCGATTGTTATTTTCTATTGATGGAGCATGCTTAGCCTAGGGTTTTTGATATCCCATGCTTTCGACTTACAATTATTATTCCAAAAATCTACTTTTGCGAATCAAATTGAACATTGAATTACATAATTATAATTAATGAATTTAAATCACTTTGATATTGGTAATATTGGACCTTAGCCTCAGTGCTCTCAATTATCTTGTTATCATCTTTGCTTACTCTTCTTTATTTTACCGTTTGAAGTTAAATCTAAATCCAATTTTTCACAAGTCTTAACGAACTTTTCTTACCACTATCAGAACCGCATCACACTCATGTAATACCCTCGTTAACAATCACATCACCCTCATGCAATACCTCGTTAACTAGTTTAATAACATTCAAGCTTCAGAATAAATAAATTAATTAAAAATGAATAAAAATAATACAAAAACCCGTTAATTAGTTTAATAAAATTTATGCTTCAAAATAAATAAATAAATTAAAAGTGAATAAAAATGATACAAAAGCCTGTAAGATCCCTTTGGTTGGGATCATTGTTTAATGCTTTAATCTCTTGTAAACCGTTGGATTACTCTAATCTGTATGTCTAATGGGGATTGGTTCTTCCTCATCAGAAACTTCCGTCGAACTGAACTCATTTTTGTGCTGAAGAGGATCTTTGAACCCCTCAGAATCAAGTAACAACTTCTTCCTCCGCAAATTCATGTCACCCAATATACCACAGCTAGTGGAGATCCAACAACGCAATTTCCCAGAATTACCAACGCAAAGATGTAATTCCAAGTTTATCATATATCTAGGTAACCATTCTTCTGTTGTAATACCAACTCGAAGAGTAAAATGAGGTCCACAAACAATGTTAAAAGTAGGAATTTTTCTTACCACTACCACAACCGCATAACCAGTTAACAACCGCATCATCCTCATATAATTTCCCATTAGTTAGTTTAATAAAATTCATGCTTCAAAATAAATAAATAAGTTAAAAGTGAATAAAATGGTACAAAACCTTTAAAATGAACGCGCAATCGGCGGATATGAAAATTGATTGGGTGATATAATAATATGACAAAATAGGGATGTAAATAGTAAATTAGAGTTACCCCTATCCATATATTTTAACTAATTTTTAATCTTCCCTCATTAATCATGTTTAGTATTTAATTATAAGTAGCTAAGTTAATAGATTGGTTTGATATTGATTAATATAATCATAATCACTTCACTTGGGTGAGAGTAGGAAAGAATTTTTTTTTGAGGTAATAGGAATTTGATTAAAATAGTACTCCCAACATACAAAATGCCACAAATGTTACAAAATGTACAGAACATGAGTACGCCCAATTTAAAGTGCCGGCACTATAAGTTATTTATCGGATACGCCGGCACCATTTTTCGGCATGGTCTTCATCACTTCCGGCATGGTCTTTATCACTTCCGACATGTCTTCATCACTAATACAATGCCGACGATGTAAAAACAAAAATCACTTCCGGTATGGTCTTCATCACTAATACAATACCGACGATGTCAAAAAAAAAAGATTTTATAAGGTGAGGAACCGACAGTAAAGTAGAAAAAAGTTTGAAAGGGAATGAAAAATATTTAGGTTTGATTTATATTTTATTTGTTTCTAAGAGTATTTTAGTATTTCTGCACTAAAAAGCACCCCTTAACGGGAACTATTGGACGAGGATACCAATCATATCCCTCTTTTCATATCCCTAATTGGGCGATTCTTTAAAATCCTTTTGGTTGGGATCATTGGTTAATGCTTTAAGCTCTACTAAACCGTAATCCTAAACCGTCGGATTACTCTAATTTGTATGGCTACCGGGGCTTGGCTCTAGAGTCGCTTGACCACTCTCAAGTCTCAAGAGGTCCCATGTGCGGCCGGCTATGCTACATTAGAGTCAAAACTGGTGTGGATATCGCTCCAAAACAGCATTGAATGGGGACTGATAGACTCTGCCCAACTGCAAAGCACTACAGGTCTACAGCCGTTCTTCATTTCAGTTCCTCTGAAAAAAATTACTACTGCTGAAGGAGGGTATTTCGCTTTCAAATTATCCAGGTTTTCTCAAGATGTTCTTGTCACTGCGTTCATATTCACAGTTCATTTCCATAAATAGACAAACCCTAAATAATTCACCCTTTCTCATGAATCTCATCCCTTTTCCTAGAAATTGTTCTATCTTACCACGGAGATGCCCTAGAAGTCATTCTTTTTGTACGAAATCACTGGTACAATCACACCAAGATGCATTCCCTCTGTCAGGTACTTATATATTTTAATTTATCTGTTTATTCCTTTTTGATTTTTAGGGATAATTTAAGGGTATTTAAGTATGGGAAGAAGAGAATTGATTGTTGTAATTGACTCATTTATTGAAGGATTGGAGGATGCTTTGATGGGATATATCACTGGAAAGAAGAAAGCAACAGAGCTGGCTCACTTGTAGGTACTTTTCATTTCTTGAATCATGACTGTAATGCTTCTCCTCTTTAGACCACCAGGATATAAGAAATCAACCGCTGTTGGAAGAAATTAAATGTATAAAATGATTGTTGATTACTGTCTCTTGTTTTCTGCTGTTTAATTGGTGACATGCCTTTTGCAATGTCCACTAACTCATTCAAGTATTGTAGGACAAGTCCATTACAGTTCAGCCCTTTCCCAAACTTTCTTATATGGAATTTAAAGAACTGAGGAAATTTGCTGGAATTGGATTTTCTTAACCTTTTCCCACTTTAAGGCATTCATAAATCAAGGTCGTATGTAGCTCATTAAAGACAGAAAGTCACAAAATCTTGTTTTTCATGGGCAACCAACATAAGTTCAGCACAAGGGTTATAAACTTGTAGTGCATTGGTGCTTCGGATTTCCATTACATCAATTTTGAGAAATCTAGGGTTTTGTATCCTATACAACACCGACCCTGTAAGTGATAGAGATATGGTGCTGTGATTAACTTCTTCGTGAGCAAGTTGCTTCATTTCATCGAGTGTACGAGTATATAGTCTGATACTTATTCTGAGTTGGCATTGGGCTATCACCAATTTGTGCTTATTGTGAGAGTATCCCATTCGTGTTGGCTAGTATAGAAATAGAAGCCATTATTGGTGTTGCTATATTGATTTTTTGTTCTTCTTACTCTTCAAGGATATGGCAACGTATTGTTCAAAAAGGGGATTATGTGGTTGACGCTACTTGTGGAAATGGTTATGATACATTGGCATTGCTCAAAATGGTAGCTGATGAATCAGGCAAGGGTCGTGTTTACGGGATGGACATTCAGAGTTGCGCTTTGAAGAATACGTCCTCCTTGCTAGATGAATCTCTGAACACTAATGAGGTACTGTCAGAACTGTTTGATCATCATGTCTAATGGATGCAACTTTTGCTTTCCATTTTTTCCCCTTCCGTTTCTTCTTTATGTTATTTGGTATGATGCCGGTGTGAATATTATTATATTCTTGTCTTAGAGGCCTACAAGCGATGGTATTGAGAAACTTTTTATTTTGTATCAGTAAAAGTGCATGATTTCTTCTGAATGATCTAATTGTAGGCCGTTCTGTAGGTATTGTCATTCTTGTTAACTTGAATTGTATGACTACATTTTAGTTTGATGCCTCTTTGGCCGTTTCATGCAGAGAGAACTTGTTGAGCTCTTCCATCTTTGTCATAGTAGAATGGAGGATGTTATTTCAGAAGGCATCTTTCTGAGGTAAGACTTCGAAACTGAAGTCTATTCATGTGATAGGTTTTAGAGTCCAATGAGTACTGTAATTACTAATCATACACTTGCACTTGAATAATTTCTTTCGCATGGTTAAGGTATAACTTTGTATGCTTGATACAAGTGTTCATCAATTGAGATCATGCCATCAGCAGTTTAAGCTTGAAAGTCAGATACCCCATCTAGGAGAATAAAAAATATTGAACCTGTTATCAACTTCAAAGAACAAAGGGATGTTGGCGGGGTTAGGTAGGGTTGGAGAGAGCATGGAAAGAAAAAAAAAAGAAATTCATCTAAACAAATAAGCTACATAGGTTGGTAACCAAATGGCCACGTATTATACGGTGAACCGATTTGGTTAGTTAGTTGGGCGATTTAATAATCACTAGCAGACTGCTCCTATTGAAGGCATATATAGATTCACATTACGCCCTGCTCGTTCAGGAAACTAAAGTTTCTTAAGGCTAACCAACTTTATCATCGCCATTGGTTTCAGGCTTGTTGTTTTCAACTTGGGTTACCTTCCAGGAGGTGACAAAGCGATAATTACAGTGCCAGAAAAGACATCACAAGCTTTGGAATCTGCATGTAGGCTAATGGGACCTGGTGGACTTATCAGCGTCATGGTTTATGTGGGACATCCTGGTGGAAGGTAATAATTCTGCTACAGATATATGGTTTATTGCTTTGCATAGCATTGCTTGCTCACACGGCAAAGGACACCCATGTTGATTTTGTTGCTCCCTGGACTTAAGAAGTTAAGTCCACAAGTCAATCCAGAAAGAGGTTCAATGCTGGCTATTCTTCATGGAATAACTTAAGAAGTGGTCATGTTAAAGGTGACTGACCTCAGTGATGATCATGTCGTAGCACCTTAATTATTGTTCAATTAAACAATTTTTTTGATGTTTTACTTTTAAAACCTCCCAATTCAACCTTCCTTCATTGTTGGGGACATTTTCGATCTGTATCACTTGGAGAAAAAGCAAGGCCCTGCCCAACTTCCTTACGAGTTGCAGTTACAACTAACTAACTTGCTGAAACAATAACTTGAGACTTGCCACCATGTTCATTTTTGCTTTTATACAAGTTAACATATTTCTTCTTGCTTCCAAATTTTGGGGACACTATTTCTTATGCTAAAATATGAATACCATTCATGTTTGTTCTCAGGGAGGAGTACGAGACAATCCAATCCTTTGCTTCTGGATTACCATCCGAGAGTTGGGTTTGCTGTAAGTTTGAAATGTTAAATCGACCACTGGCTCCGGTTCTTGTATTGTTATTTAAGAAATGAATATACGTTTCCTGTATGCCATTCATTTAAGAAGAAATATAGGATCTTATAAGCTTCACTTTGACCTGCATATGAAACCGATCTCTGGTTCGTATGTTTCCTTTTTTACTGTACTTGCACATATTTGTTATTGGAGCATGTAAAGGGTCTTATTTGTATATGCTGAGATTCCCCTAGATTTAGACAGTAACATTTCATATTGTCTTCCGTAGTTGTACGTTCTCTGTATGTTCAAAATCCAGTAGTGTGGTGCAATTTCTTTAGTTTTTGGGAGTATATGACAAGTTAGTTACTTTAGTAATCTGGTATCATTTAAGCTTGGGGATTACAAGTTGGTTATCATTTAAGAATTGGTGCAACAACAATGTCCATGTAAGACAGGTTTTTCACCTTTGATTTTGAAAGATCCGGCACATTTGATGCTCTTCCTACATACCACACATGTTTATGGTTCCTTGCATGCTCCCTTGCTTCTCTTTTGGTGCATTTTTCAGTCCATCTGTACTTTTTAATTCAAGGGAGGTTGTTCCAAATGAAATTCGTTATATCTCTGAGCATGCACTTGTTTATCTCCTTTTCTGTCTTATCTTTTTCTTTTATCCTCTCTTTTCTTGATGCTCTCTGACATATCTTAATTCCACTTTGTGAAAACAATTCTTGCTTAAAAAAATTAACTTTGCATTTGATTACAGCCAATACATGGTTAAAAATAAAGCTGTCAGGAACCTGATCTAATCTCACCACTATACACACCGGATCCCGGTTAGGTGTGTCGAGAAATCCTTCACCTGAGAGATTGGGTTCCAATCGAATTTAAATAACCTTGAATTCCGTTTTGTCACAACATGAAACCAATCCAAAACCAAATCTGCCCACTTTTTACGCATCTATTGTCTTTACTGAGGTTATGTAGAGGATGACAATTTTGATAAAACAATAATGGTCCAACTATGAACTATCACCATCCTTTTATCTTTCTCCATATTACAGACAGTTGGAGTTGTTTCTGGATGTAGGGCAACTCCAGATTTGAAGACATCCCAAACCTTCTCAACTAAAAATTAGCCCCAGCCGATAACTGCATTTCACTATGTTATCACACCATCCAAACCAGTGGCATTTTGTTTTATCATCACACAGGATGAAAAATCAAATGCTGTTGGGACTTGAGAGGTGATTACTGTAGTAACTTAAAGACAAGGGCATATGTGTTATTTGAAACGTAAAGGGTATAAATGTAAATAAAAATCTATCACCTCACTCATGTCCAATACCTACCTCCTTTTTACAGAAGTTATTAAGAAAACCAGTCTAGTCCACCTCTACTGTAGGGTCTATCCCACCACGTGGCATAGTGCGCACTGCACCACCACCCGAGAAAAAAACGTTATTTCCTAAAAGCGCAGTTTAGTAAAGTCTTTGAGAAAAATTAAAGATTCTTTATTTTTTTCTGTGTTGTTTTTGGCGGGTAAATCGCATTTACTGATTAAAAAACACACTTAATTTTTCCCGCTCTCTGTCATTCCAGAGACCCCAAAAGAATCCAATCCAAAAGCATAATATAAAACAATTAGGGTTTTCTTCTATTTTATAATTCCAACCAAGAAAGAGAAAGAAACCAAGTACTCACATGTTTTCCCCACTGTGTTCCACAGTAGAACCAGTACCACTTTCTCTTTTATGTTTTTTGAACCCTAAATTTGGATTGGATTAAATCCCTCATTTCTTAATTAATTTATTTCCTGGTAAAAGAAGAATTAGGGCTTTTTTTGGCTTCTATTAACAAACATTTTTTAAAATTATTTTAGAGTTTCCAACTTTCCATGGTTTAAATTTGGAGTAGGTCCAGGTTCAGGCAGTCCTTTCTTTCATTTATTACAGTAAGACCCTCAATAAATGAAGCTCTAACTTTATGTTCTTAGTAAAATTCTTTTTCTCCTTTACCAAAAGCTTCCAACTGAGACTACTCTCTGTAAATCTTTGATCTCTCTCACACTCTCAGTGAGAAATTTTTTTGAGCTCATTTAATGGTTTTTGTCTAGTTACCTCTCACTCAGGTTAAGCTCAAGAAATTAAAGTTTTCTTGTTTTTGGTTGGTACCTACAGCTCAAAAATCACTCTCAAGAACTACTACTAGTAGTAGTGGTACTGGTACTACATTCTAGGGTTTCTCAGCTTTCCCTATGATTCAAGATCACACCAGTTTTTCAACTTAAAAAGAAGATGAAGCAGCAGCAGCAGCTCCTGGTTAGGGTTTTTAGTGTTTGGTTGTTGGTGGTTACTGTTGTAATGGCTCAGCTGCCATCAAAAGATATATTAACACTACTTGAGTTTAAGAAAGGAATAAAGAATGATCCAACTGGTTATGTACTGAACTCATGGAATGAAGAATCTATTGATTTTAATGGGTGTCCATCTTCATGGAATGGCATTGTTTGCAATAATGGTAATGTTGCTGGTATTGTACTTGATAACCTAAGTCTTTCTGTTGATGCAGATTTAAGTGTTTTTTCTAAGCTGAGTAACCTTGTGAAGATATCTATGGCTAATAATTCTATTACTGGTAAAATTCCTAGTAACATTGCTGATTTTAAAGCTTTAGAGTATCTTGATTTATCTGATAATTTGTTCTCTTCGACATTGCCGCCGGGTTTGGGGAAGTTAGAGAGTTTGAAAAATCTTTCATTAACTGGGAATAATTTGTCTGGTTCAATTCCTGATTCAATTAGTGGGTTAACATCAGTTATGTCACTTGATTTGAGCCGGAACTCGTTTACCGGTTCATTGCCTGATTCTTTGACTGATTTGAAAAGCTTAGTGTCTTTAAATCTGTCGAATAATGGGTTTACGAAGCGAATTCCATCTGGGTTTGAGGGTGTTACTACTCTTAAGGTTATTGATTTGCATCAGAATAAACTCGAAGGGACAATTAGTGAAGTGTTTTTGTTGGAGTCAAGTGCAGTTCATGTTGATTTTAGTGGGAATTCGTTTACCAGTTCTGCTTCTCAGGAGAAGAAATTTTTGCCTGGAATTTCAGAGACTATAAAGTATTTGAATCTGAGTCATAATCAGTTTACTGGGTCATTGGTAAGTGGTGGTGAGCTTCCAATTTTTGGGAGTTTGAGGGTTTTGGATCTAAGCTACAATAAATTTGCAGGGGAATTACCTGAGTTCAATTTTGTGTATGAACTTGAGGTTTTGAGACTTAGTAACAATGGGTTTACAGGGTTCTTACCTAATGGACTTCTTAAAGGTGATTCTATGGTCTTAACTGAATTGGATTTGAGCTCTAACAAATTATCAGGTAAATTCTGAATTCCGATTTCTTAAATTTGCTATGCTTGTTGTTGTTTTGTTTGATCGGGCTTAATTGGGGAGTTTTGCTGAAAAAAATGGAATTATGTTTTTTTTTTCCTTTGTTCTCCTTTTGTCTTGTTGTGTGTTTTTTAATAATTAGATAATGTGGTTAGCCACATTCATGAAATGATTCTGTTGACTAGGAGTATCTTTTACACAATGATCATATTTTATGTTTTATCAAGATTTTCATGTTTGTCACTCGGTTAGAGTACCTCCAATTGGGTTCATAGGCTAACCAGATAGGAATTTTCAATTTTGATATGATGCTGTGTTTCTGTGTCTGAATTTCTATGTCCAATACGTTTTTTTGTGAAATTTCAGGGCCAATTAGTATGATCACATCAACGTCTCTACGTGTAGTGAATCTCTCTTCAAATGAAATTTCTGGTGAACTTCCTTTGCTCACTGGAAGCTGTTTTGTACTAGATCTATCGAAAAATCAGTTCAATGGTAACTTATCCCGAATGGTAAAGTGGGGGAACTATATTGAATTTCTTGATCTTAGCCAGAATCAGTTGATGGGATCAGTCCCTGAAGCAGCAACAGAGCTTTTACGGCTAACTCACCTTAACCTCTCACATAATTCTCTGAATAATTCCTTGTCTAAAGTTTTTACTCAATATCCTAAGCTCAAAGTACTTGATCTGAGTTTCAACCAGTTCAATGGTCCAATGTTGAATGATCTGCTTACCTCACCCACATTGCAAGAACTTCATCTTGGAAACAACCTTCTTGTTGGGCCAATCAATTTCTCTCCTTCTCTGAGCAAGTCCAACATTAAGGTTATCGATCTTTCTCATAACCAGTTTAAGGGCTATTTCCCTGACCAATTTGAATCCTTGACTGGCCTTCAACAACTTGATCTTGCTGGAAATAATTTCTCAGGTTCTCTGCCATCGTCAGTGTCTAATCTGAAATCCTTGATTTCACTAGATATATCTCAAAACCAGTTTACAGGTTCATTGCCAGAAAACTTTCCTTCGACTCTTGGTAGCTTCAATGCATCATATAATGATCTCTCGGGGCGTGTCCCTGACAATCTATTGAAGTTTCCAGACTCTTCTTTCCATCCTGGAAATTCTCGCTTAGAACTTCCAGAAAACCGCCCTGGCGCAAGAAATCCTTCAGACGATAGCTCCAAAAGAAAATCAGTCAAAAATTCCATCAAAGTGGTAGTGATAGTGACATGTGTTGTTGCTTTGGTAATTCTAATTTTGCTAGCAATTTTCCTACATTATGTTCGGATGTCAAGGAGATCTACAACTAAAAATGTGTCGAGCAAAGATGTTCTTAGGCGGAGCACACCAGATCCCACTGGCTTTAATGGAAGAGAAAGTGGAGGCGCCGTAGTTGTTTCAGCTGATGATCTTATGGCTGCACGCAAGGGATCTTCATCTGAGATAATAGCCCCAGAGGAGAAAATTGCTGCAGTCACAACTTTGTCTCCATCTAAAACAAGTCAGAAATCCTGGTCTCCAGATTCTGGGGATTCATTCACTCAAGAGAACCTTGCAAGATTGGATGTAAAATCACCAGATCGATTGGCCGGAGAGCTTCATTTTCTGGATGAGACCATCAAGCTGACACCAGAGGAACTGTCAAGAGCACCTGCTGAAGTGCTAGGGAGGAGTAGCCATGGGACTTCGTATAGGGCAACTTTGGATAATGGAGTTTTTCTGACTGTGAAATGGTTAAGAGAAGGAGTGGCTAAGCCAAGGAAGGAATTCTCCAAGGAGGCTAAGAAATTTTCAAACATCAGACACCCAAATGTAGTGGGACTGCGAGGATACTACTGGGGACCTACTCAGCATGAAAAACTCATTCTCTCTGATTATATTGCGCCTGGAAGCCTTGCAAGCTTTCTCTATGGTAATACCTCCTAAATTCCCTTGCCCCTTTTCGTCTTGCTTTTACCATGTTCCTGCCCTGGATTAGTTTATTGAACATTTTTAGTTATGAGATGTTACATCGTTTTGGACATAGTTGGCTAGTGACTATTTAATTGTTAGTGCCTTTAGGATGATACTTACTTTAAAGGATTTCTGATTGTGTGACGTGGTTTGACTTTAAAGACTCACAATGCACAGCCAACAATTCAGCATACTAAGAAGTTTATAGGATTTTATGATTGTTGTACTGTTCTTGTAAAAACTAGTTATTATTCACCAGGTATAGTTGGTTTCTAACCTTGGATAACTGTAAAGACACTTAAAATAATACTCCCATAACTGGTCTAACTCTTCAATCTGTATCAGATGCTCAACGACTCAAATCTTTACACTAGTATCTAATTTCACCTAAACCTCTCTGTATCTATTTGTTTTGTTTGTGATCAAAATTATGACATGCATGATCATAAATGAAGTGCTTACGTACGTAGCCAGGTTTGGTCATCATAAAGCTTGATTATCCAATTTATAGCCTTATCATGGTGGATGCCTTTGATAGAGGCTTATACTTCTTTGGTTTAAATGATATGCATAAAAGTAGAATCTGATCCTGCACAGTAGTATTACGTATTACAGAATAGAATACACACTGGATCTTACGGATATGTGCCTTATCTACTCGGTCCATTATCTTTCTTTTTTTTTTTAATTGAAAAAGTGTGTTGACTCAAGATTTATGAGTCTATTACTCATTTTCAGTGGTCGATGTTTTGCTTTTCTTTCTTTACTTTTCCATCTAGTGCCAATGGGGTCCATATCTTCAATGATCTGTGTATGATGATGTTTTTATAAACAAGATGTCATCCTTTTTCTCTTATGATGTGGCTGCTAAATATTGACAACTATAGTAAAAGTTAGCACTTTTAGACGATGTGACCTAGTGTGCTAAAGCGAGCTGAAAGAAAGTTATTTCCTCCAACAGAAGATACATGTCTAAAAGTATCAGAACCCTGAGCTATGAGTTAGCAGATATACGAGGAAATAAAACGAGGTTCCTTTATCATTCATAATTCTAATATAGGTGCAATATTAGTTAGCAGTCATGATATATCATGTTTCTTTTCTTTGTTTAAAAGACCACTTCGTTATTCAGTAGATCTGCTCAATTTGGTCTCCACTACTTATAAATCTTATTACTTTTCAGATCGACCAGGTAGGAAAGGTCCACCATTGCCCTGGACACAGCGACTGAAGATAGCCGCAGACGTTGCACGTGGATTAAACTACCTACATTTTGACCGCGAAGTTCCACATGGCAACCTCAAAGCAACAAACATACTCTTAGACGGGCCTGAGCTCAATGCTCGTGTTTCTGATTATTGTCTGCATCGGCTCATGACGCAAGCAGGAACTTTGGAACAAATTCTTGACGCAGGGGTGTTAGGCTACCGCGCACCAGAATTGGCTGCAGCCAAGAAGCCATCCCCTTCCTTCAAGTCAGATGTGTATGCATTTGGAGTCATATTATTAGAACTCTTAACAGGGAAATGTGCTGGGGACGTGGTTTCTGGCGATGAAGGTGGGGTTGATTTGATGGATTGGGTAAGATTAAGAGTGGCAGAAGGCCGTGGATCGGATTGTTTCGATTCCACATTGGCGTCAGAGATGGGAGTATCAACAGCCGAGAAAGGAATGAAAGAGGTTTTGGGCATTGCTTTGAGATGTATAAGACCAGTTTCAGAGCGGCCAGGGATTAAAACTGTTTATGAAGATCTTTCTTCTGTATAATTCAAACAACCATTCTGTTATTTTGTTTTTAGAAGTAGGATTTTTCTTTTTTAATCTTGTAAGTGTATCTGAAAGAAGTGAATGCCTCATTTGCCTCTATTTCAGAGTTTGGTTTCTCTTTTTTTTGTTGGGGTTGTCAGGTGAATAGAGGTTATGTTCATTAAAGTTTGTGCATCAATATTCCAATACCCAATTTTAGAAATTCAGAACCCTGGTAAATTAATTGCTGACACCCAATTTATTTTTACACTTAAACAGAGACAAACTGTTAATGAGACTTGATATAGAGCCATCCATCACAAATCAAATGACACAGCAACAAGCATGTTCCAATTTTTTTTTTTTTTTTTTTGTCGTTCTCTTTCTTTTCCTCTTCTTTTTGATACTAGTTTGTTTTACTTTCTTTGTTGACTTGGTAGTAGGCAATTCTGATGATTGGGAATATCAGGCCTCATAGTGCATGCCACTACTGACCTTCATGTTGCGGAAGTCTACAACTCGTAGACTATATCTACAATGCAACACTATTAAATTTTTATGTTGCTATCAAACTTTAGGCCCAATCTGGTGTGGTTACTATCTAGAAAGTCTCTCGAAAAAGAAAGCTATTCAAATACAGACACTATTATATCGATGAACTTAGTCAGCATGTGGCTCCTCGATAAGTCGTCTACGGAGAACGGGCCAAGAGAGAACAATTTATCTAGCTCTTGCTAAAATTTTCAAACGATAATCTATTGCAACTTGATTATGGACTAACTAAGCAATTGATTAAACTATCCTGTCTGTCTTATCTTATCTACATATGAGCTTGCTAAAATGAGCAGAGCAAGAGAGAAAGAGAATCGCGCAAAAGGTAGAATTGTATACCGTGTGCTCTTTGAATTATTCCAGCGCGTCACTTTCTGCTGGGCTAATGTAACGTTACCATTACGGCCCGCAATGGCTGCAGCATTAGATGGATACGCACATACATCTTTGCACGTCAATTACACTGGAGTATAAAGTTGAACTTCGACAGATTCCCCCAATTTAATTATTCACAAATGTGAAGGGGTAAAAAATATAATTTAGTTGATTACCTCTTCAATTTTTAGTATACACAGAGTGATCAAAACAGAATGTATGATTTAGTCAGCCAGGTAAAATCACAATTGTATACAGAAAATTCTTCAAATAGAACCGATCAACCAGTTTATCTGTATATCCTTTCTTGCAATATCCCTTTTCTCCAAAGTAAGAGAGATACAATCAACTAATTATGCCTAGATGGCTCTTAATCCAAGTGATCTTTTGCTGGAGCTCGTTAATGCTTGTTGGGTCCGGAACCGTGAGTGCATCATTAATTGTTCAGACAAAACCTGGGTGCCCAGACAAATGCGGGAATGTAAGTATTCCCTACCCATTTGGTATATTTGATGCTGCAGGTGGAGAAGAGTGCTCCATTAATGGAGTTGGGAGTGGATACGGTATAACGTGCAATACTTCTTATAATCCTCCAAAAGCCTTTCTAGGCAAAGGCAACATAGAAGTTTTAAGTATATCAGACTCTGAAATTCGGGTGAAACTAACCAGGTAGCTACAGTTTGTCACACCGAGACTGGTGTTGGAATATACGGTGCATTATAGATCAAGAAGACCAAGTCTGTAACAATACCTTCTAGATTATAGGATCAAGTCAGCTAGTAAATCCTCTAATGTAGATAAGTTTCACCTAGTCAAAGATATGGTTTGTTTCTTTATCTTCTAGGTCCATATCCTATCAACTATAAATAGGATCAATCTTGTAAATGTAAAACATCCCAGAATGATCAAACTCTCTGGAGATCAATAATCTAATTCACCCTACGGGGTTTCTGTCCGTGGACGTAGGCGTTAGTGCCGAACCACGTTAAGTTCTTGTGTTCTTAATTTGTCTTTGATTTAGTTTTCTGTAATCGATGATCCGTCTCGATACTCATAATTTATTATGGTATCAGATCGGTGAGATCCGCTTATTTTACTTCCGCTTCATATATCTTTTACATAGGCATTCAATGGTTTTGTTCTTGTTGATGTTCAGTGTAGCAAAAGCAATGATCATTGAACTCAAACCTATATTTTCTATCATCAGAGTTATATTGCGCTTCTCTGTGAGCTCTGTTATTATTTTATTTTTTTTCTCCCAAACAAAATTGTATTGGTTTTACATTTATTTGAGTATTACGGATATTTTCCTTATGTGTTTGGTGTCACATACAAACACATATTGTGTAGTTCGCATATCAACGATTATCTCCGTATTTGGATATCATCAAATATGTCTTTATTCTCTTAAATCAAATCGATTTTCCAATACAGTATAGCTCGCGCCTCGCGAGATCATCTTTGTTATTGACAGATAAGTCATTCACAAAGCTTAAGTTATTGACAGATAGTCAATATCATGCCGAAAATCCTCCTTTCTTTCGGAAAATACATATGTTTTGTTATCAACCACGACTCTCTCATGCTCTTTTCCCATATTTTTTTTGGGGTTATATTAAGGGCTGATTCATTCACAAACACAATCCATTCTCTATGGATTTCTCGGAACCTTTCCGAAATCAGTTTTCATTCAAGAAAACTCTGTTGAATGAAAACTCTAGATATCTCGTATGTCCATTCAACAACTGTTTCTAACAGTATTCATGGCCAAGCTTATTCCATGGCCAACTAATCAATGTGCTCATACGTTCATTTTCTTTTATGATCCAATTATATCGTCATTCAGGTTTGTATCCAAGATGTGAACACTAAGATCTTGGATAATATCACATATTGCTCCGATATTATGAGCTAATAATCTTATATTGCATTAGTATTTTAGTTCGTCATTTATTGTGAACTAAATATCCATTCTTGCCGAATTATGGTAATCAAATTTTTTTTGGAAATGTTTTCCATATTTTCTATCTTAATATCTTAATTCCGAATATATACAGAAAATATATTCTCTCTTCATATTGGGTAACATAATATTCTCTCAATTTTGACCATGATATTCTATCAATATTTTGCCATTGTTCACGGCAAGATGTCATGTTTCCATCATTGGATAATTAATCCATTCATTCCTAAACCATATTTTTAGGATCTCATGTTCTATTTTTGGGTAGATATTTTTTATTCCGAAAAAATTTCATTATCATTTTTTTTTGCGGATATTTCCGTAATCCTTGGCATTTCAATGTCCTGTTTAATGTTTTCAAAATATTGATTGATACTACTACTCAGTCCGACCAACATTTCTCGGCATTTTTGAGGTAGTCAACTCTAGAGTTGTCAAGCAGATGTCATTGAAGATTCGTTGGTAACTACTGACGATCTGCTTCTGCCAAGATCAAGGTCCGTTAAGACGAGTTTGCTGCTTAACGTCAGAGATTTTAAGCCTATTGGGCACTCAAATCAGTTTTCAACACACTGAGTATTTGAAGATGGAGTTATGGAAGTTATGGAGTTATGAACCATTATTGTGTGTCTTAATTGAAGATCCAGTTCGTCTCAAGCGTGATCTTCGAAGTCCAAGTACAAGATATGGAGGAAGATATTGAAGAAGAACAATCAAATTGCAGCTTTTAATTACATGAGAAAGCCAGCTCATAAAGTTCAATCGCCATGGTCCGTGAAAGAAGATCATATACCATTATCGAAGTACGTTATACAAAGTTTCTTTACAAGGTTTCTTTTCAAGATGTTGTCCAAGTTGCACACTTCAATTCTCTCCGTGTCCAACTTGTGGGGGGGTGTTGGAATATACGGTGCATTATAGATCAAGAAGACCAAGTCTGTAACAATACCTTCTAGATTATAGGATCAAGTCAGCTAGTAAATCCTCTAATGTAGATAAGTTTCACCTAGTCAAAGATATGGTTTGTTTCTTTATCTTCTAGGTCCATATCCTATCAACTATAAATAGGATCAATCTTGTAAATGTAAAACATCCCAGAATGATCAAACTCTCTGGAGATCAATAATCTAATTCACCCTACGGGGTTTCTGTCCGTGGACGTAGGCGTTAGTGCCGAACCACGTTAAGTTCTTGTGTTCTTAATTTGTCTTTGATTTAGTTTTCTGTAATCGATGATCCGTCTCGATACTCATAATTTATTAACTGGTGCGATGATAGAGGAACTAGAAGACAAAGAAATGTCGTGGTACATAGGTAGGACATGGTTTACATTCTCATCCATCAAAAACCGGTTATTTGGAATTGGATGTGACACAACAACGATCTCGTACACAGCGAACGTCGTGGAACGTAACAGCAGCATAGCCGAATACAGCAGCTTGTGTAGGTCTGCATGTGATGTTAGAGAAAATATTGAAGAAGGATCTTGTAATGGAAGTGGTTGTTGCCAGTTGACAATCCCAAAGGGAATAAACTTTTTCCAGGCAAATGTATACACCAGTTCTGATAACCATACCAAAGTGTGGTCTTTCGATCATTGTAGTTATGGAATCTTGGCAGAGCAAGATGCGTACACGTTCCGTGCATCCGATCTTCTTCTTTCTTCCACTGACTTTATTGTTAAAGGAAAGGGTTTACCTCTCGTTCTTGATTGGGCCATAGGGAATAAGACGTGCGAAGAAGCAAGAGACTCCGGTGCTTTGGCATGCCAAGAGAACAGTAATTGCATCAATTCTGATAATAATCTTGGATATCGGTGCAGCTGCTTTGACGGTTACGAGGGAAACCCTTATCTAAGTCCCGGATGCCAGGGTAGGTGGTGTATATTTAAAGCGTTGCATTATTGGTGCAGCAAATCAAAGAATATCTTTCTTTGGTTGATCTAACTTTTCAAAAATTGTATTTACCATTAATTTCCAAATTGAAGTTTTTGGTAGTTCATACTGATAGATGCATGTTTGCTTAATAGATGTGAACGAGTGCGAGAATCAAAGCGACAATCCCTGTGTTGGAAATTGCACAAACACAAAAGGGAGTTACTATTGTACTTGTCCAGAGGGCAGCTTTGGAGATGGGAGGAAAGATGGTCATGGTTGCTCTACCAAGAAACAAGTAGTTCCACTACTAAAGCTCGCTCTCGGTAATTAATATCCTAATTTGTGATTATGTGAGGATGAAAACCATATACAGTTTAGTTTAGCTGTAATGTCTCATTTCTTAAGAACTTCAATTTGCAACTAACAATCTTTACATATTAATGCAGGTATTGGCTCAGGGCTTCTGTTCTTCATAATTGGCTGCTGTTGGTCATATTTTTTCGTAAAGAAACAGAAACAAATTAAGCTCAGAGAGAAATACTTTGAGAATAATGGTGGATTGCTACTAAAACAAAATATACCTGCTAAGGAAGGTGGTGTTGAATCAACTAAGATATATACAGCAAAGGAGTTAGAGTAGCAACTAACAACTATGATGCAAGTCGAGTGCTCGGAGAAGGAGGTTTTGGTACTGTTTACAAGGGAATTTTATCTGATAATCGAGAAGTTGCCATTAAGAAATCCAAAATAGTTGACCAGAGTCAGATCGAGCAGTTCATAAATGAGGTTATTATTTTAACTCAGATTAATCACCGAAATGTGGTAAAACTCTTGGGGTGTTGTTTAGAGACTAAAGTTCCCTTGCTTGTCTATGAGTATGTCTCTAATGGCACCCTTTTTCAACATATCCATTACAATAAAAGCGAGGCAACTTCAATTTCCTGGCATAATCGTTTGAGGATTGCTACCGAAACTGCAACTGCAATTGCATATTTACACTCTGCAGCTTCAACACCTATCATTCACAGAGATATCAAGTCCGCAAACATTTTATTAGACCAGCCAGTTGACAGAGAAGAGTGATGTTTATAGCTTTGGCGTAGTTCTCTTGGAACTGTTAACTGGACAAAAGCCTGTTTCTTTTGACAGATCCGAAGAGCAAAGAAATCTTGCATCATTTTTCATTTCAAAAATGGAGGATAAAAACGCTCTAGTTCAACTTTTTGACGCTCAAGTAGTAAAAGAGGAACATATGGAGCCGATCTTCGCTTTTGTGGAGCTTGCAAAGAGATGTCTTGCAATGAAGAGTGAAGAACGACCTACGATGAAACAAGTTGCGGCAGAACTTGACAATTTGAGAAAGTTATCAAACCATAACGAGAATCCCAGGTCAGTCCTGTCAGAACCAACGGATCTGTATCCAATGAGCTATTCCACCGTCTTTGATTCTGGACAATATAGTTCTGACAATAACAGTACCATAATGTCCATGAATGTTCCACGGTGATTGAGCTTTAAATGTTTAAGTTGTTTGTTTGTTTGTTCGATTGAATTTTATTTTTCGGGTTATTATTTGAACGATGGGTTGTAATGTTGTATACTAGTATCAAATAACTAAACCACGGCATGTGAATTAAATTGATATCGATGCTCTGTCATCCCCGTATATGTGAGAATGTAATCATTTACTTGTTTTGTCTATTATTTCTCTTTGTAATTGAGAGAAAGTAATCGATCAGTAATCACGATAAGTTTCTTTGGATCCTTATAGCTAGAACTACTTAGGGTTTAGGTTTAAGTTAACTTTAGAAAAGAAGAAGAAGAAGATAAACTGAACTGTATTTTTATTAATGTTTTTGTGTACAAGAGAAACCGTGAACCTTACAGTTTATATATACAGACTTGGCTTAAACTATAAGCTAGAGTATTTCCTAAAATATGGTTTCCTAACAATTAAAACAACTCTTAAAGAGTAACTTGGGTCACGTTATACTTTGACGTGATACTGTGTTAACATCCTCCCGCAAGCGCAACGGGTTATTTTGAACCGTTAGCTTGAACCTTAAAAGACGAAACCGGTCCTTGGATAATGATTTTGTAAATATATCCGCAATCTGATCCTTAGATGATATAAACCGGACATCAAGAAGTTTCAAAGCAACTTGATCACGAACAAAATGATAGTCAATCTCAATGTGCTTTGTTCTTGCATGAAATATAGGATTGACAGTGAGATAAGTTGCACCAAGATTGTCACACCATAGAACAGGAGGTGATTGAGTAGAAACACGAAGTTCTGAAAGAAGTGATTGAATCCACGTAATTTCATCAGTAGCAATTGCAAGTCCCCTATATTATGTTTTCAGTACTAGAACGAGATACTGTTTTCTGTTTACGAGCAACGAAAGCATGAGTGGAGGTATTGAAGTTGATAAGATACAACTTATTATTATGTGGACCCTTGAAAGAGTATCTTCCTAGAGGTCATATCGATTCTTTACAGAGAAACCATTTGAATTAAGAGTTAATGAGCAAGTATTATCAGATGTGAATTTATAAACTGACAAAAGATTATGAGATGCTTGAGGTATCAGAAGGATAGTATTTAGAGTAAAGGAATGATTATTAACATTTCTATTAGAGTTACCTTTGTGAGTTATAATCATACCTTCACCATTTGTTGTTTTGGTGACCTCGGAACCATCATAAGGTGTAAGTTCATGTACTGAAGTAGAAGAAGTCGCAATGTGTGAATTAGCACCACTGTCAGCTATCTATTGTTCATCATCAAAAATATCAGAGCTGCTAACAATGTACTGATATTTGCAGGAGGAATTCTTCCTTGATAGGAAAAGTTCAATCTTTGAATGCATGTATTTGCATCATGTACTGCAATGCAACATATCTGAAACACTGTTCTTTCAGTTTTAGTGTAGCCTTTGCCAGATTAATTAGTTTCTACTAAACAATGCAGGATTTAAATATCTTCCACCTGAAGGTGTTCCTCTATAATTATTATTATTTTATGAACCTCTTGAAGAGCTAGTCATAAAGGCCTTTGTGTCAGCATCAACTTAATGGATTGAATCTTTTCAAAAACTACTGCCTCCTCACTTAACAAATTATTGTGTAACTCAATACAAGTAAAAAGTGGATTTCAATGACGCATAAATATAGGAAACGATGTGTAATCATAATTGAGAGCATTCAAGGTAATCACTACAAGTTTTTTACCAGATATTACCTCTCCGGTTGCAACTAACTGATATGATAATCCTCTAATTTTATTAATGAGAGAAGGAATATATTTGTTACCTTGAGTGAGATACAAGAGTTTAGTATGTAGTTAAATTGAGTGTGTAAATGAATATCTTGCAAATCTTTCCTCAATACTTCTCCATAGTTGATGAGAAGTAGTAGATCTGGAGAAGTTTGCAATGATTGTATCAGAAATTGTTGAATTAAGCCACATGATGATAGATGCATCTTCATCTATACAATCTAAGTAATTTTGATTCTCAACTCCATTGAGTTCATTTCTTGGTGATGTAAATCTTGCAGGACACTCATAAGAACCATAATGAAACCACATAAGCTTATATTTTTGAATAATATGGTTGAGAAGATTCTTCCATGTAATGAAATTATATTTTTTAAGTTTGAGAGTTACAAAATGTTTAAGGTGATTTAATGAAACACGAGAAAAATTAAGAAGAAGATGTAGGATTCTCCATGATTGTTGTATCAATAAATTCTTGAATCATTCACAAATCTAGATTCAAGAAAATAAGATTGAAAAACGAAAATTATGAGAAACGCAAGAAAGATATCGAAATTGTAGATCAAAGTAACAAGAATCTACAAAAGGAAAGTAAATCTGAGAAATTGAGAACGAAAATCTTGAACAGAAATCAAGATTCAGATGAGAACAACCTTCCCTTAACAGAAACACCAATACTCAGTAGAATAATCTGCTGCTAATGATGAAGAACAAACGAAATAGATCAGGAACAAAGATGAGATGAAATCACCCTAACTTGCTCTGATACCATTGACGGAGTATCAATGGTGAAATCATATCTTTCTATTACTGATAAGATGAATAAAATTCATTACAAATTTAACACTTTTTCTTAGTATTTGTATAATGATTAACCAACAGATTAAAACTAATTATTCACACGTATGGCACACACAAGTGCATTAATAGAAATACAAAAACTACACATGACTAACTGTTAAACCATACTGCAACATACTCCTTATCAAGCACCACTTCATTAACTTCAGCGATAACACCATCATCAGCTGACACAGTTAATTCTGTTACATTTAGTCATTATCTTAAAATTAAAAGTGAAGCCATATCACTAACTCGTTTAGAAGGAAATTTCGTTACGATTTTTTAACATACAACCACGAAAACTCCCTAAACCGTGAGATCCCGAGGAGGGATTACGATGAATCCTTAATAGCGTTGTTTGAGGGTGAAAACGGTTTCTGCTGATTTTGGTAATTTCTTGTATGGGTGAGAAATGAGTCTAAACCCTAAACAATATACTGCACGGGAGTACATCTGTACAAATCCGTCCTAAACCAAGAAATGGTCGTTCCAGACTTGCTTCGGTCACAAAGTGAAGGAGAAGGGTTGGTCTTGGGGAGGGAAGCGAAGTCAATGTTGAGACCAGAATAGTTGATTCTGGAAGAGTGGTTGTTTTACGACTTGTATCAGAAAGTGAAACGCTAGCAATGTGGAAAGCTAACAGGTGATTTATGAGTGTTGTATTCTCTTGACCAAAACTTGTTCTTTGTTGGAAATAGGTGAGACCTATTTATACAAGTCGCAACAAAATGTATCCTGACCTCATAAGAAGTGGAAACAGTTGAGTAATGGAAGAGAATAGTAACGGGTAACGCCTGGAATTGATGTTTCCGTAATGAAGGATACGTTTCACCATTATTTCCTGTCATTAATAACCGCCTTACTTTTATGACACTTTCTTGTAACGGGCGTATTGCACGCCGCATGCTGTAAACAGCCAGACCAATACCCTGATGAGCATCCCCCAGTTTGTGACATGTCTTGATGTCTCGAGTGTTTTTTGGAAAACGTGTAGCATGTTGCTATTGTTTGGCAAGTTAAAATTGAGAGGCTTGCCGATTCGGTGGCGACCTTCGAAGGCCAAGAATTTTCATCTTGATAGGAAGGGTAGCCGTTGATTGTGGCCACGGTGCTGGCATGGCTTGTGCATGCTCTTGGCGTGGCCAATTAGGGTGTCGTGACCAAAGAGTTGGCAGCGTAGCCAAAGGGTTTCCACAAGTCGTGTGATTTGGAGGCAAGCTTGTACGGCTGAGATCTGTGTCTCAGGAGGAGGGGTAGCTGTTGATTGTTGCAACCCTCCGTTTGACAGCCAGAAACATGGAGGCATGGCCGGCATGGCTCGTGCATGCTCTTGGCGCGGCCAAATTAGGGATTGGTGCGAACCGCGGAATTTTGGCATCGCAACCAAGAGGTTGCCACAAATCGTTTTGTTTGGTGGCAAGCTTGTACGACTGATATTTGCAACTCAGAAGGAGGGGTAGCCGTTGATTGTTGCAACCCTCTGTTCGGCAGCTAGCGGCATGGAGGCATGGCCAGCGTGGATCGTGCATTCTCTTGGCGTGGCCCAAATTAGGCTTTGGCACAAACCACAGAGTTTTAGCATCAGAGTAAAGAGGTTTCTATGCGTTTGGTGGCGAACTTGTACGGCTGAGATCTGCAGGAGTAGCCGTTGATTGTTGTAACCCTCCGTTTGGCAGCCAGCGGCATGGAGGCATGGCCGGCATGGCTTTGGCATGTGACTGTCAACTGTTCTTCTCCTTCTTCTCCTTCACCTGCTGCTGCTGAAACTCACTCTGCAGCTTTGTTTTTAGTTCTGTCTCGTACCCAAACTCTCCATACCTCTTCTGTTATTCCAGTAGCCTTTATATACCCAATTGAACCGAGAATAAATCCTCATAACTCCACACAATCTCGGAAATCAACCAAAACTATTTTATTTTACTTCCATGCAAGATACAGGACTTTTTTTGCTATTTCAACTCCTCACTCAGCTGACTTGTGTTTACACACTCCAAAAACGTTCCTAACACCTTTTAAATCGCAACCAACTGCTTCTTCCCACACACAAACATTAACTGCACTCGGGACATAGAAGGAAAAGAAAAACCATAAAACCCTACTTCTCTGTTTTGCCAAAACTTCATGGATAACTCTGTTTCTTCGATTCAATGTCCATTACCAAGCATGTTTGATCGAAACAGGCCTAAACCAACCCGAAACCATGAGAAAGTACAACAGAAAGCTCGTCCAAATCATAACCAGGTGACTTTGCTGGAAAAGATGGACAATCCCGACCAAAAATCTTGTTTACCTCCCAACCGTCGATATAATCAATTCCAATCGAAACGAACACCACTACCAACCCTGTTTACTCCATTAGAGAAAACCCAATTAATTCCATCCCTTTAGTCTCCCAAAACATACCCAAATCATAAACCCTTATTCTGCCGGTTGAGAGCTTCTTTTCCCGCCAAATTTCTGAATTCAAACGAAGAAAGAGGAGGTGGTCCTTATCCTGGGGTGCCAAATAACCAGTGGGTGCTAATGACAAATTTGGGCTACACATAGCCGTGGGTGTCAGTTATCAAAAGTAGGGGTCCGTATAGAAAATGTCCTCCGAGGTGCCCCGAGCAACTTTTCGAGCCGAATTTTCCAAAAATGTTTATTTCCCCAAAATACCTACAAACACATAAAACACCATAATAAGTACGAAATCGAGTACCAACAATACAGAAAAATGAGGACAACTTAGACAAAATATGTGTCTATCAAATACCCCCAAACTTATTATTTGCTAGTCCTCGAGCAAATCTAATCTAGAAAAATAAAAACTTAACTCACTAGGTGGCCCTAGCGACCGAGATATAGTCTCGGGAGGGTTTACCAGAGGTGTACCCACAAAACCATTACTCCAGACCCTAGCTATCTACGCAGAACCTTGGAAGGCACTAAAAAATCTCCTTGGATGGCATATAAACATTGACTATAGGAGGAAGTACCCTGATACGAAATTCCAATTGTTGTACACGAGTTTGCACTCAGCATACTATAATTCATATATAAGTGACAGAGCTCTACTCAGATAGTTTCTAGACATCATAACCGGAGTCAACCAATCACATGGAAAGATTAAGAAGATGGATAAAGAGAAAAATAGATGGTTTAAAGTGAACGGTGTTTCCCATATCTGTCTGAAGGCCTCTTCCAAGATGAACCTATCCTAATGGACTAAGATACCGGTCTGACAAATATCAACACAACTGGAAAATACAAGGGAACCAGTGGTCGATAAACCTAACTTTAGGTTAACTCAACTGGCATATACAAGGGCACCAGTGGTCGATTTTATTGAATTTATCCCGGTTGGTATGATGGTCTGGTCTCAAAATCTTTTTTAATTTTTTAAATTTTTTTTTTGATTCTAACACTTGAGCTCTGTGCTTTTATGAATAGACTCTTTAGATGTTTCCATCTAATCAGATTGGTTCCTCAACTCCTACAACCAAGATGTTCCCATCCACTTAGATTGTTTAGTGCCATCCTTAATAAATATAAATTTCTAGGCTTTGGAGTTTATTTATTGCAACTAAAAAGTTTCTCCCATACCCCCAAACTTAAATCTAACATTGTCCTCAATGTTCTAAATATAAAATTAAAAGCATGAACAAGGAGAAACTGTTACCACTCGAAGTAAAAGAGTTAAGGAAAGATATTACCGTGTTACATGAGATTGGGTTACCTCCTAAGAAGTGCTAAGTTTAAAGTCTTCAGCCAGACATCGGAAGGAATTAATCACCTCATATAATCGTAAAGTAATAGCCAGAATAACTGCGGATCACCAAAACCAAATAGAGCTATCACAAGTAAAAGGAATCTGCAACATGCCAAGAAAATTAACAAATAAAGCACAACCTTGTCTAGTTTCCTGTTTAAGACAACTACATCTAGTTGTGGTTCAGGTTCAGGTTCTATAATAGGGTCTAGATAAAATATTTCCATGGGTTGCATTTCCTCATAAGTTAGATTCGAATGTTCAGGTTCTAGAGTCTGGAAAAACTCAAATACAAACTTAGAAGCACATAATAATAACCTGAATAACTGGGGATCCTCTAAGTCAATCATATTTGATTCACACATCTGACCACAATGAGAATGGTGGTGTTTCTTAAACAAATGTGTCGACCCTAATCTCCTAAAGTAATTAGGTTTAGTCTCAAAACTCAATAACTGACACATTTCAAAGTCAAACGTTCCCACAATTGGAATAAAAGTTTTTGGTGGGAAAACAAAATCAATCTGGGTATCATATCCTGGGTAAACCACATCAACCATAGGATGGGTTTCTAAAACCTGAACTTCTTCCTGGACATTATTAGGTTCGGGAAAACGCGTATGAAGATAATCTTGTAAAATGGTTGAGGCACATATGTCAAGTCCCAAGTGAGGGACCTTTCTAAGAGTTAAAACACATGGATAATGATGATCACCCCCAAACTTAGAGTTTTCAGTGTCTCTAGAAATACTAGTCACAACTTCCCTAATTTCTAGGTCATCAGATTCCTGGAAATGGTCAATTGATTCTTCTAAGTCAGGTTCATCCTCACTCATCTCTACGAGTTCATTTTCTTCTAAGAGTAGAGTTTATAAATTTCTAGACTCGAAAACAATATTCTCAGGATAAACTAGTTCCTCTAAACCATCATTGTCTTGGTAATCAAAAGGAAGTACAACTTCGTCTAAAACGGTATTATCTCTAGTCAAATCCCCTTCCTTTTGAATAGGTGGATAATAATTAAAATTATCGGGATTTGAACCAGAAATATCATTATCATTATGAAGCTCAATAGGAGTAATAAATTCCTGATCACCATGCCTAAATACTTCAGATTCTTCATCAATATTGACCACATCATACTCATCATTATCATAACATGGAAATGGCTGAACATCATCTACACAAGGAGTGTCACCAATTCTAACCTTGATATCTTGATTATGCAAATAACTATGCTCATTTTCAAAAGTATTATTGGACACACTATATTGGAGATTCAAGTCATTTCGAGCAATACTTTTGTTCGTCTCTAACTCAAGTCTACGTGTCGACTCAACTATCCTCTCAAGGGTCTCTTCTAAAGAAAGCTCCCTAAGTGTTGGATCTAAGTTTTCACTTAATATATTGAGGATATCTTCCAAAGAAGATTCAGTCGTTGCTACAGTTCTTTCGTCCATAACTACGTCGTTCACCTCATCTAATTTGTATGTCGATTCAGCTAACTTAAGCGATGACTCAGCTAAATTCCTGAAAGAATCTTCTAGAGAATGAATAGGAACTGAAGGATCATAAAAAAGACTACTTTTCAATAGTTTGATTGTATCCTCTAAAGACGAAGAACTAGTATTATAATCTTCTTGCCCGTATGACCGATGCGCGTGGGGATAGTAATTGGGCTCACCATGGTATGACCCAAAACCTTGAAAAGGTTGGCGTGCCGAACCACTATTCACACTATGATCATAAAAAGAGTAATGTCCATGTTGTTCATTTGGATAATTATTGTATTGGCTATACGAGTTCGACATCCTAACTGCAAGGGAATTCTAAACAAACACAAAGAAGGATGACTCGACCACAACAAGCCTATTTTATCTAGCAAACAAAAAGCATGATGGCTCCCTTAGATTTTCTCTAGACCATCTTTTATTCTTTCGAAAAGGAATTCGTTACAATCTGAGCAAACCTCTCTGGAATCAATCCGAGTTAAAGTAAGTTGAATAGAGACGAGGGAAGCTCAGTGGAGATTTGATACCCAAGGCCTCACCGGCGTTACAAGGCGGCGTATTCAACTCACAGAAACCATCATGAACTTCAAAGTATGCTCAAAATAGTAACCAATATTTTTCGAACGACTTTCCTAATAAGCTCGTTACCCTATCGGTCTCGTTCTAGTCCAAATTTTAAGGCTTAGGTTCGCGTAGGTTACGTGTTTCTAAGGCGGGCAAGAAGGAAACGGTGATGAAATCCGAGTCCTTATCTTGATTTGTCCAGGCCTTGCCCTTTACTAGAAAATTAAATCCGATTTCAGTTCCTCAACATATATGCATACGAAATCATCCAGTAAACCCGCTGACAAGGGATTCACGGGTGTTTAGAATTCTTACTCCAGAAGGGGAATGAACCATTGAAGTCGACTCGGTCCACGACTCCTATGTCATGAACGAACCCGAGGGGCCGAGGAGATATCGTAATCGTTGTCCTTCTCTGCAAACAATTTATTTAAAACTACCTTTCCGTAGAGTTTTAATAATAAAGTCCATTGTTCAATGTCCAAAAGAAAAGAAGAAAAAAAAATGTCCAAAAATAAAATATTACAAAAATAAAAACCTTAATTACAGTTTCTAAAAAAATAAAAATAAAAATATTTACAAAATCTTCTTCTTCACTCCTTTTGGATTTCTCTTTTCTTTCCTTTTTGGGCTTTTCCTTTCTTTTCAGCACTTTCTCTTTTTTCTTTAGATTAGCTCCAAATATGAAAGCAAAAAAAAAAACCAAAACGCGTATAAAAGAACAAATAAAATAAAACCTAAAAACAAATCGATAAACAAATCCGTGTCGGAGGCGCCAAAAATTGATCGTATTTTTGATAGTGGTAAATAGGTTGTCGTTCACTCACACTTTGTTGAGATTGATATCTAGGATTAAATATGAAAAATACTAATAATAAGAAAATATATACAAAATATTGTCACAGGATGAAGAAAGTTACTGGGACTAGGATTTCGTCGAATTCATAACATAAGGTTCAATTTATTTATTCTCAACAATGAAATCTCAATAAAATTAACATGGACTCTGATTTTGCCAAGGTAGATTCTCAAAATATTAGTTGTAAATCCTAAGCATGATGTATCAAAACATTTAAGCTAAGCGTACCTCATCAAACTAAATAACAACCAATTAATTCAAATCATATTTCAATTCTAATTAATGCAAAAGTCTTAGAGGAATTAAATAATTTTACCCATGTATGAAATTCGTCTTCCTCCGTCGTCCTAGTGTTGGGTTTAGTTCATCATGTTGGAAACACACTCAAAAATTAATTTCATTTCTCAAAAGTGCTTACAAAGATGAATATTAATAAAAACAGATATTTGCAACACCAAAAAGGCGTCACAAAGAAACTATAGTCCAACACTGTCGCAGAACAACTGTTGCAAAGGGAAGAAAAGGTGACAGTCAATCAACGACTGCCGTTGACTGTCAACTGTTCTTCTCCTTCACCTGCTGCTGCTGAAACTCACTCTGCAGCTTTGTTCTTAGTTTTGTCTCGTACCCAAACTCTCCATCCCTCTTCGGTGATTCCAGTAGCCTTTATATACCCAATTGAACCGAGAATAAATCCTCATAACTCCACATAATCTCGGAAATCAACCAAAACTATTTTCTTTTACTTCCATACAAGATAGGGAGATTTTCTTTGCTATTTCAACTCCTCACGCAACTGACTTGTGTTTACACACTCCAAAAACGTTCCTAGCACCTTTTAAATCGCAACCAACTGCTTCTTCCCACACGCAAACATCAGCTGCACTCGGGACAGAGAAGGAAAAGAAAAACCGTGAAACCCTACTTCTCTGTTTTTCCAAAACTTCATGGATAACTCTGTTTCTTCGATTCAATGTCCATTACCAAGCCTGTTTGGTCGAAACAGGCCTAAACCAACCCGAAACCATGAGAAAGTCCAATAGAAAGATCGTCCAAATCATAACCAGGTGACTTTGCCGGAGAAGATGAACAATCCCGACCAAAAATCCAGTTTACCTCCCAACCGTCCGATATAATCAATTCCAATCGAAACGAACACCACTACCAACCCTATTTACTCCATTAGAGCAAACCCAATTAATTCCAGCCCTTTAGTCTCCCAAAACATGCCCAAATCATAAACCCTAATTCTGCCGGTTGAGAGCTTCTTTTCCCGCCGAATTTCTGAATTCAAACGAAGAAGGAGGAGGTGGTCCTTATCCAACATCTGGGGTGCCAAATAACCAGTGGGTGCTAATGACAAATTTGGGCTACACAAAGCCGTGGGTGTCCGTTATCAAAAGTAGGGGTCCGTATAACAAATGTCCTCCGAGGGTGCCCCGAGAAACTTTTTGAGCCGAATTTTCCAAAAATGTTTATTTCCCAAAAATACCTACAAATACATAAAACACCATAATAAGTACGAAATTGAGTACCACCAATACAGAAAAATGAGGACAACTTAGACACAAAAATGTGTCTATCAGCATGTTTTAGGCGCGACCAAATTAGGGTTTTTCCATAAACCGTGGAATTTGGCATTGGGCCAGAAGTTGCCACGCGTTTGGTGGCGAACTTGTACGGCTGAGATTTGCATCTCAGAGGGAAGGGTAGCCGTTGATTGTTGCAACCCTCCTTTTGACATTCAGCAGCATGAAGGCATGGCCGACATGTCTCGTGCATGCTCTTGGCGCGACCAAATTAGGGTTTGGCGCAAACCGTGGAATTTTGGCATCGCAGCCAAGAGGTTGCCACAAATCGTTTGGTTTGGTGGCAAGCTTGTACGGCTGAAATTTGCATCTCAGAATGAGGGGTAGTCGTTAATTGTTGCGACCTTCCGTTTGGCAGCCAGCGACATGGAGGCATGGTTATCATGGCTCGTGCATGCTATTGCGTGGCCCAAATTAGGGTTTGTAACAAATCGCGGAGTTTTGGCTTCGCAGCCAAGAGGTTGCCATGCGTTTGGTGGCGAACTTGTACGGCTGAGATCTGCATCTCAGGAGGAATGGTAGCCGTTGATTGTTGCAACCCTCGGTTTGGCAGCCAGCGGCATGGAGGCATGGCCGGCATGGCTTTGGCATGTTTTAGGCGTGGCCAAATTAGGGTTTTGGCATAAACCGTGGAATTTGTCATTGGGCCAGAAGTTTCCACGCGTTTGGTGGCGAACTTGGACGGCTGAGATTTGCATCTCAGAGGGAAGGGTAGCCGTTGATTGTTTCAACCCTCCGTTTGGTAGCCAACGGCATATAGGCATGGACGACATGGCTTTGGCATGCCGTTGGCACGGCGGTGCGGCTGGCTAAGTTGGGCCTTTGGAGCGTGAGGTGTGGCTGGCATGCCGTTGGCACGGTGGTGCGGCTGGCTAGGTTGGCATGCCTTTGGCGCGGAGGTGTGGCTGGCATGGTTGGCATGCCTTTGGTGCGGAGGTGTGGCTGACATGCCGTTGGCACGGTGGTGCGGCTGGCATGGTTGGCATGCCTTTGGCTCAGATGTGTGGCTGACATGGTTGGCATGTCGTTGGCATGGTGGTGCGTCTGGCACGGTTGGCATGCCTTTGGCGCAGAGGTGTGTCTGACATGGTTGGCATGTCGTTGGTACGGTGGTGCAGCTGGTATGGTTGGCATGCCTTTGGCGCGGAGGTGTGGCTGGCATGGTTTGCATGCCGTTGGCACGATGGTGCGGCTGGCATGTTTGGCATGCCTTTAGCGTGGGGTTGTGGCTGGCATGGTCGGAATGCCGTTGGCACGGAGGTGCGACTGGCATGGTTGGCATGCCTTTGGCACGGAGGTGCGGCCGGTATGGTTGGCATGCCTTTGGAGCGGAGGTGTGGCTGGCATGGTTGGCATGCCGTTGGCACGGTGGTGCGGCTGGCATGGTTGTCATGCCTTTGGCGCGGAGGTGTGGCTGGCATGGTTGGCATGTCGTTGGCATGGAGGTGCGGCTGGCATGGTTATGCCTTTGGCGCAGAGGTGCGGATGGCATGGTTGGCATGCCTTTGGCGCGGAGGTGTGGCTGGCATGCCGTTGGCACGGTGGTGCGGCTGGCATGTGCGGAGACAATGCCAGTCGATACTTGAGGGTTCTGTCGTGGAACATAGCGTGTAGAGATATAAAAAAAGGTACCCTGGTAAATTTCTCGTAGACGTATTGAAAGGCTCAATAAATGCGCTAGTGTAGATATTGGTACTCACGGCTCTGTTTCCTTTCAGGGTGACGTCACGTCAGACTAAGGTTTTACGATTTTAATCCTAACCTAAAAACCACCATCAACATTAAGTCCACTGCTTAGCTCGGAACAGGAGCGTTGTTGCGAGGTAAGCATAAGATGTTGACAAACAAGGACCAAATCGAAACAGGAAGTCATGAAAAGATGGTCAGGAAGATCCAGCTAACCTTTTTCGGAGGCAAGGAACATATGCGATTGGTCGACTTGGAATGGAGCCGTTAGCGTTGTAATGGATTGGAGTGAACCGTTAGCATTGGTCGTCTTGGGATGGAGCCGTTATCAGCGGTCGGCTTGGAATGGAGACGTTAGCATTGGATTGGCTTGAAATGATCCGTTAGCATTGACTTGGTGGGACGTTGTCTTGGGCCTGGCACGGCGTGTGCACTGGTTTGGCGTGGGCGCTGGATTGGCGTGGGCGTGGGAGATGGCATGGGCTTGAAATGGCATGAGCGCTGGATCGGCGTGAGCGCTTGGCGCTGCTCAGCTGGGACGCGGACTGTTGGCCTCGTGTAGCTTGCCATTGCGGGCCCGGTTGCCTCTTTCCATGCGTGGCTCAAATGGGAAATACCTTCCTTATTCAAATTCCAAAAGTGTCGTGGATACAAAAGGGGCGTCACTCCTCCTCCTCCTCCTCATGTCATATCGCCGGTTTTTTCTTCCGAGTCTCGGTGCTGGCGGCAGAGTAGTAGCAACAACGTAGGAAAGCGTGTCTCAAACACGTGCTTCCACGTTTTCTCATCAAACCCTAATTATCTCGCATAGACAAACACCTGTTCCAGCTGATGTCATGCCTTAATTCACGGCGAGTAGAAGGCTTTACTTTTCCAGATTTCATTGCTCTGCTGAATATAAAAGGCGCTCTTGAATCCTTCGTTCGCACAGGTCGTCCTAAAATCGCGTCCACCCTCTTTACAGGTATCGTCTCGTGTTTTCTCCTGGTTCCCTATTTTGTTTTCTTTCTCATGTATATTGCTGGTGCAGACAGGGAGAAAACTTATCCCCCTCTTTGGTTTTGTATCATATAATGGGCTCTTCCAGTGACAACCGTACCTCTGACTCTTCGGAGAGAAGCTTTGGAGTCAGTGAAAACCAATTTTCTTCTCATGAGGAGGCATTGGGAAGAATTGATTCTCTATTTCGTGAGGCTGGAGAAATCATTCAGGACATGCCTTCCACCTATCTATGCGGAGTGCGGATGCCTGCTCAGGCTTTCATGGTTTCGGTGGGTATGGAGGAGAAGCGAGGAGGTGACGAAGCATCCCGGTGCATTGAGATATTTCAGGGCAACGAAACTTCTACACAGCACAATGCTAGGGATAAACGATTCGCTTCTCGGTTGAAACGGCGAAAGACTGAGTCCGTGAATCTCCTAGGGAAGCGCCAACTTAATTTCCCTGTCCAGGACGGTGTCATAATCCTTGATTCTGATGTGGATGAACCGGGGTATCCTCGAAAGGTTACTGAAAAAGCTTCCGAGGAAGACGACGCTGAGGTTGATGAAACTGAAGAAGATTTTGGAGTGAACGCCGAAACTGCTGTCGGTGGCGTTGGAGAAGTCATGGTGGCATATGCTGGGATGGCTGTTGAAGCGGATGTCGGGAAGGAGGCGGAAACTGTTGCTGCTGAGGCGGTTTCCGGGTGGGATGCTGAGGTTGTTGCTGCTGAGGCGGCTTCTTTATGGGATGCTAGAGTCGCAGTTGCTGAGGAGGCTTTTGGATGGAACGTTTGCTTCCCGAGAAATTGTTGGGGAAAGTGCTTGAAAGGGTTCTGACAGAGGTGTTGGCGATCCGTGCATCTTCTTTCGATGACCAGTTTCCTTTTTTTTTTTTCCTTTGAGATCCGGAAAACTCGTTTGAAAGGAAATATATGTTTTAAATAGAAATCGTAAACCTAATTAAGAATGCAAGTGTTGCATTCATCTTGTAGGGAATACAAATATTGAGTGGAAAGGGAAATTGCTGAATAAAATACTAAAGGAAGAATGCTGGAGGAGGAAGTAGCACAGTGCTTTAGGTATTGAAGGGATTGAGCCATCACGAGTGAACCTTTATGCCTTCCAACTTGTCGGTGTTGATGAGTTTGCAGTAACCTCCCAAAAGAACATCTGCCACCAGATATGGCTCGTCTTCCCTTTCTTCAGGTGAATCAGTTTGAACAACTATCTTCACCGTTATATTTCCGACTTGAAATGAGGTTGCCTTGACTACCATGTCTCCAATTTGAAACTTTGGGCTTCGTGTAACCGCTTGACTCTTGGTCTCGTCATCTTCGACTACAGCTTCCAAATTGTTGGTGAAACTCTTGAAAGGCCCAGCGCCCCACTCACATCTCTTAACAATGTCCGTGATGATAATCGGACCAAGTCCCCATGACGGGCTAAGAGAAGAAGTGACTGGTTGTAGAGAAGGTTGTTTGACCAGACTTACTTGTGTTTGGAGTCTATGAGCGAGCGCCAACAAGCTTTCTCCGGGTGATCGAATTCCATTGGTAAGTTGTTGATACGGAAGCAGGTTGGACGGCTTGTTGGAAACTCTTTCGGGTGTCAACACTGGCAGAGGGCATGCTCCCAATTTTGCTTTGTTGTCAAATACCCACGAGCGTCCCAGGATCATGTCATAACTTAGTTCTTTGACAATGTGGAATTTGCTATGCTTTATAGCGTCTTCCACCTTGATCTCGAGGCTAATGTATCCATATGCGTTCATTGCTTCTCCTTCCGAATTCTTAACCACGGATGGGGAGTGGGTAGCCTCTTGCTTCAAAATTCCTCCAGTTCTCAGAGTCTTGATGGTGACGATATTGAAGTCAGAGTCGCGTCGATCAATGCGTTGTCGAGCTCAACGCCTCTTAGACAGGCCGTGATCAACAGTTCCCAGTTGTGTTTTTCAGCACCGTTCCCGGAGATAGCTTGGGCTCCTGGCGTGGCTTCTATAACAGGAAAAATTCGTTTGCGCGACACAACACGATTGAGGGCTGTAAAGATATCTTGATGTTGCGCCTTGGAAAGGTAGAGAATATCGCATACATGCTGCATCATGGATTGTACAGTCTCGTTTACGGAGTCCCCTTAGATCCCGCAATTCCTGACTGGAAGTGGATCTCTATGTGCTCCCTCGTTTCTCAGCTGAAGTTCCCATGCATCTACCTTCTCCTTGAAGATATTCTTCAGTCTGTTGCAGTCACTGGTCGGGTGGCGAACAAACCTGTGGTAGCGGCATTATTTGGGGTTTGCCATCTCGGCTTAGGTCGGTGGGCGCCTGAGAGGTGGTAGTCTGATGACATCATCCTGGATCCATGCCTTTAAGAGTTCGATCACCTCCTTGATCGGGAACGGGAAATCCAGGACATCTTCTTCAGCTTCGTGATGACTCATGGGAGCCTTGCTGGCGCCCTCCGTGGAAGAGCTGTCCGTCGTGCTGGTGCCGTGCGTTTAGGCTGTTGGTATGCCGCTAGGGCCTTCCTATTTCCTCATTCGTCTAATACACTCACAGAGGAGGGGTCGGCGTTGTATTGCTTGTTGACGAGACGTCTACTTCCTCGAGTTTCGCGTGCGTCTTCGCCTCTGGTTGGCCTGTTTCTCACTAACAAAGATGGCGTTGTCGTGGCCGATCATTTGGCTGCCTCATGGAGTTCAGAGAGTGTCTGGAACCGCAAGTTTTCTAGTAAGGCACGCTAGATGGGAGCCATACCATTGATGCAGGAATTCACCAATTGTTGTTCGGTCATGTTTGGATCGTGACAGTCTAGCGCTTGAACCCTGAATCTCTTGACAAAATCATTTGGATGTTCGTTATCTCGTTGGAACATCCTTCATAGTTCCGAGAAGGTAACTTGCTCAGACACGAAGAAGTACTTCTTGTAGAAAGCCGTAACCATGTCACCCCAGTTGGGGATGCTGTTTTGGTGTGATGCTGTTGTACCACGTGTATGCTCTTCCGGTAAGCGACTTCGAAAACTCCCTCAGACGGAGAACGTGATTGTACTCGTGTTCGCCCAGGGACTCCAGGAATCGAGAGATATGTTCACATGCATTCCCGGTGTCGTCGTATAAAGTGAATTGAGGAGAAGAGTATCCTCTTGGAAGAGGAATTCTTTGTATTTCAGGAGGGTAAGGGGGTTGATGCTGATGCATGTCTATATCATCACTTTTGATTCGATTCCGAAGAAGTTGCTCCAAATATTCTTGCGTGACAAAATTGGACGGTTGATTTCTCTCCAATGGGGTTCTGGCGCGAGTTTCTTCGTCTGCAAAGGTATGCCCTGCTGAGGTGCCGGCGCCAGGGGTATTGAAGGTGTTCTTCAGCGACTCTGGATGTCGCGACTCCTGTGGTAACCGCTCCGTTAGGGTCTTGAGAAAGACAAGTACCTATTTCTGAGTCTAAGCCATGTCCATATAGGCTCTAGCGAGAACTTCCTGTCTTTCCATCAAATCAGCGATGGTGATATGGGGTCGGCTTCCTCTGACTTCTCCGGTTTCTCGTCCTGATGGCGAAGTAACTGGAGGTGCCATACTCGACAAAACATTAGGTGCGGTAGCAGCAGCTCTGGCCCTGGTGACTGGTGGTGTAACACCTGAAGGAGCGCTTTCCGTGCTGCTGGGATTGGTAGGCTATGTAGAAACATTAGGGGCGGCAGCAGCTTTGGACCTGGTGATTGGTGGTGTAACACCTGAAGGAGCGCTTTCCGTGCTGCTGGGATTAGTAGGTGGCGTATTGATGTTACCAGAAGGAGTGTTAGTAATAGGTACGAGTTCCGCGCTGGTGTTCTCAGGGCTTGTTTCCAACCCGGATCTGAGTTCTACCATGTTGAAATTGGAATTAAAAGGTGAAACTGGAAATTGGAAATCGATATTGCAACCGAGAGATTGATCTCCCACTGTGGTCGCCAATTGTTTGTGGGTGAAAACGGTTTCTGCTAATTTTGGTAATTTCGTGTATGGGTGAGAAACAAGTCTAAACCCTAAACGATGTACTGCACAGGAGTACTTTAGATTCGAGAGATCAATCTGTACAAATCCGGCCTAAACCAAGAAATGGCCGTTCCAAACTTGCTTCGGTCACAAAGTGAAGGAGAAGGGTTGGTCTTGGGGAAGGAAGCGAAGAGAGTGTTGAGACCATAATAGTTGATTCTGGAAGAGTACTTGTTTTACGACTTGTATCAGAAAGTAAAACGCTAGCAATGTGGAAAGCTAACAGGTGATTTCTGAGTGTTGTATTCTCCTGACCAAAAATTGTTCTTCGGTGGAAATAGGTGAGACCTATTTATACAAGTCGCAACAAAACGTACCATGGCCTCGTAAGAAGTGGAAACTGTTGAGTAAAGAAAGAGAATGGTAACGGGTAACGCCTGGAATTGATTTTTTCATAATGAAGGATACGTTTCACCATTATTTTCTATCATTACTAACCGCTTTACTCTTATGACACTTTCTTATAATGGGCGTATTGCACGCCGCATGTTGTAAACCGCCAGACCAATACCCTGATGAGCATCCCCCAGTTTGTGACATGTCTTGATGTCTCGAGTGTTTTCGTGGAAAACGTGTAGCATGTTCTTATTGTTTGGCAAGTTAAAATTGAGAGGCTTTCAGGTTCGGTGGCGACCTTCGACGGCCGAGATTTTGCATCTTGAGAGGAAGGGTAGCCGTTGATTGTGGCTACCTTCCGTTGGTAGCCAGTGTCGTGGCCACGGTGCTGGAAACCAACGCATGCTCTTGGCGTGGACAATTAGGGTGTCGTGACCAAAGAGTTGGAAACGTATCCAAAGGGTTGCCACAAGTCGTGTGGTTTGGCGGAAAGCTTGTACGGCTGAGATCTGTGTATCAGGAGGAGGGTAGCCGTTGATTGTTGCAACCTTCCGTTTGACAGCCAGCGGCATGGGGGCCTGGACGGCATGGATCGTGCATGCTCTTGGCGCGGCCAAATAAGGGTTTGGCGCAAACCGCAGAATTTTGGCATCGCAGCCAAGAGGTTGCCACAAATCGTTTGGTTTGGTGGCAAGCTTGTACGGCTGAGATTTGCTTCTCATAAGGAGGGGTAGTCGTTGATTTTTGCAACCCTTCGTTTGGAAGCCAACGACATGGAGGCATGGCCAGCATGGCTCGTGCATGCTCTTGGCGTGGCCCAAATTAGGTCTTGGCACAAACCGCGTAGTTTTGGCATCGCAGCCAAGAGGTTGCTATGCGTTTGGTGGCGAACTTGTACGACTGAGATCTTCATCTCAGGAGGAGGGATAGCCGTTGATTATTTCAACCCTCCGTTTGGCATCCAACGACATGGAGGCATGGCCGACATGGCTTTGGCATATTTTAGGCGCGGCCAAATTAAGGTTTTGGCATTGGGCCAGAAATTGCCACGTTTTTGGTGGCGAACTTGTACGGCTAAGATATGCATCTCAGAGGGAAGGGTAGCCGTTGATTGTTGCATCCCTCCATTTGACATCCAGCAGCATGGAGGCATGGCCGGCATGGCTCGTGCATGCTCTTAGCGCGGGCAAATTAGGGTTTGGCGCAAACCGCGTAATTTTGGCATCACAGCCAAGAGGTTGCCACAAATCATTTGGTTTCGTGGAAAGCTTGTACAGCTGAGATTTGCATCTCAGAAGGAGGGGTAGCCGTTGATTGTTGTAACCCTCCGTTTGGCAGCCAGCGGCATGGAGGCATGGCCAGCATGACTCCTGCATGCTCTTGGCGTGGCCCAAATTAGGGTTTGTCACAAACCGCGGAGTTTTGGCATCGCAGCCAAGAGGTTTCCATGCGTTTGGTGGCAAACTTGAACGGCTGAGATCTGCATCTCAGGAGGAGGGTTAGACGTTGATTGTTTGCAACTCTCCGTTTGGCATCCAGCGACATGGAGGCATGGCCGGCATGGCTTTGGCATGTTTTAGGCGTGGCCAAATTAGGGTTTTGGCATTGGGCCAGAAGTTGCCACGCGTTTGTGGCGAATTTGTACGGCTGAGATTTGCATCTCAGAGGGAAGGCTAGCCGTTGATTGTTGCAACCCTCCGTTTGGCATCCAGCGGCATGGAGGCATGACCGACATGGCTTTGGCATGCCGTTGGCACGGCGGTGCGGCTGGCATGGTTATGCCTTTGGCGCGTGATGGTGCGGCTGACATGGTTGGCATGCCTTTGGCGCATAGGTGTGGATGGGATGGTTGGCATGTCGTTGGCACGATGGTGCGGCTGGCACGGTTAGCATGCCTTTGGCGCGGAGGTGTGGCTGGCATGGTTGGCATGCCGTTGGAACGGTGGTGCGGATGGCATGGTTGGCATGCCTTTGGCGCGGAGGTGTGGCTGGCATGCCGTTGGCACGGTGGTGCGGCTGGCATGCCTTTGGCACGGCGGTGCGGCTGGCATGGTTATGCATTTAGCGCGTGATGGTGCGGCTGACATGGTTGGCATGCCTTTGGCGCATAGGTGTGGATGGGATGGTTGGCATGTCGTTGGCACGATGGTGCGGCTGGCATGGTTGGCATGCCTTTGGCACGGAGGTGTGGCTGGCATGGTTGGCATGCCGTTGGAACGGTGGTGCGGATGGCATGGTTGGCATGCCTTTGGCGCGGAGGTGTGGCTGGCATGCCGTTGGCACGGTGGTGCGGCTGGCATGCCTTTGGCGCGGAGGTGTGACTGGCATGCCGTTGGCACGGTGGTGTGGCTGGCATGGTTGGCATGTCTTTGGCGCGGGGGTGTGACTGGCATGGTTGGCATGTCGTTCGCACGGAGGTGCGGCTGGCATGGTTGGCATGCCTTTGGGGCGGAGGTGTGGCAGCATGCCGTTGGCACGGAGGTGTGGCTGGCATGGTTGGCATGTCTTTGGCGCGGAGGTGTGGCTGGAATGGTTAGCATGCCGTTGGCATAGTGGTGTTGCTGGCATGGTTGGCATGCCTTTGGCGCGGAGGTGTGGCTGGCATGGGTGGCATGCCGTTGGCACGGTGGTGCGGTTGGCACGGTTGGCATGCCTTTGGCGCGGAGGTGTGGCTGGCATGGTTGGCATGCCGTTGGCACGGTGGTGCGGCTGGCATGCCTTTGGCGCGGAGGTGTGGCTGGCATGCCGTTGGCACGGTGGTGTGGCTGGAATGGTTGGCATGCCTTTGGCGCGGGGGTGTGGCTGGCATGGTTGGCATGCCGTTGGCACGGAGATGCGGCTGGCATGGTTGGCGTGCCTTTGGCGCGGAGGTGCGGCTGGCATGGTTGGCATGCCTTTGGCGCGGAGATGTGGCTGGCATTGTTGGCATTCCGTTGGCGCGGAGGTGCGGCTGTCATGGTTGGCATGGCGTTTGCACGGTGGGGCGGCTGGCATGGTTGGCATGCCTTTGGTGCGGAGGTTTGGCTGGCATGCCGTTGGCACACTTGGCTAGCATGCGCGGCTGGCATGTGCGGAGACAATGCCAGTCGATACTTGAGGGTTCTGTCGTGGAACATAGCGTATAGATATATAAAAAAAAAGGTACCCTGGTAAATTTCTCGTAGACGTATTGAAAGGCTCAATAAATGTGCTAGTGGAGATATTGGTACTCACGACTCCGTTTCCTTACAGAGTGACGTCACGTCAGACTAAGGTTTTACGATTTTAACCCTAACCTAAAAACCACCATCAACTAGCGCGTTTGAATGCACACTAAAAAGTTGTTTTTCGACTTCTGGAAGTCAGAAAGTCAGAAATCAGTTTGACAATAATATTTCGGAACAACTTATAAAAGCAGAAAAGTCAGTTTTTGGTGAAGCAAAATAGTTTTGTTTCTGACTTCTGCTTATGATTTCTATTTTTGGAAAAACAAATACCAGAAACAAATTTGTATCCATGCGCCATATAGTAAATGTTATCAAACCTAACAAATATAGATTTATTTTTTATTTTTTTGTTTTGTTATGGTTGTGCGAAGAACTTTGAAACTCAACCCCGACTATTGTCAAGACTGAAGAGATCCAAATAATTGGACGTGGCAGACCCTCAAATCTCGAAGGATTATTTATCTTATTTACCATTACCACAATCGTCTTTGGAGTCGTGGGGCCACTAAGTTTTACTGGTCAAATCTCGGCCGTATGGTCCATCTTAGTGTGTGTCGATGTCACTGAGTGATTTATTACCATACTTTGTAATATCAGCCATGAAAAGAAAACTACAGAAAGCAAGATGATGTGAAAGAGTAATTGAGTAAAACCAAACAAAGCTACTAGCATAATAGAAATGCAGAATAGGATTGGGTCGTCAGTCGTGTAAGCAAGTTGAAATGCAGCTCCATCCTTTTCAGCAAGTTGATAAAAAGCAATGAGAAATTGTTAATAATCTGATATCTTTCTTTCTTATTATCCTCTTAACACTTTTACAATCATTTATATATATATGATTCATACTTGGGAAAGAAATAACTTCCTAATACGACTCTATCTCTAGATCAATATAAAGAGTCCTAATCAAAGTACATTCCATACCCATCTCGGATTCTCGGATTTGTTACCGAGTTTAGAAGTCTTATTATATAAGACTCTCCTAAACAATCTCTAAGAGACGTGTATAACTGAGACTTTCCTAATCAGTCTCAACTTTCCTAGTCAGTCTCAACACCGTGTCTCAATACTCAGTCTCAACTTTCCTAATCAGTCTCAACTTTCTCAACACCGTGTCTCAATACCCCCCCCCCCCCCCTTCAAGACGGAGCATGCCGGTCACAAATGCCCATCTTGGATAAAATAGCATGGAACTGAGCTTTTCCCAATGACTTTATGAATATATCCGCCAACTGCATTGTGGTAGGAGTATAAGAAGGTAGAATAATCTTTTGTATTACCGCATCCCTTACTAGATGACAGTCCACTTCAATATGTTTTGTTCTTTCATGAAAAACAGGGTTCTTCGCAATATATAAAGCTGATTGACTATCGCAAAGAAGACTCATCGCTTGTGTATGATAAACCCTCAAATCACTGAGTAATTGTTTCAACCATTTCAATTCACATGTAGCCGCCGCCATGGAACGATATTCTGCTTCAGCCGAGCTACGAGACACAGTTTGTTGCTTCTTAGTCTTCCAAGATACTGGCGAATCTCCAAGACAAATAAACCATCCCGTCAGTGAACGCCTAGTTAAAGGACAACTTGCCCAATCTGAATCACACCAACCTCTCAAGGTTAAACTACTATCAGAGCGCAACAGAATTCCTTGTCCAGGATTCTTTTTCAAATATCTAACCACACGAAGTGCTGCTTCCCAATGCTCTATTTTAGGTCGTTGCATAAACTGAGATAAGATATGCACTGAGTAAGCAAGATCTGGTCTGGTGACAGATAAATATATCAAACGTCCAACCAATCTTCTATACTTTTCTACATCATAAAGCAAATCTCCTGTTGCTAAAGCAAGACGATGATTGGTTTCAATAGGAAATACTGCAGGTTTCGCACCCAATAAACCTGCCTCCATTATAATATCCAACGCATATTTCCTCTGGCATATGTAGAAACCTTGTTTACTACGAGCCACTTCCAAACCTAGGAAGTATTTTAACTTTCCTAAATCTTTCATCTTAAAGCATTGACCCAAGTAGGCTTTAAATTGTGTAAGCGCAACTAGATCATTCCCTGCAATAATCAAATCATCAACATACACCAGCACATTAAGTTGCATCTTTCCCTTCATCATAGTAAAGAGAGAATAATCTGAGTACGATTGCCGAAACCCATAATTCTTCAATGCAGTTGATAGCTTCGCAAACCAACACCGCGGTGCTTGTTTTCGGCCATACAACGATTTCTTCATCTTACACACCATATTCGGATTACCCTTAGCAAATCCTGGTGGTATTTTCATATATACTTCCTCTTCCAAATCTCCATGTAGGAACGCATTATGCACATCCATCTGATGCACATACCACTGTTTAGTTGCAGCTACAGCCAAGAACATACGAACAGTTGTCATCTTTGCCACTGGTGCAAACGTCTCATTGTAATCTAATCTTTCAACTTGATGATTTCCAAAAATCACAAGTCTCGCCTTTAAACGCACCAAATTCCCGTTTTCATCATATTTTTCCGTATATATCCAGTTACTTCCTAAAGCTTTCTTACCAGGTGGCAATTCTGTTAGATCCCATGTGCCTTGTTCTTCTAAGGCCCGTATTTCTTCCGCCATTGCTTTCCTCCAACCTGGATGTTTCATTGCCTCTCTGAAATTCCTCGGCTCAGACTTTGCAGATAATGCAGCAATATAATTTTATGCATGTCAGAAAACCTGTCACAACTAACATAATATGTCAAAGGATAAGGTGTACCTGAGGATGATGACTGTGATGATTGAGAGTGAGATGGACTATTTTCTCTAATGGTGTGTGTCACAAAACCCTTTAGCCTACTCGAGGAAATCTTCTGACGCTTCCCCTTACCTAAATCTTCATTCACAACAGCAGCATCTGTGGCTTGTCCATCATTGTTCACAACTGTCTGACTTTCTGACGCTGTAGTCTGACGCTGAACAGCTACATCTTCAGCAGGTGTTGCAGTTTGCACTGCGATATCTTCATCTGTCTGTCGCTGTTTTTCTGCAGTTTCTTCACCGCCAGCGGATAGGTACTCTTCATCATCACTCCACTCTTCACCATCACGGTCAGTCTCAGTTGTAGTCCCAGCAACATCAGTCGCTATATGACTTCTAGAGCTCCCAATCATGTCCGTCTCAACTGTTTTACCATTCAACTCAGTCTTAAATGGAAATTGTGTCTCATAGAATTTCACGTCTCGAGACACCATAAATTTTCTTGTGTCTAGATCATAAACTTGCCATGCCTTCTTACCATATGGATAGCCAAGAAACACACACCTCCGTCCTCGACTAGCAAACTTATCTCCTTTACTATTTTGATCATGTACATAGCACAAACACCCAAACACCTTCAACTGTTTATATATAGGTGGTTTTCCAAACAATACTTCATATGGTGTTTTATTATTTAGGATGGGTGTAGGCGTACGATTTATCAAGTACGCTGCTGTCAATGCACACTCTCCCCATAACCATTTCGGCAAGCTTGCTTGAAATCTTAAATCCCTTGCTACATTCATTATATGTTGATGTTTTCTCTCTACTCTTCCATTTTGTTGAGGAGTACCTACACATGACGTCTCAAAGACTATTCCATTAGTCTTAAAATAACCACGCAATGCATTAAATTCCGTTCCATTATCACTTCTAACAATTTTAATATCTTTGTTAAATTGACGCTTCACAAGAGCAACAAATTCACGAAATATTGATTCAACTCTGTTTTATTCTGAATTAAATAAATCCAAACACCTCTTGAAAAATCATCCACTATTGTCAGAAAATATTGAGCTCCACATGATGAATGGATCTTATAAGGACCCCATAAATCTATGAACTAAATCAAAAATACAATCTGATTTACTCAAACTACTAGAAAAACTGCTTCTACGATGCTTTGCCCGGGGCAAATATCACAAGCATCATTCTTTTTGATTAATCTACTCACACCTTGCAACTTCTGCAAAACTTTCTCTGAAGGGTGTCCCATACGTTGATGCCACAACTCATATGTATCTTCACGCACAGCCATAACTTCAACATGCGGCACACCACAGAAAATATATAGTCCACCTTGTCTCTCAGCCACTCCAATCATCCTCCTCGTAGACCGGTCCTGTATAAGACATAATTTGTTAGTACACTGAATAATACAACTCATCTCATCAATAAGTTGTGTGACTGAAATTAGGTTACAGGTTATCTTTGGCACATAAAGCACGTTTTCAAGTTTCAATCCACCAGGAAGAATCACAGTTCCTATTTTCTCAGAGGATGCATACTTTCCATCAGGCAATCCAACGAACATGCCCTAATATCTCTTACATTTATCATGTTAAGAAGTTCATACGTAACATGGTTTGTTGCTCCTGTGTCAACAATCCAAGATGTTTCATTCTTTTTACCTTGTAGATGAGAACCCGACTTTCTTGAGTTTAAAAACTCCATCACCTGTTGACTGTGCTGTGTAACTCCTACTAGACACGCTTCATCAGCTGATGACGTACCAGTACTCTTTTGCTGTTGAAACATGCAGGTTATGAGCACGGACAGGATTCCCTCCTTGTCCTCTACCTCCTCTTCCAGCACGTCCTCTTCCTCCAGTTCTTCCTCCTCTGCCATTCTTTGGTCTGTCTCCCCACCATTCTGGATATCCAATGATCTTAAAACATCCATCATCTGAGTGTCCTTGTCTGCTGCAAGTTTTGCAGTACTTGGTGGGATCATAAGCACTATTAAGTAGGCGTTGATCAGCTTGCACTTTGAAGGCCATAATATTCCCTGCATCTCTGTAGGTACTACTCCATCTCCAATCTTCAGGCGTTCTGAGTTCACAATGGTTTGATACGCAACATCTACAGACGGCAATGGTTCCCTTGCAAGCAATTGTTCACGCAAAGAACTGTATACAGAATCTAACCCAATAAGAAAATAGTGCAAGAAATCTTCTTCTCTTAACATACTTACCTGAGATGCAATATTACATGTACATTGTCCACACTTGCATTGCGGTATCTTCATATAAGTCACCATCTCATCCCATATTTTGTTCAATCTGCCAAAATATATAGCAACTCCCTCTGTTTTCTTCTGTTTACAGTCACTTAAAGATGCTTTTAGTTGACATATTCTTGTTCCACTAACAACACAAAATCTTCTCTTCAGGTGTGACCATAATAGACTTGCATCCTCATAATCTCCCAAGGTTGATCTTACCGACAACTCCAACGTGTTACCAATCCATGACACCAACGTTGATTGCACTGCTATCCATTCTTCTAACTGATCTGGATCTTCAGGTCGCTTGATGGTTCCATCAATGAAGCCATATTTTCTCTTGGCTATCAGCGATCTTCTTATGGCTCTAGCCCATTCATCATAATTATTCCCTCTCATAACTATTGGAGTGATGATAGTTCCTGGTCCATCACTCGATCCTAGATGATATACAGGATTCTTCTTCTGTGTATCATATTCCATCATCTTCCCTTTTGATGATTCAATCTCATTGACCATCTTTAGTTTTTTTTTTTTTTTTTAGGTTTCAAAACTGGCTCTCGATGCCATGTTAAGAATCTGATATCTTTCTTTCTTATTATCCTCTTAACACTTTTACAATCATTTATATATATATGATTCATACTTGGGAAAGAAATAACTTCCTAATACGACTCTATCTCTAGATCAATATAAAGAGTCCTAATCAAAGTACATTCCATACACATCCCGGATTCTCGGATTTGTTACCGAGTTTAGAAGTCTTATTATATAGGACTCTCCTAAACAATCTCTAAGAGACGTGTATAACTGAGACTTTCCTAATCAGTCTCAACACCGTGTCTCAATACTCAGTCTCAACTTTCCTAATCAGTCTCAACTTTCTCAACACCGTGTCTCAATAGAAATTCATGAAGTCAAATGATTCCCCACTAAAACAAATGAAAAAGAAAGGTTCTAATCATTCTCTTTCTTGCGAGAAATCAACTCCGAAAAGAGCAACGGAGACATTATACAATGAACAGAGGAAAAGGACCACGTCTACAGCAGTCGTATTTTATAAATTTGGATACTTCATTTTCGTCACCACTGTTGTATTTATAAATTTTCTTGATCGATTTTCCATTCTCATCAGTACAGAAATTTTCTTAATTTGATTTTAATATTTCACATATACAACAAATAAATCAAAAGTTAATGATTTTGTCCCCCGTCTTGCTTGATCAGCTCAGATGACCAATTGGCCTCTCTGTAAGTCAACTCCTCCATTCAAGCGTTTTTTTCACCTAAACCCGATTGTTTTGCGAGACTCATGTCTGAAACGTTTTTCATTGTATTAGATATAAGACAATTCTATTTAAGCATATACCGCAACTCTATAATACTCATTAGCATAAATCACTGAAAAATAAATAAAAAAAAATCATGTTTCTACAATTCTTATCCCAGCTGCTGATTATCATCATCTGTTGCCGGGCCACATTCGTTTTATCATCGTCGTCATTCTTTCGGACAAAGCCTGGTTGCCAATCTAGATGCGGAAACATTAGCATTCCTTACCCCTTTGGAATGGTATCATCATCTTCATCAGGTAGCGATTGTTCCATTGATGGAGCACTTGGGAGCTATGGTTTCAGCATTTACTGTAATACCACTTATGATCCTCCAAAACCCTTCTTGGTATCGGGCAGAGGTAAATATGAACAGTTCTATGCTTTAATGGGTGGAACTGTGGAATGGGACCTTGAAATTCTAAGTATCGACGAGTCAGAAATTCGGCTCAAAACATGGCAAACCACCATATGTTTTGATAAATTTGGTACTTTGCTAACATCTTTCAAGCGCTTTGTGTTTGTCGATTTCACTAGGAGTCCGTTCACATTTTCCAATACCAAAAACAGAGTCTTCGCGGTCGGCTGTGATACATCTGGTTTTATCTTTATGAATGATCATGTCAGAAATTATACAAGACAATGTGATTCAGTATGTGATAGCAGGGAAAATGTGTTAGATCAAGCAGGTTCTTGCACTGGTAGTGGGTGTTGCCAAATTGAATTCCCCAAGGGTCAAACACAATTTTCAGGAATAGGGATGAGCTCATTCAATCACACTCAGGTGTGGACTTTCAATCCTTGTAGTTCAATATTTATGGCTGAGAAGGATCATTACAAGTTCAATCCTGCAACTGATCTTCTAAACCCTCCAAGAAACATTTCCCTAATCTATAAGGAAGGGAATAAAGACGTGCCAATACCTGTTGTGCTTAATTGGGCAATAGGGAATAAGACATGCGAAGAAGCTCAAAAAAACCTGGCCACTTTTGTATGTCATCAGGAATACAACAGTTCCTGCATCAATTCTGACAATGGTCTTGGATATCGTTGCACTTGCAATAAAGGTTACGAGGGGAACCCTTATTTCAGTCCTGGATGTCAAGGTACCATTTATATCATATACATGCTTGATTTTTTTACTAGGGAGTAGGGAATTATATATGCATGATTGATTAATCCCACTGGCCTAGTGTGCAATGAAGTGTTTTTAGGTATATGGATAGTAGCCAAGGTATTATTGCCAATACTCATAGTGCTTAGCATGCTAAATAATCTTCTATTCCTCTACAAGCAGACTGTTGTTTTGAGCTAACTAAATGCAAGTTATATATACTACTGTCTGCTCTATTCCCTCTACCAGCATATAAAACTTGCCAACTAGACCCTCAAGCCAAAATGTGCCCTAGGTATTTCATTTATGTACCAGTTCAGGCGACCAAAAACTTGCATTTGCTGACAGTATAAGAATAGATTGATGTAGTAGAAATATATTTCCTTGTCTTTGCTTCTAATTGACGATGTTATTTATTCCTGATTATGAGGGGCTCTTTAGACGTGAATGAGTGTGAAGATCCAAAAAACAACCCCTGTGAAGGGGATTGCACAAATGTTGTTGGGAGTTATGGTTGTACATGTCCAAAAGGCAGTTCTGGAGATGGAAGGAAAGATGGAAATGGTTGCACACCCAACAAAGAATTTCCTATCATAAAAGTTGCTGTTGGTATGATCAAGTTACCTTATTAAATAGACCAGCATACATGATCTAGCTATGCGCTTTGACTACATCAATTAGCTAACTTCATGTTGATGGTGCAGGTACCGGGGTAGCCTTCCTGTCTTTAATTATTGTCAGTTCTTGGTTATTTCTAGCCATAAGGAAAAGAAAGTTAGCCAAGCTCAAAGATAAATTCTTTCTACAGAATGGTGGTTTACAACTACAAAAACAAATATGCTCACATGAAAATGGCGTGCAATCAACGCAGATATTTACAGCAAAAGAGCTAGAAAAAGCTACTAACAATTACGACAAGAATCTAATACTCGGACGAGGAGGCTTTGGTACAGTTTACAAGGGAACTTTATCTGATAATCGGGTAGTTGCTATTAAGAAGTCCAAAATAGTTGACCAAAGCCAGATTGAGCAATTCATCAATGAGGTTGTCATTCTAACTCAAGTCCACCATCGAAACGTGGTAAAACTATTGGGATGTTGTTTGGAAACTGAAGTCCCGCTGCTTGTGTATGAATATGTTTCCAATGGCCCACTCTCCCATCATCTCTATCACAAGGTTAATGGATTTTCTTCTATTTCTTGGGAAGGTCGTTTGAGGATTGCAGCTGAAACTGCCTCAGCACTTGGATATTTGCATTCTGCTGCCGGTGTACCGGTTATCCACCGAGATATGAAGTCGGCCAACATCCTTTTGGACGAAAATTACACAGCGAAAGTATCAGATTTTGGAGCATCAATGTTGGTTCCTCTTGACCAAACCCAAGTGACCACATTAGTACAAGGCACGATTGGATATCTGGATCCAGAGTACTTTCTAACCAGCCAATTGACAGAGAAAAGTGATGTTTACAGTTTTGGTGTTGTTCTTGTTGAGCTTTTAACAGGAGAAAAACCATTACTTCTTGATAGATCTGAAGAACAACGAAATTTTACTACGTATTACATATCATCATTGGGAGATAGAAGAATGTTCGAGCTTCTTGATGCTCGAGTTTTGAATGAGGGACAGGAAGATCAAATTCTTATAGTAGCAAAGCTCGCAGAAAGATGTCTAAACATGGAAGGTAAAAATAGGCCTACGATGGTTGAAGTAGCAGCGGAGCTAGAAGGTTTGAGGAGGATGCTAGATATACAGACACCTGGGATTAATTATCGTCATCCAAATCATGGTGATGGTAATGAGAAAACTAACGAACTTGAGGCAGGTGATCTTTACCCTGTGCCATTAACTGCTGATCCGTATATGGAGACAAATATGACTATGTCTATGAACATCCCACCGTGAGTGTACTTATATTTGTCAGTTGTGGATGATATGTAATAATTCAAATGGGTACGTGAAAACGTTCTGTAGGTACTGTCAAACACTCTTTTTTTTTTCTAATGGTCAAACAGATTCTTTTCTTACTCCCCAACAGCAGCTTTTTGCCTTGCATTAAGTATGTCATCAAATTAAATCTTTCGAGCAGCCAAAGTAAAGCCGGTTCTGCATTTAGTCAAGACAGAATGTACGATTTTGTCAGCCAGTCAAAATCACGAATCAATGGAAGTGAGCAACCACTTTTTATTTATTTATTTATTTTTGATTGATAATTACCATTTTCCTTTTCTTTTTGAATGAAAGGCAGGATATTATTAGAGAAAAACTAACCAATCCATAATTAAGCCATATAATATAACCAAGTCAAATCTTATCTATCAATCTAGCTCCTCCAAACTAAATGAATTGCCACTTGATTTAAAATTATATATGTATTATATATGTAAAGAAAATTCTACAAAGTAGAACTAAATTGTAAATTAGTTGCGAGGGCTGGGAGAAGAAGAGGAAGTGGCTACATCTCAGTTACAAGTGGAAATTTCAGAAATTAGTTGCACAAAAATCGTCATCGTCCAAGCCAAATTTGGGTTCAATTCGTAAATTTAGCTCGAAAGCTAAAGCTACAAGGTTATATCCTAATGGCACGCTAAGTACAAGAATGAAAATTTTTCCGAAAGATTAGAATGATCCTTATAAGATTTCAGATCCAAGTCTCAAGGAGTTAGCTACTCTTATGGGATTTGGCTTCCCGTCTTCGAAGACTGATTGTCATGAAATGCTTAACGAACTTTAGAAAAATCATGAAGGCTTAACTATCGTGGATGAAGAGGACTAGAGGAGTCTCTTATTTGATAGTATCCCGTTAGTTGTTATGCACTATAGCCTGTTTTTAAAATGTAGTCTTCGTGTACTTGCAGGAAATCCTACAACCACGCTCTTGATGAAATTTATAGAAGAACTCAAGTAATCATCATAAAATTCATAAGAACATTCATTGGATCTTTAGTTTAGATACAAAATAACAAGAAAACTCTAATTTGGAGAACAAACAATTTTTCTCTCTCCTAAATTCCTTGTCTAAATTCTCAAAAAGATCTCTCTCAATACAAGGTCGCTCGGTCCCTTATATAGGGATTTACATAGTGGATTACAGCTAATAAAGCCCTTATCTTCGGATCTGGCGTGCATCGTTAACGCACACTTACATTGACTCTTCTCGCACGTATTCTTAACATCGCATGACTCTTCACACTTTTCTCGTGACTAAACTGACGCCATCTGTTGCGTCATTCTGGATACACTACATGCGGTTGTCTTCGCTCAGTCCTGACGGTCGTTATTTCGCATATCTTATAGGTGTGCGGTATTTTACTCTTACATTTTACCTCTTCTCATATCGTTCTTTTGATATGAGAAGAGGCAAAATGCGGTTGTCTTCGCTCAGTCCTGACGGGAATATGAAAAGGTGAGCGATATGAGAAACCCCAATCTACTCTGCCGCATCCGTTCACCTTTTCATATTCCCGTATACACGTACTAATTTTCTCTCCTTTTTACCGGCACGTTCAAATTTAACCGGTCATCATTTTCATCTATTTATTAACCAAGCTTGAAGAGAGATAATTTTTTCTTTTTTATTTCGTCTTCCCTTCTCGTTTCTGTGAATCCTCTGCAAATCTTCATCTTCTTCAAATTTCTTCATCTTCATCTTTTGAGATCTCAAACTTGATTCTGCTGCTGTTTCTATGGATTCTCATAAAAGGTTTGATTGCGATTTTATTGATCTTTTCTTTCTTTCTGATTATGCTGAAACTGATCTTTTCAATCTTCTTGTTAGAATCATAGTACTAATTTGTTGTTATATTAATTCCCATACTGGTTCTGTTTCAGCAAAAGTTCGCCATACCAAATTTATAATTCCCAATCCTAATTCTTCTTCAAGTTTGAAAGACAAAGAATCTCTCAAGAGGAAACCATCGCATAACAAAGGAGTAAGAAATACTTTTTCTTTTATGAAACAATATTGTTGCCTCTGTTTCTTATCTGCGTTGTTATTCGCAGGATTCCGAGTGTGAGACGGTTGGCGGTAAGAAGTTGAAGACTAAAAGAGTTCGCAAAGGCCCCACACTCAACAAGGGTCTCATCATTCCTGAGTTTGATCGTAAGGAAGTCGAGGTCCCTTCTCGCTTTAATGTTGATACTCTTACACAAAGCTTGATTGCCTCTGCTTCTTTGGATATAACTGCTTCTCTAAACGAAGTTTTTTCTGCTAAGGAATTTGTGTCAATTGATCATGCGGTGAAGGAAATTTCTGCTCCTCCAACTGTAACCGCACCATCAGTGAATCAGACTGTCTCTACCTTTGTGAATGTTCCATTGTTTGCGAACATTCCCGCTTCTGTAGAGAACATCGCACCTATGGAAAATGTTACTCCTGTAAAGAATATTAATGCCCATGCATCTATGAGTATCACTTCCTCTACTTCTGTTCCTTCTTCTTCTAAATTTGCCTCCCCTTCGTTGGAGTCCATATCTGTCTATAAGGGAGTCTTAGAGGGAGTAGATCATGCTTATCAAGCTTTATCTGATATTATCAATGCCGCTCAGTCGTCCATTACTAACCCCTTTAAATTCGCATCTGTGATGCTCTAAGTAAGTTATTGTGCGGTTTTCCGCCAAACAAGGAAACAAGGAGCGAGATCTTCTCTCATATTGACCCAAGCGTTCATATCGCTATTGATCTTTTGGTGAATGTTCTTGCCCGTATATCTTTTTTATATGAATCCTTTTACTACATATTCACGCTTGCCTTGTTTATCTTTTAGGAATCTCACCGCCGGATGATCTTAACTGAGAGATATTTTGAATCTACCAATTCTGTGCTACAACTCGCTTTAGAGAAAGAAGTTAATAAGTTAAAGGGGAGCTCCAAACTGTAACTCTAGAATGCGAAAGTCTTCGCAACAAGAATCAAGAACTTAGAGGTGCAACTCTCTTCACTCTTATTAGCCCCTTTAGAAGTAATTTATCTTTTTTGCTCCATGTTTTTTGAATTTCCTCGTTCGCACATTAAGATTTAAATCATAAGCGCGTTTTGGAGAGGTATTTTCAATTTGCCGCTGAAGATGCTCGCACTGACAATGAGAAGTTGCTGACCCAAATAAACCAGTTACATAACGAGCATTCGTATTCTCTTAACCAGATTGAAAATCTAACAAATGATAATGTGCATTTAACTCAACAGTGTGAGACATTGGGTTCCCAGATTTCCCATCTGTCTAAATTGTTATATAGTTCTGATTTAAAACATCAAACTTTGTCAGATAAGAATCAAGGTTCATCCATTGAGAAACGGTCTTTCTTAAAGAAAGAAGCAATTTTTTCGCATCAATATCTTGTCCTCCAGAAAATTTGTGATAACCAAGAGCAATCTCTTCGTACGTTAAGGAATCATATTGATGAATCAACAAAGACATTAACCGCTCAAAATGAAAAGATTATTCAAAGTAAGATAAATTTGACCGTGAAGATGAACCAACTTCAAGAACAACACGCGCAGTTAAAAGATTCTCATGATTCCCTTATGAAAGATAAGGCTTTTATTTCTTTGGATGAGAAGAAAATTCGTTCTCTCTTTAAAGGTTTGGTTGGTGATGATTTTGATGAGTCTATGGAAAATATGATGAATAGTGGTTTTGCGTTAGCTCAATATCTCATTTCGCAGAGGGAAGGTAGTCACGTGGAGCTGAATGCCTCAATTTACTTGCAATTTTTGATTATTATTTAAATCTTTTCCTTACGAAAACTTCGCTCTGGTTATGATTCTGAAAGCTTCGCTTTTGCAGAATCTGAGAAGCTGCATCAATCTACCATTTCTCAATTGAGGTCTGATCTGGCTAAGGCTCGTAAAGAACGTGCGAAATTCTCAATTGCTCTTACTTCTTCTCGTGATCGATCAGAGAGGAGATGCTCGTATCTTCAAAACTTCATGGAGGTTGGTACAAGAAACGCCGAGAAGGTTGTCGCTCGTGATGCTCATATTAAGGCTCAAACTCTTGTGAACAAAATTCTCCTTGAGAGATCACTTCCTTTAGTGACTGTTCCACCTCTTGATATAAGCGATGACGAGCAGCTTCCTGATCCTGACAGTGATTATGAGCATGTGAGCGATGAGGAGGAAGATCTTGAAGTTCCCCTTCAAGAAAACCAACTTGAAAAGGATGGATCTGATGAAGTGTTTTCCAAAGATCCTAACAGCGAGATCAACGTTGATGCTTTTGTGGTTGATCAAGATATGCCTTCCAATGATGCTTAGCTTTTTCTTTTATGTCTTTGCAAATGTATTTTGGTTTGCTCGAAACATACTCCCGTTTTTTTCGTTCATTTCTTGATAAGGAAGATAATATATTATTTATGTTAATTCCCATACTTGCCCCTTATTATATTCCTTGTAAGAAATGTGTGAGTAATTCTGTGCGCCTTACTTCTTTTTTAATTTGTCCTGCAAAACAATGTTAATGCGAAGTTTAATTTTCTCATGAGGTCTTATTTTGCCTTCCTAATTAAAGGTCTTATTTTTCCTAGTTTATTGCTTCTGTGCGACGAGATCGCAGGCGGTCTTTACACTTTCATGCAATGACCCATTGATCTCGCCTTATCATCTTCTTGTATTATTGCCTCAGCAGGTTTTATTTCCGCGCAAATACGACAAGCCTCAATACTCCCTTGAGTAAAAAGCCTCATGATATTTATGTCTTTTGACACAATTCAGCTCCCTAATGGAGGGTGTCGTCCTTATATTCCCCCTGATTTCCGCTTCAAGGAGGCTTACGCCTACCGGGTTAGGGTGGGATCCTCCCATCCAGTGATGCAACAACCAGTTGTTTTCGGGGCCTCTTATCCCTCTTCCGATATGTCTTATGTTTACAAGACCGCACCCTAAGTGGGGTTTCTTCGGACCGAGTGCATCATAGTCAAGACTTGTCAAGAGCGGCCAGGTACGCTCCAGACGCCCCAGGCACTCTTGACTCAACCGTATACCTCGGCGCCTTGATCGAGTTTCTGCACTTCCTAGGAGAGACCTTATCACCTTAATCTTTCGATTTAGGCGCCTCTCCTGGATTGGCTTTTATTTCACCCCCAAATCTCCATGACTCAAGCTCCAGGGTCGATGTAGCTTTCGCTTGAGCCATGCTAACTAGGTTTTCGCAATTGTGACGTGTGTTAGATCTTATTATTGCCTCTTTATTTATGCAAACTAGGGTGCACGCCACAATTTTATTCCTAGCATCCCTAATTGGAGTCTTTACTTCTGATGCCTTCTATTAAGATCTTATTTTTTCCTTTTTGAGAATTATGTTTAAAAAAGAGAAATCTTCAAATTTATTCATATGTTTGAGTAATCTATCTTTGTTGAATCTTTATAAATTAGCATCTTCCGCTTCACATACTTTACTTTTAGTTACATGGGATTGTTTTCTGCATGTGTGCGACCATTACCGCATGATTTATGGATAGTACTTCTTTAAATATAATCTGTTCCATGGATGTTCAAGCTTGCGACTAGTATTCCTCCCTTTAGGGTCCATCAACTCATACGCTCCATGCCAAACTATTCTCTTTATTATGTATGGTCCATCCCATCTTTTTTCCAGCTTTCCATCCCTTCCTTTCTGATAGGACGGTATTTCTCGCAACACTAGCTCTCCTGGATGAAAGTCTCTTTCTTTAACGCGCTTGTTATATTCTTGAGCTATCCTTTGTTGGTAATTTTCCACATGTTGCAAAGAAATTTCTCTACTTTCTTCTAAATCATCAAGTTTTTTTAAAATCAAATCCGTGCTTAAATTCTTTTCCCATGCTTCTTTCTCAGTTGTAGGAATGATGACCTCAGTTGGTAACACCGCCTCAACTTCATATGTCAGGCAAAAGGGTGACATTCCTGTAGCTTTTCTTTTGGTTGTTATGTATGCCCATATTGCATTATGCACTTGTTCGTACCACCCTTTCTTGTGTCCTTCCAACTTCTTCTTCAGTAAATCTACGATTGTCTTATTAGTTGCCTCTGCTTGTCCATTACTCTGGGGATACAAAGGAGTGGATTTTCCGCTTTGTATTTTGAATGCATTAAGTAGCATTTCTATGTTTTCTCCTTCAAACTGTTTTACATTATCGGAAACTAGCTGTCGAGGATTCCGAATCTACAAATGATATTCTCAAATATGAATGTGAATATATATTTATCTCGAATATGCTGCACCCCTTTCACCTCTGCCCACTTTGTAAAATAATATAAGCCCCACTTTCCAAATGGCCACATACTTGTTGATGAGCTCAGTTCCCTCCTGGTGCATGTATTTTCTTTCCATGACGTTGACATTCTTCGCACCGCCTTGATACTTCTTTCGCGTCTTCATGCATGTAGGGCCAGTAATATCCTTGTATCTTTGTTATGTATGCCAAATATCTGCCTCCACTATGGTCCCCAACATCCCCGTAGTGTAATGCCTTCAAAATTTCCATACCCTCTTTTCGCGTTAAACATCTAAGCGATGGTCCATGGAATGATCTTCGATATAATACACCATCTCTTAGTTCGTAGTTTTTCGCTCGACTCTTTAACTTGTGTGCCTTCAATATATTTCTTGGAACTTCTCCATTCTCCAAATATAAATGTAGTTGGGTTATCCAGTCTGCGGCTTTGTTCACTTTCTCTTCTTCTGCATTTTCTACTATCATTACATCTGCATCATCTTCTTCTTCCTTCTTGATAGAGGGTGAAAAGAGCTTCTGTATCTTTATACACCTCGCGATTGGATCTACCATCATAGATGGAATAAAATAAAATTCATATGATAATCTATTATCTTTCCTTGATATGTGTCTCCAACTTATTTTTGAAATTTGTGTTGATAGCTCCGCAACAAGTTTCTTGTACTTATGTAGGGATGGTTCATTGGTGCTATATGTCCCTTCTATTTGGCGAATAACCAATTGTGAATCACTAGTTATCCGTGCATCTTCTAATTTCATTTCAACTTCCAACTGCAATGCGTGCACCACCTCTTCATATTCGGTTTCATTATTGGTGGACGCGAACTCCAGCCTAAATGAGTATGCCATTCTCGCTCCCGCTGGCGAGATAAAAACTATTCCAATTCCATTTCCTTCTCCATTCTATGATCCATCCACTAGTATCTCTCATATACTATGATATGTCAAAAAGTCTTTAGGTTCACATGCTCTTCATCTACATCCATCATTTCTTCCACACCTTTGTCTTCTTCTAATGGGAACTCTGCCAAGAAATCTGCGATAACTTGCGACTTTGGTGAAGATAATATTTCATACTTGATCTCAAAGTGCCCTACTTGTGCGTTCCATCTTTCGATTCTTCCTGATCTTTTTGAATTTTTCATTACTGACTCTATTGGTACTCTTGTTAATACCTTAATCTTATGGGCTTGAAAATTGATACGAAGCTTTTGTGTTGCATAAACCAGTGCTAGGATTAGCTTTTTGATCTTTGAATAGTTTTTCTCTGCGGCATTGTACGTTTTGCTTATGTAGTATATCGACTTTTCTACTCCTTGATCCAAACGTAGCAGTACAGCACTTAATGCGTGCGGTGTTGATGCCAAATATGTCAGTAATTCTTCTCCTGGTTCCGCTTTCTGCAGAATAGATAAATTCATTAAGTGGTTCTTTATATTTTGCAGCTCTTTGTCACAGTCGTCTGTCCATTTGAATTTGGTCCCCTTCTTTAGGATGTCGAAGAAGTGTTTGCACTTATCTGATGGACGCGAAATAAACCGCCCTAATGAAGCTAGGAGTCCATCCAATTTTTGTACATCTTTCAACGCAACAGGTGTTGGCATGTCACGAACCGCTTGTACCTTTTCTGGGTCGACTTCTATTCTTTCCTTTGATACAATGTATGCTAAGAATTTTCCTGATGCGACTCCGAAAATGCACTTCTCTGGATTTATCTTGGTGTTGAATTTTCGCATCTGTTCAAAGATTTCTCTCAAGTTTTCAACATGATCTTCGGCTTTTTTACTTTTCACCAACATGTCATCCACGCATACTTCTAATGTTGTATGTATCCATTTTGCAAATACTTTTTCTACCATTCTTTGGTATGTCGCACCTGCATTTTTCAAACCGAAAGGCATTTTTGTATAGCAATATAATCCTCTGGGTGCGAAAAAAGCAGTATGTTCTTGATCTTCTTCCTCCAGAGGAATTTGATTGTAACCTTTATATCCGTCCATCATTGATAACCTGTCATTTCCTGACGTCGCTTCAACCATCTGTGGTATATCTGGTAATGAAAAATTGTCCTTTGGACATGCTTTGTTTAAGTCACTGAAGTCGATGAAAATCCTTATTCCATTATTCTTCTTCGGCACCACCACCATATTCGCTATCCACTCTGGGTATTTTGCTGGTCTTATAATTCTGCCTCAAGCATCTTCTGTGGCTCTTCTTCTATCTGAGGATGATATGTTGTTGTTATATTTTTTATCCTCTGCTTAAATGGTCATGCATTCTTGTTGATGTCCAACTTATGACACGCCATAGAAGGATCCATTCCTGGCATTTCTTCCATGCTCCATGCGAAGATGTCTTTATATTCGCGTAAAATGTTGATAGTTCTTTCTTCTTCTTCCTTCCCCATCTTGGTCCCAATTTTTAACATTTTTGGTTCTTCTGTTGTTTCAACATTTATTTATTTTGTCGGTTCTGATGCGGCAAAATTCGCTTTTGATTCTCCTAACGGTGTTGGCTCTTTTATTTTATGCATCGGTTCTCCTTCTTTGTCTGGAATTTCGCTTGGTATTCCCTTTCCTTCTTGTGATCTTATCATGTATATTCTGAATTCTTTTTCCTTCTTTAATTCTTTTGCTCTTCTCCAGCGATCTTTTCGCTTCCGTCCGCGTCCTTCATAGTTTCTTACATCTATCTGGTTGCAGATCTTCGCACTCTTAGTATTTCCTTTGATTTCTCCTATTCCGCTTGGTAGTGGGAACCTTATATATTGATGAAGAATCGATGCTACGGATTTTATCGCATGTATCCATGGTCGTCCCAAGAGCATATTGTAATGTGATTCCACATCAACCACGCACAATGTCACCTGTGTTTCAATTTCTTCCAACAGTATTCGCGCGGTTATCTCTCCTTTTGGCTTTGTTTTTGTTTTATTAAAACCATGGATGTGATAAGTTGAGCAGGTCATATCCGCATCCTTATATCCCATTCCTTCGAATGCGTGGTAGAATAATATATCTACCGAATTCCCGTGTCTACCAAGGTTCTATCTATCGCCCATTCATCTGAAAATTTCGCTTCCGTATTTCTTTCTTTTCGCGCTGCAGTTACTGTAACTACCAAAGGATTTGTGTTCCTTAAGTTTTCTTCCGGTATCTCCTTTGATTGTAATGTTATCTTCTGATTTTCCCAATCCTTCAAGGGGGGTAGATTTTCTACCGTCATAATTTTCTTTCCTTCAAAATAACGCTTGTGTATTTTCCCTGTGGTTCCTTCATGGAAATCATTGACAATTGTTTTGGTTATTAGGTTACACTGTAATCTCCTGCTACCTTCTCTTGCTTTGATGATGTTGATCGTTTCTGCTTATTCGTCTCTTGTTTTAGCACCTTTTTGGTTTTTGTAATTTTTCTTTTGTTGGATCTGTTCTCGGATTTGCTGTAGGTTGCTTTTCGATTTGTCCATTCTTGCTGATTTAACAATTTTATGCTTATTTCTTGTTAAGATAAGATCTTCCTTTGGTAACAAATTTCTTCTTAATGAAGAATCACTAACCACCTCAGATTTTCTTTTAAATTAGATTCACCAACAGGGTATATCATTCTGAACTGTGTTATTGCGCCAAAATGTAGTTGCAGGAAATCCTACAACCACACCCTTGATGAAATCTATAGAAGAACCCATGTAATCATCATAAAATTCATAAGAACATTCATTGGATCTTTAGTTTGGATACAAAATAAAAAGAAAACTCTAACTTGGAGAACAAACAATCTTTCTCTCTCCTAAATTCCTTGTCTAAACTCTCAAAAAGATCTCTCTCAATACAAGGTCGCTCGGTCCCTTATATAGGGATTTACATAGTGGATGACAGCTAATAAAGTCCTTATTTTCGGATCTGGCATGGTCATTAACGCATGCTTACATTGACTCTTTTCTCACGTGCTCTATAACATCGCATGGATGTTCACACTTTTCTCGTGACTAAACTGATGTCATCTGTTGCGTTATTCTGGATACACTGCATGCGGTTGTTTTCGCTCAGTCCTGACGGTCGTTATTTCACATATCTAATAGGTGTGTGGTATTTTACTCCTACACTTCAAGTTCGCCAAGTTGTTTCTTGTTGACCTTCTTCCGTCCTTGGAGAACTTCGAATTTTTTTTCCTTTTGTGCTTTCTTTGTTCTTTGGGCTTTTGCTCACCCTTAATTGTTATTGCCTTCACACGTCTTGTCTGCTTTCTATTAAATTTAATTTTGCCGATCAAAAAAAAATCCCACAACTACACCTAAATAATGATAATAACACAAAGCTTAAGTCATATTGATCAACTCAAACACTAATGATATTATTCACCACTTTGACACTTATATGATCATATAAAAGTCTTCTATTATGAATACTTTTTGTTCTTACAATGGACTCGAACTAAGATTTATACACAACAATGGAAAATATAAAGATACAAGCTAAATTTTAAGTGGAACTTGTTTTCTTTCTATGTTGATAATTTTCTTAGCATATCTCTGTTCACCTCTCTCTGTCTCTATCATTTATGAGTCCTTATATAGGTAAACTTATCAATAAAAAACAACTTTAGTTCACGTGCAATATCTCAGTTGACTGATTCTATTTCAGTCTGTCTTATATGTCAGGCTTTTGAGAACTGTCCATGTCAGTCGCACTGATGCTTGGTTCTTCACGCTCCTTTTGGAAAATTCAGTGTTCGTGTTATCCTTTCGAGTGACTATTTGTTCGTGCTTCATTATTGTTCTCGCGTGACTACTATTTGCCTTTTTTTCTGGTGATTACCATGTCTTTGTGTTTAAGGTTGTTTTTCTTAGGGCGAAGTTGTTAATGGTCTTGCGCGACATTTCATCCCCCACATTTTGCCTCTTCTCGCATTGTTCTTCTGCAAGTGGAATGATGCGAGAATTCTTGGTTGATCTTCGCTCTAGCCAAGTCTTTTCGTCATCCTTTATCCGACATTTCTCCGTGTTTTCCGTATGATTTCCACGGTTGACACATCAATGCCTTGGTTCTTGACCGGCTACCGCTTAACTGGTTCATTCACTCTAATAAATACTTTTTAGAATAAGATTTATTCATTTTACTTTATTTTTCTCTTTTCTTTTCGAAGAACCTGTTTTTATTTGTTTCTGATAGATTCATCATCATGTCGAGCCAATCTGTCGTTCCTTCTTCTATTTTTTTAGGGGTATATTGGCAAGCAAACTAGAATATAACATATCGATAAATCCTTGCCTTGGAATTTTACAAATTTTATTTCGTTGGAAAGATTTTAAACGGATCTATTCTATGAGTACAAACAACAATATCAAATTTAGAGTTTTTACAAAAAATACGGAGGTGTCTCCTTTTAGGCACAATTTTTGAAAATTGAATGCATAGACACTACGGAAACCACCACAAAGGATGCATAACATATTATGCAGTCATATTCTGGTTTATGCATCAACTAATTTTCTGTTGCAACTAATAAAACGATGTAGTACCTCTGATTCAAGAAAAGTGATACTTTCACTTTAGACACAATTTTAGAAAATTAAATGCATAGCTATTATGCAACCACCACAAAGGATTTATAACACATTATGCAACCATATTTTGGTCTATGCATCGATTAATTTTCCGTTTCAGAAAAGTGATACTTTCACTCCGTTTCTGGAAAAAATATACTTTCACTTTGTTTCAGGAAAAATGATACACCTTTTTAATTTCCCTCCGTTATAGGAAAAGTGATACTTTCACTTTTTCAATTTAGCCAATTTATACAAAAGTGAAATTATGAAAATATCATTTTTTCTGAAACAGAGGTAATACATGCCTACCCGGCAGAAATGGTTATGTATTTCATTTATTTTCGGTGGACCCATCCCACCGTGGAAGCGGTCCTCTAGTTATTTTTCTCCACTCATTGCTAGAAGCTACCTTTTAAAGACTAATTAACTACAACGACGCAAGTAGGGGAGGCTAAGGTGGGCTTTAGCCCACCCAATTTTTTTTGAAAGTTCTCCTAAACCCTTATAATTATCATGAAATTTATATTTAGCCCCCCTCTAAACTTAGATTAGCCTACTAGTAGTAGTAAGAAAAACCTATTAGACCGGGTCTTATGGGAATGTCCAAGGGCTTCCCAACCCAAAAAACCGTGGCCAAAAGGGGTGCTTCCCGCAAGGGTTTCCTAGTGTGCAGGAATCCCAGCGGGAAGACTCCGAGAATGGCTAATGGTTAGCCGTTTCCAAAAAGCAGAAAACAGTCATCCATTAACCGTTGTTTGTTTCAAAAACGGTGAACCATGATCCGTTCTTGATGAACGGCTAACCATTGACCGTTATTTATTTCTTGGAACGGTTAATGGCTAGCCGTTCCTTGACCTTTTTTCTTTTACACTCCCTTTACACTAATTTGCAGTTTACGTTTTTTTTACGATTAATGGTTATACTGTATTTGTTTTGAGATTTGTTGTGGTAATATTTATTATCAGTAGTGTTGGATGTACATGTGTAAAGGTGCATCTTTACACATACTCGGACGTAATGTTAGCCTCGGATTCTTATCATCATCAACGCACTGTTAGCCTCGGATTTTATCATCACCAACGCACTGTTAGCCTCGGATTTTATCATCATCAACGCACTGTTAGCATCGGATTCTTATCTTTAATTGATATCTTATTCAGATCGATATCACTTTATCTTTATCAACAACGGGGATTTCTCTAATAAATCCCAATCAAAATTTTTACAAACACAATTCATTAACCATTCAAAGAGACACCTACCTTGAAGCATAATATAATTTTCGAAATATGCCGAGTCACGAATGAATTCTAGCAGGAAAGGAAAATAGATAGTGTGTGTCGAGGCAAACCAAATTTTTCCACTCTCTTTTCTTGATGACCATTCCGCAATGCAGTGCCCTTGGATGTATTCGAAGTCCCCACAGAGAGGTTGTACAGGCATCAAAATGTTACTCGAGACGGAAACAGGACAAAGTAGGTACTTGTGTTGCCAATTCGATAATTGTCGTGAAAAACCACAGTGGTTGGAAGATGCAATCAATGATGATATAAAGGTAGATGAACTCTGCAAAAACTTCAAAGACAAAGGGATAATTAACGTTGAACATAAAAAGGTTGCCTCATGCCCAATACCTGATTGTAATTTTGTTATGAAACTCCATCGTTCTAAAGCTAAGAACACCTACGGTGAACATTTTTGGAAATGTCCCGGTTGTCAGTTGGTGGAATAGGCTGAGTAAGTTTTAATTATGTTGCTCGATAAAAAAATTTTCTTTGGGTAGCTATTATGTGTTTATGATGTAATGTTTAATTATGTGTTTTAGTTAGTTCAATTTTAGTTTATTACGTAATGTTTATGTTTTATTTCTATGTTCTGTTTACAATGTCTATGTACTCTCCATAATTCAATGTCTTTGATGTCATCCAAATAGTAGGTGTCTCTTTAAACAGTTGGTGGCTTTCATAAAAAAAATAAGGACGTCTATTATTATTAAGATTCGAAATTTTATTTTCAAAAATTTGCAGGCTTTTTTTAAAATTTGTCATTGCCTTGTCACACATCAACCAAATAAGTAAAGTTTGTGACCGACAGTAACATTATTTTTCTTATGTTGATCAGAATTACTTGGTAGTGTGTGGATGGGAGTGATTTTGATGACCTGATATGTTGAAGGACGATGGAACAAAGGATTTTTTATTTGGTGTGCATTATTTAGAGGCTACACAGTCTTTTAAGAGATGAAAAGGCCTCTATAGATAAGTATGAACCATCCATTTATTAAAGAAAAAGAAAATCAGTTTAATGCAACAGACAAACATTGTCAGAAGTTATTATTCATGGATACTGCTGGTTTGAAAAGAAATGTCACTGCACATCAATAGAAAAATAATGTCAGAAGGCATTATTCATGGATACTATAGATTTGAAAAGAAATGTCGTTGCACATCAACAAACAAACAATTTCAGAAGTTATTATTCATGGATATTATAAAATTTAAAAGAAATGTCACTTCCCATGAAAATTTAAAATCTATTCTAACAAAGAAAAGCACAAAAATTTCATACATTTTTAAAGCGAGTTTAATACATATTATAAAAGAGTCTAATACATATTAAAACAACAACAAAGTCATACAACTATGTTTCTGGGAAGAAATCAAATGACCTTTTTTGTGTATTCTCAACCTGGGTATCAACAACAAACTTCATATCTGTGTTTAAATCCATATTACTGTTCAAGTAAGGATTTTCTTCTTGACTTAATCTTGGGATTGAGTAGGTAGGACTAATACCGGCGTCCCTGACAACCGGGTGATACCATGTTCCATGATCATCCAAACTATAAGTAGCTTGACGCTTACGGCTACACTCATCAGAACCACCTAAGCCCAAGATACGAAATGTCCCGTGCAGAGAAGCTTCTTCTTGGGATTGTTCAGTGCTAAAAGCACTAGAAGATGTAACGCTAGTATCGGAAGGGCCATATATAAAACGGTCATACAATAGTTGCTCGAGTGCATCATTCTTTTCAAAACTTTGTTGTGCCAAGCATTTCCACTTATCCTATTACATTATCGATTCGTAAATAAAAAACTACAAGAAATATTTATATTTATACTAATAATTTACCAAAATAAGGTGTATTAGTAACTAACCTCGGTGCCATGGATGTTACTCCAATCACGACGATGGGTGATATTTGAAAGATGATGTATTTTACGTATTCCCTCCGAGTTGACATACGGAAATGACCACTCTACTGTAGGAAATATACATGGCGTCTCCGGTTGGGTATAGACAAATGTTTCTGCAAACTGACTTGGAGCAGGTACATTAGGAACGTAACGAGAGCTTCCAATGTTACCAATACCAACCTCTTCGTGGTTTTGAACACGATTCAAATCTGGAAACAAAGGACCCATGTTGACAGTTTTCCACCAACATACATATTCGGTTTCATCTTCTTCTGTGTAATGAACCCCTTCTCTTATATCCTCACTTCTAATGATTGAAAAATCAGGAGGCGGACAAGGAATTGAAATTATACCTAATACCTGCCTAAAACATCTCTCCCCGAGATAAATGACCTCATCTTTCGTATCCACTACTCCCCTAAAATATAATCTTTTTCGACTAACCTCCCTTGCGAAAACTACTTCCTCATCTTCATAGTGGGCATTCAATACCCATGGTTGCTAAACAACTGCTTCAGGTGACAGTCTCAGATCCATCTGTCTTTTAGCATTGTTCACAGAATGTTTCCCGGAGTCTGATTGTTTCACACCCTCTATATGGGTGAAACATATTAATCGCAGGGTACATTTGTTCCGGGTCGAATGGCCCAAATTTTAGTAATGGTTGACAATTACGAAAGTAAATATAGTACCAATACTCTAATATCATCCACATTGCTTCCATGTTATTATCAACATCACTAGAAACCTTGTCCAAGTTGTTCAACAGTCTACCATAAATAAATGAACCCCAATCAAACCTACCAAGATTTTGTAAGCTTTCTGAATCTCCCAAAACAACCAACCATGCTTTTGAAGCGTTAGAGGAAGTCGTTCCGGTGAATACTTGACCAATAACCCAAAGAATAAAATCCTAGTCAATTCCTCCCAGACCTCAGAGTTGTCCATGCCTTTCCTACTGTTTATATAAGATGAAAGGTGGGAGAGACATACAACCGAGGATTTACTATCCTATGGTTTTTTAGAATTCCTGGCTTGTCCAGGGGGGGGATTCAGCATCATCTTCCATATTTGCAGATGGACTATTTAGGTTGGCGATCACACCACTAAAGTACAAATCATCTAAACTTTCATAATATTCTCTGGTTAACCTCTTAGAGTAATTTATAGGCTCACCCTTACCTATAGCAATTCCAGTTAACATTACAAAGTCTAAAGGTGTCAATCCTATTTCAATCCCAGGAAATGGAAAGTCTTGGTTTTGTATGCCACCATCTAGCTACTAGAGCATTTGTGAGTTGCACATCAGAATTCTTAAAATTAAACGAAAATATCTTCGAAAAGTCACAATTATCTAATACCTGAAGTGCGCGTGGATTATTACATACAACGATATCATAATAATCCTTAAGGATTCCCCAACTAGTCTGCATTTTCATCCTCGGTGCATCTATACCGGATGTATGACCATCTTTATCTTTTACGGACAACTTTTGGTCCGTCGGGGACTCCATATCATTATCTAAATGCACCAAACAAACAAATATAAACGTATGAAAATCACCAAACAAATGTAAACCTCTTGGAGGAAAAACTTAATTCCATACTCAAAACCATATCTTACTAATAAATTTGGGATATGAATTGTGTATTATCCAAATTACGAGACATGCAACATAATTAGGATACATAATTAGGATTATTTAACCTCAAATGTCACTACAATTCTACCATGTTCATCTAAAACTAACCAATCAACCATGTTCATGAACAAGTATCAAAAATTTGGGATGTTAATTAAATTTTAAACAAACACAAAGCAGTAACTAATAGGTGTGGCATTCGATTAGTGTTAGTAACCTATCAATCTTGCACAATTAATCTTAATTGAAAAGGAAATCGGAAAGTAGGGTTTTAGGTTAAATTAGTTTACCCTTAAGGATTGAGTGGTTAAAACCCCTTCAAAACGCCTTCAAATCAATTCCAACTTCGAATGCACCCTTTGTTCCACAAACCCAAACAAAAAAATGGAAGAAAACGATGTTTTTTTATTTTTAATGGAGGGGAAAAAGAAGAACTTGGTGTCTGAAAAAAAAAATGAAAGAACCAAAAAACTCGACAGAGTTCTCTGGATGTTTTAGGGTAAATAGGGGAATGCCTAATGGTTAGCCGGTTCAATCGATTTTGACCGGTCAAAATAAAGAGAACGGTTAACCATTAACCGTTTCCTATTAAACGGACGATTAGTGACCGTTATATGAAGAACGGATGAATGTCTGTTTTTTTCTCATAAAACGGCTAACAGTTAACCGCTCCAGAAAGTCTCTGGGAAAAACCGCAACACCCATACCCTTTCCAGGCTGATGTGTAAAGTGGGTAGGGAAGTGGCTGGGAAGCACCACTAGACCCAGTCTTATAATCTGCTTGAATGCGTGGCATATAACATTCTCTCCGTTTTCTCTATGTTTTTTGTTTCGATAAACACATGTCTGTAAGTTTGGCTATGAGAGATATATAGATAGTTCTAGATATATTAGCCAATTGTATTTTTAAATGTGACAGTCATTTCTTTAAAGAAATAGACAAAATTCGAGAAATATGAATCAAAGAAATAGACAAAATTCCAAAATTTTGAAGCAGCGTATAGCCGCCTAAAATATTATTATGTATACCTTATACAAAAGGCTTGTCAATGAAATTTTCCCCATTAAGATAAATGTTTAGATCCATTTCTAATTTTAGGTATTTTTGGTGGTTTTATTGCACCTATCATTATTGTAATTAACTACTCCTGAGAAGTTTAGTAGCACATTTTTATTCTAACCCACCCCTACATAGATTCCTGGTTCCGTTATTAAATTCGTTATACCGTGAATAGAGTAATCTTTAAAGGTCAGATAAAATTCCATATGAATATGGAAAGATAGACAATTTTATTATGCACACGTCAAAGTGCGGAGGTGCTTGGATAAGGTAGTCATTCCTCCTCCAAAAAGAACTAAGTTAGGACCCAAAACTGCACTGTGTTTTAACAGGGTATCCTAAGTGCACTATACTACATATAATTTTTTGGTTGTGAGTTCGGATTTTTGTGACATTGGTATGGATAATTTAATGAAACCCACCACTACCTGCAAGAAATGAATTGGGAGCTACTCCACAGCTTTCCAGGCTAAAATTCAGATGTCAATATTCCTCGGCGAGGGTTAAACCAATGAGTCGTATACACCTGGTGGATGCATTTACTGATTCGAGCAATCTTCAGTTGACCTCATCTTATTTTTCAATCTTTAATGTGGTTATGCTTGCCACGTACAATATATTTTCAAGTGAATTTCCATCAGAAATCATGGTAACTTGAATTCTGAAACACGCCATGGAAATGTTCTAGGGACTACAATCTCTAACATCTTGTTCATGGGCAAACATGTTATCAAACACAACCCAAGTTCAACCTGAGTTTTATTTAAAGTTCAGGAGAATACGATATAACCCAATCATTAAAATCTAAAGATTTTAAAGACCGTATACAAAGTCAAATACGGCTTTACTGTAAAGGTAGAGCCGTGCAGATGCATATGCACCTTCGCACGTTAATTGCTTTCATCTTTTCTTATTCAGGATAGACAATAATAGGAGGTACCAATTTATTCCAGGATGTACCAAATTTTGTATAGGACAAAATATTCTTCACCTTCGGAATGGTACGCCCTAAACAAATGGGTACCCTATTAGCAGCAACGGGTATACAAACCTGAAGGCCGTATTCGCAGGTTGATTTAGTCAGTCAGGTGGAGTCTTAGGTCAACGGTCAAGTGAATACGCATGTCCTGGCATCATCTACCAGTCAGTCTAGCTCCTCCGACAAAAAAAAAATAGAACTCAAAATCAGATTCCCTTCAAATTTCATTTCATATATGAAATTTTTTACAAATTGAACTCATCAACCCATTCAACTATACGATATCTGAATGTTAATGCCATCTCTCTTTTTTCTAAGAAAGAGAACGGAGCGGTATAATCTACTAATTATGCCTAAATGGCTATCAGTCCAAGTGATCTTCTGTTGGAGCCTGTTAATGTTTGTAGGGTTGGAAGCGGTTACTACATCATTAGCAGTCCAGATAAAGCCTGGGTGCCCTATCCGTTTGGTATATATGATGCTGCAGGTGGGGAAGAATGCTCCATTAATGGAGTTGGGTATGGATACGGTATAACCTGCAATACTTCTTATGATCCTCCGAAACCCTTCCTAGGCACAGGAAATATTGAAATTTTAAGTATATCAGATTCCGAAATCCGAGTTAGAAGTAACCAGGTAGCCACAGCTTGTTTCACCGAGTCCGGGGTGCTGATAGGGAGTGAGCCTCCTGGTCGTGCAAAGAACATAATAGCGTACAGTCTGAATGGCACTTCTTTTACATTCTCATACACCAAAAACAGATTATTTTCTATCGGGTGTGATACAGCCAACTCTTTCTTAGGTATCAGTGTGGATCGTAACAACAGTGAACACCAGTACTCAAGCCTATGCAGTTCCCAATGTGATAGCAGCGAAGCAATTATAGAAGGATCTTGTGCTGGAAGCGGTTGTTTCCAGTTGACAATTCCCAAGGGAACAAATCTATTCGGTGCAAGAGTTTTCAGCTATGATAACCACACAAAAATCTGGTCTTTTGATCATTGTGGTTACACATTAATGGCCGAGCAAGATCAGTACACCTTCCGTGCATCTGTTCTTCTACTTCCCTCCACTGATTTTATTGCTAAAGGAAAATATATGCCAATTGTTATTGATTGGGAAATAGGGAATAGGACGTGTGAAGAAGCAGAGACAGACTTGGGCACTTTCGCGTGCCAAAACAACAGCAAGTGTATCAATTCTGATAACAATCATGGATATCGTTGTACTTGCTATGATGGTTACGAAGGAAATCCTTACCTCAGTCCTGGATGTCAAGGTACTTAGCCGAGTGTATAATTCTTTTCACCTACAATGTTTTTTTTCATCTTAATTTGATTAAGCATACAAATGAACTAAGCAGCGTGATTGCTTGAAAACAGACATAGATGAGTGTGAAGATCCAAACAACAATTGTGAAGGGATTTGCACCAACACAGAAGGGAGTTACATATGTTCTTGTCCCATCGGCAGTCCTGGAGATGGGAGAAAGGATGGGCGTGGTTGCGTTATGAAACAAGCAGTTCCAATACTAAAGCTTACTCTTGGTAATTAATTTCCACTACACTTTGCTAATTTTACATGTGCCCAATAATTACTTAAATAAATACATGAACGGTAAATCCGCAGGTATTGGCCTAGGACTACTGTTTTTACTAGTTGGTGCTTCTTGGTTATACTTGACCATAAGGAAAAGAAAACAGATGCAACTCAAGGTAAGGTTCTTCGAGAAAAATGGGGGTTTGCTGCTAAAACAAAATATACCCACAGACGAAGGTGGTGTTGAATCAACTAGGATCTATACAGCACAAGAGCTCGGATTGGCAACCAACAATTATGATAAAAGTCGGGTGCTGGGAGAAGGAGGCTATGGTACAGTATACAAGGGAATTTTATCAGATAACCGGGAAGTAGCCATTAAGAAATCCAAAATAGTTGACCAGAGTCAGATTCAACAATTCATAAATGAGGTTATTATTCTAACTCAGATTAATCATCGAAATGTAGTAAAACTCTTGGTGTGTTGTTTAGAGACTAAAGTTCCTTTGCTTGTCTATGAGTATGTCTCAAATGGCACCCTTTTTCAAGATATCCATTACAATAAAAGCGAGGCATCTTCGATTTCATGGCATAACCGTTTGAGGATTGCTACTGAAACTGCCAGTGCAATTGCATATTTGCACTCTGCCGCTTCTACACCAATCATTCACAGAGATATCAAGTCGGCTAATATTTTACTAGACGAAAATTACACTGCAAAAGTATCTGATTTTGGAGCATCAAGGTTGATCCCTTTGGATCAAAACGAAATAGTGACACTCGTTCAGGGGACCTTAGGATACTTGGATCCTGACTACTTCAAGACCAGTCAGTTGACGGAGAAGAGTGATGTTTATAGTTTCGGCGTTGTTCTGATTGAACTATTAACAGGAGAAAAGCCTGTTTCTTTTGAGAGATCTGAAGAGCAAAGAAATCTTGCATCATTTTTCGTTTCAAAAATGGAAGATGAAAATGCTCTATTTCAACTTCTTGACGCTCAAGTGTTTAACGAGGAAAACAGGGAGCAAATCCTTGACGTTGTGGAGCTTGCAAAAAGATGTGTTGCATTGAAGAGTGAAGTTAGACCTACAATGAAACAAGTTGTAGCGGAGCTTGACAAAATAGCAAGTCATAAAGGTCATACGAGGTTGGTACCGTCAGAACCAACGGATCTGTGTAGCGTGCCAATGATCTATTCCACCGTCTTTGATTCTGGACAATATAGTCCGGACAACAGCAGTACCATAGTGTCAATAGGTCGTGGTGGTTAAGCATTGTTTGATTGTTGATTTTTCCTTTTTCTGGCTATGTTGTATACTTTGTATCAAACAACAAATTAGCTATATGCGAAATCAAAATTGATATGGATGCTCCTTGTAATTGTTAGAATGCAACCAATTTGTTTCATTTATGAGTGCTCTCCGTAACGGGGAGAATGTAATAGACAGGCAATGAATATGTAAGTTTCTTTGAATCCTTCCACCATCCGTACTCCACTGGTCAGCTTACGGAGGGCCAGGTGCTTTTGAGTATTTCTTGTTTCTTTCAACGGAGAAAGAAAGGTAAAGTTGACTGCTTTTGGCCTGACCAAGACTTCAACTACCAATTAGAATGACATCGTAGTTTTTTTTGTTTTTGTTTTGGTAAACAGAATGAAATCGTAGTTAAATTGGAGAAAAATATGACATTTAAGTCACAATCAGCAGAAGAATAAAAGTATCGAAGAAAGAATTGCGGCACTTAATAAAAGAGGAGGATTTAAGTTAATGGCCGGCTTCCATGAAAATGTTATATTTGCATTATCATCTTCCTCAAAGATAGTAGTTTATTTAAATGGATCTATGGACTAGATCAAAATAAAAAGTTCAAAGTTCAAACCTTGTTGAATCTTAATACCTTCTCGTCCAATAAATAAACTTTTGTGACCCTATGAAGTTCGAACAGCTGCGTCTAATTGGTCTAAACCTTCTACCTGGCTCTTGCCATGCCATAGTCGAGACCGACGTCTAGCTTGTTTCCAGCCCTCGTCTAATAATATACTATAAGCTACCGTAGTACCTGATAAAAGTTCAGGTCAAACCATTACCTGTATATGTTTAGTCTCCAAAAAATTTCACCACCACTTCAGCCCCAACAATCACAACTAGTACGATTTAAAAGAAAGTAATAATGTTTCTACGATTCTTATTCCAACTGATGATGATAATCATTTGTTGCCGGACAACATCCATGTTTTCATCATCGTCATTCTTTCAGACAAAGCCTGGTTGTCAATCTACATGCGGGGACGTTAGCATTCCTTACCCATTTGGAATGATATCATCATCATCTGATAGCGAGTGTTCCATTGATAGCGCACTTGGGAGTTATGGTTTCACCATTAACTGCAATGCCACTTATGATCCTCCAAAACCATTCTTATTATCCGGTGCAGGTTTTGCTCAACAGTTTTTCGTTCTCATGAGTGGTGCTATAGAATTTGACCTTGAAATTCTAAGCATATCAGAATCAGAAATTCGCCTTAAAACCTGGCAAACCACCACATGTTACAGTAAATCTGGTGTTTTGGTGACATATTCAAGAGACTACGTGTATGTTAATTTTTCTGGGAGCCCATTTACATTTTCGGAAACCAAAAACAGAGTCTTCGCAGTCGGCTGTCATACATCTGCATTTGCCATTACGGCTGATCATGTCAAAAATTATACAAGACGGTGTGTACCAAAATGTGATAGTAGGGAAAACGTGTTGGATCAAGAAGGTTCTTGCACTGGCAGTGGGTGTTGCAAAATTGAATTGCCCAAGGGGCAAACAAGTTTTATAGGTTTGGCTACCAGCCCGCATAATCATACAGAGGTCTGGTCTTTCAATCCTTGTAGCTCTATATTCATGGCTGAGCAAGACCTTTACAAGTTCAATCCAGCAACTGATCTTCTAAAACCTCCCAAAAATATTTCCTTAGTTTACAAGGGAATAAAGATGTACCAATACCTGTTGTGCTTAATTGGGCAATAGGGAAGAAGACGTGTGAAGAAGCACAGAAAGACCTGGCCGCTTTTGCATGTCATCAGGACTACAATAGTTCCTGTATCAATTCCGACAACGGTCTTGGATATCTTTGTTCTTGCAATAAAGGTTATGAGGGGAATCCTTATTTCAGCCCTGGATGCCAAGGTAACACCACTTTATTTGATATGAGCATGATTATTACTACAGAACTAGTTGACCATTTCATTTTTGTACCAGTTATATTTCCTTAATTTTCTTCATTTTTTCTACTTGATGATTTATTTATTCGTGATTGTGAGCGGCTCGGCAGACGTTAACGAGTGTGAAGATCCAACAAACAACCCTTGTGAAGGCATTTGCACAAATATTGTTGGGAGTTTCAGTTGTGCTTGTCCAAAAGGCAGTTCTGGTGATGGAAGGAAAGATGGAAGTGGTTGTACACTCAAGAATCGAGAATTTTCTATCATAAAAGTTGTTATTGGTATGATCGATACCCCTTGCTACCATAGACTGATACACATATTTTAGTTCGTTTCAACTACTTTAGCTCATTGAAAAGGCTCTTGTTGAATGTGCAGGTATAGGGGTAGCCTTTGTGTCTTTAGTCATTGCTAGTTCTTGGTTATTCATGGCTATCAAGGAAAGGAAGTTAACCAAGCTTAAAGAGAAATTCTTTCAACAGAATGGTGGTTTACAACTACAACTACAAATAGGCTCACATGAAAATGGTATGGAATTAATGCAGATATTTACAGCAAAGCAACTAGAAAAAGCCACCAACAATTACAACAAGAATCTAATACTGGGACAAGGAGGCTTTGGTACGATTTACAAGGGAATTTTATTTGATAATCCGGTTGTTGCTATTAAGAAGTCTAAAATAGTTGACCAAAGCCAGATTGAGCAATTCATCAATGAGGTTGTCATTCTAACTCAAATTCACCATCGGAATGTCGTAAAACTATTGGGCTGTTGCTTGGAAACTGAAGCTCCATTGCTGGTGTATGAATATGTTTCCAATGGCACCCTCTTCCACCATATCCATCACAAGGTTGGTGGAGTTTCTTCCATTTCCTGGGAAAGTCGCTTGAGGATCGCAGCTGAAACTGCCTCCGCACTTGGGTATTTGCACTCTTCACCATCTATACCAGTTATCCATAGAGATATGAAGTCGACCAACATACTTTTGGACGAAAATTACACTGTGAAAGTATCAGATTTTGGAGCGTCAATGTTGGTTCCGTTGGATCGAACCCAAATTACCACACTAGTACAGGGCACCATTGGATATCTGGATCCAGAGTACTTCCATACCGGTCAATTAACAGAAAAGAGTGATGTTTACAGTTTCGGTGTTGTTCTTGTTGAGCTTTTAACAGGAGAAAAACCACTAAATCTTGAAAGATCTGAAGAACAACGAAATTTTACAACGTATTTCATTTCGTTATTGGGAGATAGAAGACTGTTTGAGCTTCTTGATGCTCGAGTTTCGAAGGAGGGAAGACAGGATCAAATTGTTATAATTGCAAAGCTCGCAGAAAAATGTCTAAACATCGAAGGTAAAGAAAGGCCTAAGAAGGTAGAAGTAGCAGTGGAGCTAGAAGGTTTGATAAGGACGCTAGAGACACAGACACCTGGGAGTACTGATTATCGTAAACCAAGTCATGATAAAGAGAAAAGTGACGTACTTGAGACGGTAGACCTGTATCCTGTGCCATTAATTGTTGATCAGTATATGGAGACAGATATGACTATGTCTAGGAACATCCGACCATGAGTGTACGTATTTATGTTAGTGATGTGTAATAAATCAAATGAGCACGCATTTTTTGTTACTTGTAGAAGCTAAATTCCAACTTGAGGAATTAGCACATTCGAATCCTTGACCTGCACAAACCGCCTGATTGCCACCATTACATGCTAGATACTTTCTAATTTCTAGTTGTACACCTCCACTAATCAAACATTGAAGTCACTGCAGTTCATAGATACAGTTATGATACGTCAATCATCTACTATCGCCATTATCTAATGAAGCTACCAGGATATCTGTATGCACTTGCACCACTTTCCAAGCCAAATTCATGTGTCGCTGCTCGGTGAGGCTTGCACCAACCGCTAACCAAATAATATATATCCCTCCAATCATGCCATGAGTCTTCTTATATATCCGGCCGGATGCATTTATGTCTTCGATCGAGCTCATATTCATAATTGGATCTTCAATAAATGTGACTATTTTCAAGTGACTTTTTTGTCCAACCTTCTTTCCCGCAAACTTGTTTGTTTGAAACCTGTATAAGATTATGGTAAGGAGGGTGTTGTTTTACAAGGCTTAATCGGGGCCTCACCAAATTTATACCCACGCCAGAAAAGTTATGGGGCTTCCAAAATGATGGTGAAAGTACCATTTTATCCTTCTCAGAAAAATAATCTCACTAAAACTAAAGCTAGGCCCCCATTTCAATCTAACACAAAATCTTTCTTCTTCTCCTCTCCGCCTCCCTCTATCAGTTCTTCATCCTCCACTAACGGCCGTGGAGAATTTTTTTTCATCTGATTCATCGTCGATGCGAAAACATTAATCGACGATTAACTTCTTCTACAAACATGGCACGTACGAAGACGACTGTGAGACTAGCCAATCAAATTCCCAATCTCGTTGATACCGTTAAAGCGGCGAAGGAGTATTCGAGTACAAGTAAGAAATCAAAACCTCCGGACAAACAAATGGCTCCAATTAGATGGTATGTCCTTTAAAACCCTCAACTCTAACTTGGGTTGCGGTTTAATTTGATGTTCTGCTGAAAATTAGGGTTTGAATCGGAGAAATTGATTTCTCAGAATGGTAGTCGTTAATCATAAGTTTGAATGTCTAACGGTTTTTCATCTTTGCTTAACGATGTTTCATGTTTGGTTAACGATTTTTGATATGCATGTTGGACTTTGGAGAAATCGTCAACTATTAGGGTGGCGGAGAAAACGATTCCTGCTGTAAGTTTTCTTTTTTAGGTTAGAATCGTTAACCAATTGTTTTTTGTTAACGATTTTTGACATGCATGTTGGAATCATCAAGAAATCGTTAACCAATTGTTTAGGTGAAAACGAACCCTGTGTGACTTATTATGACGACCATTTTAATTAATCAACGACTCTGTGATTTTTCAAACCACCACTATGTCCCAAATAATGAAAAAGTCGTCCACATTATTGGAATAAGTTAACGACTTTTGTGGACGACCAATTTTAGAAGTAAACGACTCTGCACCACACATATTTGGTCTTTTGTCTATAAAATAGGAAGAATCGTTAAGAAAAATTGCTTGAATCGTTAAGCATTAACTGAAAATAGTTAATGATATACATGGAGTCGTTAGTTTTTGCAAGAGTCGTTTATTTTAGGAATTTTTTCTGACGACTCTTAAATATTTTTATTGTTGGCCTTTCAGTAACAAGAATAAAAAGGATAAGAATGTCTTGGTAACTCCTCCATCTAGACCTCCCCGCAACCAAAAATACCTAAATGCGGGTCTATTACGAGGAAAAACACCGAGTGAGGTAGTCCTAATTATCCGCCAACCTAGAGAACCATGTGCTGATTCCTCTAGATCGCCGTCTTCATCATCTGTTGTTATATCTACAACCCCAAGCGATGAAGAATAAGAAGTCGTGGAACATGAAGAAATTCCTTTAGTATGTGAATATGATGCTTATGATGATGAGGAGGATGGTGATCAAGGTAATGGTGGTGATGGAGGGAATGGTGGTAATGGTGGTGATGGATTAAATGGTGGTAATGAAGTGGCAGAGATTGAGGAAGAGGGGGATCAAGGTAATGATGATGATGAGGATGAGGATGAGGATGGAAATGGTGGTGGTAGCAGTGATGAAGAGGATGATGAGGATGATGGTAATGATGGAAGTGGTAAAGAAAGAAATGATGGTAGTAGCGGTAATGAGGAGGAGGAGGAGGAGATTCAGGGGGACGAGGAGGATGTTGCGAAACCACAACCACGGCCGAAGCCGAAGGAGAAAGTCCCAAATAAACCAAGTGCACGACACATTCCACCCATGCGTTTGCAGCTTACTCGTCTACCCGGTGGGAAATCCAGAGGTGAACCTAAAGATGGCAGCAAAGTTCTATTCGGATATGATATCTCGTGGGCATGTACCATCAATGAGACAATTGTAACAATCTGAACTTTGATTTTCATATGATTTGTTGATATTTAATTTCTTATGTTTCAATTCTATTTGTTTGTCTTTCGTAGGATCATAAGAATGCCACACATCTTTTTAGACACCAATCTTCTTATGAAAAAATGAAAAAATGGCCCCTAGAAGGTGAATGTCCAAGAGTGAGAGCCATTTTTGAAAACTCAGGTTTGTATGTTGTCGTTCAAAACTCTGTGATTGCATATGACAAGGCTGCAGTATCATGTTTTACTGAGAGTTTTTACGACGAATTCGATACATTCCAATTCCTCTTTGGCGAGATGGGATTGATTCCCGAAGACGCAGAATAGATTCTAGGATTGCAGGTTGAGGGAAAATCCACGGAAGACAAGTTCAAGAAAAACCTAGATCGGAAAAAAATTTATGAATTGACGGAGAAGTTGTTTGGATGGGATGAAAAGAAGACGTATGGCCTCTTTGTGATGGGAAAGAAGTACCCAAAGAAAGAGTTTAAACTTATTGAGATTAGAAATATGTATGCGGGGTCACTTGAGAAAGACGGAGACAATGAACTACTCTCTAATTTTGAAGTTCGTGCGACGGCAGCTGCATACTTGTTGTATGTCCTTGCTTCGGTTATATTTTCCGATAGCAAAGGAAACATAGTCAGGGTCAACCTTTCTCAACTTTTGGATCCCTTGGAGGAGGTGAGTAAGTATTCGTGGGGGACTGCCATAGTAGCACATTTGAACGCTCGCTAGCAAAGGCATCCTGGGAGAGAACTTCTCAAATGAACGGGAATTTGGCTTTACTTCAGGTAATTTGAGTTATCAAATTTGTTCGTTGTTCGTAATATTTTTTGTTATATATTTTTAGATTTAATATTATTTTTATTGTTTTGATGTTGTTTCAGGTGTGGATTTACGTGCATTTCCCCTCATTGATCAAAGGCGATGAAGACATCCAATTGCAGCCAACATGGAACAATACTAAACCAAGAGGAACCCGATACAAGTACACTGAAACTTAGGATAAGGAGGAAGCGCAGAAGTTGAAGTTGATATCCATGTGCCAAAAATTGGACAACATGACAGCCAAAGAGGTAACCTTTGTTCCCTACAAGGAAGATAAAGTAGGAGGATTGCAAGATCTTGCATATTACCATGGGCCTCTGTTTTACCCCTATGGATACTCAATGTACAATCCGCATAGAGTAATGCGTCAGCTTGGATATATTCAAGATTCACCCGATGAGGATTATGTACAACCGTTCAAATATAAATTAAAGAAATGCAATGCGGACAAAAGACGTTGGTTGTTGCTTACGAACCTGAGCCTGAGACTTTGCATTGGAATAATAGGCATTTGGGTACTAGTAGGGTAGAAATCTCTTGGTGGGATCATGTTAATGAAGGTAATGAGGTAACCGATGATTACATGACATGGTATGAAGGCTTCTCCCACGGTCGAGTGATAAGGATTGATCAGACTACGGGTAGGAGGAGCAACAAAGCATCTTCCGCTGCTTCTACATCCGACACTAGAGACGACTCTTCCATTATTAAGCTTGTGGTAAGTACTTATTTTTCGAGTTGTGTTAATCATTTACATACAGTTTTAATTATGTTAACATTAATCGGTATTTGAATGCAAATAGAGGGAACGGGTGAAGATTTTTATGAAGTTATTTTGTTGCAAAGCCGACAAAGGAGAAGTGATAGAACCTGAGCAAAGTCGCATGTACGCTGAGTACTTCCAACACATTGAAATCCACAAGCAAAGAAAATGTTCGTTGATCTGGAAAAGCAATGTAAGAGGACAAGGAGAACAGCTAGCCAACTAACACAAGAACGTTCTCAAAAGGGAGATGGTGATGATCAAGTTCGTTCGTTTATTGATATCATAGTAACAACTTTATGTTCCACATCCAGTAGTTCCTCAAATATGCGTAACAAGGGTCGTTCATTTGTTAATACTCACGATAACGACTCTTAATTTCCAAAACATCCAGGAGACTCTCATTTATGGTCTAATAAAATCGTTAGTTTATTAATACACTGTTAACGACTTTATAGATCTATGCATAAAGTCGTTTGTTTGTTAATAGGCTAGTTAACGACCCTTGATTTCCAAAACATCCAGGAGACCCTCATTTATGGTCTAATAGACTCGTTAGTTTATTAATAATCTGTTAACAACTTCATCGATGTATTCCTAAAGTCGTTTGTTTGTTAATAGGCTTGTTAACGACCCTTAATAACCAAAACATACAGGAGACCATTAAATTTGGACTATAAGGGTCGTTTATATTTATGAATACTTACCTAAAGACTCAAGTTGATAAGGTAAAAATCGTTGCGTTATATTGCTTAAATGTAAACGACCCTTTTTCCAAAAAAAAGTTTTATAATGATAAGTTGATTACACAAGATAAAACACATTGTATTCGTTAAGGATTAGTGATAATACAAACATCCAAGTATTCATGCATTATACTTCCAAAAGTATGCTTCACAATAGTAAGCTCCAAAAAAAAAAAACTCCTTCCACAATAGTAATTCTTCTTTTCTTTATCGCCATGTCACACCTAGTTCTTGAGGGTACGTACATACAAGAGCCTCTGGGGAAGCCTTTGTTGAATACAATTACAACACAAGTGAATGTGTCCGCTAAAAGTTTACCACCAAAAGGAATTTGCATCCAAAACTTAAAACCGGCCTTCTTCGACCCCTTCCGCCATTTCACATTAGACACCAAGTCTTTGAACTTCAATCCCTTCTCTTTTGAATCTCCTTGCATGATCATTGTTAGATAGAGTTGCTTGTCCTCGACAATCTTAGCCGCCATTTTTGTTCTTGCATATTAGATTTGGGTGAGGTTAAGTTCATCGTCATGCTCGAAATTCCCTAATTGTTCGGTTGCAACATGGTAACCACAATTCCCATCCCCATCAACATCGTCGGTGGATATAAGGTGATCTAAGATGACGTGAGGAAGTTGGTCGCACTAAACCATTTTAAGGTTTTAGCAACCCAGAGTAGCAATAGCACTAGTGTCGTTGCCAAATTTCCGTTGCTAATATTTTGCAACGGCGACTTGTTGTTGCTAATTTCGCAACCTTGAAATTTGGGTTGCTATTAGCAACGACTAGTTGTTCATGCATGCGAAGCACGCTTGTGGTCAGGAACACCTTGACTTATGTTTACGCCCAAGTCAAATTTTGGTCAAGTCCTCTTCTTTTGTTTTCCATCCTTCAGCCTTATCCGCCTTATCTTTCCATCCTTTGAGTTTTCTCAGCCACATTTTTTTTTCATTCTCTTTCTTCTTCGAGCTGCAGCTCTGAAGAACCCTAGTTCGGCAACAAGTCCTCTATCACAACACCACCATCAGTCTCTTCACTTATCAAGACCCCATCTCAGATTCAAAAGCAAACCTTAGTCTCTTCTTCATCTGACTTCTTCTTAATCAAGAGCATAAATTAATCAGAATCGTCTTCAGATCCGCTTTTAAAAAATCGATTGAACCACAGAAACCCAAGTTCGATCAACAGGTAATAATCGTTTTATTCTGTGTATATATTGGTTTTAGGTTTATGTTTGCTCATGGATTTTCAGTTGGAATTTTTATTGCAGTTGGAAGCATCGATCTGAGATTTTATGTCATTTGCGAGATTTGGAAGTATCGATATGATAATCAGGTAATAAGGTCATCTTTTCGTTCTAGTTTTATAATTTTGGGTTCGATTTTAGGTTTCGTTATTTGTGAGATTTGGGTTTCTGTTTTTTTTTTTTCGATTCTAATTTTAAATGTGATACCCAAATAGCAGTTGTTGGAGGTGTTGGATGATACATCCTGTTCATGCTCCCACATACTTTAGATATAATATTTGATTATATGATTTGAAAGTAAACATCTTTTATATGATTCTGTCTATTGATTGTCGAAGAGTTGATGTCTTAGGAAATTATTTATTCTCAATGGTAGGATTACCTTATGGGAGTTCTTTTTCTTTTAAAAGGGTTGGACTTTATGGGAGTTCTTTTTCTTTTAAAAGGGTTGCTATTGGAAAGCTTCTTGAAATTGTATGGATGCTTTTTTGTACCAAGTGTATCCTTGCTCTTTATTTTTTACTTTCTAGAAAGCTTTTTCATATGAATTTGGTCTGATGTTTTTTACATCTTTTATTTTTTGATAGGTTAGTGCAAATTATGTTGTACTCAGGTTCTTATCTATGGATTATTTTGTTGCAAGAGAAGGTTTAGGACTAAGTGTGCTTTAGGTGGCCTTGGTTTTGCAACTGCATAGGTCATGAAGAAGGTCTTTGATCAAATTTTCAGGGACCTGGACTATTTAATGTTGTATCATTTTTTTGTTTGGTTCTGTTCTTCCTCTTGGAAGATTAGTGGTGATGGTGCAGCAGATATGGTTGATCATGATGTTGCTATGGCTTTTGTTCAGAGTCGGAATAGCTGTTACCTTCGAGTTCGGGTAATCAACTCACTCTTTTTTTGATTTACCATTCAACCCAACGACTTTACCACAGTAATAGCTATTTACTCTTGGGATGATTTGTTGAATGGTTTTAAATGATAAAAAAAACCATTTCTGTAGAATTTCTGTTGTTTTTGTTGTTGCCAAATTCATGAAAGTTGTTGAAGATAGAACAACACTCTGGTTTTTTCTGGAAACGGTTACAAAAATTAAATTAAACCCCATTACTTGTATTTTACTGTAGTGTGAAGTTAACCAACAATGAAGAAGAGATATGAAAGGCCAAGGTTGTAGTATTGGTTTATGGAATCTGAGTGTCATTCGTCTCGTTTTTTGAGGTTCTGTTTTGTTGATTCATTGTTTGAGTTAGTATATTTTGGGGACAAGTTCTAACATAGTGAAATGTGCATATAAACTGCAATTAGTTGGTTAATTTTTATACAAGACAACGAGATCCAAACATTTTATTTGTTGTTGGAATTACCATTTAGGTTCGGGGGTATGTGGACATTGTTTAGAGATCCACGTGTGTGAAGTCATTGTTGGACTGTTTTCTGTTGTTTCAACATGACGTCTATGTAGTGATTGACTGTCATTGATAATAATTGTATCACTGAATGGCCTTTCTCATATAATGCCTTGGAGATAATTGTCTTGCCTTATTTAATTTTAGACTACCCGTAGTTTGTACAGAAAAAAAGTTGGATCCACATGTGGTTGTATATCTTCCCGAGGGACCATTTTCATATATGTGATACATTACTTTAATTTCTTTAATGTATTTGGGAAACCATGACCTAAACTCGCTTCATCACTGGTTTGCAGTAAGAGGGGGATGAACAAGAATGTTCTCAAAATTTCTGTAGTAGAACAGAAGGTAAACAGTTTTCTTTACAGTCCTTGCTTCTTCTTTTTTTCTTTTGTAATTTTTTGACACGTGGATAACTATATCTTGATAGTTTCGTCATTTACTTTACATGAAATCCACTTGGATATTATCTGAATTACTTTTTTTTTGAGGATTTTTTTAGCTGCAATGGGTTCATTCGTTTAGTCAGTGATTGGGGAATATAAATAACTATCTACCGCGTAATATTTTACAGGTTCTTGATGCGACAAGCAATGAACCATGGGGTCCTCATGGGTCAAATCTGTCAAATGTTGCACAAGCTACCAAAAACTAGTAAGTTGATTCATCTTTTTAGATTCTCTCCATAGTTCATATTCCATAAAAATATATGCTTATTTCATATTTTACATTTCTGCAGTCATGAATATAAAACGATAATGGCTGGGCTTTGGAAGAGAATCAATGATACTGGAAAAAATTGGCGCCATGTGAACAAAGTTTGCACATCTCTTGTATGCTTTGTGTTGCTCAAGAACGAGCTTCTCATTATTTGAAGTTTCGGAAACTTATGGTAACTTCGGAGAATATTTCTTGAACATATTATAGATCAATTCCATAAATTTACCTTCTTTTTCTATGTTCTCATATATGGAAGTTAAATTTTCATACATAACACCATTATGTGTACTAACCTTTAAAATTTCATAGGATTCGTAGCACAAACTCACCCGGGGGAATGTATAGGCCCATTTCAGGAGGTTATGGGGATGAAGATATCTACGGAAGTAGAAACGATGACCGAAATGGTTACAGGAGAGAAAGAAAATATGGCTATAAATATGATGACAGAAACAGTAGAGGTGGTGATTTATACAATCGCAATGGAGACCGTTATGGTAGAGACTCCGATGGTGGTTACAAGGATGATGATTATAATAGAGGAAGAAATCCAAGTAATGAAGACTTTCAGTCTGGCCAGAGAAGTAGGAGTTCTGATAGATACAGGGAATGTGGTTATGATGACGACGGTCTTCATATATCAACGTATGCTATTACTTCTCAGTTACTTATATTTTGGTTAAGGAAGATTCAACACATAAGATCAACACTTTTAGGGGGTGTGAATTTAGTTTTGATTTTATGATTTCAGATCATAAAAAAGTTAGAAAAATTTATATGCAGACAGAAATAGCCTCGTAAGGGTAAACCTAAGGTTTGATTTTTAATAATTTGTTCACTAGTCTGATGCGTTTTATAAGATCATTGAAGTTGTACAACATCACTGTTTTGAACACAACATGCATTCCTACTTTGAGAATGTAGAGCCATGTTCCCACTTATACTGATGATTTTTTGACTTATAAACATAGAAACTATTATTGTGTTATACAAAATCTTAGGTTTAGTCTTTTGTTTGTGACCTCAATACCGAAACATCAAGTTGGTTATTATGTAGGTATTTGGGCTCAAGTTGAAAAGAATTATTCTGGTGATATTGTAGCAGCAGCTGAATCTACCTATGATTTGCGGAGGAAATTGGTTAAGCAAACGGAGTCTCGTTATATTTTAGTCTTTCTTTCCCTATATCTGTCAGTTGACACAAACTAGGTTACCGATCCATTTATGAACATCAACATAGATCGGATATTGTATGTCAATCACAACATTTTAGGTTCAGTAAGTTTACTTTTCTACATTTGTATCAATTGAAGAATCCTTTCTTTTATAATATTATCTAGTGGTGATTCTCAACAGTACAGTTCTGTACCACTATTGTAGTTTGTATCTGCGTGATTGTTGAATATGGGGAATCAGGTAATTGCAGGTGGGGGGAATGTTGGGGGAAATGAATTTTGACTGGGTCAATAAACATAGACTTGACCCTTTTTTTTGTGGTTGCAAAAAATTATCAACGTCAGTGCTCTGTTGCCAAATTAGAACCAGAACCAATAAATTAGAACCAGAACCAACTATATCTAGTTCCGGGTAAAGATATTCCTATAATTAGCAACAAATTAGCAACAAAATTCCGTTGTTGCTAATAAAAGATTTAACAACGGCAAAGGCAGTTTTGAATTGTTGTTGCTGACCGAGATTAGCAACAGAGCTTATGTCGTTGCTAAAAATTGCGACACCGTGTTTAGCAACGACAAAAGCGTGTTGCAACCCCGTTTAGCAACATCTATGGTAGGTTGCTAATACCTTAAAATAGTGTAGTGTCGGTATACTCTTTGTACAAAGTGTAAGCAACACGATGTGGTCTTCCTTGCGAATCCCTAGGTGTCTTAGGATTACCCTTTATTCCTCTTATCGTCACCATACCACTAGTTTGGCTTTGCTGGGTATCGACCGCATACTCAACAATATCCATATCTTCATTTTATTGGTTTTTTGACCGACCTCGTTTCTTAGGAATGAAAGACTTTTCGTACTCCTCATATTCCGCCTGGACATGCTCATGACGTGATAGGTCTCTATCGCAACCCTTGTCATTGTTAACAGTTTCTCTAAATGACATTTTAGTTGGTTGTCTTCCGGGTGGTTTTTGTTTGATTGGCTCTTCTTCAAACCGCAAGCTCTTACGGGCCGCTGGCCACAAGTTAGCAACCAAAATATGTCTTCCTGCACAATTCATTTTTCGGTATTTTTCGTTGATGTACTTGCCAATCTCAAAGTCTCCAAATTCTTCATCGGCTGAACTCATGGGCTTTGGGATGAAGGAAAGTTGCTAGGATCGATATCTTCAAGAGGAATGTAATCTTTGTACCCACCAAGTTTATGTTTACAAGGGAGGCCGAGCCAAATATCGGTTATACAATTACAATTTGTCTTCATCACCTTTCCGGCGTCTTCTTTAGATCTAAAATCTATAATCTCATCCATCATATAGTTAATTTCCCACCATGATACTTGGTGTGATACCAACCGTAACAAAGTTTTGTCCCTTATGTGTTGCATCAAAAAACGGTCTTTACTCAACTCCATCTGAGTGACTATTTTTCTTAGGTCATCCTCTGCGTGCTCGTGAATAGCTTCTTGTACCGTAACTACCCCACCCCTATTTTGATCCAAAATTTTTTTCAAACGCACGTGAGACTGCTCTGCAAGACTTGTAGACTCATTTTTGAAGTGCTTGTATTTATTGGTCCATGCATAAACAAACTTCTCCTTCCAAGGATTCAACCATGTATTCAGGCAATACTCAACAACCTTCTTATAATCCGTGCTCAAAACATCAATAAACTTCTGCAAGTTAGCATAATACTTACGCAAAAAACTTTCCATAGATCCCCCTCTTCATCATATTTTTCCTTTTCTTTCTTTTTCTCTTCCGCTCGCTCTTTTTTGGAAAGTTTACTTAAACGCTCATCTTCCTCCTTAGAACGTTGATTACCCTTCTTAGTATGGATCTTTTGGATTTGATTCTTGCAATTAGAAAAAAGATTGGTTTGGATGTGCCACGTACAAAGAAATTGTTGAGCAAGTGGAAATACTTGACGAACGGCGCTCATAATTACAAAATCTTTATCCGTAAATATAACCTGCGACGTCTCTTCTCCACGGTAAATCAACCTCACTTGTTCCAACGCCCAAACATAGTCCTCTATTTCTTCTTTTTCTATAAAGCACCATTCAACGGTGAATGAATTTTTATCTGAAGTATGGATTATCACGTTCAACATCAGCATGTTATACTTGTTTGTCTTATAGGTGCAATCTATGAAGAGAACTTGGTAAAAACACTGAGCCAAATCCACCATTCTTGGATGTGCAAGAAAAATATGAATCACTTTCTCATCCGGACCCACCTTAGTTTGCATGGCGTAGTTTAGTGTTTCCAGTAACCACTCTGATTGTTGCATAATCAACTTACCATTTCATTCGGTTCTATTAATCGTTGGTTTGGCGGCGTTGATTGTGGAAATGGTGGACAAGTTATCCTTATCTTCCGCCCTTATTGCATTTAGGATCTTAAGTGGTCTAAATCCCTTCATCTGCCTAACTCCAACCATCTGATGTGGTTTCAACCGGGCATATGCAGTGTGTCCATATAAACTTGTGGGTGAATCATGGTTGTGACGACCGTTCGGAATACTATACAATCGAAATAGATCGGATTCATGACGTCTTTTAAAAATAATCCTGAACGGGCATTCACACTTCTTCGAAGTTGTTCTGTAGACCCTAGTCGTCTTCTTCTCATACTTGTAATTCTTGTCTTTGTGACTTTCTCCCTTATTACGCGCTCTCTCGCATACCATTTCCATCTTGTTACAATCGACGTGTCTACTTTGAACAACCACACACATCTTCTCTTTTGCCTTAGGGATAAGCCATTCCTTGATGTCATCCTTGGTTTCCCATGTCTACATTGAGCAAGCAATTAAATTATACAACTATGAGATCACTAATAAAATTATTTGAATATATAAATATATCGATTCGGATAAGGTAAACGTACCAAATCAGTCATATAGTGTTGGGAGGTATCCGGACCCAATGTAGATACCGGTTTTGGCTGGGAGCTTTGTCGTACTACCAACTAAAAAACAAAACACAAAACCATCAATAGAGGGTCGTCCAGATCTTATATGCCCAAATGACGACTCTTCACAAATTATATTAACGACTCTTAACGCATTAACGGTAATTTTTACTTTGACGAGCAGTTACTAAACATACTAAGGGGTCGTTAGGTTATATATATAACCAATGCCAACTTTACATGCAGTTAATGTAGAATTTCAAAATCAAAGATATGTTTGATTCCTGGGAGTAGTTATTGCCATTTTTTGAAAAAATAAACGGTTTTATTCAAAAAAAAAGTAGCCGTTGAGTACATTTTTGCTATAAATAGAGACCTATCTCTTCCAAACTTATTCATCCATCACTTTCAATCATCCTAAATCAGTCACCCATCACTTTCAAACGCTAAAAATGGCTCCAACTCCATTCAATAATCTAGAAGATGTTGCTCTTGTTAGAGCACACACCACTCTCACAAAGCAAGCACAATGGGTGACCAGTAACGAAGACCCAACAAGAGGGCCTTACCTTGGGCATGATCAAAACACCAATGCTTGGTGGAAACGTGTGTTTAAGGTTTTTAAAGCACTAAACGGAAATCGTTATAGGCTCCCGGAGATAAGGAAAAGGTACGCTTATTTATACAATGAATGCATATTGCTGAGAAACGAATTGAAAGCTCGTAAGGACGCTATGGCAAACGAAGACCGCATGAGTAGAGTAAGTTTGTGAATCAATAAGCTGTTCATCAAAAAATTATTTATTTGGTTATGATCATTCAACAACACTAACTTATTAAAATCATTGTTTTTCTAGTGTTCTTTGGGTCGGACCCAATACGAATTAAGGTACGGCCATGAGTTTTTGCACGAGGACTGCTACACTCTCTTGGAGGAAGTTGAATGGAAATTATCCCTATATAATTAATCTCGCATACATTTTCTAGCGCAATGTATTGAACTATTTTATGTATTTTCCTTATATTTTATTCCATAGTACATGTATGTTTTTTTTCAATTCAATAATACTAGTTCAACCATAAATATTCCAAACAAGGGTCGTCATGGACATAAATAAAAAATGACGACCCTTCACAAATTATCTTTTCAATCCCAAGTGTCGTCAACCAATCTTTTGCAGGTTGCCGACACCATATAGAATCGTCAACCAATCTTTTGCAGATTAACGACTTTTGTGACAGAAATATGAGCATTATACAAGTGTCGTCAATCTTCTAAAACGCGAATTGCCGACACTTTAATATAATTTTACGACTCACAACATAAACTAACGACTACGGACTAACATATATACACCATTCTGCTAAGGTTTCTTCTAAAGTCGTTCAGTTCTATATGTCCAACCTGACGACGTAATATAGAGACTCTAAGAGTCGTTTAGTTGTAAATGTAACATATTAACGACTCAAGATACTACTAGCATTTATTAGGAAATTTAACTCTACCAAATGTGGTTGAGGCAGTTGGCTCGTTCAATTCTATAAATACAGACCCATATCTCACCTCTTCCTTACCAACACCATAATTATCAACCTTCTCTTCTCCTTCTCATTTATTCATCATCCAAGAGGAAAAAAGAGAAACACCATGACTCCCTACACTTCTGAAGAGAGTTGTGCCATTACAAGAGCTTGGAAAACAGTCCCAAACCACTTTGAAATTGAAAGTCTATACAAAGACATTGATGAAACATCGGATGCTTGGTGGAACCGCTATCCATCGTTTTTGTGGCGTTGGACGGAAATCGCAACTCAAGGTCTTTGAAACAAGTCAAGGAACGCTTCAAGGAGATAAAATTCGAGTGTGATGTTTTGAAAAGAGAATTTACGGCCGTAAGGGAAGCCTTTACGGATATGCTGAGTGTTATAAGAGTAGGTATTTAAACAAGAGGTAAAACTTATCCAAAGCTTTGATCGATACTAACTAAGTATGTTTGCGTTTGCGTTTTCAGATGAAGAAGGCATATGGATACTATGAGGTGCTTCGTGGGAAAAAGTTTGAGTTACATGATTGCTACTTTATCTTCAATGGAACCATGTATAGTTACATGCTTTTATGATTGAGTGTAGAAGTGCATCGTTATCATGTATTGTATTTAACCCTATGAAATATGTATGACTTTTATGATTCAATGAAATGTTTCTATGAAATCATAAATTTAAAAAAAAAAAAAAAAAAAAACTTGATTCGTCAATTTTTTTCAGACGTACGGAACAACGACTCTCAGTTAATATGAAAGGGTCGTCCGTGTATAGTAATGCTAAACTAACGACCCTTAGAGTGAAAGCTACAGAGAGTAAAAGGTTTTTTAGTCGTTGGGTCCTAAATATATTGAGTTAACGACTCTATATGACTTAAAGATGGATTCGTCATCTTTTTCAAACTAGATTAACGATTTTTCATAACTGCATGTTGGAATCGTCAATTGTTTCAAACTTGGTTGACGATTTTTCATAGCCTGCATATTGGAGTCGTATATTTGTGTGCTAAGTCACTAACGACTCATAAGGGTCGTTCGTTTATTATACACTCGACCTAACGACTCTCACACTGAGCTGCTGCATAGTGACCATGAATGGACCACTTGGAGCACCATTCATGCGATTTGAAGAGTATTGGAAGTTTACCTGATTGTTTTGAGCTTTGGGTTCTTCATTTTTTTTGAGTATTGGTTCCTTCATTTTGAGCAAAAGGATCTTCATTTGCAACAATTATCAAAGCTTCCTCTATTAACATCTCTTCATCAAACATCCAATCCATAGGATTAGTTGAGACAATCTCACCATCAACCAATCATGTATGTTGTTTGAATCTTCACCTACATCATTTCCTCCACTAGAATCACTCATTTCAAATAACCTAAATTTTCCCTCAAAACTCACTTTATTCCTCTCTTCAACACAAAAATACAATTTTCCAATTATCAAAATTTATGCCTTAAATCAGATTTCAATCTAACTAATTTAATTACCAATTAATTAACTTAACTTAATTACTAATTACCACTAATGATTAGGGGTAGTTTAGCCTTTTAAAAAAATGAGGATAAGGGATAACCCCAATTATAATTTCATGACCTTTTTTTTATCTTGTAGGTAGGGGCCCCAATTATTTTACGGGGCCCCAATTCAGAAATCAATTTCTTTTGCTCTTTATATTTTTTCCTTTTTCTTTTTAAAACAGCAACGATACAAATTATATAGTCAATGATGTCAGAATTTGTCCGTACCATCTGAGCATTAATCTTTGATGAGACTGTTTACAAATTTCTGGGGCCAAATATGATTTGCGGTTTATTTTTTCGGTCCGCGAGTTATAACCTCAAAGGTGTCACTATCCATATGCAAAAACTCCAACAAAACAAATTGTTCACAAAAACTTCGTTTAACATAAATTGTCTATATTAGCCTTCTAGTTTAAATCACCCCAACAAAAATAAAAAACAACCCCACCTTTAATTTTAAATCACGCCAACAAAAATAAAAATCAACCCCACCATTAATTTCTATTATATTATCACCACCACAAAATAACACCACCAGCAGAACCACCAATGTGCCGCCACCACTGACCACCGCCGTCGCCAAAAACAACCACTGTCAACCGCCGCCACCGCCGTTACCGACCACCACCATCACCACCTCCACCGCCGCCAACAACCACCGCGCCACCACCTCCACCGCCGTCAACCACCACCGCGCCACCACCTCCATCGCCACCACCGCCCGCCGCCGCCAACCACCACCCGCCACCGCCTCCACCGCCGCCGCCCCACCACCACCGCCCACCGCCTCCACCACCGCCGCCACCACCACACCCCCCGCGCACACCGCCCCCACCACCACGCCCACCACCCCCCCCCACCACCACCGCCGCCTCCACCCCACCGCCGTTACCGACCACCACCATCACCACCTCCACCCCGCCCCAACCACCACCGCGCCACCACCTCCACCGCCAACCACCCACCGTGCCACCACCTCCACCCCGCAAACCTCCACCACGCCACACCTCCACCGCCGCCAACCACCACCACCGTCAACCACCACCGTGCCACCACCTCCACCGCCGCCAACCACCACAGTCACCGCCGTCGCCAACCACCACCACGCGCCACCGCCTCCACCACCCGCCGCCAACCACCGTCGCCGAAACTACCACCTCGCCACCACCACCACCACCACCCCACCCACACAGCGCCACCACCTCATCCCCGAAAACCACCACCCACCGCCGACCACCACCACAGACCACCACTGTCGCCAACCACCACCACCAGCAACACCACCATTATCGCCGACCACCGCCACCAACCAGTCGCCACCGCCACAAAAAATGAATTTCATTGATCAATATTCAACAAAATAAGAAAAAAATGATGAAACCAAACAGAAAAAATGATGAAACCAAAATTGGTTTCACCAAAACTAGATGAAACCTAATTAGGTTTCATCATTTTTTCACATATTGTCATTTCGCCAACACAACTTCAATGATGAAACCAAACCAAAATAAACTAGGAAAAAATGATCCAAACTAGATAAAACCTAATTAGGTTTCATCATTTTTCCACATATTGTCATTTCTCCAACACAGCTTCAATGATGAAACCAAACCAAAATAAACTAGGAAAAATGATGAAACCAAAGTGGTTTCACCAAAACTAGATGAAACCGAAATTGGTTTCATCATTTTTCCACATATTTTCATTTCACCAACACAAACTTCAATGATGAACTGAACCTGCCAATAGATGAAGAAAACTGGTTAATACAGGACGAATATATTTGATACTATAACGTGCCCAGGATAAGAAGCCCACATAAACCAAAATCTGATTAAATATAGATAGTTGGCTTGCATAATACAATTTAATGTCTAAAACATAATAAACTGAACACAAATTGGAGAAACTACTAATTCACAAAACAGACAATAATTTAGCACGATAATGACATTGAAGTATATATTCAAGGAAGTCAGTCTCTCTCTCTACCGAATTTCTGCTTGTTTAGTGGAGCTCTGGAGCTTATGCTTCAGATATATGGATTCCTCAGTACTTAAATATTGATGGTATAGTTAGTCTATGGTAAATTGCTAATGTCGTAAAACTTCAAATGATACTGTAAGCAGAAGGCAACCCTATACCCGGATAGAATCTCTTACTATAGTACCCAATAAGGATGAATCCTGCAAAGACGTGACTAAGAACTACGAATTTTCCAAAAGAAATGATGCAGAAAACAACATCAACAATTTTATACATGATGAGCAGCGACGGACCTCATTGCATATACAGGAATTATTTATTAAGTATAAAGCATCTTTGGCAAGGAGAAGTTCAAAATTTATGCCTAACTACTATTATTTTCTGAAATTCATAGATTAGTATCTAGCAATTCAATCCACAATAATATGTACAGACTTAAACAACAAATTTCTTATTAGAAAGTGGTTAAATTATGATCAGGTTACATGTATTACCTGAAGGGATAAAATCCCACTTCCTCTGCAACAAAAACTAAACCACCAGATAACCCTCTCCATACATCTCCACGATCAATCAAGCAAATCCACCATGGTTTTCCTTCTCGGAAACCTCTATGGCAACCTCAATATCATCGCATCCTCAATCTGGATAGGTAAATGAGTTTCATACCCGGATAGAAACTCCTGCCTTTGTAATGTCGTGACCGTTCCGTAGGATCTCTCCAGCTGAAGGATTTGAGAAACAACCTAACATTCTTAAGAAAGTGGATTTTCCTGCACCATTTGCTCCTGTTAACACGAGTGCACCTCCTCATGGACTGATGCATTAATGTTTCGAAGAATTAGTTGGCATTTCTCATGCATGAGACATTGTTTAGCAGCATTCTAGGAAGTGGTGGTTTTCTTATACATTTTAACTCCAAAACGTCATCAACCTAAAAAAGTAAAACACACAAATTGAGAATGAAAACATAAACAAACACAAAACCCCAACTCAGAAATCAAATTCCCTCAAAAATCCAATACAATTGAAAACACAAACCCCAAACTCAGTAAATCAGATTCCCTTAGAACTTCAAAACAAATGATGAAAACACCAGTCACCAATTTCTATTTCAAAATTGAACAACGTCATAGTATAATGAATCCAATTACTTCAAAAGAACAACACAAATTAAAGATGATGGAAACCAAAATTGGTTTCACCAAACTAGATGAAACCGAAATTGGTTTCATCATTTTCCACATATTTTCATTTCACCAACACAAACTTCCAAGTCTGTTCGTAACTTTTGTAAGTTAATTAACCTAAACACATCAAATTCTCAACAACTGAAATGTCTATTTCATTTTATCAACAACTGAAATGTCTATTTCATCTCCATTAAAAGAATTCATCATCAGTTCACTCCATAACATCTCAAGCCATCACCTTCATCATATTTGTAGCTTCATAATCCCTGCAACTCATCATAACCTAAACTAATTATCACAACTATCAACTGCAGTTTCAAGGATATCTATAACTCTATCAATTGATATACTACATCTCAGTAAATATCTTTCTAGGTCCAAAACCCATTTACCAAACAGCAGCAGCAACTAAATCTTCTAATTTGTTAAGAAACATAACAATCTCTTCCACTATTTCAACTTAAAATCAGATCCCTCTTCTTAACTCATCAGAGATTCAAATTCATCAACATTCTTTTCTCAATCATCTCCTTCTTAATCAAACCCCTCTCCCTAAATTTTGCAGATAGATCAATATCAAAGAAGAACCCTAGTTTCTTAATTTAGGGAAGATTATAAACCATAATTCTCTACGAAATCAAAATTAAACTTCATACTACCATCTCTACTTCAAATCAGAACAAACCCACTTTAATTCTAACAAACCATTGAGATTTAATAAAAAAGAATCAATCAAACCAGAAACCCTAAATTTGACCTCCGATTTACCTTTTCTGTGAATTCTGATTTCAGTAATCGATTCAACAACATCACTCTCAATCAAAGTAAAATTAAACTACAGAGATATGAATTACAATGAAGAATTAAAGAGGTTTGATGCACTAACCCATTTTTAAGAACCACGATCTAGATTTAACCCTTTTTCTCAACTATTACGGAGAAGAAAACCAAATTTTAAAGACGAAATTGATGCTGGCGGTGACGTAGGTGTTGCTGCTTGTGGTGACGGAGGTGTTGTTGCTGGTGTTCGTGGAGATTTGTTACTGCTGGTGATGATGGTGGTGGGAGAAGGAGACGGAAGAAAGAAGAAAAAAGAAATCAGAGAAGAAGAAGAAGAAAAGGTCAAGGGCATGTTTGTCTTTTTTTAAAGTAACAAAAACTAAATTTACACATTATTATTTGGCTTGGGGTTTTTGTCCCAGTTTTATTTGAAACGGTTTTTATTTGGTAGAAATAATATGACCGGTTTTTTCTTATCACTAGTTTGTTCACCTAGGGGTTTTGTCACTAGTTTTGTTATTTTTTTTTAAATCTTCAGTGTTTGCGAGTCGGCGGACTGTTATACGGTCCAAACCTCTTCAAAAGTTTACCCCTCGGATTGTTGGACAGGCATTTTTACAGTAAAAAATACACTAAAATCCATAGATATGGTACTCATTTGGAAACTTTACCAGCGAAAAGTTTAACCCAAAAATTAAAAAAAAAAAAAAAAAAAAAAGTTTAACCAAACTATTTGCCTTGAGTACATAATATATGCCGGCTCTTAAGAAAATCAAATTCCATAATAAAGTCGATTTCACCTTCACTGAACGTGAAAGCTAGGAATTACAAGGTATTAGCCTGCTACTCATAGCTCGCTTCCAATGATCTACTGTTACCATTATCCAATGAGCCTACCAAGATGTCGGTGCGCTCTTGCACAACTTTCCAAGCCAAATTCACATGTCGTTCTTCCGTAAGGGTTGCACCAACCGCAAACCGGATAATATATATCCCTCCAATCATTCCATGAGTCATATGTACCTGACAGGACGCATTTATGGATTCAAGCAATCTTCGGTTGAGCTCGTTCAATATTGGATCCGCAATGTGATTCTGTCTGACAGTACTGTTTTCAAATGATTCTCGACCAAAAGCTATCGCCAATTTGAGTCTGAAACACACCATGGAAAATGTTCTGGAGACTACAATTTCAAACCTCTCGTCCGTGGAAATAAGTTCTTCAAACTGTTTTGCCATCTTAACATGGCTCCTTATACAATTTCTAAGGTTCGCTACTCCGTAACTTCGAATTACTAACCACAGCTTCAGTGATCTAAATCTTCTGCTTAAAGCTATTTGCCAGTCTTTGTAATCGATAACTTTTTCCGACTCAGTTGCTTTATTCTTCAAGTACTCCGGATTTGTTGACAAAGCCGTAACAAGAGCACCAGAGTTCTTAACCCATAAACAGCAACAATCTAAATTAGTGAATAACCATTTGTGTGCATTGAGGCTAAATGAGTCCGTATTTTCAACACCATCAATGAAATGTCGGAATTCGGGGCAAATACAAGCACTTCCTGCATATGCCGCATCCACATGAATCCATATACCGTACTTTTTTGTAACTTTGCATAATGGCCGTAGTGGATCTACCGCAGTAGATGAAGTTGTACCAACCGTGGCACATAGATATAATGGAGTTAACCCAGACTCTATATCTGTTAAAATTGCGGATTGAAGTGAATGCGGAGAGAGCTCAAAATTTGTAGCTTTTGACGTGCTGATGCAGCGGAAATTTTTCGGGTGTATACCAGCAATTCTAGAAGCTTTCTGAAATCCGCAATGAGTTTGGTCAGAACCATAAACAACTAGCTTACCAATATTTCCTCGACCGATTTTGTTCAACATTTGATCCCTTGCTGCAGTTAGTGTACATAGAATGGCTTCACAAGTAGTCCCTAATAAAACTCCACCTCCTGAACTTCCTCTGTAATTACTATCCGATGAGAAGAGAAATGATTTAGGAAGTTTAAGCATTTGACCAAGCCAATTCATAACTATGATCTCCAACTCAGTTGCAGCTGGTGAAGACACCCAGCTAAACCCGACAACATTAAAACCCGTAGTAAGCATTTCGCCGAGAAATCCAGCAACGCTAACAGTACAAGGGAAGTAAGCAAAATGGTTTGGACTTTGCCAGTGAGAAAGACCAGGAATAATATCATTTTGAACATCTTGCAGAATGGTTTCAATGGGTTCAGGCTTGTATGGAGCAGATTTTGGTATGCGTTTACTGAGATAACCGGGTTTGACTTGGCTTTGAACTGGATATTTTTCGATATCTCTATAGTAATCAGCAAGGAAATCTACAATCATATGACCTTGTCTTCTGAACTCTTCTGGGTCTAACAGACTTTTACTAGAAGAACATACTACTAATGAATTATCTTCATCAGAAGGTAGTAAGCTACCCATTTTTTTCTTTGTTTTTGTCAGAATCTTTTGGATGCATGAATGAGTTGAATGAAATGAATATAGAAAACTGAAAAAGGATTAGACAAATATTTTCGTTTTGTGTGGCGAGCTTCTAGAAATTGAAGAGAGTGAGAAAAATGGGTGTCATACATGAAAGAAGCGTGGATTTTAAGTTGGCAAGATTTCTTCCCAGACTGTGGAAGAAATTTGGGAAATCTGGTAAGCATGAGTTGAGCACACCAAATGTTTACTTCTGCGAAGCTGTGAAAAAATTTACACTTCTAATTATCTGGCGGAGTTGTATGGTATTCTGGTGGGTCTGGAATGGGCTGTTCAATGGGGTTTTGGAAGAATTGTTATTCGCTCTGAGTGTGATTAGAACTTTGGAGGATAACTCAGTGCCTTGGTTTGCTAATCAGAGGTGGATTGAGGCGAGTGGTTTATACGATTCTATTAGGTTTGTTCATACTTAACGTGAAGCAAACTTTGCTGCAGATAAAATGGCCAAGCGTGGTTGTTTGTTGGAGAATGGTGTGGGTATGTATTAGGTTGGTCGTCCTGTTTTTTTAAGCTCAATAGAATTCCCTAATATTTCCTATTATTTTCTTTTTTTTTGGTTGTTGCCACCTATTTTCTGGTAAACCATATTTTTTTTGATTAATACAATTATCTTCAAAAAGAAAACTAAAAAAATTTACACAACCTTACCAAACAACTACAAATTTGATGGGCCTCCAAATTCTATGCCCAGACCCCTTTACATATTCCCGGTTCAAACGGCCTACTTCCCATTCTAATTTAGATCTCTTTGGTTCAATGGTATAAAAGTTAATGTGTTTTGTTTGTATTTATAACCTTAAGAATTGGTGCAGATCGCAGCATATAAAGTTCTGACCAGAAACATAAATCCGGGGGTGCTGGTTGAGGTGTTGCCCGTGTTGGTAAGTGATGGTGTTGAGGTTGTGTGTGATTTGGTGGGATAGCAAATATTTGGAATGTGGATTGTGGGGTGCATATAGTCACTGAGGATATTTTGCGGCCCGGAACAATTTTTGGAAAATTTATACGGTCCGGCACATGTGAGGAAACAGTGACTCTCTCGATCAAGACTTTTCTTACGGTCCAAAACCAATATAGAGCCACAGTGGTCGCCAAACTTAGCCATTCCTAGTCCTTCAATTTCTCTGTTTTTTTAAATTCCTCTTTTGAAGCGGTAAATCCCATAAACCGCCGCCTCTTAAACCCTAACCGGCGACAGAGAAAGAGATACAGGGAGAGGGAGAGGAAGAGGAAGAAGATTTCTCTGCTCAGACTGTGAGGATTTGGTAAGTTAGGTCTTTTATGTGATTTTTGAGTTATGTTCAGTGAGTTCATGGGTATGTGGGTAAAACCTCCCCAAAAAAAAAATTAGGTTATGTTGTGTAATGATGTCTGCATGTTTGATGAAATTCCTGACCGAGGTTTATTTTTTCGCAACCATGATTTGTTTTATATAACAAATTCTTAATTAGCAGATTTTTCCTTTAAATCTCGTGAACTTCAATTTGATGTTGTGGTTCATGCAGGTGAATAGTTGGAATCACTTCCACTGCGAAAGTGATAGAATATAATCAAACAAACAGGTCAGTAAATCACAAGCTTGATTTTATTTGCAATATTTTTTAAAATTAATGGCTTGTTCTTCAACAAAATCTGATGAAGAAGATACATAGCCTGATGATGGTATTTAGTATAATAATAAAAGATAATGAGTGCAGTGCTATATATGTCCATAGCCTTTACGTCCAAGAAAAACCCTCATCCTTTTGGGAGAAATTCAATGCCCATGGATATTCTGTTAGGGTCTTATTTTGAGTGAGATGCACCCCATTGTTTGACCGTAAGTGCAAGCAATCAACTGATCGATCTCTCCAAGTTTCCTCCTAAGTCAATTTTAATCTTCTGGACTAGTCATATCTTTAGTTAGCGTTAGTTTATTATGAGCAATGGATCGGACAAATCAAATGCACATGATCATGGTCAAACTTTATCAACTAAAATTCAGTTACCGGTATTACTTATGTCAAAACTTATGATTAACAACAGTAGTTAACTGTAAAAGGTTGTTATTAAAGATGTGTCAAGCAGAAAAAAGGTTGTGTGATCTAAAAGGTTAGAGTGGTCCTGTGCAGATTAGTATATAATTTGGTTCTGACATTTCGTACAATCTTTTTTTCCTGTATATAAAGGTACTTATAGAAATAACAAAAAGAGAAAAATACTGCTCTATCAGGTGCGCAAGTGATATTGTCTTAACCCGGCTAGAGACCAAATTAGTGAGTGTTCATCAGTGTGCGTGTACTCTGACCTGAATAGCTTGAACTGCTACTCTATCCCAATTTATGGATGCTCAAGTTCGTTGCTGCTTAACTTCATTGTTAGACATAGGTGATTGGTGTTAGAGCATAGAGAACAAGAAAGACTGACTACCAACTGCCAAACTTACTAGGAGGCTTGTAGTCGCGGTCGAAAATAATCTGTATTCGTAATATGCATGTTTTGGGTGTAAGAAAATGGTAGTCGTCAAAATGAATCCCCTTATTGATGATCTGGTCTATAATTTGAATGGCTGACGAAGTATGTCCAAAGAAATACTTTCTTCTCCTTAGGATTTTTACCACTTGTTAGTACAAATATATATTTAGTTAGTGCCCTCAATTGCCAATTGATTTCAATCACATTGATTCCACTTCGCATTACAAATTATAGTAGGAACGTATTTCCTTTTTATCGATCGGTAGTAGAAACGTATTTCCTAGTTTGCAGTCAGTTGATATCAATGTGATTCCCATATTGTTATAGGGAACTGAAGAAGTGAATGTGGAATTAGTTATCCTTATCTGGTTGTGAGTTTACTGAGATGTGAATATAGGCAGAGAAGTGAGAGGACCATTTGAGAAACATTGGTAAACAGCTGACTTCTTTTTTTTTTTTATTCTTTTGGCACCAAGTTTAGTTCAACGGTCTTCAACGTTTCTCTTTCCCTCCAAATTTCTACATTTCAAAATATATGTTTGCCCTAACATTTCCCATTACTCATACGCGGTAAAACGGCTAGATACAGCTCAGGTCAATGTCAGGGATCGTCTATCTCCAGCTTGTTCGAGTGTGGTTCGTAAATCAACAGGCCAACAGCCGAAATGGCAATCTCATTACTGTTTGATATTTTTTATTAGTGATTGTTGATAAGCTTTGGATATTGTTTTCTGTTTGATAACTATCCTTAATTCTCTGAGTATGTCTTGGCTGAAATCTGAATTTAGAATTTATCTTACACTTGTCAGGAATTAATTCTGATGATATGCCCAGAGTTTGTAGCTTTAGAATTTGGACAGTAGTAAAAGCTATTGTCTTTCAGTGTGGATATTCAAGAATCCACCTTATATCTACTTCAATTGGATCCGTCTTGGTTAGAGTTAAGCCATTTGATATACTGCCTGTTTTAGCTGGTAGGTTGTGTAGGAGTGTCGTCAACTCTGTGTGTCGCACAGCATTTTTTGGCCCCCCTTTATTTCACTGTTTGGCCACTGCTTTAAACCTCAAATATTTTGTACAGAGAGCGATGGAAAACGAAGTAAAGGCTGGGGAAGGAAAGAAGAGAAAACGAAAAGATAAAGAGGTGGCAATCTTTGGTAATTACAGACACTACTACGGCTATCGTGTAAGTTCTTTGTTCTTATTTATGAGCTTGTTTCTTAACTTGCCAGTTATTGATTGTAACGTTTAGTAAGAAACATATGCATTACAATGTTTTCAGGTATGTAAAGACATGAAGGCTGATCCACGATTAATGGTGCTGAAGAAGGAATGGTTTGAAGATAAAGATTGTCTTGATATTGGTTGTAATCAGGGATTGATTACTATTGAAATAGGTAAGTAGCAGTACTATTATTAACATGTGAACAGTTGTTTTAATTTACTACAGAACATACTCTATTTGGGTTTCTGGGTGCTGTTATTATAATTATCATGTGGACAGTGCTAATATGTACACAAGCACCGTCATTACAAGTTTAAAATTGGTTAAGATTGTTTGTTCTTGCATAATAGATTACAAGGTCCTACATGTAGCTTAACTTACTTTTGTACCACTTCATTTTTTTTGAAAGGGTTCATATTCAGTTTGTTTTTGGTTGTGGCTGTTAGTTCTTGTCCAGGATGTCAAGGTGTTACCTTGTATCGTTTGAATTGATGTTTTATTCTTTTGGGTTTGATATGCAGCAAAGACGTTTCACTGTCGAAGTATTCTCGGTGTTGATATCGATGCAAGTAAGCTTTTCAGTAGCTTTTTATTTGTAGCATCAATAAGTTATCTATTAATTGATTTCTTTGTATTGTTTACTGGTAATTACAATAGTTCTCAAATGAATAGAAAAGGGATTCATAGGGGTCTCAAATGAAGACTTCAGTTTTATGCCCCAAATAGTTGGAAAATATTAGAGATTATACCTATCGGCTATGGAATAACCATAAAAGATTGTAATGATGTGGATTCGGTGGAACAATTCATAATTAATACCACCAATTGAGATGGGATGTGAATCTTTTAATTCTTCACCCGCCAGTTGTCTTTGAAATTGAACTATGTCGAATCTCTGTTAGGCCCTGCTAATTTCGTAAAAAAATGGCTGCATAGTTTACGTTAGTCATCTTGTTTATGAATTCCAACCGTGCTCTTGCCTTGACAGGTTTGGTAGAAAGTGCATACTGGAATCTTAAGAAAATAGACAAAATGGAAAGTGCTGGTTGCCCATCTCCAGATGTCTCTGAACCAGAGCATTTAGAAAGGACACGGGATCTAGAGCATCATGATGCAGTCTCTGCTGAAGAGGGAAAACGGGATCATCGAAAAAGTCTGCTGGACATAGTGTCTTTCCAGAAACAAAATTTTGTTGAACATTTCCGTAAACACTCCGACGATGAGAAGTATGATGCTGTAACTTGGTAAGCATATTGTTTCTCATTTTTTGACATGTCTGTCACAGCTAGGCGTCTGAGAAGTCTTGTTTGAATTGAGTCCTAACAGCCTACAAATAGAACTCTACTTACACTCTTAATTTTTTTTCTTAGGGCCGGCTTACAGTGTTTTTATAGGTTAAATACCTTCTTTTCCTTGGCGCCTTTCATGACTCACGACCATTATGGTTCACTGAGTTGGAATATTGATCTGATTGACATGGACACTGATTAGTTGACTTCAAATAAAGACCCATTCTGTAATTTGTATTCTGAATTGGATTTTTCTGGTACATTGCAGTTTCAGTGTGACAAAATGGATCCATCTGAACTGGGGTGATGAGGGGTTGATTACTTTGTTTCGAAATATCTGGAGACTTCTTAGACCGGTAATTTTCTATTTTCTAGGAGCATCATGACAAAATTAACTCTTTGTTTTCTCTAGAAAATAAATCTGTTTATTTTATTTTGTTATGAAGGGTGGTCTTCTTGTGCTAGAGCCTCAACCATGGAAGTCATACAAGAGCAACTACCAGGTGTCCGAGGTATATTTTTTCTTGTATTCCGTGGGTTTCTTGTATTTCGTGGTATATTTTTTCTTGTATTTCATGGGTTTCTTGCATCATTATATAGTACTGTTAGTCATTCTGATAACGCGCCACATTTGGTGCACATACTCATGCGTCTGTAAGGTCATGGGGCCTGTATTACATAGATGAGGTCACTACCCAAGTTATATCGAACAGATAGTCCCACATCAGGCCAGCATGAAGTTAAAAAGTAGACTATATCTCTCTAGTAACACCAAAGTCTTTTTTCTGAGATGACCCTCCCTGAGGCATGCGAATTGGCTGAGTACCGGGCCTCAACATTATATGCCCTAATTGAAAGGTTGAATATCTGTGTTTTTCTTATTTAGTCTTAATGTATTAGTGGCAACCTTATCTTTCCATCATCTGAAAAAACTTAGCAGGGGTCTGTAGTTTGTGGCATCTCTTTTCATTTTAGTACCCGGAGGGCTCTTATTTTGCCAAGAAATACAATTATAGGGGTAGACCAAGATTTTTGAACTCCATTGAGTGTTGGGACCAGGTGTAATACAGATTTGGCTGGGTTTTGTTTTTAGGTTTAATCCTTTTGCTTTAGTTTTTTCTATTCTCTTCTGGATGGTTTTTTTTTTTTGTCCAGTAAGCTTCTGTTGTGAATGGTGGATGAGAGCTTCTTTTTGGTTGCTTAGGCATTTGTGATGTAATGATTCCTTTTGTCGAACAGTGGTCATATTTGCCACTGTTTCCTTTCTGTTTATTTGTGGATGAGAGTTTGACCTATTGTTTCCTTTCTGTTTTTTTTTTCAGACTGCAACATTAAATTACCACAGTATTGTGTTTCATCCATGCTTTTTCCAAGAGATTCTTCTTGACAAGGTAATCAAAGTTTGTTCTTAACTGGACTGAACAGGGTAATTTCCCTGTGGGGGTGTAGTAAAAATCATCCAAGGTCTGACCTTCTGCAACTAGTCTCACCATTTAGACAGATCCTCAGAAGAAATCATGTCTATTTTCAATTACTTTAAGTTATTAAGTTTAATGTTTTAACTTACTTATCTTTAACTTGTTTGCAGATCGGGTTTAGGACAGTAGAGAGCTGTACTTCCAGTTTACCTTGCAGTGCCACTGGATTTAACAGGCCGCTCTTCGCCTTCCGAAAGTGAATTTTGATAAACTACTTCAATGGAAGATAGAAAAACTTCAATGGGGTAAAGTTCATAGAATTCCTGGGTGATGAAGTAAAAACTAACCATATATTTTGACTCTATTGTGCTATAGGAAACCTTCTGCAGAAAGACAAGTTTACATGTGATGATTCCAATATACATGTACTTGTGTGTTCTTTTGTAATTTTTGGATGATGCCGATAACTGTAAAACTGTAAGTTACAGCATGATAATTTAAAATATGTTTTGCGGTTCTATCTTTATTTTTGTTTTAGTTTTGGCCAAGGCTTAAGGAGAACCCCGTCCCAATTCGTCACGTTCCAGAATAAAAAACTGTCATGTTGGCCAATTGAAAAGAAACACATGCTCTTATCCAATGTCTGGTGAAAAGCTCTGGTTTGCCAGGACTTATTCTTGTTATTAGAAAAGCTGGATAAGAAACAAACTAACCACGACAATTACGAGGCTTTATCCACTAGGATGATATTATATCTAATTGGATCTGGTGAAGTCTTATTACAGCTATACTACGTCAATCCAAAACAGCCTACCAAAATTTTGTTTGTGCTGTTGGCTAGTCATTGGTTTTCCCACCTATAACAGCCCTACCAGGTTATTATGGACCCGTGGCCTGATCTTCTGGTAATTCTATGGCTAGTGAAAAGAAAACTGCACTATGTACTACTGAAATGCATATATAAATGTGGTTATCATGGAAATTAAGCACATTTTAAACAATTTTGATCTGATTCTGAAGTTGATGCAGTGCGGTTGCCGGCAGAGATCAAGAAGAGTTATGAGGACTAAGGACCCATCCTAAGGATAACAAACCAATGGACCTGCATTGTTCATTGGCAATATTGTATAGGCATGTCCTACCAATCATAGAGACATCGACACACTTCCTGTATGACAAATTTACAGCATACAAAGGAAATGACAAGGCAAATATAGAGAAATTTACTTAAACGTTACATTTCCCTGGCCATCGGAATCACGTTTCCGGCCAGAGTAAATTCTTCTTTTGCAGTTCAACCTCTGGATGCCTTCCTTCTTCGTCGTCCCCATCGGACTTGCTTATAGACAAGTATTCTACCTTCGCTCCATAGATGTTGCACATAATTACATACAAAGTCATGGACAATACAACAATCATTGATAATAACCAACTGAACTGGAGATTTACTAGTGCTTTGGCTCGGTGAAGTGCGTGTTCCCCGCTGCATCTAACAACTAAGTGATCATCTTCCGAGTTCATGAAACACCCTTGTGCAACAAACTCTGGGATCCAAAGCATACAACCCATGAATGTGAACCAAACGCCTTGAAACAAAACACTGACAGACCTGACAAAACCTAGTAAGAAACTCTTAGGATATCCAATCCCCATAAGAGTTGTTAAAAAAGAAATGAAAATAACAAGCTGCAGAAGCAAATGGTATTGCCCTTCAACAGCAGTATGATCAGCCGAATGAAGATGAAACAAGACGAACTGTTGCCCAAATGCAAACGCACCGAGCAAGTATGTCAACCCATCATGCATAGCGGTTTTTAATCGACTTTTATCCAAGATGATTGCCAAAACTGCATAGATGATAAGCGACAGAGATATCGACGAATGCTCGAAGTTATGCAGATGGTTGGACGGTATGCTTCCGTCAGGATCAAACGGTTGGTGTTTTTCCGGACCGATAAAAAGCTCCATGGCTATTGACAATACGCTAAGCAAAATGATCAAATAAAGTTCTAAGTATTTTAGACTTGGAGATCTAAACCAAGGTGATGATTTGTAGGAATTGGGGTGTTTAGCTTGAATCTTGATATGATTGAATAAATGCCATAGACCTATCAAGAAGAACGCAAAACCTGTAGTAACATGACCTACCAAACTCCCCATACTTTGCTCTTTCTCTGTTTCTGTTTCCTTCTTTTTGCAATTCTCAAAATGGCCAAGAATATGAGAAAACTGAGAAATGTCTGATCCTATAGAAAGGATGGACTTTGTGCTGGAAACTACTGAGAAGCAGGTGTGTATTCGGCCAATTTATTGGACTTTTATGTATTTGAAAAATGATTTCTTGCAACTCCCACACTCCCCACTTGTAACAAAAGAATTGTAGAATACGACAGTGGCTGGACTGGGTAAGTATTATCTGGAGAGGAGGAAGTAGAAGAATACAATGGAAATGGTGGTTGTGAGGATTGCTGGGAATACGATTCCCTCAGGTTTCGTGTGATGATTTGTTTTGTTTATTAAACAAACTAAACGTCATCTAAACAGTGCATACAGGAGGATTCCATGCAACCAACCTCATGGATCCAGTTATTTACTTAATAAAAAAATTCCTATTATTAGGTGAGGAAAGGGTCTTACTTACACGGTATCTCTAAGTGTCAAAACTCAAGCTAAATTTGGACTTGTTGTGGATATAATCTAAATAGGTGGGTAGATAATACCAAAATGTCAGTGTTTTTTTCGTTTATAAAATTTGATCTTTTCAGGAAAAAAAAGTAAGAACAAGCTAACAATTCAGTTTTGTTTCATGCTCCCATTTGGGGACTGAAGAATGAAACATATGGAGATACTCTAAAGTGGATTGGGCTCAATTCTTAGAAATCTAGTTAGTTTAGCTTGGGCTTAAGATGAAGGTGGCCTGATTAAAATCCCATTTGTTACATGTTTCATTCAGCAAAAATACATGCCAAGGGTACTTGTGTATATGTATTTAACAGTCTATAAGCTCAAACATAGGGACTAAAATTCCCGCAACCTAACGACGGTGTGCATCCAATGGATTTCTAATCCGGCAGCCGTAGCTAATCCAAAATCTATTCGACTTTTAATAATGTACCCACTTCAAGTCTAATTATGCACGGATCGGGTATCCAACCCAATAACGTTGGATTCGATCGGGTTTGGTTGAAGGATTGTAGAAGGCTTATTATCTATGATTTTCTCGATAAGATAAAACTATAAAATCCAAAAGGCTTGAAATGGTGGATAAAGCTTTTCTAATGAAGATGTTACGGAGATAAACTTAATTCTAAGGAGGAGTGGGCTTAATTTTTTGCAGCTAAGTAAGTACAAGGATAAAAATGGGTACTAGAGTTTTAACTGGATTTTATCTTCGGTATGGCCAATCTAAGGTTGGCATGGTCTTCTTTAAAAGACGATATATGATGGATTGTGGGTGACGGATTGGGATTGGGATTGAAGGTTAACAAATCTTATGGGATATTTTTTGTGGGCAAAGTTAGTGAATGATTCTCAAATGACAAACATGTTTATTCACATACTTCTGAGGAACTCAAGGAAAATTTCTTACATAGTTTACATGGTTTTCATTCTTTGGAATTAATTAATATTGAGAAGTTAAGTTTTCTTGGGATCAAAGTAATTCGTAAACATGGACACTAGTTCGTGAACTTGCATTATCCTTAAGAAACAATTGGTTGAATTATAGAAATCTAGCCTAATTCATCATTATAAACAGATGACTATTGTGGTTGAAGCAGACTCCTAGATATGTAAAGGACATCAGCTAGGGAATCAAGTTACGTAAGGTCTTGCAAGATCTAAGAGACGCAGGGATCACGACTCAAGCTGAATTACTCGTAAGGTCGATTCAGTATCAACTACATTCTAGTCCGAAGTATGATAGTAGTCTGAATTACTCTTAATACAGTACAGTGTTCAAGTTCTGAACTAGGTCTCAGGTTTTTAAATATTGCAGTTTTTCTCTTTAACAAAAATTTTGGTGTATTGTGTTATTTCTTTTCCGAATATATTATATCTTTTATTTTTGTAATAAAAATATTACAAGTAGTTCGTTAAATAACCTAGACAGTTTTTAAGCCTAAAAGACTGTACAGGACCTACAATATTTATTCTTGAGAATTTGTGTCTTGAAAGAAAGATTACTAGACTTGTTCTTGTTGGAATTCAGTCCCTATTATTACAACATTGCTCGGTCGAACTCACAAGTGTTGCTATCTCAAGCTTGTTGAGAAATTTAGTTGTCAAAACTATATCTTCATCCCTAGTCTACATTTAGTCAAGTCTCAGATTAGGATAGAAGTGTGTAGTTGAGATTCGGATATCACCGTGTAATACCGTTTGATGGCGAAGATCAACAGGAGCTCTGAAGAACTTCTTCAACAAAGGTAAGTGAAGATTGAACCACCTGTTTCTCAAGTTTTCATCTTTCTATGTATGAGATATTGTCGCATGACTAAATTAGACAGTACATGCATAACAAAAATTTCGAGTCAAGTTTATCTTGAATATCGTTCTCGAAATATGCTAAGCTTAAGAAATTTTGTTCGTACTTGATGAATTTGGTTAAAAACAATTTATTCCTCATGACCTAAATCATGATTCAAGATTTAATCATTTGAAAATAGCCTGGAACAGTGATATGTGTCATTGATGTTATTCGGGAATGTTTTATATTAATTATTAGAGAGATATAGAACTACTGTTAATCTGGATACAAGACAATATACATACCAGTTCACATACTGGGAGAACTGTTATAAGTCTGGAACCACAATACATGTACCCAGTATACGTACCAGCGTATCTATAGTTCGGCAACGTACCTAGTATGCAAACCGGAAAAGATCTTTGGGTTTCAAAATTGGAAAGGTACACATGCCCAGTACGCATACCATAAAAGATCTGTGTGTTCCTGAACTTATTTTTGTCTTAAGGGTACACGTACTATGACCAGAATATTCACAAACGGGTATAGTACACGTAACCGGTACACGTACTTACCTTGTTGAATATTTTCAGATGTCTTAGAATTATTTCTATGAGATAGTCGACATTTAAATAAATCTCTAAGAACACATATTACATGATTGATCACATTTGTGACTCAAGAAAAGTCTTAAAGTATTATATGAAAATAGTTAAGCTTATTGTTCAATTAGCTAATTTGGTTAACTTTTATGAACCAAGCATTATACACGGTTCGGTTACGGTTCATCGTAACCAGAGTGTATGTTTTGTTATGTTAATCTCAAGTCAAGTTTTTCATCTAACGGTGATTATTGATTGCTTGATTCCAAAGATAACTTAGCTTAAATCCAAAGCAACCTTGATCTTGAAAGTCTATATAAGGAGAACCTCAAACAACTGGGATCTTTGAATCCCTGACACTATTCTTGTGTGTTCTAGTTGTAAACTCGAGTCGTCCTCTCCTTCAAACCCTTCTAGGTTTTAGCGACTAAAAAGACTTCACTTAAGGATTCATGAAGATAGGTCCAACTATCGTTATCATGATAATTCGTGTATCCTAATCTTGTTTTGATTGTCAAACCTTGATCCAACAAACAAGATAGATTTAAATCACAAAGTTTCTTCGTCTCAGACTTTGTGATTATACAAGTTTATACTTGTGATGCGAATAATAATCTAGGCAGCTTTTCGGGAATCATACGACCTAATTTTGAGGTTTTCTAGACTTTGTCTATTGAAATCGATTTCCTACCGCTATCTTCATCTTTGATCAGAACGGAAATCACATATACGCTTATCTGTGGGAGAAATATTGGTTTAAAGTATTCAATTAAGTTGAAGAAAATCTTAGGTTATAAAGGACATCATCTAAGGGAATCAATTGCGCGGAGTCCTGTTGGGATTCAAGAGGCGTAAGGAGCATGACTGTAACAAAATTGTTGTGACGGTTTAATTCGGTCTCAACTACATTTCAGTACGAAGTTTTGATAGTAGGCTAGTGTATGTAGGGGATTAATACAATTTGGTGTTCAAGTCTGGACTAGGTCCCTGGGTTTTTCTGCACTTGCGGTTTCCTCGTTAACAAAATTTATGGTTTCTGTGTTATTTCTTTTCTGCATTATATTGTTTATCTTTATAATTGAAATATCACAGGTTGTACGTTGAAATCAATTCAAGTAGATAACTACATCGCAATTGTTGGATACATCTTGATTGATTCTTGGATATTGATCTTTGTGATCGTCCAAGTACTCCCACGGTATAATCAGGTTCACGGACTAGTCTTTGTAACATTCTGATTATGAGAGAAAGAGATATAAGCTCTTCATATCTTTCCTTATTGAGATTCATTAAGTTGAACTCTCGGAATTATATTTGAGTTTAGTCCATACAAGTTGCCTAAGAAAAATTTGGTGGTGTATTTTGGTACCCCCACGTTTTCAATTGGTATCAGAGCATGCAAACACGATTAAGACCTAATAAGTCTGTGTTTGAAGCAATCTGACTATATGGACTGGACTGCCGATAAACGTATCGCCAACCTTTGATGGCACACATTAATTATGGTGGAAAATTGATGTGCTTTCCTTTCTACAAGCTCATGACTTTGAGACATGGAAACTTGTGGTTGTAGGACACAATCCTCCGACAGTTGTTAGAGACAGAAACACTGTTGAGAAAGGTTTAGCATAATATGGTGAAGCTGAGATAAGTAAATATGTTATTTAGGCCATAAGCAAAGATCTTCAGCACCATGTGACTTCATACACTAAGTCTAAATATGCTTGGGATATCTTAGAAACCGTATTCGAAGGAGATACCTCAGAGAAAGAAGTTAGGCTTCAAAACCTAAATTCTGGCTGGGAAAATCTTCTTATGTATGATGAAGATTCGTTTGATGAGTTTAATCAAAAAGTGTCTGGAATTGTTAATGTATCTTATGCGTTAGGGAAGAATATTCCCCAAAAGGACATCGTGATGAAAATTCTCCAATCTTTACCAGCAAGATACGAGTCTAAGAAACATGTTCTCATGGAAGGAAATAACCTTGCAACTTTTTCCAGAAATACCTTAGTTGGAAAGTTAAATATCTTTGATCATGAACTGCAATCCTAAGCCGGAAAGGATATTGCCTTCAAAGCCCTGAAAAACACTAAAACTCTCAAAAGTGAAAATGTCGACAACTCTGTGAAGAATCTGGTTGACCCTGAATTTTCAGATAAAGATCTTGGTAACTCAGTTTCATTAATTAGAAGACAGTTTAGAGAACTTCTTAGTAAGAGGAATAAACGGTTCATTAGAGAAAAACCTCATGTGTCACCAAAGCCACATAATCGTTTTCATGTGAAAAAAAAAAAGACTCTAACGATTCTGACGATGAAGATATACCACAATGCTTCAAGTGTAAAGGCTCAGGTCACTTTGCCAATGAGTACCCAAATCGAAATAAAAACTCTGGCAAGAAGAGTTTTGCTGCAACGCTTGATGAAACATCTGATAATTATGATTCTAAAGAGGATGATTGATCAAGTGTAGCAGTCTTGAGAGAAATTATCAATTTTGATGAATGTAGCAATACTCATATCAATCTTCATAATTTGATTGATTGTTCTTTCTAAAAATCATTGAAGGATATAATGGATTTTTCTTATACTAATGAAAACTCTGTTGATGTTTCAGGTACTCCTTGTTTAACTTCTAATTTCGTTCCTGAATCGATCTCCAAATGAACATGTCTTTATTATGAAGTTGAGGGTCACAAATGCACATAATGTTTCAAGTACAAACACAAACTAAGGTATGTCAACAAACTGCAACGGAAGGCTGCTCGTTTGGAAAACGGCTTAAACTTGTTCAAAAGTCCAATCCTGAGATACGTAAAGTTAACTCTTCTTCTCCTAAAAGATTGAATTTTTTAAAGGAAAAGGGAAAATCTTAAGTAAAGAGAAGAGTCAGGTCTAAACATTCCGTAAAGAAAGGTATTATAAATTCCATGCAGGAACCTTGTGGTGAGCACTGTGCTGCTCACCTCAGCATAACTTAATTGTTTTGAAAAGTTAATCTTGCCTCATGTTCCCCTAAAAGAGACAAGAACTTTCACATTAGGGCTTTGGATCAAATTTGAATATTATTACTTGAATTTTCATCTTTTTAATGTTCGTTGATAGAATGAGACTTCTTACGTTAACTTGCGAACTCTTAAGAGAATAACAATATTTTGTTGTTGAGCCTTGCTCCATCAAAATAGTCCAGGATAATTTGATATGGTCATAAATCGGTTACATAACTGATTCTATGTAAATCTATTCTCATTTCTGACATTACCATTGTATACAGTCTGTGGATATCGACATTTCGACATAGTCAAGAATGGCATAAATCAACTAAGGTTTTGATAAATAAACAAACATGTTCATCTTAATATATGTCTCAAGTAATGGTATTGAAAAATTTGATCTATGAAGAAACTCTAGGAATGATAAAAGTGACATTTCATTCTTCTTAGGTTTTATGTATTTTTCTTGCACTTGAACTATTATTGCTCCGTAACCCTGCATGTCGATATTTAGGATACAAATCCATGTGATTTGTTAATATCCGACAAAATACTTCTTTTTCATTAAAGTAAGCTCACTCATGTTGTTATTTTGGGAATGACATCAAATGGGGGAGAGTTCTTAAATGAACTTGTGTTTAATTGTTATATCTTTGTGGGGAGAGTGGATGTGTAATTTACAGGGGATGCTTGTATGTTAAATCTCCTAGATGAGCGTTAAGTATTTTATACTTTGTGATATCATCTAAATAAAAGTTGATATGTAATTCCTTTAAAGTGTTGAAGTATCTTTTGTTTGAATTCATTACGATCCTATAGTTTTTCGTACCTTTGCCGGTTTTTATTGACAAAAGGGGGAGAATTAATTAATAGTTTCGCACTACATACAGGGGGAGTAAATCAACATCTAGGTTTCACCTATTATGCAAAAGATGTAAGTATTGACTAAGGGGGAGAAACATATCACTGTAGTATTACTTCGAAGTTGTGATATAGTTGAATTTTGGAGAAGATAATAATACTATATGTTTCTGTATAACGACGATTGAAAATCTTTTTTTTTTAAGTTGCATGGCTACGGATCTTCAACAACAACGATGCTGAGTTGGACACATTCAGAATCATTCCAACTTGAAGTAACGAAGAATTCAAGGAGTTGAAGAACTAAGGAAATCAAGCATGGTGGATTCTGGAGTTTTTAAGCTTTATTTTTAACTCCATATGTATTGATAGTTTTGTCACTAAAATTGACAAAGGAAGGGAGTGAATCAACATCTTTAGGTTTCGCCTATTATGCAAAAGATGTAACTATTGACTAAGGGGAAGAAACATTTCACCGTAGTATTACTTCAAAGTTGTGATACAATTGAACTTTGGAGAAGATAATAATACTATGTTTTTGTATAACAAAGATTGAAAATCTATTTTCAAAGTTGTTATCGCTACGGATCTTCAATAAAAACGATGCTAAGTTGAACACGTTCAGAATCATTGCAACTTGAAGTAACGAAGAATTGAAGGAGTTGAAGAACCAAGGAAATCATGCATGGTGGATTTTGAAGTTTTGAATCTTTATATTTTAATCCATATGTATTGATAGTTTTGTCACTAAAATTGACAAAGGGGGATACTGTTAGAGCATTGCTCGGTCGAAATCACAAGTGTTGTTACCTCAAGCTTTTTGTCAAATTTTAGTTGTCAAAACTATATCTTGATCTCTAGTCTATATTTGGTCAAGTCTCGGATTAGGATAGAAGTACGTAGTTGAGATTCGGATATCACTGCGTTCTACCATTTGAAGGCGAAGATCAACAGGAGCTCTTGAGAACTTTTTCACAAAGGTAGGTGAAGACTGAACCACCTATTTATCAAGTTTTAACCTTTCTATCTATGAGACATTGTCGCATTGCTAAATTAGACAGTACATGGATAACAAAAATTTCGAGTCAAGTTTATCTTGAATATCGTTCTCGAAATATGCTAAGCTTAAGAAAATTTGTTCATACTTGTGAATTTGGTTAAGAACAATTTATTGCTCATGACATAAATTATTATTCAAGATTTATCATTTGAAAATAGACTGGAACAGTAATATGTTTCATTGATATCATTCGAGAATGTTTCATATTGATTAACTACTGTAAATCTGGATAAAGGACAGTATGCATACCAGTTCACATACTGGGAGAACTGTTATAAGTCCGGAGCCGCAGTACATGTAACTGGGTAGTTATAGTTCGGCAGTGACTTTTTGGTACGCGTACCCGGTATCCATACCATAAATATTCTGTGAACTCGTGAACCAGGAAGGTATGCATACCTAGTATGCAAACCGAAAAAGATCAGTTGGTTTCAAAATCAGAAAGGTACACATAATCAGTACGCATACTATAAAAGAACTTTGTGTTCCTGAACTTATTTTTGTCTTAAGGGTACACATACTGTGACAAGAATATTCACGAACATGTATAATACATGTACTTACCTTGTCGAATATTTTGAGATGCATCAGAATTATTTCTATGAGATAATCGATATTTGAATAACTCTCTAAGAACACATATAGACATGATTAATCACATATGTGACTTAAGGAAAGTCGTAAAGTGTTATATGAAAATGGTTAATCTTATTGTTCAATTAGCTAGTTTTGGCTAACTTTTATGAACCAAGCGTTATACACGGTTCGGTTACGGTTCATCCTAACCAGAGTAAATGTTTTGTTTATGTTAATCTCAAGTCAAGTTTTTCATCCAACAGTGATTATTAATTGCTTGATTCCAAAGATAATTTAGCTTAAATCCAAAGCAACCTTGATCTTGAAAGTCTATATAAGGAAAACCTCAAACAACTGGGATCTTTGAATCCCTGATGTTATTATTGTATGTCCTAGTTGTAAACTAGAGTCGCGCTCTCCTTAAAACCCTTATAGGGTTTAGCGACTAAAAAACTTCATCTATGGATTCGTGAAGTTAGGTACAACTATAGTTATCTTGATAGTTCGTGTATCCTGATCTTGCTTTAATTATCGAGCCTTGATCCAACAAACAAGATAGATAGAAATCACAAAGTTTCTTCGTCTCAGACTTTGTAATTCCACAAGTTTATAATTGTGAGGTGAATAATAATCTAGGCTGCTCTTCGGGAGTCATACGGCCGGATTTTGAGGTTTGCTAGACTTTGTCTGTAAGGACCCTCAAGGATGTCAACGCTATTACACTAGTCAAGGAACGTCTTAGTCGCTAATTACTCGATTAGTGTAACTCGAATGTTAACTAGTAGAAATTAATCTAACAACGGTTTAGTTAAGAAACTAGTACCGTTGTATAGATCTCGGAAAGTTATGCGGAATGGACTGCTCGAACGTGTCAATCGGATACGTACAAAGAAGATATCATCCGAATTATGAAAAGGGCAGAATAGTCATTAGTCGGCTTAGTCGTCATGGTCTCCCCATATCATTTTGTAGAGTAACTTTATCATTTGTCTTTTGCCTTATCAGATCCAGTCGAGCAGATAACTCATTCAGCCTTCTTCTTTCTTTCTTTCTCGTTCTTCTTTCTTCTTCTTCACCCTCTCTTTCTATGTTCTTCACCGTTCGTGTTTCTATGAGAGGCTTTGACGATCCTGAGATCGGAAACTTAGGAAAACATCAGGGAATGATTCATGGTATTGATGTTGAAGTTGGTTTAGTTTTGAATGAAGAAGAAACGATGGATTGATGAGAAACATAAAGTTAGGGTTTTCATTTGGGTTTAAGATATGGAGGAATTGATTAATTAAAGGGGGATTTGATTAGTTGGTGATGCAGAACGAAAGGGGTTGGTGTTTAATCGAAGTTCTGAAGTTGATTCGGTGATGAATCGATGAGCTAGGGTTTTTCAAGATGAACTGGAATTTCGATTGGAGATGAATAACAAGAATTAAGGTGTGGATTTGTTGATTGATGAACATGGTGAAGTTATTTGGTTGTTTATGCAGCTGTTTATGAAGATTTGAAGAGTTAGGGTTTCAAGAGAGGAATTCATAGGAAGAATTAGAAGATTAATTGGAGATGGGTCTTGTAAATTGAGAACAAAGAAGATCATTTAGTATTCAGTTTCCGATTCACACTGAAGAAAAGGTGAACCAGGGTTTCATGTTCTTCCCCAATTTAAGAACTAGAGTTTTGAGAATTGATCTGTCAGGGAGGTGATGGTGTTAAAGCAATTGAACTGAGCTAAAGTAATATGAATGGTTTAAAAGTTGTGGTTATGCAGGTGTTTGTGTTGAGAGTTGGGTTACAGGAATGAATGTGTGTGGATGGTGGTGTAAGTTGTGATTCTGACGGAACTGCAGATTCAGTTTTTGCTGGTGGTGACTGATTGAAGTGGTATCTCAGTGTATGGTGTAGTATGTGTAGTTGGAATTGCAGGTGAGGAATATGAATGAACTACTGGTGTTCATTTTACAGAAATGGAGATAAAGTTGGGTTTAGTATGTACAAGGTTATGGGGTTGTTAAGGGAATTGTGGGTGCAGGTTGTAGACCTAATGATGTTGTTGTTTGTGGACTTGTATTATAGCTAGTTGAATGTTGAAGGAGTGTTGCTTAGAGCTGCATTTTGCAGGTAAGCTAAATTATCAGTTGTAATTGAATTATGAAGTTTTGATTTGAGAATGTGTATTGCTGAGAACTTTGGTTGTCGATAGTTTTAACTGAATTGATATAGATAATGTTGTCCTTTATAAATAGAAAGGAATGAAGTTTGTAATAGGGTTTTGATATATAGAGTTTGTTGTTGTTGCACCATGATGGTGCAGCAGAATGTTTGGCCTGAGCAAGGGCCTTAGTTTATATAACCTGAATCAGTCTTGTGGACTAAGTTGACTCACCGATTCCCTATTTGACTCAGTGGACCTTGACCGAGTTAACCTTTGACTATTTGACCCTGGACTTGGACCTTGACTAGACGTTGGCTGTTAGTTATCCTAAAACCGTCAGTTTGACCGTTAGTGACTGTTAGGTGACTCCTACCTTAGTTGATGGGCTTGTTTAGTTAACTTGGGATTATAGTTAGTTTTCCTAATGAATATGAATTGGACCCTTAAGGTTCGATTTAGCCTTTGGTTCCTTATATATAGATGTATATCCTCCAGAGACTATTCAAGTGAACTACAGAACCAATCCAATTGAATTAGTAAATCTTATATATGTTAAAGATAGATAATAAAATGGTGTAGAAGAATAAATGGGCTTAAAACCATTAATTAGACTTGTATGATTCTTATGTGAGTCATTTTGGCTAGCTTCTTAGACTTCTTGTGTGATTAACAGTTAGTTTATTAACAACGATCGATTCAAAGGATGGACCAGTGGATCGTGGATCTCGAGGTAGGCGTGGCTTGTCATCAAAAGAGCTGGAATACATTTGACTCTTTGGTAACCATTATTGTTTTCCTTTACAAAAGTTTATGTTTGACAAACTCATGTATTTCTGTTTGTGCGTTCTATGCATTGTTTAACTTGTTTTACGATAATTCTGTTGATTCTGTTAATCTTTCCATGGTTTGGAAAGGACATGTAATGTGTTGTGGTCAATATGAATTGTTATGGGAAATAAGAATTTCCACTTGTTGTATATAAGATACGCTCCTTCACATTTATACCTCGAGCATTTATGATATATTGGTCGACAATTTGCGAGTTCGGAATTGTCGACATCCATATTTATGATTAGGTGTGGATTTGCAAGTTGGGAATTGCACAACCATAGTATACATTGTTTGAAGAAGGAGTTTTTCCATATACATGTTTGTTTACTTCTGTGAGGATATGCTCTTTCACATTTATACCTAGAGCTTTTATGATATATTGGTCGACAGTTTGCGAGTTCGGAATTGTCAACATCCATATTTACGATTAGGTGTGTATTTGCGAGTTCGGAATTGCACAACCATAATATACATTGTTTGAAGAAAGAGCTTGTCCGTATTCGTGTTTGTGTATCTTAGTGACTTGGTCACTATTTAATGTCTGAGAAAACATTATTGTTTTTATTAATCTTGTTTATGATTACTTAGAAGTTAAATATTAATTATTCCCACTTTCAGTTTTCAGAGACAGATCAGAGTCGCGCAGCGAAAGCCACAAGTGTTGACTCCGTTAATTAAATAACTTCCGCTATGTTTATTATGTTGTTTATTGTATCTGTAAACCAATTGACTATTATATATGTATCATTTGAGAGAAGTTCATTTATATATATTCTGAGTGGGGTTAGTTTTGGGATAAATTTTGTAGCAGATTTCTTAATTGAATGTTTAAGTATTTGAATTAGATTCGTAGAGCCTCTTTATTTAGTTAATCTCTTGGATTAGTCAGCTGTTAGCTTAGGAGGCGCTACAGTGTTGGTATCAGAGCTCACTATTAGATCTTACATGGGAAAAGATAGAAATAGCCAGTGCCAGTTAGTGAAATAGATTAGTTTAGAACAGAGGTTGGGTTGTGAGATAAATCTTAATAACTAAAAGCTACCAATAATTAAAAGATTTATTTGATTGATTGATTTGCTTGTTTGGTTGTGTAATGAAGTAAAAATTGTAGGGTAAACCAATAACTTTAGCTAATAGGGATTTGAGAATAATTAATTTAAAAAGTATGCACATTTACACAATTCAATACTAAAAATAATGAGATTAGTATTATTGATAAATATTGAGAATTGCGTAGAAATTTATTGAGTACGTTGACTTATATGTAGAATCAACAGTTTATAATCACATAAATGCTAATAATATTTTCGGGATTCAGTAATTTTGTAAGAGTAGTTAGAAACCATCAATATCAATAATAAAATATTATATTAGCAATTAAAGATGATAATAATAGTGATAATAATTTTAGCAAAGTAATGTTAACATATATCAATTAGTATCGTATTGCACTTAACTAAAATTCCAATAAAGATATATAGTGACAAAAATAATAATTATGATTAAATAGTTATGGAAAATTATTTACGCTTATCTACGATTAAGTTTTGTAAATTAAATTAATGACAAATTAGGAATAGATGTTTTGCGTTTAAACTAGACGGTTAATATGACACTTGTTAGGGACGTAAAAGGGTGGAAAAAAATGTAACGAAATTATCTTTAGTCTAGCAAATGATCCAGTAACTCTTTAAAATGGAACAAATATACATGAAATAGTAATAATATAATTCTGACGCTTAGTGTAATATTAGAATTAAAAGAAAATAAATTTGTATATTAATAAGATACTTCACTTTGATAGCAAAATCTAAAGACTATTAAGACATATTAAAATTTTATGCAGACTCAAAATTTAAATTATATTAAATTACCAACGGCGGTATTTAACAAGATATATATAGAATGCGGATCCAATATGAATAAATAAAATCTATTATAGCAATCTTTACGTAAATGAAGATTTATAATTGGAAGATTAAGGCTTAGTGTATCATCTGGATTAATTGACTTAAGAATAATGAAAATGATAATATAATTAAGACATTAATTTTTGATAAGATAGTAACAGCAAATAATAACATTATATAATACTAACTACTTTATAGGATAGTAATAACAAAATGTAATTTTTGTTAATAGTACAACTTAAGGATTATTTAGCAATCATAAAAATTTTAGGAAATAAAATAAATGACTCATATAACTAAATTGTTAAAATGCTGTGAATTATGTACATAGTTTATAAAGTAAAATTTTTAAGTCAAATCAGTTACAATAAAAGTTTAGAGACTAATTAATTTTAATAAATTAATAATTAGTTAATCCAGCACTGTGGAATAATGAAGGTTGTGTTTTCTCTGTTCGTAGGAAGGCATTGTTGGGCTTGGCCAACCTTGACATGGCAACTGCATTCAGAGATGACTGATCATAGAAGTATAATTTAGTTCTTTTAGAAAAACCCATAATTACAAACTCAATTACAAATATTCGTAGGGAATCTCCCTTGTAATTAGAGACAATTATCTTATGAAATAGAAATTAGTATAGTTGAACCTAGAGCCGCAAATCTTAGTAGTAGAAATCCATATAGGTTTGTGTTTTGTTTTATGTTGTTTGCGCTTAGAAAAGAGCGGATTATTCTTTAAGGTGGGGAATTTTGAAGACCAGAAGGTGGTTCGATTTTTCGAGGACGAAAATGATACAAGGTGGGGAGAATGTAAGGACCCTCAAGGACGTCAACGCTATTAGACTAGTCAAGGGACGTCTTAGTCGCTAATTACTCGATTAGTGTAACTCGAATGTTAACTAATAGAAATTAATATAACAACGATTTAATTACGAAACTAGTACCGTTGTATAGATCTCGGAAAGTTATGTGGAATCGACTGCTCGAACGTGTCAATCGGATACCGTACAAAGAAGATATCATCGGAATTATGAGAAGGGAAGAATAGTCATTTGTCGGCTTAGTCGGCATGGTCTCCCCATATCATTTTGTAGAGTACCTTTATCATTTGTCTTTGGACTTATCAGATCCAGTCGAGCAGATAACTCATTCAGCCTTCTTCTTTCTTTCTTTCTCGTTCTTCTTTCTTCTTCTTCACTCTCTCTTTCTTTGTTCTTCACCGTTCGTGTTTCTATGAGAGGATTTGACGCTTCTGAGATCGGAAACTTAGGGAAAACATCAGGGAATGATTCATGGTGTTGATGTTGAAGTTGGTTTAGCTTTGAATGAAGAAGAAACGATGGATTGATGAGAAACAGAAAGTTAGGGTTTTCAATTGGGTTTAACATATGGAGGAATTGATTAATTAAAGGGGGATTTGATTAGTTGGTGATGCAGAACGAAAGGGGTTGGTGTTTAATCGAAATTCTGAAGTTGATTCGGTGATGAATCGATGAGCTAGGGTTTTTCAAGATGAACTGGAATTTCGATTGGAGATGAATAACAAGAATTAAGGTGTGGATTCGTTGATTGATGAACATGGTGAAGTTATTTGGTTGTTTATGGAGTTGTTCATGAAGAATTGAAGAGTTAGGGTTTCAAGAGAGGAATTCATATGAAGAATTAGAAGATTAATTGGAGATGGGTCTTGTAAATTGAGAACAAAGAAGATCATTTAGTATTCAGTTTCCGATTCACACTGAAGAAAAGGTGAACTAGGGTTTCATGTTCTTCCCCAATTTAAGAACTAGAGTTTTGAGAATTGATCTGGCAGGGAGGTGATGGTGTTAAAGCAAGTGAACCGAGCTAAAGTAAGATGAATGGTTTAAAATTTGTGGGTATGCAGGTGTTTGTGTTGAGAGTTGGGTTACAGGAATGAATGTGTGTGGATGGTGGTGTAAGTTGTGATTCTGGCGGAACTGCAGATTCAGTTTTTGCTGGTGGTGATTGATTGAAGTGGTATCTCAGTGTGTGATGTAGTATGTGTAGTTGGAATTGCAGGTGAGGAATATGAATGAACTACTGGTGTTCATTTTACAGAAATGGAGATAAAGTTGGGTTTAGTATGTACAAGGTTATAGGGTTGTTAAGGGAATTGTGGGTGCAGGTTGTAGACCTAATGTTGTTGTTTGTGGACTTGTATTATAGCTAGTTGAATGTTGAAGGAGTGTTTCTTAGAGATGTATTTTGCAGGTAAGCTAAATTATCAGTTGTAATTGAATTATGAAGTTTTGATTTGAGAATGTGTATTGCTGATAGTTTTAACTGAATTGATATAGATAGTGTTGTTGTCTATAAATAGAAAGGAATGAAGTTTGTAATAGGGTTTTGATCTATAGAGTTTGTTGTTGTTGCAACATGATGGTGCAGCAGAATGTTTGGCCTGAGCAAGGGCCTTAGTTTATATAACCTGAATCAGTATTGTGGACTGAGTTGACTCACTGATTCCCTATTTGACTCAGTGGACATTTACCGAGTTAACCTTTGGCTATCTGACCCTGGACTTGGACCTTGACTAGACGTTGATTGTTAGTTGACCTGTAACCGTCAGTTTGACCGTTAGTGACTGTTAGGTGACTCTTATGGACTGTACCTTAGTTGATGGGCTTATTTAGTTAACTTAGTTGATGGGCTTATTTAGTTAACTTGGGATTATGGTTAGTTTTCCTAATGAATATGAATTGGACCCTTAAGGTTGATGGGCTTATTTAGTTAACTTAGTTGATGGGCTTATTTAGTTAACTTGGGATTATGGTTAGTTTTCCTAATGAATATGAATTGGACCCTTAAGGTTCGATTTAGCCTTTGGTTCCTTATACATAGATGTAAATCTTCCTGAAACTATTCAAGTGAACTGTAGAACCAATCCAATTGAATTAGTAAACCTTAGATATGTTAAAGATAGATAATAAAAATAGGAATTACCAATAGGTACTATTATAGTGTTCTTAGTTAGTGGCAGGTCCACCCATTGAAGCCCAGTAACCGGAGGTCCATAATTAAAACAAAACATAAAAATGGACCAAATTTTTTAAGCCCAGGTCCTACACACGTGTGTAACCTATTACGTGCATTTTAATAATTCCCAAAATGGCCTTCACTATAAATATAACAGAAATAAAAGCCACATTTTCTCAATTTTCTTCTCAGATCTGTTTTCTGTCGCTCGCTCTCCTCTTCTCTGCTGCAGTCGCTTATGAAGTTTAGACCTAGGGTTTGTGAAGATGTTTCGTGGTTTTACAGGTATGTTATGTAATATTTTCTCCAGTTCTTCTTTGTTTTTGATTAATTCTCAACTGAATCATGAAGATCTGATTGATTTCATGATGTTTTCACTTTCTTTTTCCAGTTTTGGTAGTTCGATTTCATGATGTTCTCTAGTTTTTCACGTGCTGCTGATTTTTAGACTATGAATCAACGGTACATATTTGGTGTACTGAAATATACTGCTCTAATTTTGTTGTTTTTTTATAGTTTTGGAGATTTTTCTTGTTTGATCCAAAAGTACATATACGGAATACTCAAATTAAAGTGTTTCGATTCTATTTTTTCATAGATTCGCTACTTGTTTTTCCCATGCAGCTAAATTTTAGATTATGAATCAGCAATACATATATGGTGTACTGAAAAATTATGCTTTAATTTTGTTATTTTTGTAGTTTTGGATATTCTTCTTCTTCGATCTAGAAGTATATATATGGAATACTGGAAAAAAAAGTGTTTCGATTCAGTTTTTTATAGATTCATTACTTGGTTTTCACATGCAGCTGATTTTAGTTCCATTTCGGGTTTTTTTATATGCTTTTGAGTTTCTTTTGTGTATTAAGCATCGGTACATATATGATATATTGGTGGATTTTAATGAAACAAGTTCAGATCTAAATAAAAAATCATGTTTTATGTTTATTTCATTAGTAGATCTGATATTTTTATGGTTTTTGGTTTGATTTTCAATTTTCTTTTGTGTATTAACCATCAATACATATCTGACGTATTGTTTTATTTTTTTGTTTACTATGAATCTATAGGTTTTCTCTTATTTTATTGGTTTGATCCAGGAGTACATATATGTTGTACTGGTTGAAACTTCTTCTGATTCTGTTTTATTCAGAGTTTTGCCACTTTTTTTGGTTTGATCCATGAGTTCGTATGTGAAATACTGAAGTATGTGCTTTGATTTGGTTATATTCATGGATTCATCACTTCTTGACATGTAATTGAGTTTTTAGTTTATTAATCCGCGGTACGTATATGTTGTACTGATAGAAACTTCTTTTAATTATGTTTTATTCATAGTTTTGCCACTTTATTTTGGTTTGATCCATGAGTACGTATGCGAGATACTGAAATGGATGCTAGTTTTGTTGTTGTGTTTTAATATTGTTATATTCTGGTCACATTTACAGGTTCAATATGTCCAACGGATACATACTCTATATGTAAGCAGTGAGGCAGATACATACTTAGATTTGTACGTAGTGTAGCAGATATGTACTCAGATTTGTAAGCAGTGTACCAGATATGTACTCAAATTTGTAAGCAGTGTAGACACACACGTTTGGTAGTAATGGGTATATGGACATTTCCATGTTTTAATTAATTTTGGACCTGCGGATAAAAAAAAGATCCGGTTGGTCCCTACTATAAATAACTATATGGGCCTAGGACCAAACAAGATATTTTCCATAATAAAATGGTGTAGAAGAATAAATGGGCTTAAAACCATTAATTAGACTTGTATGATTCTTATGTGAGCCATTTTGGCTAGCTTCTTAGACTTCTTGTGTGATTAACAGTTAGTTTATTAACAACGATCGATTCAAAGGATGAACCAGTGGATCGTGGATCTCGAGGTAGGCGTGGCTTGTCATCAAAAGAGGTGGTAATACATTTGACTCTTTGGTAACCATTATTGTTTTCCTTTACAAAAGTTTATGTTTAACAAACTAATGTATTTCTGTTTGTGCGTTCTATGCATTGTTTAACTTGTTTTACGATAATTCTGTTGATTCTGTTAATCTTTCCATGGTTCGGAAAGGACCTGTAATGTGTTGTGGTCAATATGAATTTTTATGGGAAATAAGAATGTCCACTTGTGGTATATAGGATACGCTCCTTCACATTTATACCTAGAGCTTTTATGATATATTGGTCGACAGTTTGCTAGTTCGGAATTGTCGACATCCATATTTACGATTAGGTGTGGATTTTTGAGTTGGGAATTGCACAACCATAGTACACATTGTTTGAAGAAGGAGTTTGTCCATATACATGTTTGTTTACTTCTGTGAGGATATGCTATTTCACATTTATACCTAGAGCTTTTATGATATATTTGTCGACAGTTTGCGAGTTCAGATGCATCGACATCCATATTTACGATTAGGTGTGGATTTGCGAGTTCGGAATTGCACAACCATAGTATACATTGTTTGAAGAAAGAGCTTGTCCGTTTTCGTGTTTGTGTATCTTTTGGACTTGGTCACTATTTAATGTCTGAGAAAACATTATTGTTTTTCTTAATCTTGTTTATGATTACTTAGAAGTTAAATGTTAATTATTCCCACTTTAAGTTTTCAGAGACAGATCAGAGTTGCGCAGCGAAAGCCACGAGTGTTGACTCCGTTAATTATTAACTTCCGCTATGTTTATTATGTTGCTTATTGTATCTGTAAACCAATTGACTATTATATATGTATCATTTGAGAGAAGTTCATGTATATATATTCTGAGTGGGGTTAGTTTTGGGATAAATTTTGTAGCAGATTTCTTAATTGAATATTTAAGTATTTGAATTAGATTCGTAGTGCTTCTTTATTTAGTTAATCTCTTGGATTAGTCAGCTGCTAGCTTAGGGGGCTCTACATTGTCTATTGAAATCGATTTCCTACCTCACCTTCATCTTTGATAAGAACGGAAATCACATATAGGCTTATCTGTGGGAGGAAGATTGTTTTAAAGTCTTCAATTAAGTTGAAGCAACTTTAGGCTGTAAAGGATGTCATCTTAGGGAATCAATTGTGCGGAGTCCTTCTGGGATTCAAGAGGCGTAAGGAGAGCGACTTTAACTAAATTGTTGTGATGGTTTAATTCGGTCCCAACTACATTCTAGTCCTAAGTTTTGATAGTAGGCTAATGTCTATAGCGGCTTAATAATAAAGTTTGGTTTTCAAGTCTGGACTAGGTCCTGGGGTTTTTCTACTTGCGGTTTCCTTCTTAACAAAATTTCTGATGTTTGTGTTATTTCTTTTCTGTATTATATTATTTATCTTTATAATGGAAATATCATAGGTTGAACGTTGAAACCAATTCAAGTACATAAGTCCATCGCAATTGTTGGATACAGTTTGATTGATTATTGGATAGTGATATTTGGAATCGTCCAAGTACTCCCACGATATAATCAGGTTCACGGACTAGACTCTGTAACATTCTGATTGTGAGAGGCAGAGATATAAGCTCTTCATATCTTTCCTGATTGAGATTCATTAAGTTGAACTCTCAGAATTATATTTGAGTTTAGTCCATACAGGTTGCCTAAGAAAAAATTGGTGGTGTATTTTTGTACCCCCACGTTTTCACTTATAACAGTTCGGGTACATATTAGGTTATTACTTAGATATTTATTTTTGAGATTGTCCAAGTAAAACTTGTCTGTATTGGATAAGGCTTTTAGATTACGATTCTATACGCAACTAGGACACGAGAGCGTCGGGATTAAGAACCTAGTTTGCATAGAATCCTGTATTTATATTGATGAACAAGACTTGGTAGCTTACAAAAAAATCTAGGTTCGTGAACTAGTTTATGTGTTTACGAATTTTTTATAACCAAGCAAGCTTAACTTCTTCATATAGATTGAACATGTAATTAAGCATGTAAAAAGTTTTCCTTGAATCACAAAGAAGATATGTGCAACCAGGGTCGGTTTTTTAGCCCATCATCTTGTGCTCCCTCACTAGGCGATATTATTTTTTTACCTACCGAGGCCTTATATTTTATAGCCCAATATTTTTGGGTAGTTCAAAATATAAAGAAACACGGTCAGAAAAGAAGTCGACGGAAACTATGAAGTTACTTTTCGCCTTCTCCTATAACTTCTCTTAAGAAAACAGGATGGGTCAAGTCAGTTATCGCTCAACGCCTCAACCCTAAAACTTTCAAACTGCAATTGAAATAACAAGCAGGAAAAATTGAGAGAGGAAATTAAAGTCAATCATAATCCATATGCTAATATTATTAAAAGTTGTTTAATTTTGAATTATTGTATTCAATTCATTATTCATAGTCATAAGTGAAAAATTCTTAACATAACTCTTTTTCCTTCAAGAATTTGTGTTTACGTAATTTCATCTAGTAGATTTACTTACGTTAAAAAAATTGTACCTAGTATATTCACTATTAATATTTTAATGTTTCATAGAATCACAATCGCAGATTCTCAATTGATATTTCATATTTGAATTTCATACTGACTGCAACATCTTTTTACAGGTGACGCGGGTGGACTTTGGATTTTCTTTAATATTTAGGAAGCTATCAAAGTATCAATCTACAAATTGATTAAGGTACAGATAATTGCCTCGTCTTTTCATTCCATAGCTAGTTACATACTTATAATCTTGTCATCAATTACTTAGGATATGCCTTATAAGAGGGTGATACCAGCTGAAAGTGGATATGCAAGACTTAAACGGAAAGAAAAAAGTGATGCATTTGTAGAATCTCAATCTGGAGCCATGGATAAATTTTTGTTAAAAACTCACCAATTCTGTTGGAAGCTCATCATCGGGGAACGAAATGGTTCATTATGTAATTCATGAGAATTCTATGGATGGAATTGTAGATGTTTCTTGGTGATGAGGAACCAAAACACAAGGAAAACTACGTTAATTTAAGCAATGGACAAGAATAACTAGCAAGTCATTCGGTTCCTTCCACCATGAACATTCATGACCCAAGAATTTGGGAAAACCTTGACACACATTTGAGGGATATTCTTGCAGAGAAAGATCCATACAGAAACCACTTGCTGAATGGAGGTCCCAAAGATAGGAATTCAAGACGTTTCAGTTCAACACTTTACGATCGATATTTGACGAGTGGTGAAGTAGAAGATATGAAATGGTTAGTCTATTCCGAGGATGTGAACAGAATTTTTTTTTTCTGTTGCAAGCTATTCAAGAAAGGTCATCATAAAAGTCCTTTGGTAAATGATGGGTATGATGATTCGGGACAAGATCATACTGCACTTCATGAACATGAAATTACTAAACAACATGAGACTAATATGAAAGCTTGGTATGAGTTACGTACAAGATTGGTCTCAAAGAACACAATTGATAAACATGTTCAAGAACGAATTAATACTGAGAAAGAACATTAGAAGAATGTACTACAACTAATAATTTATGTTGTGGAATATCTTGCAAAGCACACTCTAGCATTTTGTGGAACGAATGAGAGGATTTACCAAAGTAAAAATGGTAATTTATTGGGTTTAATTGAGATGATTGTAGAATGGGATAAAGTGATGATCGAACATGTTCGTCGTATAGATAGTAATGAAACTATCATTATCTTGGTCACATCGTTCAAAATGAATTTATTGGTATGTTATCAAAGGAAATCAAAGAAACAATCATTCAAAAAGTTAAAGCATCAAAGTATTTTTCAGTACTACTTGATTGCACTCGGGATACAAGCCACCAAGAATAAATGTCTTTGATTTTGCGGGTGTGGATGTTTCTACAAGTCTGGTGAGGGTGGAGGAGTACTTCATAGAATTTTTACAAGTTGATGGTAGCACTGGAAAAGGACTTTTTGAATAAATGGAAAAAAAAAATTATGAAAAGGCCAGGGTACCCAAATATGCCACAAGCTAAAACTTTTCCTACCCATAAGTCCTTTCTCAAAAAGTGATTGTCTATGGACTGAGTCGAGACAATACAACTAATCAGTTCACACTTCGTGTGATCGTCTATGGATACGAGATCAAGACAATGCAACAACGAAGTATGTTTACTTGATACAAAGTTTCAGACTTAACCAAACACAATAGGATTGCTTATCAAGTAAATAGGAATTAACGTTTGTGTAATTTTACTTTAATTATAATAAAATAATTATAATGCGGAAATATAAAGTAAATGACACAGCAAGATTTTGTTAACGAGGAAACCGCAAATGCATAAAAACCCCAGGACCTTGTCCAGAATTGAATACTCTCAGGATTAAGCTGCTATACAAAATTACACCTAACTTCGTATAGTTGATACCAAGCAACTAAACCTATAGTTCACCTAGTTATGTCTGTATTCCCACGCCTCCAACTTATAAATAAGTCACGTACTTGGAACAATTCCTTTGGTTCGTATTCCAAACAGTAAATGAACAACAAATCTGTTTGGTATCAACTCTATTCAACCAAGTGATATGAGTCGGACAAAGGCTCTTCCGTTTATCTTAACATAAACTCCTTCGTCAGGTCCTTAGATTTATCTTATGTTCAATTACCTAAGTAATCGTTTAAGATTAAGCCAAACAACACTCTTAATCCAAAGAATTGTGTTGATGCCGATCTACTCAATTAATCAATCCAATCTACCACAAGGATAAACCGATTATTAATTGGATCCTCTTTTACCAAAACAAGTATTTTGCAGACCAAAGATTATAAACCCAAGTCAGATCTTCAATATCTTCTTTGTCTTCAAATCTTCTTAAAACTTCAATAAAAACCTGCACACAATCACTTGAATCTCTTGTGATCAATCACGCATAAGACGGAGTCTGTTAACAATGGATTATCACAAGATCATCTTTATAACTAACAACAGTCTAAAGATCCCTGTCGAAACTCTGGACTAGTTTGAGTGAATCTTATATCAGAAGAGAAGATCCTCAAGCATAAACAAACTAGGTGCAATCAGATTTCAACCACCGCTAGTTAATCAAATCAGTCGAAAATAAAAGATAAACCGCAATTATCTAATTTCCTACCAATGGTACACGATAGAGCTTCTCAATCCCAAAGAAGACTTTAAACTGAGCGGTCGTAAGAGATTTCACCTAATTAGGTTACTCTCCTCTCCGAATAGGCGGCTACACCAGTAACAACAACAAAAGAGGAAGTTTGTTGTTACGAAGGATTAGTTTGCTAGAAAGGCAAACTTCAAGTATTTACAGACAAGGAAGTTTGGACACCAGGGAATTTCCAAAACCGAAAATATTCTCAAGATATTCATTAAAACACAAATTCAATTCCCATAATTCCTGGAAATGCTCTGTCCAAAAATAATGATCGAAATCTCTCGGAAAATCTAATTAGTAAATGCACATTACTAATTCTTATGTTTCCCTACAAAGTGAAATTAATAACCTTAATTAAAAGATTCTTAATTTACTTATGTTTCGATCCTGGCATTTTCTTCCTTTAGCTATTAAGGAATAACTTTGAACAATTAAAGAAATAAACATTCACAGCACGTGTTCAAAGTATGTCGACATCCTTACTTTGTAAGTTCTCTTCACACTTACAACCTTGAAACCTATTTTCCACACTTCCAAACAAGTTTAAAATTGGTTCATCTGACTTTCAAGAACTATGTGATTGATCAAACAAACATTCAACCACAATCATGGGTTTAACGGTTCTACCAAAACAAGTTTCAGTTCTACCTCCATGTGAGTACTGTGCATATTCACACTAGCTTTCCAAAATTTGGTTGACCAGGTACTAGGATCGGTTCCCCACATATATATATATATATGGTATCTAACTTATATGTGTTGCACATGTCCATAGGATCGGTTTCCTTTTGCCTAAAAACGTTTTGCACATGTCCATAGGATCGGTTCCCCTTTCTGCTATAAACCTTGTTGCACCTCGCACAAGGATCGGTTCCCCTTTGTGATGTACTGCACCTCTTACTAGGATCGGTTCCCCTTTCCTAAAATTGGTCAGATATAACACAAACCCGATTATACCATCTCAGGTGATTACTTAAGATCGGTTTCACTAATAAAAGTCATACCAATACATAAGTCAGGCCTTTGTGAATAGTTCTACCAAGAACACAAACAAGTTGTGAGCGGTTATACTCAATCACACATAGTGGTTGTTCATAAGATATGCAATGAATAACAAAACCAATAACACATGTCAATTTCCTTTTCGGTTCACAAACAATTTTATGAACTTACTTCCTTAGAACACATGCAAAACATTGTTTCCTAGGATGAAATCCTCACCTCATACCCATACATAATCACAATAGCATTCAAATGATTATGGCGATGTCTTATCTACAAAGTTTAATGGTTAAGCAATAAACCTCGTATTGTATTCCTTAATACTATGTCTATCTAGAGTTCAAATATGCTTCACAGCTATGTTTTCAATATGCACGACTTGAAAGATACGTTAGGGAATGAAACAGTTCAAGTCAAATATCACTAACCTCAAGTGGAAGAATGATTGTTGTCGTTGTAGCTCCTTGATTCTTCACATCTTCAAGTCTTCGTAATACTTGTAATGTCTCATATCCTAATAATTTCAAGCTAACCTATACGAAGTTGACTCTAGTACATAATCAAGCAACTCTTAACATGAGTGTTGATTCACTAAAATATGACAACCAAACTTGACATACCAACGCTTGGTGGGTTCAACCGAGTAATGCTCTAACAATCTCTCCCTTTGTCAATTTTAATGACAAAACTCTTACATCATATGGATAAACAAATTACAGGAATTCATTACACATACGCTTGATTCCAGAATCCAACAACACAGTAAACTACTTACATTCAATCCTTGAAAATGTCATTGTTGACATTATAATAACAAAGCTATTACTCCCCCTAAGGAAGATAGGTATATATTCAATCCGCACGTCTTTGTTATACCAATTCATATGACATGTTACTCCCCCTTAGTCTGTGTTTTCACTCTTTCGTTAGATAAACGTTCAAGCACCACTGTTCTTTTCCTTAGCGATACCAATCAATATAGAATCAATACCAGTATCACCTGTTTAATCCATATATTTCTCCCCCTTTTTGTCACAAAAATGACAAAGAAACGAAAAAATAAAGGACAACACGAAAAGAATCTTACAAATCTCAATAGACTTGGAACCTGTAGAGTTAGGCACGAGGGTTCCACACATCATGTTCTGATAACCAATATCAAAACCGAAACTACAAGTAGTTTTATTTTGATATGTTACCAAGGAAACAATTGTCCAAAACAATTTGTCCACTTTAGTTTAGCAAAACACAAATCAACTAAGTACCTTGGTCCCTTTGCTAAACCGATTGTTCAAAAACAGTCGCTTAATTCGATAAGACCAAAATAAAGATAACTCTATTTTTCTCATCAGGTTCTAATTATCCATAAACTTAGACCTTTCAATTTTAAACAAGACAAGTAATAGGTTAGTTAACTAGCATTTCTTGTTAGGGCATTCGATTAGACTTGAATAACCAAAACCTCACTTCGATAAGTCTAACTAAGATCAGAATTAACTTAGTTTCTCTTATCCGGAATCGAATTGGACTAAGAAACTCATCCCATACACCTTTTATTTCGTTAAGCCATAAATAATTCATACAAACTAACATAAATCAACTTGCATAATTATTCACCTCAACCGGAAGCAATTGAAACAACATAGACATTAAAAGCACCGCAATTGCACCGAAATTTTGTAAGCCTAAACAATTGATACCATACAAACGCAAGATAACAATAGTTTTTCTTAACCGGAACCAATTGAATCACACACAACATCAATTGTACCAAAATTTTGTAATCCTAAACAATTGATACGACACAATAAAGCAAGATAACAATAGTTTTTCTTAACCGGACCTAGTTGAATCACACACATCCACACACACATCATGGAATAAACATCAATTGTACCGAAATTTTGTTAAGCAAAAGCAATAAATATATATGATATAAACTCAGGATTTTCTTAAACATGGAAACAATTAACTAACAAGATTGTTACCTCAAATTTCTCATACACTTCTCCAATATGTTTGCATCTTCGTCAAGGGAGAATTAATATTGAAATATCATCATGTTGTCATTATTATGCATAAACAAAATAATAACAATAACCAACCTTTACCAGAGAAAGGTTGAAAATCGGTTTTAACAATTGCAAGAAAAAGTTGAAAACCGTCGAAACACATATGCTTTTATACTAAACCAAAACCGATTCAACATATTGTGACTTTTTCACATATTGTTTCTACCAGAACCCCTCATGATTCTTTGACAAAGCCTACCAACGTGGGCTAGAACTTAATCCTGCTAAATCAAAAAGTCACCCAAACCACAAGGGTTCACAATATATGAGATCGGATATTAAGGTAGTAAAACCGAAATCAAACATCCCATAAACATACATAGTAATAAGATAAAAGCATTCAAGCGCAGGCTATGTAAACCGAAAACTATCACAAGAAAAATTACCAACCAAATAATTTTATTCATAATAGTTTTATTTATAATAGACCAATACAATCAATGAAAGAAATAAAAAATTGATGTCTATTATTCTAGATTAAGTAATACATCAAATAAATTAATCTCTAGTGATGCTCTGGTTGTTCACTAAGGTCTCTTCAGTGTTCATACTCTTAACGCATGTCTCAAGAGACTTGTCCGCAACCACTTCTTGTTTTTCAAGTTCTTCAATTAGAACTTTGAGTTCAGCAAGAATTCCTCTTGTTCCTTCATGCTTCTCTTTTACCCAATCTTGATGTCGAATAGTCATAGCAAGATTGGTTTCCAGTTCATCAAAACCTTGGATGTAGCCAATCATACTATCAGAACGGATCCACTTGGTGTTGGTTGGATCTTGTAGGTTGTAAGACAACATACATGACTCATATTGTGATCCAACTGAACTATCAGAGTTATAATCATACATGATGCCTTTCTTCTTTCTCTCTGTATTGATTCCTTGACAATCCTTAACCTTTTGAGCTTCCTCCTTATTAGCCTTTGAGACACTGCGAGTTATTGGAGGCATGCTCGATTATGAATAAATATAAAGGATTGATCAGGTTTTTTGAATACAGACAAGAGAAAGTTTCTCTTTTAAAAGAGACAACTTTCGGACCAAAAGACCAACGGAAAACCGAAAATATAGAAGAATATATTTCATTTTCGTAGTCCGAATTTCACAAGTTGGAAGGTTCATTAAAATTAGAAAATTCTAAATAAAACTTCTTTTTAGAAAATCATGTTAAACAGGAACATTTTTCAGACAACCATGGATTCGCATCTATCCATATAGTGTCACAGAAATTTTTCTGATAAACAATCTACACAAAACAAATGTGCTCCCATTTTATTGTGCCTTTCCCATCCAATTTTGTGAGCACGAAAAAGGATGAGAATGCACAATTTTGATACAACTAAGTTGCGTCGGAGTAAGCTTTTTCCAACTTACAGTGAATATCAGAAACATAGTTCATGTTTCTCTTCGGGAATTTCTGCCCAAAATATTTTCTCCCAAGCCGATGATCTTTTCTAATTAGAGAGATATGATCATGTGGAAAAAACGTACTAATGTGAGAATTCTCAGAGATATATAAATCTCTCTTAATTCTTTCAATGAGATTTTCATAAGATTTTCTCATTCTAAGGACTTCCTTATTATTCACATTAGTGTGATCATCTGAAACAACTATCGGAAATTCCTGATTGTTTCTTTTGGCAGAGATTCTCTCTTTCCCTTCCTTCTGAAGTCGTTCCTTATCAAAACCAGAACTATTTCGATATGGGTGCAGAGGAACCTTTTTCCAGAAACGATTATCAACTCTTTCCTCTGACTCTTTTGAGTTGATCTTATCGGGACATGGTATAATTTGTCTTTCTACTGAGGAATGATCTTTCATTTTTTTAAACAAGAAACTTCCTTCAAAAAATTTACCACCGTATGTTGAAGAAGTATAAGTTTCTTGTCAAGTGACTGAAAATTGTATTCCTTACAATCACCACAGAATCGGTTCAAAGTTTCCTTTGGACAACATTTCGTTTGATCATCAGTAGATCTAGAAGCTGGTTTCTCATCCTCTTCCAACTTTATGTAGTTAGGCAAACTACCATCATCTTGATCTGTTTCAGATGTGATTAAATCGGTTTTATCACAATCTGTAAAAGTCGAGCATGGAATTTTAGTTTCCTCATCAGAAGAAATCACAACAGCATCATTAGTCAGAATCATAGGACATGTCTCTTTATCTATAAGAGATTTACCAAGAGCTTCTAGTTTGACAGTGAGATTCATTTTCTCTTTGGCTAGACAATTCAGTTGAACGTCTTTTTCTCTGGTCTCATGTTTAAGAAGATTTGACTCTGTCTTTAAAATGAGTACTTTAGAAGACAGATGTTGTATAAGCTTTAGGAGTTTTATCAACTCTTTATCAACATCTTCTCTTTCATCAGAGATAGAAATAGATGTTTTCGTAACTCCTGGATCATGAGTCAACGAAGTAGTAACATCTTCAACTTTTGAGTATTCATACTCTTGCATAACGTTAACTGAATCAGACATTAGATTCAATTATTATAGTTTGGATCGCACCAAACACAGATTTTTAGATCTTTTCGTGTTTGCCTGCTCTGATACCAATTGAAAAGGCGAGGGTACCCAAATATACCACAAGCTAAAACTTTTCCTACCTATAAGTCATTTATCCAAAAGTGATTGTCTATGGATTGAGTCGAGACCATACAACTAATCGGTTCACACTTCGTGTAATCGTCTATGGATACGAGATCGAACCAATGCAACAACGAAGTATGTTTACTTGATACAAATGTTCGTACTTAACCAAACACAATAGGATTGCTTATCAAGTAAATAGGAATTAACGTTTGTGTAATTTACTTTAACTATAATAAAACAATTATAATGCGGAAATATAAAGTAAATGACACAGCAAACAATTTACTTTATCACGGTTCAACTGATTGATCAAAGAAAGAACAAATGAGCTAATTAATACTAATGGTGGTGGATGATTGTACTTCTACCTACTTTGTTGGACTTTTTTTTTTTAGCATTTTTCTTGTTCTAATGCAGGTGTGTACGGAACCACCTAGAGCGAGAAAAGAAATATCAGGGGTTCTAAAGTGAAGACTAATCTGTCGGTGGCTTTGTATCAGTTTGTTTCTGGACATAGCTTAGTCCTTCAATTTTATTCCTTAAGCAGTTGGAAAATGAGTTACTGTTTTTTTCGTTTCTAATAAAAACTAAAAACCATTTTGTTTCAAATGTTTTAAACTGCAATGTGGTTTATAAATCCATTCATTTCGGTGTTATACAATAAATTTCATTAAGAATGTTCTAAAAAAAATTACATCAAAGAGCGTCCGAGTTCTTTCGCACAAGGTCGTCCAAATGTCAGAGATGGCCCTGTGTGCAACCGTGATTATACTTTATGCACCTAGTGGTTTGTCAAGAAAAAATGGTTAAATAGTTCCGGAACTGACAAGCTTAAATTGAAATATAATTATCACAAAACTAAATCAGTTCATGAACTAATAGTCATCTCGTAGCTCTGGAAACTTTCTAAATTAAATATTTTCGAACTGCATAAATCTATTGAAAGAAAGGTTATCCAGAAACATCTCAAAATCGACCAGTTCGCAAATTGATAAAATCATTTCGTGTAACGAGTTAATTGAGATGTAATTCATTAAGTCGTTGATTTTATAAGTTCAAGCTCATGAAATTAGAAAATATTTTGTGAACATAAGAACTAATTTGACTACTCCTTATTGCTTGAATTTCATCTTTCCAATGTTCATCATAATACTAAAGTCATACGACATGTCTTAGTAGATAAAATGGTCGATAATATGAGTAAATATGATGGTCAGTCTTAACATACCTTTGTTGATAAATTTTCCATTGACGCCAACGTTCTTCAATCTTCAATCTTGAAGTTTGATTAGATACTCAACAACCACGCTTTATTCCTAAGCCGAGACTAACTTTTTAGTTGACTATAAATCAAGATATAGTTTTGATCTACTAAATTTGACAACAAGATTGACATACCAAAACTTGTGAGTTTGACCGAGCGATGCTATTTAGGTTTTCGTATCTTTAGTTACTATCTTATTTTGAAAACGCGGGGGTATGACAACCACACCCAATATTTCGTTTGGAAATATGTATGGACTAAACTCCAATATAATTCCGAGAGCACCAACTTAAAAGTTTGAATTAATCAAGAAAGATATCAAAGAGCTTTATCTCTTTCTAAATACAATCAGCAAATCAAACAGATAGAAATCCGTGAGCCTGATTGATGTGAGAAAACTTGGAAGGTACCAAAGACCAATGTCCAAGTTTCAATCAAATACTATCCAACAAACAAGGTTGGATTTATCAAATGTGATTGAACTACGCACAACCTGTGATATTTCAATTATATAAATAAATATAATGCTGAAAAGAAATAACACATAAACACCAGAAGTTTTGTTAACGAGGAAACCGCAAATGCTGAAAAACCCTCGGACCTAGTCCAGATTTGAACACCACACTGTATTAAGCCGCTACAGAATCTAGCCTACTACAAGTTAACTTCAGACTGGAATGTAGTTGAGCGCTAACCAAGTATCACACCGATTAAGGTACAATCGCTTTCCTTACGCATCTTGAATTCCAACAGGACTCTGCGCACTAGATTCCTTTAGCTGATCTCACCCACAACTAAGAGTTGTTACGACCCAAAATCGAAGACTTATAAACAGACATGTCTTCCACAGATATGTCTACACTTGTTTTGTTTCCTTCTTAAGATAAATCAAGGTGACACAGGAAACTCAACTAATAATCCGGTCTTATACTCCCGAAGAGCAGACTAGAAATATTAGTCACCTCACAATAACCTAACTGATTAACAAAAGAAGTTATTGTGGAATCACAAGAGTCTGAGACGAAGAAGTGTTGTGATTACTTTTTATATCTTACATATAGGAGATGATTCTCGAGTAAATCTTAGAGAAGATAAAACTCAATACGATAGAACAAGTAAGATTAGAATATGAAACTATAGAGAAAATAGTTGCATCTAGCTTCACGAATCCCAAATGAAGTCTTCAAGTCGTTAACCTAATAATGGTTTTGGAAAAACTAGGTTAAAGGTGAATCGACTCTAGTTTACAACTAAGACACTCGAGCGTGTCGGGATTAGGTTTCCCAGGTGCTAGAGTTCTACCTTATATAGTGTTTCAAATCAGGGTTGCTTACAATCAAAGCGAAGAAAGCTTAGTAACAAAGTAATTGATATTTACCGTTATATGAACTCCTTATTTAAGATTCCATCTAAGTCTTCTTAGAAACTAAGCAATCAATCTCTAACGTCAGATGGTATTAGCTTGATACACACAAATGAAATATACCTATATTTAGATATGGATGAACCGTACCTAAACATGTATACCTTGTTGGCTCAATAATAGTTAACCGAAGTTAGCCATATTAACACTTATAACTTAGCCATATTCATATAACACTTCTAGATCAAATATGATCAATCAATCATGATACATAATCAAATGAATCTAACTGTGTTTCAAGAGAGTTGTTCAAATGCTCATCATCTCATAGAAATATATATATGAATCATTTGAAACAAAATCTGTTTGGTTTGTAATTGTACAAGGTACTTATACAAGAACCAATTCATGAACATAATGTCACGATTTGTAAAACTAGTTCACATACCTTATTCCGTTAAAGTTCAAGGGACTTTAGTTCGCAAACAAACCTGAATTCATGAGTATGAAAATCAGAATTTACCGATTTTAGAATTGACCACTGTGTTTGCGAACTGAGTACGCGAACAACAATTCCGGACTTTAGCTTTGTCCATCCGTTCACAAACAAGGTACGCGGACAACAGTTCCATACTTGGCCTTTGTCTAGTCGTTCAAAAACAGGGTACACGAACAACAACTCCGGACCTTTTCACAGGTAAACCAGTTCGCAAACAATAGTTCCGGACCTGAACTAGACTTCACAGTGCAGATACAAAGTATACATACTGTGATATATCCAGATATTGGTAGCCGTTCTAAAACTCTTATGTAATCATTGAAACATCCTTGGAAGACAACAATGTTAATCTAACACATACCACTAGCTTCGAGTAATTTTCAAGTGATTAATTGATCAATACGAAACTTCCCAAGTTAACGTCAAATGATTGTCTGACAGAAATCATGTGATATGTTCAAGGTAATTTTCACATGATCATCTTTGACTTAATATTTAGTTTCCAAAAAATAAATTGTCTCCAGCAAAACTCATCAAGTATACGATAAACTTAGCTAAAGCTAAAGGCTATCAACACATATTTTGGGAAATAGATAAACGATATAAACTCAGCTCAAAATATCAAATGTGTATAATGTAAAAGTCTATATAGATATACGACTTAGTCTCTTTATAAATAGAATAGACTTCTGAGTGATAAATAAGTTTTAGTTTCCACATACCTTTTGTCGATGAAGTTCCTCCAAGCTCTTCAGTATATATTCATCTTCAATTGGTGAACGCCGTGAAGTCTAAATCTCAACTACACACTTCTATCCTAATCCGAGACACAACTATAAGTAGACCAGAAATAAAGTATATAGTTTTGATCAACTAAACTTGACAAACAAGCTTGAGATAGCAACGCTTTCGAGTTCGACCGAGCAGTGCTCTAACATATATGCTAGCTAATATTAGTTGTCAATTAAGAGTGATTTCGGTTTATTTTTTGAAACACAGTTGGAGTTTGTCAATACCGAAAATAAACATTTATTGCGTATCTTAAAGATTTTCGAATGTAGTAATTCCTTGTATTCCAAGCAAGATTTGGTCACAACGTTATAAATGGTGGAGCTTGTATTCTTACAACTGATCCCTTGAAACATAACCTAACTTTTTATGTGGGAAGCCAACTCGTTGATAGAGGAGAGTAATTTAATTAGGTGAAATCTCCTGTGTTGCCTTCATTCAAAGTCTTCTTTGAAAGAAGGTCGTCGAACTAAGATTTGTACTTTTATTAGAGTATCACATGCATATACTACAAATAAATCGAGATACACGTGAAATGAAGACACCAAGATGTCGTATAGTCCAATCAAGTTAAGTGATATGCAGTCATGGCCCTTAACACCTCATTTGGTTTGACGAATTAGATTCCTATGAATGCAATTATGGGGTAATCCAATTCTTGGAATTGAAATCAAATCCAATTCTTAGAATTGAATTCCAAGGAATTGAATTCAAATCCAAAAAATAAGCGTTTGGTTGAGATAATTCAATTACTTTTGTTTTTAGGGATCACGAAGATTTTAGTAGTACCGTAGGTGGGAAACTATATCATATTGTTATTTTTAGTTTTCGATTATTGGTTTGATTGACTGACGATATAATTATCCTTGATAGATCAATCTTTATTATTGAAAAAGCGAGGGGTCTAACAACCACGCCCAATATTGCGCTTAGCAATCTGTATGGACTAACTCTAATAAACTTTCAAGGGAATCAACTAGACAGTCATACTCAATCTTTAAAAAAATATATCAAAAAGTTATATCTCTATTTCTCAGTTCAATCTTGAAAATGCGAGGGTCTAACAACCACACCCAACAATTCGTTGGGCAATCAGAGAGGACTTACTCCAATATACTTTCTAGGGAATCAACTAGACAGTCAGACTCAATCTAGAGAAAAGTATATCAAAGAGTTTAATATCTCTAACTATTAATTCAATCCGCAATCAGAAAATAGAAATCTGCGAGCCCGGTTGACTATAAGAGGAGTAAACTTGAACGGTACCAAAGAACAATGTTCAAGGATCAATCAATCTCAATCAACAACCAAAGGTTGGATTTCCTAATTGATCGATACAACGCAAAACCTGTGATATTTAAATTATATAACAAAATATAATGCGGAAAATTAATAACACATACGCCAGAATCTTGTTAACGAGGAAACCGCAAATGCAGAAAAACCCCGGGACCTAGTCCAGTTTGAACACCACACTGTATTAAGCCGCTACAGACACTAGCCTACTACCAATGAACTTCGGAATGGACTATAGTTGAACCCTAATCAATCTCACACTGATTCAAGGTACAGTTGCGCTCCTTACATCTCTGATCCCAGCAGGATACTACACACTTGATTCTCTTAGTTGATATCACCCACAACCAAGAGTTGCTACGACCCAAAGTCGAAGACTTGATAAACAAATCTATCTTACACGGAAAAGTATATATGATTGAATAAATATGTCTCCCATAGAAATACTCAAGAGTTTTTGTTCCGTCTGTTGATAAATCAAGGTGAACATGAACCAATTGATAAACCAGACTTATATTCCCAAAGAACAGCCTAGTATTATCAATCACCTCACGATAATCTAAATCGTATGATAGCGAAACTAGATATTGTGGAATCACAAACGATGAAACGAAGATGTTTGTGATCAGGTTTTATCTCGCCTATCAGATAGATTAATCTCGAGTCAATTATTTCAATTATACTTAATACGATAGAATCGGGCAAGATGAGAACACGCAACTACAAGAGAAATAGTTGGGTCTGGCTTCACAATCCCAATGAAGTCTTTCAAGTCGTTAACCAATAAGGTTTAGGAAAACCTAAGGTTAAAGGAGAAACCACTCTAGCTTATGCAACTAGTAATACACAGAAGTGTGGGGATTAGGTTTCCCAGTTGCTAGAGTTCTCCTTTATATAGTTTTTAAATCAGGGCTTGCAATCCAAGTTACCTTGGTAACAAAGCATTCAATATTTACCGTTAGATGAAAAACCTGATTCAACCAAGCTAATATCTTTTAACTGTTAGATCGAACTTAAAGTGTTACAAACAAATGAAATGTACCCTCATTTAGGTTTATGAACCATACCCAAACGTGTACACTCATGTTGGCTCAACAATGGTCAACCAAAATTTTCCATATGATCACTCTCATATCAACCATATTCATCTTATCCATAACTAGTTTAAATGACTCAAATGAAACTAGTTAAAGAGTTGTTCAATTCGATATTCTCATAGAAGTATACAAGAACACAATCGAAAAAAAAAACGGTTTGATTCACTTGAATCAATCATGAACGTTATATCCACGGTTTGCAAAGATTGCATTCCTTATGATTTAAATGCTTAAGTTCATGAACTGACCGATTTGATAAAGTAACCAGCTTAAGTATGCGTACTTAAGCAACTGGATTTGAGTTTGTTTTAGTTTCCAAACTCAGCAGAAATTTCCGGTTTGAAAACTTCCGTCAGTATGCGTACGGGTACTCATACTTAAGGTGACTAGTTAAGAGTTTGTCAAAACCAAACTCAGCAGAAATTTTCGGTTGGAAAACTTCCGCCAGTGTGCGTACGGATACACATACTTAACCTGTCTCCTTCACCAATTTCGTATACACACATATGCATACACTTGGTTCCTGTTTATGGATTTATACACTAATGCGCGGACACACTATATATGCTTATATCCAAAGATGGTTACATAATCAACTCTTCATTTCAATCATTGAAACTTTCTTAGAGGACGTTATATAGTTGTTGTTCACAAACTATTTTTCGTCAAAGCAATTTTCAAGTTATTGAAATTATCATAATGAAACATTCCAAGACAGCACCACATGATTGTATCACACAAACCATGTAAGATGTAACTCGGCAATTTTCATATGATCTTATTCAGACTTTCGTCACAAATGTAAGATGAATTTGGCCGAAGCGAAAGCTTGCCAACACATATTCCGGGAAATATATAAGCGAGATAAATTCAGCTCGAAATCTCAAATGTGTATAATAGAAAACTATATCGTAACACGACTTATGTCTCAATATAGGAGATAGAGTAGAAATAGACTTTCCAAGTGATAGATAAGTTTAAGTCTCTACATACCTTTTGTCGATGAAGTTACACAAGCTCCCCTTAGTAGTTCCTCGTCTTCAATAGATGAACGTCGTGAAGTCTAAAGCTCAACTACACAATCTATGTCCTAGTCCGACACCTCTAAATAGGCTAGAAATCAAGACTCATAATTTTGAACACTAACATTGACAAACATGCTTGAGATAGCAACACATGCGAGTTCGGCCGAGCAATGCTATAAAAAATATGCAATCAAACAAATAGGAATTTGCGATCCTGATTGACTATAAGAAATAACTTGGACGGTATAAAAAACCAATATCAAATCGTCAATCAATTTAATCAACAACCAATGGTTGGATTCACAATTGATTGAACTTACGCACAACATGTGATATTTCAATTATATACAAAAATATAATACGGAAAAGAAATAACACACACACCAGAAGTTTTGTTAACGAGGAAATCGCAAATGCAGAAAACCCCCGGGACCTAGTCCAGATTTGAACACCACATTATTAAGCCGCTACAGACACTAGCCTACTCCAAGTGAACTTCGGACTGGAATGTAGTTGATCCCTAACCAATCTCATACTGATCAAGGTACATTCATGTTCCTTACGCCTCTAGAACCAAACCGGATTCTGCACACTTGATTCCCTTAGCTGATCTCACCCACAACTAATAGTTGCTACGAACCAAAGTCGGAGACTTGAAAAACCAATCTGTCTCACACAGAAAAGTCTATTGAATAGATAAATCTGTCTCCCACAGATAAACCTATCAGTTTTGTTCCGCCTTTTGATAAATCAAGGTGAACAGGAACCAATTGATAAACCGGACTTAGAGAAGATAGCACTCAATCACGATAGAAAACAACAAGATCATAACACGCAACTACATAGAAATAGTTGGGTCTGGCTTCACAATGCCAATGAAATCTTCAAGTCGTTAACCAACAGGGTTTCGTGAAAAACCTAAGGTTAAAGGAAAATCGACTCTAGTCGCAACTAGTATCATACAGGAGGTGTGGGGATTAGGTTTCCTAGTTGCTAGAGTTCTCCTTTATATAGTTTTCAAATCAGGGTTTGCACCAATGCTACCTTGGTAACAAAGCATTCAATATTCACCGGTAGATGAAAACCTGGTTAGACTCAAGCTAATATCTTGTAACCGTTAGATCGAACTTAGCTTGTTATACACAAATGAAAAGTGACTTATTTAGATATGGGTAACCATACCTAAACGTGTACACCTTTGTTGGCTCAACAATAGTTAACCGAAGTTAGCCATATGAACACTTTCATATCGACCTCATTTATCTTAACCATAACTAGTTCAAATGACTCATATGAAACTAATTCTAGAGTTGTTCAATTATTTATATTCTCATAGAAGTATATAAGACACAAAATTGAAGAAAAATCGATTTTGATTCACTCGAATCAAGTCATGAACATTATATCCACGGTTTGCAAAAGATTGAATTCCTTATTATATAAATGTGTATTAGTCCATGAACAAATCGATTTTAGAACTTAACTTACTCGGGTACGCATACCTAAGTACCCGGACTAAGTTTGTGTTCTCCAGTATGTGAACGGCTACGCATACCTTCCAAACTCAGAAGGAATTCCCGGACCTGAACCTCACGCCAGTACACGTACCGGTATGCGTACAAGGTTCTCGGACTTTCACTAAACCAACCAGTACGCTTACGGGTATGCATACTATGCTTCCCAGACTTGGATTACATATATGCAAGTACGCATATTATGCTTATATCCAATTGTTCTAAACTCCATTTCAATCATTGAAACATTCTCGGAAGACGACAATAGATGTCTCACACAAACTATTAGCTTCAAAGCAATTTTTCAAGCGATCGAACGATCAATACGAAACATTCCGAGTCTACATCAAATGACTGTCTCACACAAATCATGTAAGATGTTACAAGGCGATTTTCACATGATCATCTTTTGACTTTCGTCAAGAATATAAGATGAACTTGGTTAAAGCGAAAGCTTACCGATGCATATTTCGAGAAATATGTAAGCGTGTTAAACTCAGCTCGAAATACCAAATGTGCATAATTGAAGTCTATATAGCTATACGACTTTTGTCTCAAATAAGAGATAGAGTAGATAGACTTTTGAGTGACAGATGAGTTCAAGTCTCCACATACCTTTTTTTGATGAAGTTCCACAAGCTCCCCTTAGTAGTTATTCGTTTTCAATCGATGAACGTCGTGAAGTCTAATGCTCAACTACACTTTCAATCCTAATCCAAGACTTAGCTATAAGTAGACTAGAAATCAAGACTTATAGTTTTGAAACTAAACTTGATAAACAAAATTGAGATAGCAACGCTTGCAAGTTCGATCGAGCAGTGCTCTAACAATCTCCCCCTTTGTCAATTTTAGTGACAAAACTATCAATACATATTGATTACAAAATAAATAAACTTTGTATCTCTGAATCCAAATGTTTGATTTCCTTGGTTCTTCAACATTACTAAAAATCTTCGTCACTTCCAAGTACTCCAGTGATTCTGTCCGTGTTCAACTCAGCATCATCGTTGTTGAAGATCCGTAGCTATAACAATGAGAAAACAGTTGCTCTCAATCATTGTTATACAGTGTCATAGTATTATTACACAACATCAAAGTCCAATTTTATCACAACTTTTACAACAATACTATGGTGATATATATCACTCCCCCTTAGTCAATACTTCATCTCACATGAAAACATCTCCCCCTTACATAATAATTCGTAAACCATATGTATTTGTAGTTTGAATTACACATTAATTCTCCCCATTTTTATCAATATAAATTGGCAAAGGTACGAAAGCTAGTGGGACCCTAATGAAATTTCCATAGAGATACTTCTTGACCAAAAGAGAACATATCAATTTGTTTCGGTGATTTCACATAACCGAAACTAGTGTATTCATCAAGGAGTTTATAGAGATACAAGAAAACTCCTACAATACTCCACAACCGCACTCCCCATAGAGATTTGGCAATTAAGCACAAGTTCAATTAAGAACTCTCCCCCATACAATGTCATTCCCGAAAGAACAACAAGAGCGACCTTACTTTCACAAGAAAAGAAGGATTTCTGTGGACATTAACAAATCACATGAAACACGAACTTGTATCCAAAATACTCAATTGAATTAACCACAAGAGAACCCATGATTAACTTAATCGGAAATTCTCAACATAAGAGAACTTATGGAGCCGCACAGTATTTACGCAAAGATGTAAATCAGGAAAAGGCAAATATAGGGGAATATTCAAAGATTCATTCTATTTTTCATCAATATTTGCATAAAAACTTATAATAGACTTAATCTTTATAGACAAAAGTTCATCCTATCTTCCATCAATATTTGCATAATGACATAATAGGCTTAATAACTTTTGTTGTCAAAAGTTCATTCGATCTTTTATCAATGAAGACATATGATAGACTTAAATTTTGAGAAAATATGGGAAAATCATAGTTCAGGGACGCAAACACACATATCCTATAACAAATTGCAATATATAAAACCATAAAGATTAATACTGCAAAATCATCTTCCAAATAAACTTTAGAATTTAAATAAATAAATCTAAAAACATTGCAAGATGAAAAACGTTGGAAATAGCTATGTGTACTCACAATAATTGCTATTCCAAACCCTAGTTATCCTTCTGAAAACACAAGAATAAATTCTCATAAGAAGTTTCCTAGACATAACAAAGGCAAGAGTAATTAATCAGCATATTCATTATTGGACATCATCAAAGTGGCTTGAATCTTATCCATATCTTCCTTGATTTGGGGAAACTTGGTAGCATTCACATAAAGTTGTTCCTGCACACATTTTACCTTAGAATTGATCTTACACACACCCCTGTGAATTTGATGAAGAATATTTAAGGTGGTGGGAATCACATCTTTGTATCTTGCTTGGATTCTCCTTCATACATTTGAAGGTACAAGGACGAACAAGCTTTGGAATTCCAATTGAGTTTCCAATAGGAGCAATGGAATGAGTATGAAAAATTCGCTCAATAAAACAAGGATATCCTAACTTCTTGTTGGAATATGTCATCGAAAGCATTTGAAGAATTATGAATCCACAAATGTGGAGACTTGGAGTACCCAATTCAAGGAAATAGACTAACTCCGCAAACTCACGACTCCATCGAGAATTCTCAATTGTGGAGGGACAAAGATTAGATATACCAAGTTTTCCAAACGACATCAAGGCGAAGCTAAGATAATTGGTAGGAAATTTTCCTTCAATCCAATCAACACTCACCACAAAGACCATTAGAAATGGTTTCATAGGATGGTCTTTCTCCACTTGGTCTTGGAAGGCGAAAATTGCCCAAAGGGATTTTAGTAATCTTTGAAATCAATTCTCTATTAACAAGAATCCTTTCTCTAATTATCATGGTCGTGAATTCCATGTCCTTGGGATCAACATCATGGATGTTAGCATAGAAGATTCTTCTAAGAATATCAAAACCTTCACCAAAACCATTAAAGATGTTTCCAAGATTAAATTTTTCAAAACAAACCAAATCTTCTTTATATTAACCAAATCAATTTTTTTTTCTAGAATAAAATCACTAGAAGAAATCCTTTCAAAGATCTTACTACTAGAATCATTGACAAATGTAATTCTAATGGAATCTTTATTTCGAGGTATAGTCATGCTAGATGATGAAAAATCCAAAGTTTTTGAAGCTTTCTTTGAAGCCTTGAAATTTCCCATGAGACCTAGAAATTGAGAGTACAAGAAGAGGAAGAACTTACTTGATTTGCTCCTTGAAAAATAATTAAACCCTTAGTCACTTTTGAGTCTCCAAAGATGAACTCTAATGGAGATGATACATGAACCCTAGAAAAGTTCACGTATGCGGACAAGAGAAGGAAGAAGAAAGGTACGCGTATTATGCTTCTTATAAACCCAAACAAAGATGGTCTTGGACCCGTTCATAAACCGCGAACCACAAAAGGAGAGTAGGATTTTTAAGGCGTTCAACAGCCAAGGTTGGCACACTAACAGGATCTGTACCGTGCAGTAAAGGGATAGTCGAAAAACTACACCACTTTAAATAACCTTGGGTAGAAAGAGAGAGAGAAAGAAATTGTCAAGAAATTTTTCTCAAAGAAAAAAGATTAAAAATAAATTAACCCAAACACACAAAAAAAATCAAACCGTTACTTGCCCCATCTCAAGTTATATACAAATGGGGTAGAGCCAAGCTTGTTACCAAGTGGCAAGATATGCAGAGAGTTTCTCATGCAACTTTCCCAGTTGATATTTGTGAAATGTACCAGAAGTATGATCATAGTAATGATGATACTCAGGGTTAATATAATTTATTGAAATATTTTTCTTATGACCAAGGAATGACTTTTTCCGATAATTAGAACCTACGCCGAACTCACCAGAAATATTTTTATCAATTTCACATGAGTTGGTAGTAAGCATTGTTCGTACATCATGAATACATGATTTCACAGGTACAAAACTTTTATCAGAACGATTTTTTTCCTCAATCGAATGAAATTTTTCTAAGAATTTAAAAATGCTTTGAAAATATCTAAATAGATCTTTGTCAATTGATCCATCACGATAGTATTCCTAAAAAAGATTAAGAGTTAATTTAGTGAGATTCCATATCTTTGAGCGTTGACCACGTTTTCTCGAACGATTTTCTTAGAAGAACTTTTAATTTTTCCTTTAGACTGTTCCTCATCATCTAAGTTTTCCAAAGTCTTAGATGGAATAAGATTATCATGAGAGATCAGAGGTATAATAGATAATAAGTTCTGAACAATCTTTAAGGAAATCTGGCGTGCTTTACGGATGCCTAGAGCAAGTTTTCCAAAGAAATTTCCCATAGGGAGAGACTTTAGAGACCACTCAAACACATACTTATTAGGTTTATAGTGTTTGCATGATCTGATACCAATTAAAAAATGGGGGTCTAACAACCACACCCAATATTTCTCTTAACAATATGTATGGACTAACTCCAATATACTTTCAAGAGAATCAACTAGACAGTCAGACCCAATCTTAAGAAAATCATATCAAAAAGTTATATCTCTATTTCTCAATTCAATTCGCAATCAAACAAATCATAATTTGAGATCCCGATTGAATATAAGAAATAACTTGGACGGTATCAAAAACCAATATCCAAGTGTCAATCAATTTAATCAACAACCAAAGGTTGGATTCGCAATTGATTGAACTTACGCACAACCTGTGATATTTCAATTATATAAACAAATATAATGAGGAAAAGAAATAACACAAACACCAGAAGTTTTGTTAACGAGGAAACAACAAATGCATAAAAACCCCGGGACCTAGTCCATATTTGAGAACCACACTGTATTAAGCCGCAACAGACACTAGCATACTCCAAGCTAACTTCGAATTGGAATGTAGTTGATCCCTAACCAATCTCACATTGATCAAGGTACAGTCGTTCCTTACGCCTCTAAAACCACGCCGGATTCTGTGCACTTGATTCCCTTAACTGATCTCAGCCTCAACTAAGAGTAGCTACGACCCAAAGTTGAAGACTTGATAAACCAATTTGTCTCACACAGAAAAGTCTATTGAATAGATAAATCTGTCTCCCACAGATAAACCTATGATTTTTGTTCCGTCTTTTGATAAATCAAGGTGAACATGAACCAATTGATATACCGGACTTATATTCCCGAAGAACATCATAGAAATATCAATCACCTCACAATAATCTCAATTGTATGGTAGCGAAACAAGATATTGTGGAATCACAAACGATGAGACAAAGATGTTTGTGACTACTTTTTATCTTGCCTATCGGAGATTAAATCTCGATAAAATCTTAGAGATGATAATATTCAATCGCGACAGAAAACAACAAGATCAGAACACGCAACTATAAAGAAAATAGTTCGGTCTGGCTTCACAATCCCAATGAATTCTTCAAGTCGTTAACCTACAGGGTTTCGTGAAAAACCTAAGTGTTTGTACCCAAAATTACTTTTGGGCACGAACACGATGATTTGGTGATGATTATTGAGTATTAGGGTAAAATTAGGGTTATAAAAGAATCGAAGGAAAACATAGAACACAAATAATTTAACGTGGTTCAGCATTGTGCCAACGTCCACGATTGAATCCCGTAAGGGAGTTATTATATTGATATATGATGTTTACAATTGTGTGGCTAGATAAACCCCTCCCCTTTTTGGGTTTAGGATACCAGTTTTATAATGTTTTTTCCACTTGCATTCCAAGTAATCTTGATGTTCTAGAACATTCTTCTTGGACCATGAGAATGGACTGGCGGATACGGATCAGCGCAAACGGGTCACCAAGAGTGGGCCGAAAATGCTCCTACTAACCAGGTTACCGTTAGTTAATATTAGCGTCCAAATATTATGGTACAAACACTAAGGTTAAAGGATAATCGACTCTAGTCGCAACTAGTATCACACAGGAGGTGTGGGGATTAGGTTTCCCAGTTTCTAGAGTTATCCTTTATATAGTCTTCAAATCAGGGTTTGCATTCAATGCTACCTTGGTATCAAAGTATTCAATATTCACCGTTAGATCAAACCTGATTAAACTCAAGCTAATATCTTTAAACCGTTAGATCGAACTTAGCTTGTTATACACAAATGAAAAGTGACTTCATTTAGATATGGGTAACCGCAAACGTGTACATCTTTGTTGGCTCAACAATAGTTAACCGAAGTTAGCCATATGAACACTTTCACATCAACCTCATTCATCTTAACCATAACTAGTTCAAATGACTCAAATGAAACTAGTTCTAGAGTTGTTCAATTGTTTATATTCACATAGAAGTATAGAAGACACAATTGAAGCAAAATTGATTTTGATTCACTCGAATCAAGTCATGAACATTATAGCCACGGTTTGCAAAAGATTACATTTTGTATTATATAAATGTATTAGTTCATGAACGAATCGATTTTAGAACTTAACTTACTCAGGTATGCATACGGGTACGCATACCTAAGTACCCAGACTAAGTTTGGGTTCTCCAGTATGCAAACGGGTAAGCATACCTTCCAAACTCAGCAGAAATCCCTGGACCCGAACCTCACGTTAGTACGCGTACCGGTATGCGTACAAGGTTCCCGGACTTTCATTAAACCAACCAGTACGCATTCGGGTATGCATATTATGGTTTCCGGACTTGGATTACATATATGCAAGTACGCATACTATGCTTATATCCAATTGTTCTAAAATACATTTCAATCATTGAAACATTCTCGGAAGACGACAATAGCTGTCTCACACAAACTATTAGCTTCAAAATATTTTTTCAAGTGATCGAATGATCAATAAGAAATATTCTGAGTCTACATCAAATGACTGTCTCACACAAATCGTGTAAAATGTTACAAGGAAATTTTCACATGATCATCTTTTAACTTTCGTCAAGAATATAAGATGAACTTGGTTAAAGCGAAAGCTTACTAAAACATATTTCGAGAAATATGTAAGCGAGTTAAACTCAACTCGAAATACCAAATGTGCATAATTGAATTCTATATATCTATTTGACTTTTGCCTCAAATAGGAGATAGAGTAGATAGACTTTTGAGTGATAGATGAGTTCAAGTCTCCATATACCTTTTGTTGATGAAGTTCCACAAGCTCCCCTTAATAGTTCTTCGTCTTCAATTGATGAACGTCGTGAAGTCTAATGCTCAACTACACTTTCTATCCTAATCCGAGACTGAGCTATAAGTAGACTAGAAATCAAGATTTATAGTTTTGGAAACTAAACTTGACAAACAAGCTTGAGATAACAACGCTTGCGAGTTCGACCGAGCAGTGATCTAACAAGTATTTCATGGTCCTTCTCTCTGATATAAGACCACTCAAGTTTTTCTGAGGATTGAGAATTACAAATCTCGTGATTCAATATCTGTAGATAGAACTAGTGATCATCCTATGTTAACGAACTTTGTTCTTTATGCGTTATCATTAATAGGAATCAAGTTTTTTGTGCAGCGGTTACTTTGAAGATTAAAGATTGAAAACATGAAGACTTTCTCTTTTGATTTTTGATCTTTGTAGTTCTTCGTGCATGCATGATTCTCTGGGATACAAACAAAAAATTTATTTTGATAGACGTCAGAGAACTTGTTATAAATATCAAACAAATTATCTAGTTATTTCTCCTTATAGAGTTGCTTGGATAGAGCTTGTTCGCTGAGATAAATTAATTTATAATCTTTGTCTTGGTTTGATATTTGACCAAAAGGAGTTTATATTGATTAAACGAAAGATCCTTTATACTCTGTATCCCTGATCATTGCCTTATTTGGGAGATGTACAATGAGATGGTTACTAGACCAAGTTAGGTCCTTTACTGTTTTGATTGAGGGTGTATAGGAGTTGAGAGAGAAAGACTTCACAATAGGTGAAGCGATTTGAGATAGTGGAATCTATCTTGGGTGTCACGTGCAAAAACAGATTAGTTGTAGGCGCAAGGATACTGAAGGAACTGATTAACTAGGAGTAGTTTACTTGGTATCAATTATACAAAGTTGCGGTATTCAATTAGTATAGCGGTTTAATTTTGCGAGTATGCAAAACTTGACTAGGTCCAAGGGTTTTTATGGCTTGCAGTTTTCCTTGTTAACAAAATCGTGTGTGACATGTGGTTTACTTTACTTACGCATTATATTTTTTATTGTTATCATTAAAGTAAATACACGTGTACCTTAATAAATCTTATTACAATTTTATGGGTTGTTTCAGTCTCGAACTCAAGCTATGTACCAAGTTACATCTTGTTGAAGTAACCTTTTGGAAATTATTCTTTACGTAAGATTTTATAAAGTGTGCATGTAATAGATTGATACGAAAATATTGTGGTGTACTCTGTACCTTCATCATTTCAAAGTGAAAGAAAATAACTATAATCAACCTTGTAGAATTCGGTTCTTGAAAAATATAACAAACAAGATTTAATCTTATGGGAATTCAGACCTTGAAAGATATCATTCTAGGTTGTCCTTGGATATTATTTTTATGATCGTCCAAGGAATTTGTCTTATAGGTTCACAAAAAAAATTTGGTGGTGTACTTGGTAATCTAGCTTTTTCAACTGGTATCATAGTAGTCAAATACCTTAGATATGAGTTCGAATTTTTATACAATTCTCGTACCACCAGGATTTGATGGAACTAATTATTTATGGTGAGTTTTTTTTATGAGTTCTTTTATACAAGGTAGAAGTTTCAGAGCTTGGATCTATGTTTTCAAAGGTTATAAGCGTCCAATTATTATTGTGAATGGTGTATAAAAGTTGAAAGAACTTGAAAATTTTGACGACGTTAATATTAAAAATACCAAGCAAAATTATGAAGGGATTTATGCTATCATTCATGCCATCAGCCAGGAGTTTTGTGAACCGTGGAAGAAGCTTGGATATCTTGGAAAACATTTTCGAAGAAAATACTGCAGACAATGAAAGCAAGGTTTTATGATCGGGAATACCTTTGTATGTCTGATAATATTACCTTTGATGAATTTTACCAGAAAATGTCTCAGATAGTTAACTTCTCACGTTCGTTAGGAAGTTTAGAAAGAACTCTTCCCGGGAAAGATATTTTGTCTAAAATTCTCAAATCTCCACCATCACGATATGATCCAAAAAATCATGTCGTCACAGAAGCAAACAATTTTTCAAAACTAACAAGGAGTGATCTAGCTGTTATATTAAATATAATTGATAGCAAAACCAGTCTGAAAAAAGAGATATGTATTTCTCTTGAAGATGTAAAAAACACTAATTCCTATGAGTAAATATAGTGTCACGACAATTTAGAAAAATCTTGAGAAAAAAAAAGAGAAAATATCTAAAGTTAAATCGTCTCTTTATCATAAGTCATAAACTTGTGCTGGTGATGATGTTCAATGTTTTAAATATCTTGGATTCGGGTATATGTCTCCTAATTGTACTAACAGAGAATGGTGTAGGAAATTAGCATACACTGCAACTGTTGTTGATATGTATGATGATCATTATCAAGAGTGTAAGACAAACAATGTTTCCTACGTAGCTGGATATTCTTATTAGGACAAGTGAAGTGATTCTTCCGGCGACTCCTCCTTATCAAAATCAAGGTCTGAAGATCTTCATGGAAACATATTGACTGAGTCTTCCAGTAAAGATCTTATTGATGATGTAGAAATTGTTGATAACTAGGAACTACATCTAGAAAAACAATTGATGAACCTTCCAATGAAAGTGACTCATATCTTGATAAAGATGTATATGAGGAAGTTTTTTTTTTCAAAATGATTTTGACTCTTTGGCCAAGGAAAAATATGATAACTAGCACAAGATTATTTAGAAAAGAAATGAATAATGTTTGTAAATAGATGTTATGTAAGACGAAGGGATGTTTCTTTAAATGTATTTGGAGTGGGAAGACATCTGGTGTCATTAAGGATGCTTTCAAAAATAGAATGCCTAGGGCAGTAAGGAAACTAACTGAACCAAAATCTAAATTAAACAGAACCGAGCAACCCATCCAAATATCGGTGGCGGTATTAAAATTGATAATTGTTCGTGCATAGGCTCGAGACATGATTTTAGATCCAAAACCAGCGAGCCGAACTAATATATACCGGCTTATATTGTAGTCGTTGATTGAAAATCACTTTGTTTTTTTCTCTTCTTCGGACGCCACCACCGCACTACCAGTCACCATTAAATTCATCCCACCCCACCATTAGACTACTACCAATCACTATCAACACCAGTACACTGTAATACCACCAATAAGTTATTGATTTGAACGTAAAAGTTTAGTTGTTCTTCTTCTCCCATTAATTAATACCCTAGTTTTCAATATTAAGAATTATGTATTTTGTGTACGAATTGGGGGATTTATTTCAATTTCTCTGTTTTGTGAATGATTGAATTTCGTTGATCAATTTGAAATGATTTTAATTGAAGATCATCTTGATTGAAGGTCATAGCATCTTTTGTTAATGAAAGTTTTGGGTTTTTCTCTGTAAAAGTGTTTATTTGATTTAAAGTCATGTGAGTGATTATATATGTAAGGTAAAGAACCATAATAGCTAGTTGATTTCCTTAATCTTATTTGATTTTAAAAATTGTCGGATTTCTTTGAAAAAACTGTTTGGATTTCTTCATGAGTCGAACATGTTATTTATCTGTAATGACGAGGGTACCAAGTACACCAAAATCTAAGCAGTAATGGTGAATACTCGTTTTAAATATATACTCATTTTAGGAATGAGTATCGATTATTCAGTCTTAAAATCAATATAAGTGTATACTCATTTTCATACGGAGTATAGAAAGAGTACGTAGATCATTGCACTATAGAATGCAAAAAGTAATACAAAATATAAAGAAGATGTGAGTTTTAATTATCTCACAAGATAATGAAACCATTGTATGTGAGATCAAGTCATTACCAATTATTCTTTTTTAAGAACTAAATCCATAGATATTTGTTATTTTCAAACTTTAGGACAATATTTTGTATGTGATAGATATTTCCATCACGTCTGCTACTTGAACTGCTATTGATTTGTTGCCACATTCATTTATCACAATTCAATCTTGGGTTTCTTAATTATACAAGTGGATGAGAAACCCTTTTCTACAGAAAGGTTTATAGGATGCGACATGCAAATTGAGCATCAAAATCGTTGAATATGTATGGTCATACATGTTATTGGTTGGTTTAGTCAAACTCAATTAAGTTTATTGTGTTTTTATCTTATAATTCCTTCTTTTTTTTAGGTTTTGTGAAGTTAATAGATTTGAGGTTGTCGTCCTTCGTGCAATCATTACAACCAATGTTTATTATGGATTCATACAACCTTAATTTACAAGCAATTAAACATCCATTTACAGCGACAATGCATGAAATTTCATTTTGTGGAATCTCCAACTATCTGTTTGAGTTACGATAATTGTAGTTTTCACTAGTGATATTTGAAATTTGCACCTATTTTAGTTGTGATTGCAGAAATTTCAGCAACTAAACATGATCCTTTTGTCTAAGCATGATTACCTTAGCTTAAGCATGATTTTACACTACACTTAACATGTTTAGTAACATCTACTTTATGCTGACCTTGATGAATGTTTAGGATCTTCTATTTTGTAACTATATAGCTCACATTCATAATATGATATAGTTAGGTACATACCTTATATTATAGGACAGATATCATGTTAACTAGAAAGCAATGAAATCTGTAGAACCAGGGAACTTTTCTTGCTTGGTAAACTTCCAATTTTATCTCCTCTTATCTTTTAATGATGGTATAAACTTTAGTTATATAAGAGGCTAGAATGGAGTCCACCTCATGCTTCATAGGAACAAATGTCCTTCAACCTGCCATCATCAGTTGAAGAACAATCACACAACAATGCATACAATCTTTTAGTCAAAGAAATATCAATTCCTTGACTATGACAGAAAACTTTCATGCATAATCTATACGTTATAAACTTTCTAATTAGGATTACACTAATCCAATTAGCTAAACCAAAACTTAATTTGTTGTTAAACCAAAATAAAGCTAACAGTGATAACTATAATTTTCAATTATTTGCGAATTATTGCAAACCTAATTTTGAAGCACATGTGTTTTTAAACTAAAATTTACATTGTTTTATGAAAATTTTACACTTCCCATGCCTAAAACTACACACTCTATCCAAAACATAAAGATATTATCAAGAGAAGTTTGATTTTTCATATTTTAAATAGGTGAATATATAGGCTTCTCACATGAGAACATGTGAGATTTTGATCTTTCACAAAAATTATGTGTTTTACTTGAGAAAAAGATTGTTGTTCAAGATCAACACAATAATATATGCACGTGCAAAAACTAAATAAATTTAGTGTCTTACTGTCATTTTTTTTGTCACTTTCAAACTTGAAGCTTATGATCGCTCTATTTTTAGTTCAAAGAGAATCTCTCTCTTAAATATCATTATTTATTTTTATTTTTATTCTTTTTAAGATTTGTGCTTAGTTTCATATAACTTTTATTTTTTGCATCTCACGAGTATAATTAATTCCACAAATAAAACCACAAACTCGCACAGTAAACCATTGCAAGAGATATGCTACATATTCTCGATTTGATTTAAATAGACACCGGAAGTTGACAAGCTTCTCAAAGCAACTGAACCCGATATATTCATTAGAATCATTCAATTCATTATTTAAGGAAAGGATAATAAGATTGAAATATTTGGTTAGTTATAAATTGGACTCATGTTTCTTATAGAAGAGGGGATCTGGAAAAAAAAAATCATTCTAAGTCTTACAAACACACTTGCATATTCCAAGGGATTTAGACGGTAGATATGTGAGGATCTCTTCAATGATGTTATGTGGAAGAATAATAATACATTTTCCATTCATTTCTCTTAATTCCCTGTCCATATCAGTTGAGCATCTACGCGCACCAGTGCAAATCATAGACACTCAAGTAAAGATAATACACTGTAGTATCTATAAATCAATACAACCTAAGTAACACAAGATAAAATCCAATTATGCAAACTGCCAATGAAGTTACAAAAACATTCAGAATTATGAGGAAAGTTCGCAGTTAATACGAGACCAAAACTTCAATCCAAACAAAAAATATTTCAGAAGCATTTTTTATTTTATTTTATGCTAATGAAAAAAGAATAGTGGAACTTGTTATTTCCGACACATCATGATCCAAATATACCTGACCTTTTTTGAAATGACGAGGATTCCAAGTATAGCGAAATATTTTCGATATAAACCTATGCAAGAAACATCCTGTGTAATCTAATACAGAGAAGTATAGTCAAGATAATTATGACAATAAGATTTACACTTGGTATATAGAGTAAGTTCGAAACCGAACCAAACTATGGGGTCAAACCAAGTGTTGGATTAACGCCAACGTTATTCATTTAGTTATAACTAAGACAATATTATAACGCAGAAATAAAGTAAGGGCACGACAAAGTAAACTACCCATATTTACCTAGTTTTCTCAGTATCCATGCGCTTATAACCAATCTGTCTAACGCATGTGAATCGTAATATAGAGTCCACTATCTTAAGTTGCTTCAACCTCTCCGAAGACTTTAAGCACTCAACCATTTCGATCGTCTTCCAAATAGTAAATGACTAATCTGTCTGGTAACCACTCTCTTAGCTTAGAAAATCAATCAGAGATACATATTTTGAGTGTAAAGATTTTCTTCCTAAAATCAATTAAGCTCCGTTGTCGGGTTTAGACCTTCCAAGATCTGGATTAAACAGGTTAACCAGATCGAGCCAAACAAAACTACCAGATTTGAATACTGAAGAGTACCACCAAATGATAGCTTGTATATCTAAATACGACTAGCAATGACAAGTCTATAAAAAGATAAACTAGCTCTAGACGGATCCGAGCCAATCAAGTTTGTGCACGAAGCAATTCACAAAGATAAACTAGTAAGAAAAATCTTCATATATTTAAATCTTCAATAGTCTTATATACCCGCACAATAACAAAATTGAATCCTGACTTATGTTCGATCATGCACGGAACAGAGTCTATTAACAATGGATGATCACAAGTCAACGTTAATCCCTTATGTCAGAAGAGAAGGCTCCCAAGAATAATCAAACTAGGTGCAATCAAGAGTTAACAACCGTTAGTAAATCATATCAATAGTTGAAACTAAAATAACAATGCAATTTTATTTCCCACCAAAGTTACTAGTAGACGCTTCTAGATCCCAAAGATGACTTTAAACTAGCGGGCATAAGAGATCTCTACTAATTGGGTTAATCTCCTCTCCAAGATAGTATTACGAGAATATTATTAGTCGTCTACACCAGAAACTACAAAGATGGAGTTTGCTTGGCTTATGATAAGTTTGTAAGAAGAACAAACTTCACTAGTTATAGACCAAGGTAGTTTGGACACCAAGGAACAAACTTCACTATTTATATGCAATAAAGCACCTAAATTCGGTTTTGTCTAATTCCAACCAATATCCAACTGTATAACCAAAAACTTTATGGACAACTCAGTATTAGCTAGAACTTAACTAATATATCTTTTACAGAGATATGTATTGATTGCTGGTAAAACATAACATATGAATTTCGAAAATCCCAAAAGATTTTCTACTATTTCGATTGGGATCTCACCTTGAGTATCAAGGAATATCTTTGAACAATTAAGAAATAAGATTTCAGCACAGTTCAAATTACTCATTACGTCGACATCTTGAAATTTTCTATTTTGCATACCCAATTTACAAATCACACAAAACCTAAAGTGTATTTGAGTTAATGAAATTGGTTTTGCCTATTGAGACAGATTCTACCATGACTCGTAAAACAAGTTAGGATTGGTCCTACATTTACTCTCAATATAGGTAGGGATCGGTTCTACGTTGAGTCCCAACATAAGTTAGAATCGGTTCTACCTTGATTCCCTATATAGTTTAGGATACGTCCAACCTAAATATCTTCAATGAAAACTGGACCATCAATACTTTTAATTTCCTTTCGACTAAGAAACAAGTTCGTACATCTACGTCCTTAAACTCATGTAATTAAACATTGTTTTTATAGATATGAAATCAGACCCATGTTCACTACAAAATCTAGTAACGAGTTACAAAAACTATGTTGATGTCGCAATTATGAAGTTCAAAAGATAAGCATTGTACTTCGTAATTCAATATACCGGTATAAAGCGCTTATCACTATTGAGATATTGTTCCTTGACACTTTGATCATAATTTGATGATCATGACTATTATACTAGAGTTTCATATATATAACTTCGCATGTTATGTTTTCAACCAGAAACGACTTGAAAGCTTATGGTATAGAAATGGAAACAAGTCAAGTCAAGCATTACTAACCTCAAGAGGAAGGATGATTTCATCGTTGATGTCGATACGTCTTCGGAATTTTCAGGTCTTCAGAGTAATACTTGTATGTCTCAACATTTTTTGACTTCCTAGTATAACCTAACGAAGTTGACTCTAGTAATCTAATCAAGCGACTTATGAATATTGATGCAGAAATATGACAACCAACCTTGACATACCAACACTTGGTGGGTTTAACCGAGTAATGCTCTAACACTATCATTTTGCCATCAGGTAAAAAATCGAGGACGAGCAGATCCGACTCGGGTCGGATTAAACCCAAAGTTAACCAGCTTAGTGACGGTTTTAATTACAAGAACCGTTCGTTTGCTGACTCGGTGGCCGGTTGGCAAAAAACCGAACCGACAGATATGTAGCCATAACAATATCAGGAAATCTTATTCGAAACATCATACCTTATATCATTTGTTGGAACATCCGAAGATGACGCAATCAAGGAATGTTTGTGGTAAAGATAAAGAAGAAAGATGTTCAAAAGATCATATTAGATATTAAGGAAAATAATTTGCAGTGGGCTCATCCCTCTGACGTTCTCGGCAATACTAGATTTAAAATAATAGTATTCGAAGACGAAAAATTAGCCATAAATAATCGCATTATGTTTTTAGCTTTATCATACACCTCTTGGATCCATTATTCTCCCAAGATAATGTTACTATGTGTGATTTTTCTTTTCTTTTATATAAACTTATATCGTTTTGTTGATCGGAAAAAGGAAAAAACTGAATACTGAGTTTCCGTATGAGCTCACCACGTACCCTTTTTTCCATGGTACTTGTTTTTGTTCCTTACCATTAGCTTGCTACTAATCATAATTATTGTCAAGAAATGAATGATAATACCATAATGCTTGCTCTTATAACTAGCTTGCCAAGTAAATACCATTTCATCATTTTGCAACCAGTAGTTCCCACACTTATGGTAGGAAATTTCGATACAAATCTCGTAAATCCTTTTTGAATGTTTGTTTTTTTAAAGCTTATACCAAAAACTGTGGAATAATACTCTCTTGTTTTCAATTTCCGACTCCTAGATTTTCTCCCATGATTTCCGACATGATACTTCTGGGTTTATCTCCTTGCAATCTACACGTCCCTCTCTTGTATCAAGTTAGGAAAGTGGGTCCATTTGGAATGTGTGATGTGGCCGCTCATTCGATCCATCCTGAACAGATACAGATCCCACTTCAGCATGGGTTCAAAGAATTCATCATGCATCTAACATTCGTGGCTGAGATATCTCGCCAACCTGTACCTGCATACCCATTTGGACCCATATAAAAAAAAAATCAAAAATCAAAAGGTGAGGATGTAAGATCACGCAACCACCGTTGAATTCCGAACACGTAAGACTTCCATTATGAAATCAATATCAGGTGAATGTCACATGGGTCGAAATTTAAAACTGTGGCCTCAATTCATCCACATCAGCAACATCGAATCGTAACTTCACTGTCTGAATCCCACGTCGGATTCCAGAATCAACAACCACAATATCACTTCTGAGGCTTACAAGCAAAGTCAAATGCTAAATTCCCAGTTTTATCCTTAACCTTCATGCCACGTGGGTTATGTCCAAGATATTTTTCCAAAACTGAGTCTCAAATGACCTTTTTGCCCTTCGACTGAGACAAGGACTGATTTTTTTTTTAAGAAGAAAAAAAGAATCAACAAATAAAGGATTTTTCTTTTCAGTTTCTTCTTTTTTCTTCTTTCAAAGAGTAAAGTAAGTAAGAGGATAATTTAGAGAAGAGAGAAATGATGAAGGAATGTGAATTATGTGAAGCACCAGCGAGGATGTATTGTGAATCAGATCAAGCAAGTTTGTGTTGGGATTGTGATGAGAAAGTTCATTGTGCTAATTTCTTAGTAGCTAGACATACAAGAGTTTTACTTTGTCATTCATGTCAAACGCCAACGCCATGGAAAGCATCAGGATCTAAACTTGGACATACGATTTCAGTTTGTGAAAGATGTGTTAAGAGATGTGATAAAAGTAATGGAAATGATGAGGATGATGAAGAGAGTCGTAAAGAAGATAGCGATGATGATGATGATGATGATCAATTTCACGATGCAGATGAAAACGATGATGAGGAAACCGATGAAGATGAGATTGATGAAACTGATGATGATGATGATGATGATGATGATGAAGATGCAGATAATCAAGTGGTTCCATGGTCATCTACACCGCCTCCACCACCGATTCCTAGCTGTTCTTCTAGTAATAGTGATGAATCTTCATCTAGTAGTAGACTAGTTTGTATTGAAAGAGATTTTAGTAGCAGCACTAGTACTGTTGGTGGTGATAAAAGGAATACTGCAGCAGGAGCAACAGTTTCTTTACCTTTGAAGAGGATGCGTGAGAACTTAGATCTCAGTTTTCATCAGGTACTTCTTCTTTTCCTATTTAATCTTCAGATCTCTTAAACTGTGTTCGATTATTGCTTCGAATCTTTTTTCCCCAAATTTTACATAGTTTGTTTTCTAAATTTAGATCTGTAAAATGAAATTGAATTTTGACTTTAATTTGTAACAGCAATTCTGATTTCTGATTGTTTTTTTATTCTAGGATGATGAGATTGGTTGTTCACCTTCACCATCAGCAGCAATGGAAGTAGAAGAAGAAGTTGCAACATCTGTAATTTCTTTCAGACCTTTGAAAGATAGAAAAGTAGCCTTAACAACTTCAAATTCAACAACTCTTATCGGTTCTCTGAAAAGATTTGAACAGAAAATTGTTTCCAGTAAAGAAATTGAAGAATCTTCAGAATCAATACTTGCTATTTGCAAATTAAGTAAAGATCCAACAGCTATCTGATTTTCCTTGATGCAATTATAACAGTGGAAAATTATTGGGAGATAATTATTATTTTTTTATTTTTTTTTTGATCCATTTAATTGTTAATTGATGTTCCTAACTAGTGTATTATTATTAACCTGTACTATTAAATTGAAATGGATCTTTTATTTTTCTTCTTACAAAAAATTGTGGTGGTCGAATTCAAAGTACCAAATTCGGATATGTGGATATAAATGTTTCTCTGAAAGTCTGAATATCAAATCTTCTTCTTTTGCTTTTATATGGATGCAAATCCATCTGTCAATATCACTTTCAAATGTGAGTCTTTTCAGTTTTCCAGAAGATTTTTTTTTTTTTTTTTTTTTCAATTCATCGTAACAGACATTAGAATGGGCAGATTTAACAGAGTAGACCAGGCAGCTTTACCTTAATTTCTACCAATTCTATGAAAGCATTCATTCATACATAGCTTAAAATGATTGAATATATGGTGTGAAATCCTACTACACACCATTCAGCTCTAAAAACGGATAAATCAGACAAGATATCAGCAGCCGTCTGACAGATACACTGCACCTTGAAAGACTTTGGAAGATAATAAGTTAGTCTAGAAGCTTCATTACCCTTAAAGATAGGGTTCAATTCAGGAGAGATTGCACCAAGATTATGGGCAGTAAAATGTAGAATTTCTTGGAAGTCCCCCATACTCCCCACTTTTGTGACCAGGAATTACGGAAGGCTGGACTGGGGGAGTGTTACTAGGAAGTGGGATAGGATGGGGGATGTTGTGAGGATGCCGAAAATACGATTCCATCAAGTTTCGTGTGAGAATCATTTCTTGTTTATAACTAACAAGACGTCACGTAAATAGTGCACACAGGATTCCATGCTACCAACCTCATGGATCCACTTGATAATTTTTTCCATTATTAGGTGAGGGGGGATTATACGGTGTACCACTAATGTCAAGAAACCAAGCTAAATTCGGATCCATTTCGGGAAGAAAAAAAAAGGTATGGGAGAGATATTTTTCCAAGCAAACATGAGTTGTTTTGGGTTAACGTCAATAAAGTTTACTTCAGGGCATGGTGACCAAATTGATTCAAATTTGATTCCTTGCTGTATCGATACATAAGTAGTTTCACACTTATACCCTGTACTGTTTTGTACGTTTCAGCCTACAAAATTTAATTACAAGCAAACCTCACCATAATTTGAACCAGAAAAGATTTCAGATTCAGTTAAGAGTTTACGATCTTGAGTTCCATGGTGAACATTGTATGTTTAGTCAACTATGCTGCATTTGGGGACTCAAGGATGACGCCATTGAACCTTGTGATCTCGAAAAAAAAAAATCAGTACCTGGAGAAAAAAAGAGAAACAAACATATCATTACCAAGGCTGAGCAATAGATACATATTTGCATTCTAATTATGTAAAATTATTGGTAGCATGTACTACCAAAATAAAACCTGATTATTTTTCTTACGACAAAAAGAATTTATCAAATTTGCTGATCATTGTACCTCTCAGACTTGTTTGTTTCAACAAAGTAAAAGATGAACTGAATTTCAAGTTGTTGGACAATAAGTTTTAGTTTAACCTAGGATCATTAGTGGGTCAAACGGGTGAGACCAGCCCAAATCTCCACAAAAATGCCCTTTCAAGTTTAGCTCACGGCAAATTTGATCATAAGCTTACTCGGAATAATTATGAATAAAGATTTAAGCAACGGCGTTTCAACTTGCAACAGGCATACAAATAGTTTCCACAGGTGACAAAGAACCGTGACATTATAGTAAAGCTAGTTGTTTGTTTTTAAGACAGTTATGTAACATGCAAGTGTTCTTCATTTGGACATTTCAAACTCTTGTTTCAATGCTTATAGACAGCTCAGATTGAATCCTTAGACGTGACGTAAAGTTCAGTTACTAGAGTGATGGCAACATAAAAATTACCTTACTAATTACATCTCAACATGGTCCCAATTAATCTGTCTGTCCTCAAACTCGGAATGTTGAAGCTTGTTACGGCCCAACTTGCTCATCGTCGAAAGACCTGAAAGTTAGCGATTAAAAATCATTATGCTCTGATTGGTATCTACCAAATACTTCGATGCAAAAAAGTGAAATCTTAAACAAGCCTGTTTCCTCTCATACAGAAATGGCATGTGAGATGCGATATATCATGCTATGGCACTCCCATATCTTATGAACATGCTAGGTTTGACAGTGCAGACAAATTAGTTAACCACCACAAGCTATCGTTAGTTCAAGAAGTATCAAGGTGGAATACTTCCCTAGTTTCATGTTCTGTTTTACAGCACCCAACCTGTGCTTATGCCAAAAAGATTTTGATTTAAGATCAAGAGTTCACCAATGTTCAGATAATATATATGTTATTCACATGGTAATGCAAATGCAATAACTTACAGTTGAAGTGCAACTTTTACAGTGTATGATAAACAAAGTCGTCAGTGTGATAAAATGATGAACCCTCAAAAAGCCGTTTTATTTGTAGACTAAGGGTGAGTATGTATGTGTGAGAGATTTGATATACAGACTATGGGATCTTTGGTAGAACATTTTATTTTTAGAGAACTTTCAGGAAGACCAGAACTAATGGACTGAAATGCAACTTTTACAGGGTATGATAAACAACGTCGCCAGTATGATGAAATTATGAACCCTCAAAAGCCGTATTGTTTGATAGACTAAGGGTGAGTGTGCATGTGTGAGAGATTTGATTTACAGATTATGGGATCTTAGATAGAACATTTTATTTTTAGGGAACTTTCAGGAAGACCAAAACTAGTGGACTGGCAACAGTGATGGCCAGGCAGATGCATTCTATCTGACGGCTAATCTTAAGTCGTATTGATGCCCATTACAGTTAGTTTTAATAATGAAGTAGAAATAATTAGGAACGAATGTTGCATAGGAGTATGGACGTACCTTCAACCATTTTATAAAGAGCTGACCACCATCTATCTCTAGGAACCTGGTATTGATCTAGCGTCTCTTCAATAGCTTTATCATGCTTTCCTTCCAAAACTCCTTGCAGAGTGATGACAGCATCCTTCGTTCTCTTGAGGATATTGTTATCGTCTTCGATTTCCAAGTTTTGAAGATCATTGTGTGAAGAGCTGAGGCTAACTCCAAGAGCAAATTGGGCAGCAGCAGTCCAGCGCGAAGAAGCCAACCATCTTCTATGCCCATCTTGCCGTCTGGACTCTTCTTTTCCTATTCTACTACCAGTGACCAAGCTACGTAAGTATTCCGCATTTGCAGCACCTGTACTTTGGACCATCTTAGAGAAAGAGCTCCCTTCATTTGACAGAAGTTCCTCCGGGGTATCAAACTCTGAAACCTGGTCAAAAAAAGATTCTTAAAATATATGAGAACTGTACACGAAGTACGACATTGGTCTGTGGTTCGGGATGACAACTGTAAAAACACGTTCAATTCATCGGAGGACAAAAAAGTAAAGAGTAGTCGGATCAACGAGCAAGGAAGCTTATGGGTTATACTGATAATATCTGATCAATCTATATTCTTCTACATGTCAGCAAGATAAACTGGTGAATTATAGACTTTTTTTAATATACAGATCAACAGGTATATCCGACTCCATGTTTAGTATGTTACTGCAAATGTGGGACCACCTGTGAAGGATCCAAGGGTTGAACTTGAGAGAGTGCCGTAAAAGAACACCAGCAAAAAATAATTAGTATTACTGAGTTTTGTGCTTCGGTTGCGTATGGTGCTGTCTAGGGTTGTAAAGGTATTACTGTGTTTGAGTTATGGCTTGTCCTGTTTGTTTTGTGTGGTTGAAATGGCTATAATTCTTTCTTCCACCAATGCAGTATTAGTTTGTGCTTTCAAAACACGCCTTTCAATAAAGTTTTAACCTTGTTCAGGGGAAGAAAAAAATCTCTACGGAGCATGACACCAACAATACAAAGATCTTGGCTGAAAGTACCCCGCTGAAAAATCTGAGCCCGCCAAAGGTGAACAATGTAGAAAAGCTACATTGATTTTTCAACTAACTTCTGATGAGCCAGATATTCAGATGAAAAATGATTTATGCGGAGGATAATTACCATGGTGGGGACGGTGTCCTCAACATATTAGCTCTTGGATCAACCCATGTGGTTCCCTGATGAGCAAATGTCTAGGCTAAAGCAGGTCTATATTTATACCCACTGGTAATTTGGGATAATCTTCTCCATGAATAATTTCCAATATGAGTCCTAACTATAGAGTAAGACAGATGTTCTAGTCTCGACCTTAGATTCAATCTTAAATGTCTAGCTAGTAGGCAATATGAGCAAGCAACATACTACAGAAAATATATACCTGGCCAGCATCGAGGAGGAGAACACGATCGCAGTCAATTATGGTATTAAGTCGGTGAGCAATAATGAGCATGGTACATGATTTAAATTCTTCTCTAATAGTTTTCTGGATAAGAGCATCAGTTCTAACATCTACAGCTGCTGTTGCTTCATCAAGAACAAGTATTTTTGATCTCCGTAAAAGAGCACGAGCAAGACTCAAAAGTTGCCTTTGTCCTACACTGAAATTCTCTCCCGATTCTGTAACCTATACAAAGAGAAAAGTAAATTTGTATTTCAAGTTAAACTTTTTCCATAGATACTGAATATTTATTTAATGGATATTAATTAATACTTAATAATTTCTAAATGAAAATTACAGTCTTACAGAAGATATCCGTGGTGAACAATCAAATTACCGAACAATTTACATTTAATCTTTAAGGACGTTTGCGCATTTACCTCAGCATCAAGACCCAAAGAGTTTCTTCTGATGACATCCTTCAGATGTGCTCTCTCTAAAGCCTCCCAAAGGTCAGCATCATTGTGCTCACTAAAAGGATCAAGATTAAACCGGACAGTTCCTGGATGTTATAAAGAAAGTGATCAGATGAACAAAGCCAACTTTGAGAATGAAAAAGGGTCACCGCGTGACTATAACCTATACTTGTATGGCCCCTTCAACAGAAATGGATCCCTAATTGGATGTCTGGCATGCATTTCTAACTAACTCATGCATTCCCAGCTTTAGAATAAATACCAACTCCAGGAACTGCATACCTGAGAAGAGAACTGGTGACTGTGGAATAATTCCGAGTACTTTACGTAGATCAGTCAGACCAATCTTTGCAACATCATAATCGTCAATCAAGATTCTTCCTCTTTCCAGTTCTACTATTCGAAATAAAGCGTTGAGCATACTAGATTTCCCAGCACCAGTTCTTCCAACTATTCCAACCTTCTCGCTAGGAGAGATTGTGAAAGACAAGCCATGCAGGACGGGAGGAAGTTCAGGCCTGTACCTTAAGACAACATCTTCAAACTTGATCGATCCTGATGAAGGCCATCCTGGAGGGGGTCGGTTATTCTCAATAACAGCCGGAGCCTCTGAAGGTAAATCTACATATGTGCCTATCCTTTCAACAGCATTTAAACTGTTCTCAGCCAGACTTCCTAATCTAAGAACACCTGTTAACAGGTTTGTTATATTTAAGGCGTAACTAAGAAGCAGACCCATTGAAGATGCAAATGCCACTTGGTCCACCGCTCGCTCATTTTGCATGACGGCAAAAGTTGCTGTTAGCCAAATCATAATGCCTCCTAGGGTTTCCAAACGGATAGCAAGCCAGCGGTTAGCGCTGATGTTCACAAGGGTGTATCTGATATTATTGTCCATTGATTTCCCATTAATATTAGACATCCGGTCATAGGCTTGGTACGCACGAATGGTTGATAGACCATTTAATGCTTCTCCAAATTGAGCATAAACAGGAGATCTTGATATGGAATCTAACCGTTTTACTTCACGTGCTGTGCTCTGCAAAGACCAAAATGGTACTCCTTATGTTCAAAAAGTAATAAATAGGAAAAGAGGAAAGAACAGAACAGATAAGAAAAAGAATCACTGACAACCAAAGTACTGTACTAAATATTCATTTTCAACTGATCCTGGAACACATTAAAATGGGATCAAATAGGTTACTTGAGTTTTAAAAGTGATCTGATTTTTGGAGGATGATCCCAATACCCCATCATGGAGAACATCCTCGCCAACATTTTCTTGTAAGAATGAGTAATGACAGTAATAAAATACTGTCAAATGTACTTTTTTGGCTGTAATATATCCAGAATTTTTTCCAAGTAAAACTAACCATTCACCAAAAAGGTGGTTAATGAGATCAACTAACAACATGTAAGGATATTTCTTATCAAATCAGCATTATTTGAAAAGTATGTATACCTGATAATATAGATAAGCTGAATAAAACACGATCAGGAGTGGCATTATGGCCCACAAGGATATGGTGCTCACGATGCCTATCAGCACAAACGTAGAAATGAGCTGAAATGTTTGGCCGAAAAACATATTCACATACACAGCAACATTGCGATCTATGTCACCCAGATCCTTCGCGAATCTATTGATTACTCGCCCAATTGGATTAGTGTGAAAAAATAACATTGGAGCTCGTAGTATAGAGTGTAGCATTGCATCATGCAGCTTTTTGGCAGCGTAAAGACTAGATATGATCAACCAATAAGATTGTAACAAGCTGATTAAGACCTGAAAGATAGCAAAAAAGTTTATGCAAAGGGCTTCTAAGTAGCTGGTAATCACAGTATCACACAACAGAACTACTAATAAGGGAAAACCGTGAAAAACAACAAATTGGCTTATACAGGACTGAAACATTGAAGGCAAAATATCTGAAAATCAAACATCCTGAATCCGGTGAAATAAACAAATGCCAAAATGAACCATCTATTGCCAACAGTTACATTTTCCTCTCTTACAATATCTAAGGTTCTCAATTTTGACGGCATTCTTAAGTAAATTATCAGAACTCAGAAGATAATGAATAAAAAAGCGAACGGATTAAAGTTAGCAGTCACATCTACTTGTGCATTTTTACCTGACCAAAAGATAGCAAAGCATACACCAGATTGTAGAAACCTGGACCATGGGTTTTGGGGGTGCTCTGGTCAGTCCATGCACTTAACCACGTGCTACTCATAATTCGGAGAACTTCAGTTGATATATAGCAGGTAAATAGTATAACAACAACCCATAAGCCTCCCATCGCGTTCTTATACCTGCAAAAAGGTTTACGACATCATCATACATAATCCAGTGAAGAATTATTCGAACATGTACAATTGCAGCCATAGCCAAAACCGTAAATCTCATTCATTAACAACCCTTCGGCCACTGTATAGTAGTAGGCGTCGCCTTATTAGAGATTATTTTAAACTCCTCCTGGATGGACTACATACCACAGCCACTGTATGGTAGTAGGCAGCGCCTTACTAGAGATTATTTAAACTCCTTCTGGATGGATTAGATACCAAAGAGATTTATTATAGAACCGTTCACAGGCAAATATGCATAGGAAGGTTGTGATGTACTGAGCCCCCTAAATTCTGTTATCAAAGACGCCTTTGCTAGAAGAAGGTTCCATACTGACAAAAGAAAAGGAAACAATATGATGCAAGTCTACCATATAAGGAAGATGTTTCCAGAATCTACTTTTCTGTGGACAAATCTAATACATGTGCCTCCTGATAAGTTTGAAGTTCCTTGTAATACGTTCCATAAGTAAAAGGATAAACACAACCAAATGAATGAAAAAAATCACCAAAGTTGTGTATGTATCCTGCTGTGCATGGAATTTGTTTTAGCATGAAATGTGGATGGACATAACCTTTACCTCATCAAAACATTCCAGCTGACAACACCTGTTTCTCGTTCCTCCTGCTTGACAAGAACGGTCTTGCCTTTTTCCCCTTTAGTTGTTTGACTATCACTCTTTAGCATCCCATTCACCTCACCATTGGTTGGAGGACCCTTCTCCTCAGGTTTCTCAAGGTCTTTCTTTTCTTCTACATGCTCCTCCAACTTGCCCGCATTTTCCATTAGGCTTTGGAACAATACCCCATTATTTGATAGTTCCTCAAATGTTCCTTCCTCTTTCACCATACCATCGTGAATTAGTAGAATTCTGTCCACCTGGGGTAGAAAATGAAGTTGGTTTGTGACCAGCACCCTGGTTCTGCCTTGCAATTCTTCTTTGATACATTTATCAAAAACCTGAAAATTAGTGATAATTTAGTTCCAAACAAAAACTCTTTGAAATAAAGTGAAATGATTAACCTGAAGGGGGGAGGAAGTTTGCATATATATTATTACATTTGATTTCTAGACAACATCAGATGCATTTTTCTAGTTTTCTTTTTTTTTTTTTTTTTGTTACTCTGAAAGGCGCATGTTGATATTTATTTTTGACTATTTTTTTACTTTTATGTCAATAAAAATTAACACATTCCATGAGTTCTTTCTGCAAGAAGAAAGAAAAAGAGACAATGTGTGGACCTAACCAAACATTTCCGGAAACTGAAACATATGACCTTCACTCAGTGTTGTGATATTTGTTTTCCAGTAACAGCTAATATTACTACAAAAAAATAGAACGGCAGGATCCAACTAATTGTGTCTCAAACAACCTAGATGTATGACCATCAAAAGAAATTGCGTTAAAAAAACATTTGGATGTAAGCGGACCACAGACACTTTATTGATCACATAAACCCTTGTAAAAATAATATAAATTACTAAATTAGACAACGACAAGAAGAGTCTAATCGTTTTTCTGATCAACAACCCAAAAATATTATTGTATCAAAAGATGTGGTTACCTGGCGACCAACATGAGCATCTAGAGCACTTAGAGGGTCATCAAATATGTAAACATCAGAATTAGAGTACACTGCCCTAGCCATGGAAACTCTTTGCTTTTGCCCACCACTAATATTCACACCTCTTTCTCCAATCTCTGTGAGGTCACCACCCTGAGAAAATAAAGTGTGTGAGACAACAAGGATTGCAGACCACAAAATAGAAGAATAAGGTGTAGAGGAGCATTATATATGTCAGGACAGGCAGCACGGACAAGATACATCACAAAAACATTATCCCATGACATAATACTCACAGGAAGTACTTCAAGGTCGTGTTGCAATGCAGCCACACTTATTGCTTTCGCATAGCGTGCAGATATGAACGGAGAGCCAAATAATATGTTGTCTCGTACCTGGTAAACATGGTTTTTGAGTTATCAAAAGGAATTGGCCATATATGTTGCTGGGACCCAAGAAAGCAAGAAGAAGATCAAGTACAATCAATAGATATATAGCTAGTTTTATCCCCCTTCAAATCAAATCAAGAAGACGGACATAAGAAGACTCCAACTCACTGTTGCATTGTAGATCCACGAAACCTGTGGAACATAAGCAACGGTTCCTCGAACAACAACCTCAGCATCTACATCAGCAGCTGGAGGTAGTTCCCCAAGCATAGCCGATATCAATGACGTTTTCCCTTCACCGGTACTGCCAACAACAGCCACCAGGCAACCAACAGGTATCTCTAAATTGATATTTGATAATGTGGGCTTCTCTGCCTGAAAGGAAAATACAGGTACAAACATAGCTAAACCATAAGAATGCAGACATGGGAACATGAATAAGATCAAGATTTTCAGCAATTAATTACGTTAGAGGATAATTGACTACAAACTATTTTGCATCGACGCTCAAGCATTTGACTAAATTAACAAGGTCTGAAATACAGTGCGATATTAATCATCAGGTGCACACCTCTGCCCTCAATTAGTGGAGGATTCAAATGAAGCAATCATTCTAGCTTCTAAAACTTAATTGTGACCGATAAAGCATATTTACCGCAATATAAGTAACTCAACAAAGAGAAATGAACTTGAAAGCCAAACCTTTGAATCCCAAGAAAAGTTGCCATTCTTGATCGATATAGCTGGAAGACTTGGCTCAGGTGGTGGGTTGGGCAAAAGAAGTCTCTCTTCAGCTAAAAATAACTCCTCAAGACGTTTCAGCGAAACATTTGCATTTACAACCTGTCAAACATATTTGAACCAGTATTGGGTTTTTAACTATACATTAAATCACAATGACAGATAACACATCCTTCACAGCAATAATTATGGCAAAGAGTATCCAACTAACGTATATTAAAACATGGCACAAACTGTAATACATTTCTATATGGACTCTGAGATTTAACTATCCGGTACTAAAGAAAATGATGTCAATTAGTAAGCAATCCTATTTAGCTTTTTACTATGGAGAGTCCTTTTCTCCAATAAATTCAAAATAAACAAGACCTGAAAATATTACTAACAACCTCAAAAGTGTGGCAGCCACAGCTCTAGTCCAATATAAAAAGATACACATATAAAAGAAAAATAACAATACAAAGATAAAGATAAGAGGCGGCACCTGAGTAATCAAATTAGGAAGCATGAATAAAGGGAATCTTAACACTGCAAACAGCGAAAGTGATGTAAATGCCCTCGCAGGTGTTAAATCCCCACCAAGCAAAGTGAACATCCCAAATGAAATCACCGTAACCACAACCGGGATGCTGTTCAAGATGAACACATTACACTGCAAGAAAGAAATAATAAGAGGCCAAATGGATGCGATAACGAAGACCTACACAAATGGAAGAAAAGCCTATTTATGTTGTCCCTATATAGCTATTTGTATGAAAGATAACAAAGGTCAAACCAGCAGAAGCTGCTTTATTATTACTAAGTATGATCCTTATGCATATCACTTCATATCCGAAATGGAAATCAATTAATGTTGCCATCAGCTAGGCATGACCAGTTATTTTACCCTACCGCTGATAGTAGTTGAGCTTTCCGGAACCACGAGAGCTCATCATCACGGACACCTTGAATTTTAGATTGGAAGCTCCCCTCCCATGCATAGCATCTATTTACAAATTCGTATAAATAGTCAGAATGATAACTCCCAAAATCTTAATTAGTATTGAAGAGTAACAGTTATCAAAGATCATACTTGACAGTATCCATTGCAGCCAAAATTTCACTCATAAAACCGATCCTCTTGTCAGTGCGTTGGAGACCCTCCTTAGACAACTTCTGCATTTTGCTTATCACAAAGGTCTGTTCCCCAGAAAAGATCAAAAGTTAGTAAATAATACCGACAAAAATAGTAAGCAAATAGTTTACACCCAAAGGCAACTCCGACCGTTAATTAAGCAAATTAAACATGTATCAAACTCAAACCGTTAATTATCCTAAATGAATTCTGGTTATAAAACATGTATCAACTCATTACCCTATAAGTAGTTGCAGCGAAAGCTTTCTCTTCAACCAGACATTTAAATTTATCTCACAGAATAATATTCCAAAGTTTTACATGTGGCACATTTTTTATTAGGTACCGGTTACCCTAAGGCTGTTTAAAGAGATGTCTAGAACCTAAGGTCCAGTGAGCCACATGAAAAAACTTAAAATAGAAATCAATCAAATAAATTCTCAATTCTCGTAATAAGCTAAACTGCATTTTCAGATCTCCAACACTCCTAGATATTATTCACATGACAAAAATCTACAATGTGACACAAATTCCCTCCAATTCTAATCATTTGTAAATTCACACTCTCGCACCTACAAACAATATCAGGAAATTACTATTGAAGCTTCTCCCTAATTGCTTGGCTTATTTAAACAACTAACCTGTCTCGCTTTGAGAAATATCAAATTCATGCTAATGATACAATATTCTTATACATGTGGCACACATATCGGACATAAATTATTCCTTCTGCATACAGTATATGTTAGTTCAAAATCTTCCTCTCTGACCACTAGACAAAAGGAATAACTATTAGTTCTCCGCCATGTTAATGATATCACGCTCAAGAATATCACATATGCCAAACACTACTTTTGTTCTGCTGAAGTGTATCCACATGATAGCTTCAACATTTTAATATAAAGGAGTGTGTGGGAGAGAGAGACGGAGAGAGACAGACAGAGAGAGACATACCTGTAGAGGAAACAACAAGACTAGCATGAAGGAACCTAACAGCGAAGCAACACCAAGTTCACTGTACAGAAGAACAATGGAGATGATGATGCGGAATGGCGCAGACCATAAACTATGTAGCTGTTGACATATTTGCTGAAAGAAGAAAAACAGTTCATTAGTGTTCATGCCTACCGTCAGATACAGGTGTTGGAATCTTGGACTTAAATTGAGTTTGCTGTTGCCCAAGAGATATAAATTGATAATGTTAATATACATTCATAAGATTTAGCTTCTCAACCACTATCAGAGATGAATATTACAGTATTAAAATATCCAAATAGATCTAACATGATGTTCTCATACTTCAGGATAAGTGTAATCACTATACAATATCAAATACCCAAATAGAGATCATTTTGCCTATAACATTATCTGAATTTACGAGTATGCAAACAGCACTAGCAACAACATGAAACAGTACCTAAATGACATACGTTAGAAGAAGATATTTATTCTAATATTGCACCCATCATTTTGATGCCCCAGCCACAATAGATCTGACAATCTGAATCAAAACTTGGGGATCGAGGGGATAAATGTGGATGCAATGGTCACATCAGACTAGATAAAGAATTCCTGAGGTGTGTCGAATGACATTTCCTTATCATATGCTTGATGTGTGTGTGTGTGTGTGTGTGTGAGAGAGAGAGAGAGAGAGAGAGAGAGAGAGAGAGTCTGCCTGAAGAGCTTCAGCATCTGTTGTCATCAAGTTGGTTATTTTTCCAGAAGGGAATTTCCTTCGCCCATCATGTGTTAATCTTAGTGACTTGCGAAACACGGCAGCAACCTGAAATTAAAGAGATACAAAATTAGATGTATACATACTGCCAGACCAACACCTATACATTACCCTGACATTTGAAGAATGCAGAGTCAAACATGATTAATCATGGTTTTCAGGCTTTATTTTGTATTGCCTAATCGAGAAACGAAACATTCTGCAGTTATAATAATTAAAAAAAAAAAAACTGTATGAAAGAGTGTCGATTAAAATTTCAGTCATCGTACCAATGTTGCTCTTAGGCGATAACCCACACGCATTACGTTCTGGAAATATTGAGCTTCAGAAAGCACCCCTAGGGCCTGTAGAATACAAGGGTCAAGTTTAAAAAAAAAACTTGAATATGCAACTTTAAGTGCAATTAATAAATATACTTTGACAGTATCGAATAAGCTTCAAAACATTCATTGGCTTCAAGAGATGTTTTAGCCATGATGTGGAAAGAAAAGATGACATAATAACCGAGTAGATAACAGTGGAGCCTTGCAGCACAAACACTTACTATCTTCAACATCTTACTTTAATTCAGGTTCAGAAATTATCATATTCACATGTATAAAAGAGGTTAATAAAAGTGAGGTTACCACAAAACAAGTGGACCAATATCCTACACAATCTACTTACTAGGTTATGAAGCTTCACTGATGAAAATTCAATTTGACAACCTCCCCTATGTTATTTACCAACAGAGTCTCTTTCAAATCCCCTAGACAATTCCATATATTTTCTACCAATGGAAGTAACAGCTAAAGGAAACAAGAGTCTCTAGCATGAGAACTAGAAGATTTAAAATGAGATAACCAAATAGAAACAGATTTACCCAAATTCACCCACTACTTCACCCGCGTGACAATGCAACAATTAGTATCATGCATACAGGATTCACAAACCCACAAGAACGATAAGCTAAGTAAATCTTGTATATATAAAAATCCTTGTATAGCATGTTCTATTTTGAGAAATAGAAATTGAATCAGACTTAGGAAAAAAATAAAGATATGCAAGTAATGATCTGTACCACTCCGAGAAAGATTGAGAAGGCATAGATGTAACCAATCCTAGCTGGCTCCCCTTTTTGCATAGACTGTGGATAATTGTAACAAATGAATAACGACCTTCTAAGAAAACATTAATTTATCAAATCAGAAGTAGTGAATTAAAATCCTTCTCTCAGATAGTTATGTAGCACGAAAAAGGTAAGAAGACATGAATTTGCTTTGCTGTAGCTTGCTAGCAGAACTCATATACAAATATAGAAATTAAAAGTGTAACTTGAACTTTGCAACTGAGAAGCTGAGTTCTGTAATTCTCTTGTCAGGAATATTTGTAGTGGTAGAAAATCAGTGCTCAGGCTAACTTTCATTTCTTTACAAAACGAAAAGGAAAGGAAAGAGAGAGAAAGAAAGAATTCTATAGTCACTGTTGTAGATGATAGCATGAAGTGTTTTTAACAATCACACTTGTCTATGACAATGACACATGTAGAGTTAAGGGCTCCAGATAAACAGAAAAAAAAATAATCAAGTTTATTGTATATCAACTTTACTACTTTATTATCTGACAGTTAATTAGTTAGTAAACCATACAAATAGAAGGCATTGGCAAGAAAGACTAACCTGTAAGAGGAGACTAAGTATGACAGGCCCCACAAATTGAGAAAGATCATTTCCAATCTAGAGAGTGAATAAGCAGGGATCAGTATGACGCAGTTAGGAGACTAAGATATTTTTTTTTAACCAAATGGACATATCACCAGAGATGAGGGGTGTGGTGTGTGTGTTGTGTGTGTGTGTGTGTGTGTGTGTGTGTGTGTGGGGGGGGGGGGGGGGGGGGGGGGGGCGTTGTACCTTGAAAAAACCTCCCAGCCAAAACCTAGAAAGAAAACAAAAAAGAATGTGATCAGGTTCTGACTACCATAATCATAACAGAGTACATGATAACATGGATAACAGCAGATTAATTTGGAGTAATATTACCCGAGAGGGGTTGACAATGAATCATGGAAACGGTTTTAAACTATGTACCAATTCCTACCTTCCTCCAACACTACTATTTAGAGCTCTCAACAACCATGGCCTGGGTTTTTGAGATTCTTTAAGCCAGCAGCTCTGGAATCTACAAAAGCATCATCAAATGAGATAAACTTCAGATACACAAAATATCACATGAGAACTAATGTTAAGGGAAGTGACATGATGAGTACTTGGCATTCAGTGTCTCAGTCTCGTCCCATGTATCTAATTTCCACACATCCTTCTCAGTTATGGGTCTTCTATAACCTTTCTGCATGAGGGGTGTCATCCATGAGAAGAATATCTCTGCCAGGCGAACAAAAACAGCATCAGATGAGGATAAACAACTGAATTAACTCAATAACTTTTAAAGGGTTGCAACAGTTCGGTAAGGAAGGGAGACATGACAATCTTCCACCAAAGTCGTGTCCTTTTATTTTATAGCCCAAGGGTCCAGTCAAACGGAGTCCAGACAGCAAGGGGTAAGTGCTCATGTATCAGGCAGATTCTCACAGACACGAGCGTGTTGATGATTAGAACATAGATGTGGAGTGTCAAATGTGGTTATATACTGGAAATGCAACAAAATATGCCTTAAATCTGGCTTCACAAAAGCCATTAATAGGATTGCCCCGTGAATCATGTGTGATTCACTTTAAAATACGGAAAATGAAGAAAATAATATTCACTGAACCTGTAACTTACTGGAGATTACGTTGACGTGCCTCTCTGGACAAATCTGCTCTCCGTCAGGAAGAGATTCATACTCTGTGTTATCAACAAACTCTTCCCTTATTGGAGTGTAACCCGGATATGGATCCACATCAGGAATGTAAAAAATTGATAGAACTCCAAACAAGATCTGCAGAAAAATGGTATGCCTAGAATGAAAATGCAGTTCATCTGTTTCTGAAGGATAACCAAAAACTGAAAAAGATCATAAAAATAAAATAAATAACACCTAATAATTTGGGTGAGACCAGTGGCTTCCCTAGATATCAAATAGGTATCAGTTCTCAACCAACTTTCAAAACTAAACAACATTTGATCAGAACCGAAGTTATTTTTATGCCAGCCTACTGTAGGCAAATTCCAAGGCCATGCAAAATTGTATGATATACAACAAGCAAAATAGAGGACAATATGATGTTAAGTCACATCCACTTTAAAATCATCTAGATGAGACGAAGAGAGCAATTTTTGATGCTTTAGATATTCTAGACTATGTTTGCTTTCGCATACCAGTGCTCTCTAAAATAAAAACTGGACAAGCTGAGAAGGATAGCAAAAGCTAGAAAACAAACCTGGCAAACAACTTGACTGGTGTAGATATACAATATAGATCTGCAAGAGAAAATACAAAGTTTGAGAATCCATAGCCCTTTATTACAACCCAGCAAAATGAAGCACATAATAATCCAGCTCCAATATTCTTTTCGCGTATCAATGTCCACAATGGTAGTGACATGGTAACAAGAAAGGATATATCTACGAAATCTTGGACGACCAATTATCATAAGAAATGATAAACATTTCTAGCTGGTTTAAATATAACATGCGATGGATTATGATGCTGCCAAGTGATGAACATGTATCTTTTCTTATGCTGGTTCATAGATGCTTCTGTATATAAATTTACATTCTAATTGGCCGTTAATTACCTCGTCTCAGGTTTCAAATAGTTGAGATCTTCTCAAATAAAATGAAAGAACTCGTACAAAAACCTAAACCAATACAAAGTGTTTTTTGAGAAATAAAGGTAAAGAAATGAAATGAAAAAGATAAGACATCATGGCCAAAACTTACAGGCCACTTTCAAAAAGTTATGAGCAAAATTTGAATGGACAACTTACGGATTGAGGTACGCTTTTACAGAGAGGACAAGATTAAGCATAACAGCATCCGCTACAAGCACATAAATGATTCCGAACCGTACATACCAACGGAATTCGCGGATGTAGATTTTAGTCTCTAGAACAAGCATAACCAGCATTGAGCCCCATGCAAGAGCCTCAATGGCAAGAGAAAACATCTGATACAGGATTGCAGAACAAAGTTAAAATCACATCAGTCACAATATATATTCAAACAGTTTAGCAGAATCAAGTATCTTCTACTAATTATCAGTTAACCGGAAGAGACAATGATATCTAATCCTCCAGCATTCACAGAACTGAAGGATATCGATTTTTTTTCGATTTTTTATACGGCAGTGAATACATGCTCATATCAAAGCACAAAACTATAACCAGGTAGAAGATTCAAGTAAAAACAAATTGAGAAAGTAAAAAGCACCTCATAGGGAGCAAGCCCAGACTGTCCATCAACATTCAAAACTGACATTCCGGTAACCAATCGAAACACCGGCTCCCCAACACAATATGCAGCTAAAACCCCCAAAAAGTAATTGAAGTAATTCGATCTCAACTGAAACCTCTTGACTGTAACATCCTTCACCGTTTTCCATATTCGATAAACACATAAACATATAAGCACGAACTGTGTAAGCGAAATCACCAAAGTATCCATTCCACATGGCGTATAAGCACCAAATGCATTTGTGACAACTTTCGCCCATACACCATTCTCCACAGGCTTACAATACCAAAGCAATGGCTCAAACCCCATCCTTCCTCCACTTCTAAACACCAAATTTTACTTTCCACTCCAATAATCACTCCTCAATCCACACATACCCAGTTATTTCTGCAACATACATATCAATACCTCTCGATTAGAACTCAATCCATTGATAGAGTTACAATCTCAAGAAATCCTCAAAATCATTAAAAAAAAAAACATGAAAATCCACTCAATTAATTCAGTTTTTAATTTCATGAGCAAAAATGGACAAATGATGTGGAAAATCTAAAAATAAACAACTTGTTAACAACTAAAGACAGGTAGATAGTGTGTGTAAAGCTGGAAAGAAACAGTTAAACAAATAGAGAAAGAGGAGGAGGGAGGAGGAGCTTACTCCATGAACGAGCAAGGATTTGGGAAGACGAAGAAGAATTAGATTCAGAGACAGTGTGAGTGAGGGAATATAATAAAGAATCCAAATAATGAAAAAGTTGGGCTGTGGGGGAAGACGAATGAATGGATGGAGAAAAAGTTCGATCTGATCTTTTTGGCCAGTGATTTCTCCCTCCTCCTCCCCGGTCCTCGTGGAAGAAAAAGTGAAAGTGAAGACAAAAAAACTACTCTTAAGGAATTGATCGTCATTGCTGACGTGGTGAACATTAAAGATTCTATTTTCGTAATTATGACTTCGTTATTTAGTACTTTTGTTATTTTTCTAAAAAACATGTTTGACTTTCGACTAGAGAGTCAAAAATTGAAGTTTTATGAGACCAAAATGCTGGGGCAACCGAAACTTTTTTTTTTTGTTTTTTTTTTGTGCCAATTAGGTCATCGTTGATGTCATCACCGGAATATTTTATCCTAACATCGGCAACAGCCAGTTGCGTTCTCGTGTACTGACGGAAGGACACAACACACTCATCTCAATCTCGTGGGTATAGTGTTCATGGGATGGTCATCACTCACGACCAGTGTACACGAGCAAGCTAATTCATGGGTAAGTCGTGAGTTCGCTGGCAGGTTGAATGAGAGGAGTATAGTTTGCATGATCTTATGTAGACGTCATTTCATTTGTCAAGGACAATGTTTTAAGACCGGACCGGACGTCAAACCGATAAAGCCACTGGGTCTGGTTCAATTGGGTTGACCAGTGGTCAAGTATGAACAACTACAAACAAGAAAAAGCCCCCCGAAACATTAGTAGAAAAGAAAGTCAAATCACAATTCCGGCGACTCATAAGAGCAAAAATACGTATGGTTAACATCTGGTGGCAAACACGAATTATCTGAAAATGCACTCGTAGGGTTGCGCCCAATTTCGGATGCATCAGTTAGTAATATCATTGCAAGTACTACTACCATATGGGAGAAAACTTAAAAGAAATATGTATGCCCTGCCTCGAAAGAGTTTCTTACAAGTGAAAACTACTATCAGACCCATTTTGCAGATTTTTCCACTATGAAATCCACGGAAAAAAAACTTCACTGGCGCGCCCATTTTTGGTGAAAAAATTCTTCCCAAACCCATTATTTTCTAAAATCATGTTTCTCTGAGATTTCTTTTTTTTTCATTGAGAGCAAGGAAAGAAAGAGTTTCCCATCCATGTCGTCGTCCATGGCTGCCGCTGTATTGAGAAGAGGAGGAAAAGATTATTAGCTGCTCCATTGATCTCTGTTTCTTGATTTGTTGCAGTAAGATTTCTCAATAACATCCTTTCCATCATTTTTAACTGTTGTTTTTCTTTAGATCGATCTTTGTTTTGTTGGTTTGATGATGTGTGTGTTGATGAAAGTTCAATTTTGATACTGGATTGAGGGTTTTTGTTTAAGTCAATTCAGATTGAAAATGCTTTAGGTGATGAATCTAATTGATTACTTGTTCTAGGATTTGGTTTTGATCCCATCTGCGATTTTTGTATGTTTTTCATGGTTATAAGTGGTTTCAGTTTTGTCCGATATATGTTAGTTGTATTGTATGGGAATAGATTTGATTTACTGTGAATCGGTGATGATAATGATGTTTATGGCTTTTTTTGTAGTCAGTTTAGGACAGTGTAGTGTGTTTAGAGTATTAAGAACCAATAAACTAACATTTGGAATCCGTATTCTAAATTGTTTGTTAAATAGCACGCCTGAATTTGGATGGTTTTGTGTGTATATCTATCTAAATATATACTTGAGAAGATGTGGCAACTGGATTTCAAGCAGACACAGGGGCAACCCATGGAATGGGATTTAGGGAGCAGAGTCCCAGAAACTTCACTAATCAGGAGATGGAGAGAAGTCATGTGATAGCTTTGCTTTCCTTTGTTTCCAATTATATGTTGAATGTCAAACGTAAAACAATTTGATTTCGGATTTTCTGAAAGTCTAATTTAGATTTGTTTGTTGGATTTGCTACGTAAGTACTTTGCCTTAATATCCTCCGATCAAGTTTTATTTAATTCAAGGGGAATTCATCCAACTTGTAGTATGTCATGTACAAAACACTTTCTGTAGTGAGACATCTTGTAGTGTATTTTGTATTGGTTTAGCCGGCCAACATTAGAAGAATATGGCAGTGGCGCTCAAAATGCTCACGAACATCATGAGTGTGCACAGCGAGGTTTGTGATGATACTTGTGAATTTACTACTAATGCGCTGCTCACAGTTTAGCAATAGACGATAGTTCGCTCCGTCCATGCAAAACTGCTTAGTTTCCTTAATCTATTGGTTTAGAGTACCCCATCTTCAATTTTTGTATCTTAAACAGTTTACACTTTACAGTTCCATGTTGCTCACATTTTCTTGCATTAGTAATTTGAAGGCTTCAGGATTGCATTTTTTCGGTCTTGTGATAGGAATATATTTGAATCTATGATATGCATTTCCAAACATTTGAATGTCTGCATAAATTGTTATACAATTGCAAAAAATGGTAACAAGAAACTTAATGGTTGAATAATCTGTTATTCAGCTATGAAAACGGTTGCATAACCAGTTATGCATCTACAAAATTTGTTGCATAACTTGTTATACAGTCCCGAAAATGGTTGCATAACACGTTATGCAGCTACTTTTTTCTTAGTATTGAAACCAACAAAAAATAAGGTTGCATAACTTGTCATGCACCTACGATAATTGCTCCATAACTTGTTATGTTGTCCAGAGAATGGTTGCATAACACGTTATGCATCTGAAAATATGAATGCATAATGCATTATGCATCGAGAAAATTGTTGCACAATCTTTTATGCATCGAGAAAATAGATGCATGACCTGATATGCCTCCGTAAATATGGATGCATACTGCACTATGCATCATTTTTTTTATGTACGCACTAAATCAATCAAAACAATGCTTACATAACTTGTTATAGATGCATAACTTTGTTATGCAGATGCATAATTTGTTATGCAATCGAGAAAATGGTTGCATAATTCGTTATGCGTCTGCAGAATGTGTTATGCATCTTTTTTGGTGACTGCATAATGGTTATGTATCAAGTTTTCGAAAATTTTACATAAATTGGTGATCACCTCCGATTTTTTCGTGAAAAAAAAATATTTGATATTTTTGTTTGTACTCGTTGCGTAGCTCTCTTAAAACGATTTCCAACGATATAAAATTTGTAAAATTCCAAGGCGCGGATTTTTAGATATGTAATGTCCAAGTTGTGTTGCCAATTATATCCTTGAAAAATTAGGATGCATAACGAGTTATCCCTGGAAAAAAAATAGTATGCATAACCCGTCATGCGGATGCATAATCCGCCATGCAGATATATTTAATAATTTCATATAATTATGGATGTCACAAAAATAATTATGAATGTCGCTGTACCCAAAATTAATTGTGAACCTGACAATAAGAATATTATTATTTTTGAATCTCCCCCTAATTTTCCTTTCTTACGAATACTGAGAAGAGAACACAGAGGAAGGGCCCATTTTAGTATAGCCATGTCAGAATCCCAAATTTGGGATCATACTAAAGATTTCTAGTCACGACTCAAGAGGTAGCTAAATAGAGGCATAAAAGAAGCTCTTGAGGCATAAGACTGTAGCTTGGCAGTACTATGTGTGTGTTTAAGTTGGCAATTAAGAAAGTAAAATAAGTAAGATTTAGATGTCATGCGGTACACACGCGGATAGATATATTTGTAATTTAATTAAAATCAAGATACTTGTTTTCGTGATCGCACAAATTGACTACATTATGGAATTCAGTAAATTGTGATGCTACTGTTGAGCAACTATATGCTCAAAACCTATTTTCATCACTTATAAGTTATTCCGACAATTCAAGATTACCGATCTATTCATTAAAATTTAGAAGAGCCTTGATTTGTGACTTTTTGTTTGCACTTACTGGTATACTAATAATCCATCTATAAATTTTTTTCAGCATAATGACAAAAAACGGACTATAGCCGATATTTTGTTGACAAAATAATGTCATAAACAATACGAGGAAAACAACCGAAGGCAGAAGAAAAGTGGTTATTGGAAACAAAAGAAAAATGGCAGCTGTTGGAAGGAATGAAGCTGCAAGAGATAATGCGTGTGATGGGATTCAGAGGTTTAAACAACTAATGTGCCATCCTGGTCATCCGTGGGAAGTGACGCAGAAAGGATTTCTGCCTCTTGCAGCAAAACCTGATGTTGCTAGACAATAGCCTTAAGAGGCAGTTCAGAGTTAGGAGCTAATTAGTTCAGAGTTGGATAAGCATAAAAAGCATGTGACCTCTAGTTCCGTAGTTCTTAAACCATAACTTCCGATAAGCTACTAGCCTGCTATGAAAGGTTAGACCATAAATAAACAACACATGTTAATATGCTAGCCTGAAATCAGTACTGACTTGATAGTAACACAAATTGAGATGAATATCAAAACAAAAAAAAGAGTTAAACAAAACACGGTGAAACCCTAAACAGATGAAAATCTGAAGAAAATGAAAACGAAAGAAAACAATCAGAATAGGGTTTTTACTTTTAAAACTGATATCAAAACAATCAAACAAAACAATCGGAGATTAAAGGAAAAAAATAGATGAAAAAAACATACCTGAAGCTGAATCATTTCCTCCTTCTACTATATTTTTCTCTGACCAAACTCCCTCCCAAATCTCTACTCTTATGAGAGATTTGTGCACATCCAAAAATGCACTATCAACTCTCCAGAACTCCCCAAAACAATCAACTCCCTAGCATTCTAGGGTTTTACCACTAACAGGGAGTTCAAGAGTTTTATTCAGACTCCCCCACGACTAACAGGTGTTTTGTAGGGAGTTTGAGAGACTCTTCTAAACTCTCCCACGACTAAGGGGGATTTTAAGAGACTCCCTAGAACTCCCTCACGACTAATGGGTAAAACCCAACTACACTCATCTCCCCACAAATCACTCGAGGACTAACCCCCTGTAAATTATATTGTGTATATTGTTATTGGTTTGGTTTTTCTTTTTCTTTTTTTTGATTTTTCTCCCAACAACTATTGCTTTGTGGTGCACAGTCTGTACTGGGTCATTGGGAAAACCAGTTTAAAACCGGACTGGGTTGCAAGGGTCGCTGGTTGGACCGTCCGGGTCACCCTGTTCTCTGGTTTTTTAGCATGTTAGTTGATAAGTGTTGAACCGGGCCGTTTTTCTTACCAGTTCACTGGTTTTCCGGTTCAACCGGCCAGTCCGGTCTGGTTTTTAAAACACTGGTCAACGAGATATCAATATGTCTAAGCTTGTGCAAAAATTAATATAGTGTTCTTTACGAATAGTGAGGGCATTGATTTCGTGTCTGAGTAATGAGAGGCAATTATACTCCCAGCCAAATCAAGTGGGCTTTACCTAACTGAGAACACAATTGTTTGTCCTTCGGGCTATTTTTTTTTTCTTTCTTTCCTGTACGAGCAAGCGAACTCAAGAGTAAGACCATGTTTGTTTCTCCTGACTCGTTTGGATCTGACTGAAATCACCTGACTCATCTGGATCTGATTCAATATCTTTGTTTTTTTAGTCAGATCTGACTCATATGACTCAAAAACATGAGTCAGTGGTTTTTTCCCATGAGTTAGGGGTATTTTATTACCTGACTCAAACAGGTCTGAGTCAGGGGTTAGGTCTGACTCAGATCGCGAGTCAGATCAGACTCGGAGAAAAAAAACGGTCTGACATTTGACTCGGGTCGAGTCAGGGACCGAATCAGATCCAGACCCCGAGTCAGCAAAAAACAAACATGTTCTAAGTCGGTAGTTGGCAGGTTGAATGATTGGTACCGTGATATTGTATGGGCTGTCTTAGGCTCAACAAATTAATAAAAATACTTCTCACTAATTAACTGGTAATATAGCGGTAGTAAGAGATTGTTCCCACGGAGGGCTGTGTAATTGATATGTTATTTGATCAGCAAGATAAAGTAAATAACAAAGAGGGATTTTGGTTGTGAGATAAATATAAAGACAATAAAGAAGAAAAGAGATGATTAAGGAATCCTTCGCCGTTACCAAGCGATAACAGGATTAATATACTTATCCATCTTCCATTAGAACCATTCATCACCAACCGTAGAATAGCAGGTACGCTTAGATATCCCCAAAAATCCTTGTATCACCGAATAACAGGTACGCTTAGTCACCGGATAACAGGTACGCTTAGCCGCCTTGAGGTACACTTACAAGGTGTAACTCAATCGAACGCTTTAGGGTTTGTGAATTTAGGTTTGATCCCAGCAGTTAAACTCAGTACGCTCGGTTCACTTACTAGTGTTGTTTCCACACATGATTGCTTTACAAAATTCCTCTGCAAGGTCTCATGTTTTCTAATTGTGTAGGAGATGCACGACAATTATGGATCGTTCAACTCTCTACTAGCAATAGAATGATAAATAGACTAATATAATTGTGCACCCAAACCAATCTAAGAATCAATCATAAACCCTAGATATGATGAAAACAAACGATGATGATAAAAACTTCAAATAGACTTGTATTATTAATAAAGCTTCACTCTTGGAACATTGAATTCATCCTTAATCAATAAAGGATTTAGCTACTGATATTACAAAGAAGATGATAATGGTGGTTTCCCCTCCTAGGTTTTTGATGTATAACTTGTGATATGATATTCGATTTGATATTATTTTACATAACCTAATACCTTTTTATAGGTTTACATTACTTGGTCTCCAAGCATTTAGTTCGGTTAAGAAACCCGACCCGAATACACGAAATAACGAAACCAAACGTGCCCTTAAGTCTTCCAAGGTGTGAATACACGTTTCCCATTTGCTAAGTGCACGAACCCAGTCCGCGAACTTCAAAATCCAGCAGAAATTTTCGGAAATAGGTCTGCGAACCCAGTTCGCGGACTTCAGTGTCTTCGGAGTTTGATAAAAACTGTTTTGGCCATAACTTCTTCATCCGAACTCAGAATGACCTCATTCTTTTTGCATTTTTTTTATCTTTCAATTATCTTCAAGATGATGATGTGAAATACTTAGTTTGAATGAGTTAAGATCCGTCTTTGTCCCTGATAGACACATTTTTGTGTCCGATTTGTCTCGATTCTATATATTGTTAGGGCTCATTTTTGTACTTATTGTGGTGTTTTATTTATTTATAGGTATTTTTGGCCAATAAAAATTTTTGGAAAAAATTGGCTCGAAAAGTTGTCGGAAAGCACCCGGAGGACATTTGCTATTCGGGCTCTCACTTTGGATAAGGGGTAACCTAATTACTAAGGGGCATCCCATTTCCAGGCAGTTGCTAATCGCACCCTACTCTGGATAAGGGGCAACCATCTTCAACATTTCAAAAATCAGGTTTTTGGCGGGAAAATAGTGCAGTGAAGAACAATTTTGGCAATCGTGATTTGGAGGAGTTTGAGGTCGATTAAACCTCTGATTTTCATAGGTAGACTCCTTATGGGTCTAGGAATCTGATATGGGTGTTTAAATCGATTAGACTGGGCTCAATCGACGGATTTTTCTCACAACAGAAAATATGGAAAGTCACGTCTGTGACCTGTTTTAGGGAATTTTAGAGAGATTAAAGCGCTGTAAACCTTCCCAAAGATTTGTATCTATCTAAGGAAGAGTTTAGAATAAAAAGGAAAGCTCAGAAACGCGTAGAAATTCTAAAACAAGAAATTGCCGCAACTTGGCCGTGAAGAGAAGGAAAGAGATTTTGGAGAGATTTAATCGGTATTTTTGATATAAATAGATGTATTGGGTCATATAGAAGAGGTGTCGAGAGTTTGGGAACCTAAGGAGAGCCAAAGAAGAAGAAATCAGAGCTTTACCAAACTCTGTTTCTGCTGCTGAAGACGAAGAACGCGAAGAACATTGACGCACGGTAAACAGTCGCAGAACAGTGTCGTTGTTTAACAGCTGAAGAACATTAAGTTGTGCAAGGCAGTCGTATTCTAGGGTCTTAAAATCAACGACAGAGCAACAGTTTTTTTGTAACAGTTCCATTATAACAGCTGTTTTGCAACACCAATACACTGTTGCAAACAGTCTGTGTTATTACTTTTCACTCTTTTAATCATCTTTTGAGCAACAAACACATATTTTGAGATCATGATTAATATGAGGAGCTAAACCCCATTGTTGAGGCGATAGAGGAAGCTATTTTTCCAACAAAAAGTGGTATATTCTATTTTATCTTTTTATTTGCAATAGTTATATGATTATTTTCCTTGAACTATTATTGAATATGATTTTTATTTGAGTGATTGTGATCTATTTTGATGGAGTATGCTTAGTTTTAAAACTTTTGATGCTTCATACTTGGTATTTACAATTATTACTTTTGAAAATCTACTTGTTGCAATATTTTAGAATCAAATTAAATAAGAAAATTGCATAAATATAAGTATTGGTTTAATCACTTTGAACTTGGAAAATAGTGGAATCTTAGTCTCAGTGTTTCTTTTAGTATTGATATCATCTTTGATTGAGTTTTCTATAATTTTTAGTGAGTTTTCTATTTTAATATTAGAATTTAAATCTAATTAATATCCTTCACAAGTCTGAGAATCAAACCACTTTTACCACTATCTACAAATCACATCAGTCCCGTCTCTTGATCTTGAGCGTTTTGCTCCTTTTCGTCGCACTTCTTCCACTACTCTTGGACTTGGGCACTTGGATACTTGGAATACTTCTCTTCATAGCTCTTTTAAGCAGTTTGTAGCTCCTTTTTGGATGATTCACCTATTAGAGGCAAATAAAAGAAAACAACAGTAATAATATGAATACATGCAAGAATAATAGCTAAAGCAAGTATGGAATGGACACTAAAATCATATGAATTATGCACTTATCAAATTTCCTCACACTTAGATTTTGCTAGTCCTCTAGCAAACTAAATAAAACTAATCCTAAATACAACAACTCCATGTCGTGAATATACGGTTACTCTTAGCATCAATAACATGCCTTTAAACCCCTAGGTGTCCTTAGTGGACGAGTTATAGTCTCGTGAGGGATTACAAGAGGTATACCCACAAAACCTACTCCAATTTCTCATCCTGGAAGAACTACTAAGGATAGACACTAAGTAATGGCTAAATAATTAGCTTGCATATGTTCTTTAGCTGCAAACATGCCACATACATTCCAATCATCACACATAAGTAATTACTTACGTGTGTTATTCAACCTGATTGCAAAACTCTACTAAGATAGTCATCGTACTTGTTGCAACATTTGTCACAACACTCGCATACTGAATCACATGGATAGATAAGAAAATGAAAATAAAATAGTGAAGTGTGCAAATGTTGACTTAAGTGAAAGATGTTACCCACAATACTTGTATGAATGTCGTCAAAGGATATATATTTATAACGCAATAGTTGAGAGAATCACACATTTAACTCGACCACATGATTAGATACTCTAAGCGCATGTTCCTTTTCAGCAAGTACATGATAGTTGCCTTGGATCCTGCGTTCCACGCTTGCTTAGCTGACGGAGACAGGGACAACGTTTCACACATACTGTTATCAAAGTGTCAAGAACCTCATCAATAGTCATTTTGACTTGCTATATAATGACGATATGGTTTTTGTTTTCATCGACTATGATTAGTCTGAAATTCCGGACCTATCATTTATTAGTGTCAATAAATGAAGAGGAGCCTTATATATATATATTCCTTTTTCACTTTTCTTTCTTTTTTAGGCTCACTCTTTATGAGTGTAATACAGTTGTCTTATGGGGCTTTCATAAACTCAACCAATGGTTACCTTTCTACAACATCCACGATAGTATTAGGATCCCACCAAATCACTTTAGAGAAACATATAACTGCAAAAATAAAAAGAAAGTGATTCAGTAATGATTAATTGCGAGGATGAATCTTTCAAACGACTACCATAACTTAGTTTTGCATTAAATTATGAACGTATATATCTAAGGATTGCAATAAATGGAACTTAATCTATAGCTGGAAGAACTGTTTCAACCTTAGAAAAGGGTAGATAGTCATCCTAAATAGCTCATAATTAACTCCAAAATATGAAGTCTCAATAATGCAAGAAATCAAAGAGTATTAATTATATATATATACAAACCAAACATGATTAACTACTCCCCCACACTTAAACTCAATATTGTCCTCAATGTTCAAAATCGAAAATTCTGATTTCTGACATAACAACAAATTAAACTCAAAAACTGTACAAATTGGTAGGGAACTAGGACAAATATCTTAAACCAAAGTTGTTTGCCTGCGCCTTTTCTATAAGGTGTCAAAAGGGCACAGTGTTTCGATAAACGGTCAGACTTTGACGGCCTCCGGACTGACTGACATGCAATCTGAAAAAGTTCTGGAAAAATACCGAAACTCAAATGTACATGCATATCACTCCAACTTAACAGACTCCAAATTTAGATTTTCTTTTTGGAAAAGAAATATGAGTCTATCATCTTTAAAATTTAGGGTCAACTACTCAAATCGGACTCCGTGTGAAGTCTCGAGAGCTATTTTCGTGAGAAGTGCGCAGTTAGAATTTTCTGACGAGAATTCGTCAAAACTTTCATTATAGATATAGGACTTGTAAAATCTAAGATGGGAATACAATATATGATATAAAAAAATAAGAAAATTAAAAACAAAAGGTATAGAGATACAAAACCGATGGGTTGCCTCCCACGAAGCGCTTGGTTTAACGTCGTCAAAGCCCGACGTTATTGTTATCGTCTGTACACCAACAATCTGAAAATTTGATAATCCCTCCAAATTATAATCTGCAATTCAAGTAATAGCTTCACAAAAACATTATCACAAAATACAAATATTGAAGCTATCGCTTTATTGAAGTTTCCCCCACACTTAATCCTTTCTACACTCGGAAGTGGATAGAGAACATATAATTCGGGAACTTCAAAAGGTTCCTCAGCTTGGTGAACCTGCACAATACTCGAATCAAACACATCAAGTGGTGGATACTTAAAAGCAAAATAATTCGTTAACACTTTGGAAGCACACAACTTCAATCCTAAGTGAGGTATTTTCTTAAAAGTTAGGTTAACAACTATTTGAGAATCTACTTCGATTGGAGGAAAAGGATCAATGGATATAGAATTATGCAAAGGATTAGACAAACCTTGTTTCGGATCCTCATTTGTAAGTAATAGTGAATTATTTACCTCAAGTATATCTTGGTCCTCTGTTGAACTATTGTTATCTAGCTCAATTGGGTCTTCCACGACTTCAATCAATTTGGTTTTGTTCTCAATCTTGTCATCGGAATCGGAATCTTCCTCCAAAAAGTCTAGTTCATTGATGCAACTCCTAATTTCTTTGTTCGAGTACGTTACACCATTTATAACAATAGATATGTCATACCCAATCTCCTCCCTTTGAATAGGCGAATGATCATTATAAAGACCCGGAGTTAGAATAACTTCATCATTGTTACATGGACTTTCCAAAGGTTGCTCATCTTCAAAATATTTGTTGTCTTCCTTAAGAATTTCAGAATTAGTTTGGTTTTGAGGCCAAACTTCTTCTTCATTCATTGTCTCGCTAAGTTGAGCAATGCGATTCTTCATGATATCTATAGACCTTTGAAGTCCTTTGAGTGCATCTTCAGTCTTTTTGCTATGATCATCCATATTATTCATAATTGGAGCATTAGATTTTCCAGATTAGAAGAACTATCGTCATTACGAGCATAGCTATCCAGATTCTGGTATCGTTCATCCATACTTTGAATTTGCTGGTCCATTCTATGTATGCATCGCTGCAGCAGATCTGTCAGACTAGAAGAATCATGATTATAAGCATAACTATCCTCCCATCCTCGTGGTTGTTCACTTACATACCCGTCATAAGGTTTCTGATATGTATAAGAATGACCAAAAGATTCCGCAGGATATTGATCGTAACCAAAAGATTGTTTTTGATTATACCCATAGGATGGTTGGTAGTTTTCATATGAATGAGATTGAAAACCATATTGATTACCACCATTATATGTTGATTGGTCTTGTGGTCCGTACATGTTATTTCCGTAAGGAAACATGACGACTCACAAGAACAAAAGAGAAAATGAAATAAAAACAAAAACAAAAACAAGCTAAACAAATAACAAATCAATTAGCGACCGCTCCTCGGCAGCGGCGCCAAAATTTGTATGGGATGTCGTAGGCTCAACAAATTAATAAAGATATTTCCCACTAATTAACTGGTAGTATCGCGGTAGTAAGAGATCGTTCCCACAAAGAGCTGTGTAATTGATATGTTATTTGATCAGCAAGATAAAGTAAATAACAAAGAGGGATTTTGGTTGTGAGATAAATATAAAGACAATAAAGAAAAAAAGAGATGATTAAGGAATCCTGCGCCGCTACCAAGCGATAGCAGGATTAATATACTTATCCATCTTCCATTAGAACCATTCATAACCAACCGTAGAATAGCAGGTACGCTTAGCTATACCCAAAAATCCTTGTATCACCGGATAACATGTGCGCTTAGTCACGGATTCTATTCAACTGAACCGCCTTGAGGTACGCATACAAGGTGTAACTCAATCGAACGCTTTAGGGTTTGTGAATTTAGGTTTGATCCCAGCAGTTAAACTCGGTACGCTCGGTTCACTTACTGGTGTTGTTTCCACACACGATTTCTTTACAAAATACCTCTGCAAGGTCTCATGTTTTCTACTTGTGTAGGAGATGCACGACAATTACGGATCGTTCAACTCTCTATTAGCAATAGAATGATAAGTAGACTAATCTAATTGCGTACCCAAATCAATCTAAGAATCAATCGTAAACCCTAGATATGATGAAAACAAACGATGATGATAAAAACTTCAAATAGACTTGTATTATTAATAAAGCTTCACTCTTGGAACATTGAATTCATCCTTAATCAACAAAGGATTTAGCTACTCATATTACAAAGAAGATGATAATGATGGTTTCCCCCTTTATCCTAGGTTTTTGATGTAGAACTTGTGATATGAGATTCGATTTGATATTATTTTACATAACCTAATACCTTTTTATAGGTTTACATTACTTGGTCTCCAAGCATTTAGTTCGGTTAAGAAACCCGACCCGAAAACACGAAATAACAAAACCAAACGTGCCCTTAGGTCTTCCAAGTTGTGAATACATGTTTTACATTTGCTAAGTGCGCGAACCCAGTCCGCGAACTCAAAATCCAGCAGAAATTTTCGGAATTAGGTCTGCGAACCCAGTCCGCAAACCCAGTTCACGGACTTCACTGTCTTCGGTATTTGATAAAAACTCTTTTGGCCATAACTTTTTCATCCGAAATCGGAATGACCTCATTCTTTTTGCATTCTTTTTATCTTTCAATTATCTTCAAGATGAAGATGAGAAATCCTTAGTTTGAATGAGTTAAGATCCGTCTTTGGCCCGTCTCTTGATCTTGGGAGTTTTGCTCCTTTTCGTCGCACTTCTTCCACTACTCTTGGATTTGGGCACTTGGATACTTGGAATACTTATATTCATAGCTATTTTCAGAATTTTGTAGCCCCTTTTTGGATGATTCACCTATTAGATGCAAATAAAAGAAAACAATAGCAATAACACGAATACATGCAAGAATAATAGCTAAAGCAAGTATGGAATGGACACTAAAATCATATGAATTATGCACTTATCAGATATATTTATTTATTCAACAAAACTAGTAGTAAAATACCAAGGTGACCAAATTTGGAGTACAAAAACTCCATTCAAATGTTGGGATCCATTAAAACTCCATATTAAACAAAATCGATACAAAACCCCCAAATTTTTAAAAATTGATACAAAAACCCCAAACAAAATTGGTTTCATTAAATTCTATGATGAAACCAAATTTGGTTTCAACTTATTTTTGCCTATTTTTTTTTATCATGAAACCAAAGATTTTAATGATGAAACAGTAAGTTTATGATGAAACCAAATTTTGGTGGTACTGTTTCTGGTTATGGGGGTGTTGGTTGGTGGTGGTGCTTTTTATGGTGATGGTAATGCTAACATTTGTTGGTGGATGTGGTGTTGGTTGCTAGTAGTGGTAGTTAGTGGTGGCAAAAACACTTTTGGAGTGTTTCTGTTACTTTTGTTTTGATGTGTTTTTTGTGGATGGATAGTGACACCTTTGGGGTTATAACTCACGGCTCGTTTATTCATAGAAAGAACACAGTTTGCCTGAGCTCACATGTAAGCTTAGTTTTAATTTTGGTCTGTTAACGAACTCAAATAATCCATTTAATTGTAGTGGATTGATTGTGTATCTAAGCTCGTGAATACATATAAAATTATTTTCAACTTATGTTTTATCTACTAGATAGGAGTAGCGGAGTCAGGATTTCAAAAAATGAGGGGCTAAAAAAAATTATGCGACAATAATTGTCCATCTCTTTGGCCTTCCACTTCCTCGAGTTAATTGTTTATAATTGGAGCTTCTTGATCTGTACTTGTATGAACATTTGATGTAGAAAGAGGGTGAAGGTGGTGCAAACAACTGTACCTAGTTAGTGAAATGTATTTGTTTGAGGTTTAAACTATGTCTCCAAGGTAATTCTAACTCTTTTACATCCTTGATTACTAGTTGACATTATGCACATAACTTGCAAACATCACCAGATTCACCATGAGTCTATCACTTTAATACCACTTGATCAATAATTGTAACAATTCTAATAAGAAAAACTAACTTCATAACATCATAATCAAACTTTACTGGCTTATAACAAAATTCTAACAAAAGTTATAAAACTACGGCCTAGAAATTGGCTAATTCACATAGAATAATACCAATTTCGGTATCAAAAATCATTAATTATTAGACAACCAACCGCTTTAAATTAAAATAAATACATATTTTTATTTGAGTAATTTGGATTAATAGAAAGTTAGAAATAAAATCAATAGATAGACTATAAATATTACGTAATAACAAGAATCCTTACTATGATCAATGATGGGCAGAGGAAAACTTCCAGAGATTCTTCAATTTCAAACTTTAAGTCGATTAATAATTCAATATTTGGTAAAAGTTTACAATGTCATGCGATATACTAAAGATAGCGGTAGAGGAAAACTTACACTTGGTGGATTAGATTTAATATAGTGGGCTAAATTATTGGACTTGGTGGACTAAGTACTCAAAATTGTTTGGGCTAGTGCGTGAATTAACTGCTTAGGTGAAGTTTTTTAGAATTAAGGGGGGATACAGCCAGGTTTAGCCAACCTTTGGCTCCGCCCCTGCTGGCTAGTGACTATCCTTATTTATCATACATCATAAAATGAGTAGGTGTGTGTGGTAAACAGTTGAGGTTATCATGTCTGAGACTCTGAATGATAAGTGTTAGATGATCTAGTGGTTCAGATTCCTCTATCTCATATACTTGACAGCTTGTCATTGTTGTACGGGTCCATCTCTGTTAGCTGTAATAGAAAATTTTTATTTGTCGTTTGCATTTATTTTGTTTCTGTCAGCTGTATCATGTGAGTGTCTTATAGTCCTCTCTATAAATAGGACTAAGTCCTGTAATCTGTTCTTTAACTGTTCAATCAATACAAACTTTATTCTTACATGATATCAGATATCAAAGGGAAACTATCAATTTTCTTTCGATCTTTTACTTCACCTCTAAACCTGCAACTTTTATTTTATTTCAATAACAAGAACTACACAGAGTCAACAAGCATCTTGCTCTGTACAACAACAACACAATCAACAATTACAGAATCATGATTTGCTTCCACCTTAACCTTTTCCAAATCGATTACAACAAGCTATGATTTCTTTACAACCGTCTACTTCTTCTCAACCACCACCACCATCTTCGTCTCAACAATCTTCTGTATACACCGATTCAATTTCCATCTCATACTACATATTTTCAAAATCTCTCTCAACAATATCATTTTTACAATAACCAATCCAACATCCTGTTCCACATCAACAATCATAATATCAACAACAACAACCTCACTTTCAATTTCCACAACAGACATACAACCCTTTTATGTTTCAAAGTAAATTTAGTATTCCTTTCCCTAATATTGCAAATTTTGTTTCTGATAAATTGAATATTTCGAATTATCTTATATGGAAAGATCAGATGGCTTCAATCTTGATTTGTACAAATCTCTATGGATCTGTTGATGGATCGATTCCTGCAAAAACGTCGATGATTGTAATCAATAACGTTTAAGTTCCAAATCCTAAATATCTTGAGTGGTTATAATTTGACAAATTTGTCGGATCTTGTATAAATGCATATGTTGATAAATCTCTATCATCAGAACTTCTTGGAAAATATCTACAAGGGAGAAATGGCTACCTCTTTCAAAGCTCTTTACTAAACAATTATTCGCAAGGAAATTGATGTTTCAATCTCAATTATATTATGTTAAGAAAGGCTCTTTCAATATTAGTGAGTTTCAACATCAACTCAAGAATATATCAGATTTGCTTGCAGAGATCGGAGAACCAAATCTAGATGTCGATTTAGTCATGTATGCACTCAAAGGCTTGGGAAGAGAGTATATTGACTTTGTGGTAAGTGTTAAACATCGAGAACCTCCTCTTCCTTTCTTAGGATTAAGATCTTGATCGATTATCCATGAACAATAAAAGAACAAGAAACAAAATCGTTATCCTCTCTTGTTACTGATCCAAAAAACTCATCCTTTTATATCAAAAAGCTAAATTCTCCTTAGAACTCTTCTTTTCGTAAACCTAATATGCCTCCTAGTTTTAATTATTTCAACAACTCAAATCCATCTCCTAATCACCAGTTCAACGCTGTCTCATCATCACAATATGGTTTTAGGAAGACTGAGTTCAATCCAACTCAGAAATAGGTGGTCGACAACACTATTCCTTGTCAAATTTGTCATAAACTTGGTCACCTTGCTAATAGGTGCAGATTCAGATATATGCAGTCCAAGAATAGTGGTCCACCTATTCAGGAGGTTTTTCTTGGTTTGGATCTTAATGCAGATAATAGTTCTGAACCTAAATTTTGGTTTCCAAATGAGTTTGATTACAATGTACAACCTCCTTCTCCAAATTTTGAATCTGGTGGTCATTGTGGACATAATGCTTCTAGTCATGTGTGGATACCAGATTTTGATGCATCCAGTCATATGACTAATGATTCAACATTGTTGACTCATCATTCTTTTTATTTTGGTCAGGATCAAGTAATGGTAAGAGACGGTAAGCTTCTTCCTATTTATTTAACATGATCTTTTGTTTTATCTACTTCAAGTAATGCATTTAATATACATAAATTTATATATGTTCCTCATATTCAACACAACTTACTGTCTGTTGCTAATTAGTTCACACTGGATAATCATTGTTCTTTTATTTTTTTACCCATGGGGTTATAAAATAAAGTCTTTGAAGAACAACCATATTCTGGCTAGAGGAAAAGTGCAGGATAGCTTTGAAAAAGCGGGGGTCTAACAACCACACCCAATATTTCACTTTAGCAATCTGTAAGGACAAACACCAATATAATTCCAAGAGAATCAACTAGCCAGTCAGACTCAATCAATGGAAATATATCCAAGAGTTGTATCTCTGTTTCACAATGTAATCAGCAAATCAAACAGATAGAAATTCGTGAGCCTGATTATTATGTGAAACAACTTGAACTGTACCAAAGACCAATGTTCAAGTGCCAATCACTATAATCAACAACCAAAGGTTGGATTCTCTAATTGATTGAACTACGCACAACCTGTGATATTTCTATCATATAACAAAATATAATGCGGAAAAGAAATAATACAGACACCAGAAATTTTGTTAACGAGGAAACCGCAAATGCCGAAAAACCCCGGGACCTAGTCCCGATTTGAACACCACACTGTATTAAGACGTTGCATACACTAGCCTACTCCAAGTTAACTTTAAACTGGAATGTAGTTGAGCCCTAACCTCTCACATTGATCAAGGTACAGTTGCGCTCCTTACGTCTCTGAATCCCAACAGGACTCTACGCACTTGATTCCCTTAACTGATCTCACTCACAACTAAGAGTTGCTACGACCCAAAGTCGAAGACTTTATAAACCAATCTGTCTCACACAGAAAAGTCTATTGTATAGATAAATTTGTCTCCCACATATAAACCTATGAGTTTTGTTCTGTCTTTTCATAAATCAAGGTGAACAAGAACCAATTGATATACCAGACTTATATTCCCGAAGAACAACTTAGAAATATCAATCACCTCACAATAATCTTAATCGTATGGTAGCGAAACAAGATATTATGGAATCACAAACGATGAGACGAAGATGTTTGTGATTACTTTTTATCTTGCCTATCAGATAATAAATATCGAGACAATCTTAAAGAATATATCACTCAATCACGATCGAAAATGCAAGATCAGATCACGCAACTACAGAGAAAATAGTTGGGTCTGGCTTCACAATCCCAATGAAGTCTTTCAGTCGTTAACCTACATGGTTTCGTTAAAAACCTAAGGTTAAAGGAGAATCGACTCTAGTCGCAACTAGTAACACACATGAGGTGTGGGGATTAGGTTTCCCAGTTGCTAGAGTTCTCCTTTATATATTTTTCAAATCAGGATTTGCAATCAATGCTACCTTGGTAACAAAGCATTCAATATTCACCGTTAGATGAAAACCTGATTAGACTCAAGCTAATACCTTTCAACTGTTAGATCAAACTTAGCTTGTGACACACAAAATGTACCTTCATTTAGGTTTGAGTAATCGTACCTAAACGTGTACACCTTGTTGGCTCAACAATAATTTACCGAAGTTAGCCATATGAACATTTTCATATCAACCTCATTCATCTTAACCATAACTAGTTCAAATGACTCAAATGAAACTACTTCTAGAGTTTTTCAATTGTTTATATTCTCATAGAAGTATACAAGATACAATTGAAGCAAAATCGATTTTGATTCACATGAATCAAGTCATGAACATTATAGCCACGGTTTGTAAAATATTGCATTCCTTATTATATATAAATGTATTAGTTCATGAACAAACCTATTTTAGAACATCATCTACTTAGGTATGCGTACCTAAGTAGCCGAACCAAGTTTAGGTTTCGCCAGTAGGCGAACTGGTACGCATACCGTCCAAACTCATTAGAAATTCCCGGACCCGAACCTTACGCCAGTACGCGTGATGGTTTTCATACCAGGTTCCCGGACTTTCTCAAAATCATGTATGCATACCATGGTTCCCGGACATGGATTACATATATGAAAGTACACATACTATGCTCAAATCCAATTGTTCTAAACTCTCATTTCAACCATTGAAACATTCTCGGAAGACGGGAATAGCTGTCTCACACAAACTATTAGCTTAAAAGCAATTTTCAAGTGATCGAATGATCAATACCAAAAATTCCGAGTCTACATCAAATGACTGTCTCACACAAATATGTTACCGTGCGATTTTCACATGATTATCTTTTGACTTTCGTCAAGAATATAAGATGATTTTGGTTAAAGCGAAAGCTTACCAATACATATTTCGAGAAATATATAAGCGAGTTAAATTTAGCTGTAAATATCAAATGTGTATACATGAAATCTATATAGCTATACGACTTTTGTCTCAAATAGGAGATATAGTAGATAGAATTTTGAGTGATAGATGAGTTCAAATCTCCACATACCTTTTGTTGATGAAGTTCCACAAGCTCGCCTTAGTAGTTATTCGTCTTCGAACGTCGTGAAGTCTAATTCTCAACTACACTTTCTATCCTAATCCGAGATTTAGCTATAATTAGACTAGAAATCAAGAATTATAGTTTTGGCAACGAAACTTGACAACAAGCTTGAGATGGAAACGCTTGCGAGTTCGACTGAGCAGTGCTCTAACAATCTCCCTCTTTATCAATTTTAATGACAAAACTATCAATACATATGGACTAAAAAATAGATAAACTTTGTAGCTCTCAATACAAATGCTTGATTTCCTTGGTTCTCCAACATTACTCGAAATCTTCGTCACTTACAAGTACTCCAATGATTCTGAACGTGTTCAACTCAACATCAATGTTGTTGAAGATACGTAGCCATAACAATAAGAAAACATAAGCTCTCAATCATTGTTATACATTGTCATAGTATTATTACACAACATCAAAGTTCAATTGTATCACAACTTTGACAACAATAGTATGGTGATATGTACCACTCCCTCTTAGTCAATATTTCATCTCATATGAAAACCATTCCCCCTTACATAATGATCCGTAAACCATATGTATTTGTAGTGTGAACTACACATTAATTCTCCACCATTTTGTCAATAAAAATTGGCAAAGGTACGAAAACTAAAATTGTCCAATACTTGAATTTCATTTGAGATATTTTGAATTCTGACAGATGTATGTCCGAAAGTGTTTCTACTCCATTCCTTAATTAAGCTTTTCTTTTAGTGTTTTAAGCCTGAACTAAAAAACACAACTATTTGAACCTACAAAACAGAAAGATTTCCACAACTCCTCAGTCATGTTAGTAAAACCAATCTCCAAGAACAACACAACCTCAAACCCGAAGGGACTAGCAGCGCGTTTGGATACAAGAAGCATAGGTCAAAAGTAAAATATTTTGCTTCATAAAAAACTGACTTTTTTTGCTTATATAATTCGTTCTGAAATTTTATATCCAAACTTTAAATTCTAGAAGTCAAAAAATTACTTCTGGACGTCTATCCAAAGAGGCTGAGGTAGTAGGTACCCACGATGTGCTCATGTCAAAACCCACAAAAAAAATGGCCAAGCCTACCCCTAGTTAGGCTCCTAGTCTGCGTTCCCGAGAAAAATAGAAAGAACGATTTTTTTGGGCACCATTGTTTTTTTGAGGGGACTATGATTTGATTAGGCCACCTTCCCTATAGTTATAAGGGTTGTCCTAAAAGGTGTAGGGACTAGTTTACCCTTTTACCTAATTAAAATTATAACTAATCTATAACTTCTTCTTCCTCTATTCTACAATTTTTCTTCTTCTCTTCTTCATCAATTTATGATCATCTAAACTTGATCATATACAAATCTAATCAAAATCATCAAATTTTCATCATCGTCGATTCATTGAATTTTCATCGTCGATTAATCAATCTTTTATAAACAAACCTATCCATAAGTATTTTCCCACAAACCCATTACTTCTAATTCGTTTTTGAATGAAATATTGAGCCGTAGTCATCAAAATATGTTGAGTTTGGAGGTTACAGTAGTAAGTTCGGTTAGGATAATTTTGAAAAAACCCCTAGTTTTACAACCGAACTTTTAAAAATGAAGAACACTTCGGCTAAGATTTTTTTTTTTTGCCTAACCGAATACCTGAGTTCGGTTGAGTTGCAAAAATAATTTCAAAACCGAACTCTTTTGTATATAGCCAAATGTTGAGTTCGGTTTAATCACAAAAAAAAATTCCTGACCGAACTTTACTCTTAAAACTTATATAATGAGTTCGGTTAACCAGCAATTTTTTCTGCTAACCGAACATAGAGTTCGACAATTATAAACATTGCGATCATGCCGAACCTAGAGATTTTAAGTGCATGAAAAAACTAAGGGTTCGGCTGAATGACTGGTTCGTAGAGATTTTGAGAACCTACCGAACTATGTTGTTTAAAGTTTGGTTACAACGTGGTCGAGTCGACTGAACCGAACAAAACTCTGTAAACTCAAGCATAGTAGTTCTGTTACATTTGATTTTTCATCAGCTAGACCAACAAACAAAAACTCCATTAAAGCTCTGATTCGGTTGCCTGTGATTTTGGATTTATTAACCGAACTGCATTTGCAGAAAGTTCGATTACATGTTCTTCATATAATGTAACCGAACTTTATTGACCCGGTTGACATTTTTTGTTACAATTTTGATTTTGAAGATATTTTAAGCCATTTATAGCAACATTCACTAAGTTACAAGCATACTTCGTTCCCATAGGATGTTTTTTCTCCGTATTCACCCATCTCAAAATAATTTTTTTCTTCATCTTCTTCATCTTCTTTTTCTTCTTCTATTACTTTAGTCACTCAATAATTCTACTTCTTGTTAAAAAAAATCATCTATTAATTTAACCTTAATCAATGATTAATCACATTACCTAATCATTATACAAAAATAATCAGGAGGGTAATTTTGGTATTAGTATAAATATTTAGATAAGGGGTGACCTAGATTTACTTCTAAGAGCAGTTCCTATGGAATGAACAAACCATCAAGTTTGTTCATTTTGCTCCCACTATGGACTCAACAAACATGAAAAATGGTTGTTCAAACCAACAAATTTGTTGGTTTGTTCGTTGAGTTGGAGGATGTAGCGAGCGTTTGATGATAGGTCGGGCGAGCTTGCCTCAAACGCTGGCGCTTTTCTTTCCAGCGCACGTTCTTTACTAAATCGCCAGAGCTCGTGCTTCCAGCGGGCGTTTGTCATGGAATCGCCAACGGCTGAATCTGGATGGCTAGAAACTCTTGTGATATAACGGCTAAAGTTTTTGAGTTCTATAAATACTCCTCATTTCAACTCCAAATTCACACATTCTTCACTCTCAAATCATCTAGAGAAGTGCCTTCCAGAGTTCGTGGTGTTAGATTCACTTAACAAGAGGATTTAGCTATTTGTAGAGCCTTCGTTTTTCACACACAAGATGCAGTCATGAGTAATGTATCCGATTCGACGTTGACTTTCTGGGAGAAAGTTTTTAGAATGTTCGCCGGTGAAACGGGGAACATCCATGGGCGTGATTCTGGCGGATTGCATCATCGTTTTAGTGTAATTAGTATAAATGTATTGGAGTTCGTCGCCCAACTAATGGAGAATAACCAAAATAAGCTCAACGGTGAAGCCAAACATGAAGTGTTTCCCAGAACTCTATCGATGTGGCAAGCATCTCACCGCGGTCGTCCTTTCGAGTTCCATGCTTGTTTCAACATTCTTAGGGTGCTCAACAGATATGATCCCTACATCGCCCTCAGAATTCCACCACCCGCTGAGAATTGACGCCTATGTAGTAGTTGTTTTAATTTAATGTATTTCTTTTATTCTTATGTATGATGTGGTTGTTCAATGCAATATGTTTTTATTTATGAAATTGATGGTGCAATGTTTAATCGAGGAAAAATTTAAATTACTTATGATATTGATGGTTTTAGATAATCATTATAACACAAAATAAACAACAAATTAAATAACATAATACCATAGTGAATCGATTTTTCCTTCAACTTCAATCATCCCACTCCACCAAAAAACAGTTAGGACATTCCCAGAAGTGCCTTCCATATGTGTCTTCTTCATAAGAAGTCCAAAAATGCATAAAAGTCTTGTAATCGGGCTTTGAGCATCCACTGATTCTCTGCGGACAATATTTGTATTCGTGATCTCCATATCCTCAATGCTTGCAGTGTAATAACTCTTTCTTCAATTTGGCTTTAAGTTTGAAGTTTTTTCAGAGTGTTGAAATCTTTTCTTCTTCTTTTTTTTCTTTTTAATCTTCATAGCATCATCTAGCATATGTGGTTCCTCTGGACAGTTGGGATCTTGACATTGCAAATACCTGAGCTTTTCCGGTTGTGATTCAATAACCATTCTGATGCGTGAAAAACCTTCCCACGGACACTTTGAATATATCCAAGGGCATTGCATAAGACTGTGGTTATCCATGAAACATAATGGACAAACCTCTTTTGATTCGACACATAATATTTGCTTCGCTTTTCCTTTAGAAAACATGGTGGACGTTGAGAAATAAATCTGTTGGTTTGGTTGAGGGGCCACCCCTATTTATAACAAAAAAATAGGCGTTCGTAATTCAAATGGGCGCTTAAAGTAAAGTCACGCAGTTTTACTACCAACGCCAACGGCTACATTTCCAACGACTCGATTTTCTCTCTCGACCTATAAATTCCATTCTTCCCGTCTCCAAAATCACATCTTCTTCTTTTATGAAACTCTTAATCTCTCTCACTCTGCAGAAATGTCTGTTAGAAATTGTGGTCCCAAGCTTACTAAAGAAGAGGATATAACTATATGCAAAACATATTTTTTCATAGGGTAATCACTGGTATGGGCTTTCAAGACGGTTCTTTTTAGGAGAACATTTTTTCAATGTTCGTTTCGCTGACGGGAAAACCAGGAAACCGAGATGCTCGTCGATTGCGTGCTCGTTTTCAATCTATTAGGCTTACAGTCTATCCATTTGTTGCTCTGGTAATAGAGATTGATCGAGAAAAGTTCATCGGTGTAACTGAAAATGAAGTGATCCAAACAACTCTTAATAATTGGGAGGAAGCTCACGCCAAACCTTTTCGTTACGAAGCATCTTTTAGAATTCTAAAAGATGGTCCATCTCAAACACATTTGTACTACACTAGCTCTAATGCCGCTCCTGGTCTTTACAATGGAAGAATATGTTACTCTTGTTCGATGTTGGATACATCGTTTGATGAGACCAATGAATATTGATTATTTCTGGGAAAGAGTATTGGGACATTTTGTCACATCGCGGACCGAAACCATAAGAAACAGTAAGAGCCTATAACTAAGAATTGAATTCATCACTAAGGAAATCAAACACTATACGGAAGTTTTGTGGATGGTTCACCGTAGCTATTTTGGATTATCCAACGAAGAACTTAACTTTGTCCTCACTGATCAACTGCATCATAAATATCTGAACTTGTTGTTTATCTGTTTTACAGAAAACAATCGCTCAGACCAAGTTTACTGAAGAAAGCGGAGGAGAGTTTAAGCATTTTGAATGTTATGAACTCTACAAAGAGAATGTCGTTGGATTTGAGGTAGTAGTTTGATGTTTTTGTTGTGGTTTATTAAAATGTAGTTTGATGTTATTTGCAAGTTCAAATTGAAATAAATTTCGCTTAATCTGAAGTGGAAATCTCTATTTTAAAATCTAAATATTTTCATTTATTGATGCCAATTCTTTTACAAGATATAAACTTAGGCAATAATAAAACGTACTAAACGACTTCAATAAAAACGAGTACAAGTTTTGGCCTCTTGTTTATCTTCATTTGACGTATCTTCCATTCAACGCGCTCTTTGAAAGTTTCTCCTTTGTTTTTGAATTTTTTGTTGTTAACTTTCAAAACTGGAGCTCTTCTTTGCCTTTTAGCGGAACATTTTCTTGGAGCAACTTCAAAAACTTGCACTTCCCTCTTACAATTTTCAATCTTTTTAAAACTCCCAAATATCTTAGAAACAGCAGCTTCAAGTTTTGCATCACAAAAAAATGTGATCGCCTTTTCAGCCATTGAGGAATATATTTTAGATGAGAAAATTTAAGAGAAGTGAATTTTGGTGTGAGTGAATTGTTTGAAATAGATGGCAATTTATAGAGGTAAAAAGTGAATTTTGAATTTTAAAAAACTACCCGTTGGAGTTTGTAGCAAAAACGCCAGCGTCATATGTTAAAGCGCCGCGTTGAAGCTTCGAACTCCAGCGCTTATCCTACCAACGCCCGCGCTTTACGTACAAACTCCAGCGTTTCTCTCTCGATCGCATGCTTAGTTATCTAACGTCCAGTGCTTTACCATAGTGGAAAAACCAGTTTGACCATCCACCTGGCTCAACAAAATATGTGGGTTTGTTCATTTCCATAGGAATTGATCTAGTGTCTTACCCAAAATAAAACAATGGTCCCAGAAAAAAGCTGGTCCAAAAAAAACCTTTCAATATAAAAGAAAAAGATGAATGCGATCCGTCAAACACGTAATAAAGCTTTATGAGAAACAAACTAAAGGGTCGATCACGGATTTAGGAAAAGAGTTTTTTTCTCTCTCTCTTATGAGTTTTGCTCTGCAACTCGGTTTGTTAGAGAGTTTGTAACCGATCCACCTTCAACAACCTCCTCCTTCTCCTCTATCTGATCTTCCACATTAACAATTCAACTATTCGAACCTGAATCAAAATGGGTTTTCAATTTGATGTCGATTGAATTGAGATATGTCTACAGTTGATGGATTCGGAAGACATGTTTCTTCATACCTCTTGATCTTCTAGACTGTATTTGGTCGAGTAGATTAAAATATGGTCGTTCTAATAGTCGGAAACTGGGTTGAGTTCCTGGAAACTTCCACCGTTTTTCCTTCCAGTAAGTATCCACAAGTTTCTAAGCATCATACCTTTGTTTTAATTCAGTTCGTCTTCTCTCTGTTTGTGGTTCTCAGATTAGGCAAGAGATATTTTACAAATCAGGATTACTTCTGACTGATTATTCACTCACAGTTCTTACTGATTTCTTTAGATCTATTTACTATACCCTTTTATGTCAAAATCAGTCCAAGCAATTTTCACAGTCACACCTTATATGATCAAATCCCAACCAACATCACCTACAACACCTCACAATCTGTTTTCCTGCTTCCATCATACTAACCCTTATATCTGTCGGTTTATACTCGATGGATCCAAGCCCGTAAAGATAAAGAGGATTAAATTCATGGCTACACAGGTGCTTGTAAACCATCAACCAAATAAGATCTTTAATCCACACAGAGAAGTTACTTTGGTAGAAGAACAGGAAGAGAAAACCGTTTATATGGTAATATTCCATCTGCAAAACGATGGTGGTCGAAAACCGTGGGAATTGATCTGCATCTTCACCGGAGGAATTAAACCTCAAAGCTCAGCACAAACTGGATGTTTTAAGAAAATTTCACTCCTAATTAAGTGTTTTACAGGGAAGATGGAATTACATTCTTCATATTTTTTTTTTCACTTTCTTTGACGAGCAGTTTGGCCGAGTCAACTGCGACCTGGGTTATGGAATCGGAATCGATCTCAATCAAGAACACATATGCGGTTCAACCAGGTATGAAGTGGATTCGGGTGAAGATATCTCTAGTGGGGACGTATACTGCTTTGGGGAAAGAGCTTGTCTCTGCCTTTGTTATCCTTTCTGACAAAGGAAGGGATAAGGGTCCTCTCAGGCGACGTGTGGAAACATTTGGGCAGAAGAATATAAGGCAAAAATTGCGTGACCACGTGGATTATTTTTATCCCATAAAAAGATTGTTTACAGCTAAAGATAATTTAATCAAAGCACATTGTCCAGGCCCAGATAAGGCTATATCTACAATGAAAGGCAGGGAGAATGAAGAAAGAGCAAATTCATCTATGGGAGGCCCGACAATACATGTCATCAGTGAAGAAATGCGAGAGTTTGGAAAGACCCAACTCTCGCAAGCTCAATGAATACCATAGGGTCGGACTGTCAAAATTTGCAACCATTGACAGTCCAAAATCTGCATAGTCCTACGCACAGTTTTAAGGCAGTTATTTCCCTATCGTCTGGCATGGAAATTAGAATAGCATTTCCCTTTCTGTTTATGAATAATCTAGTTAAGTGTGTTACGTGTTGTTTAGCTCTAGTTTTAGGTTTAGTATTTCCTTTCATGTATTTTCCTTCTATGTTTCTAAACAAGTTTGCTAGAAGTACTAAGGATACTTCCGGTCTTGCGAGTCATCAGCAACATGAGCCCTCTATGTAAGCTTTACATCAACAACAAAAGGTGCTCACGGAAGGTAGGGGTGGCAAACGTTCACTACACCGCAGCAGCAACATCTACCAATACACCAACCACTCGGATACACAACCATCATCAACACCATTGGGTCACTTCAATGTGCAAACACTGAAGTATCCGTCAAAATTTAGGCTATTCTTGTGGATAATCATTGAAGAAGGTTTAACAACCTTCACACTCCGGATTTTTCACCAACAAACCACCAACAAACATTGGGCTAGCTGTATCTACTGTGTCATACACCATCTGTGCATTAAGATACCGGGGCCAAGAAACAACAACACACCTTGTGATGAAAATGTGCAGGCAACGGGGATCAAGACTCGCAGGAATATCAACGCTATCAAGGGGATAAGGTCGTGGCGAACAACTTCGTCGAAGGTTAATGCTTATAATTAGGAATTTTCTCAACTACTGTTTTTTTGCCCAATCGTAAAGACTGGGAATGCGATATTCCTAAAATATGTAAACCTTGTTCGATCTCGCTTATACAAATAACCACCTCTTATCAAAAACAAAAAAAACAAAAAAAACTGAAGGGTCGATCAAAAAGAAGTAAAAAAGGGCAAAAGCAATGAACTGTTGTAGTAGGTAAAGTAAAGAGTGACTACTGGTTTTAGTAAGAGTAGCTGCTCCACCAAAATTGAAGAAGCTTTAGTTTTAAGTCTATAGTGGCTACTATATATGGGATTGATTGACATTATCAAGGAATCAGATCACCATTTCTGGACATTATGAGTAGGTAGGTTAAACAGAAAAGAGTGTTTAATTTAAAGTCATTTCTCTGTTTTATTAAACTTCAAAATCATCAAGGAACTCTGAAAAAAGGTTTAAACATAACATGCAATTTGTTCACTTCTTCTTCTTGATAGTGGAGAAATTTTAATTTCATTGCAAAATTCCTCTTCTCTTGATTGATATGATGAAGTTCCGATTCATTGTTCTGTTAGTTGGTATTACTCTGGGTATTTTAAGCTTTGGAGAAGCATATCAGCCTCTTTCGAGAATCGCTATTCATAAGGCAGTACCTGCTCTTCTCAGTTCAGCTTATGTTAAAGCTTCTCCATCTATTCTTGGATTAAGGGTAAACATTGTTGATTTTGTATTTGAATCATTTTTCTTCGTCAATTCCGAAGCCCAATAAAAAACCTACCTGACAATCAAACTTCACCTTTTTCATTTTCTTAATTCCTGCTCTAACCGTTTCACGCCTCGCCCCATACCACATAGGCGTCTCCTGTACATACTTTTACATAAATTAGGGAAATGTCGGTACCTGTTTGGACTGATTTGTTATATTTCGTTGATTGCCACAGGGAGAAACCGCTGATTGGGTGACTGTGAAGTTTAGATCACCAAACCCTTCTAATGATGATTGGATTGGAGTCTTTTCTCCGGCTAATTTCAGGTAATCCCATAATATTCACATAACTGCTCGTTTTTAAGTAGTTATCTTGCTCGTTTTCTAAGAATGAAAATTTCAATTTCAATTGGAAGCAATTATCTTGCTTGTGTGACTCACTTTGTTATTAAAGAATTTTCAATGGAAAGTTCTTCGAAATGCTTGTGCCACTGATGCTAAGTTACAATCTAAAGGTTTTCATTTAGCTTCTAAGTGTTACTTGTGTGGGAATGGGATTGATTGTCTGAATCATATCCTTAGGAGCTGCGAATTCAGTCGAGGGATTTGGGGATGGCTTTGTGGAGTCTTTCATTTTAGAAGTCCTAAATTTTTTGAATGGCTAAGCATTACTAGTCCTGTTGTTAAAGAGATATGGTTCACTTCTGCATTATGCACACTGAAAGAACTTTGGTTTCTCAGAAATAGGATAGTTCTTGACAATATTCAGCCTTCTAGCAGAGGCGATAAAATGAAGGTTTGTCTGTTTACAAAGGAAAGTGGGAGTCGAATAAAGGGATGTATGTGGAATGGAGTGCATGAACTTCAAATTCTAAAGTTCTTTGGGTTAAATAATAGAGAAGTGAGCTCTGCGATTGTTAAACAACTTTCATGGGATCTTCCTCCTCTCAATTGGTTCATTGTTTGCTGCAATGGTGCGGCTAGAGGTAATCCAGGAGCTGCAAGCTACGGATTCATTATCAGAAATTGGGTAGGCTTCGTCTTAGGAGCTGTTGCTGGAGGTATTGGAGTTTCTACTAACTTTATTGCTGAAATTCTGGCTATCATTTATGCTCTGGAATGGATTTGTCACAAAGGTTTAGATAAAAATCTAGTGCAATCTGACTCAAGTTCAGTCATGGATTTAGCTGCCTTGGTCAGTGATTTCCAGATGGAGAGTAATTAAACAATCTATTACAGAGTTGGATTTTCGCCACAGTTTCCGTGAGACCAACTTCTCTGCCGACAGACTGGCAAAGATAGGTTCAGGTTTAGCTAGGGGCTGCTCTGAAGAATACAATGACAGGCCTCCTTGTTTATCAGACTTGGAATGGCCGGATAGACAGTACTTCGGAGTTATTTGAGTGTTCTATCGTTGGTAGCTGGGGGCTGCTTTGAATTGATTTTGTAATCTTTTAGTTTTCTGAACTGATTGTGTAATCTTTTGTTATGATTGAGTAATAAAATTCTTATGATTTAGGAAAAAGTGACTTATTTTGTTATTGTAAACTTTTCAGTGCTGCCACTTGTTCACCCGACGATACTGCTACTTTTTTTCCTACATTTTTTCCTCCATTTCTGTGCACATCACCTATTAAGGTTTGTGAATCATAACTCTTCTCATTTGGTTCTCTTTTTCTTGACTCCTTCACAACTTAATAGAAAAATGAAATCATGTAATGGTACTTTTCTTTGAAGCCAAAGAGAATGTGAATGGTTGATATGCATTTTTTCTCTCTCGCAGTACCAATTTGCCAATTACTCCAGTCCAGACTACAATACAAGCGGGTCTGGAAAATTGAAACTACAATTGATCAACCAGAGAGGAGACTTTTCATTTGCGCTTTTGACAGGCGGCGTCAATTCTGTAAGTCTATCGACAACAATTGTTAATCATATTTCTCTTTCTTTACCAATTAAATTGAGTCTATACTTATACCCATTTGTTCTTGAGATAACAGCCAAACTTGATCGCCGTCTCAAATGCAGTAACTTTTAAGAATCCAAATGCACCTGTTTACCCACGTTTGGCCCAAGGGAAAGCATGGAATGAAGTAAGTTCACTGGATGTTTACAGGAACTGTGGTTATTAGTCATTTTTGTTCAGCAAATTTTCTGAAAAGACTGAAATAAATTAGAATCTTATTCTGATTGCTCCAATTAATTTAAAGTATGTTCATTTTCCTGGTATTCAGATGACTGTGACTTGGACAAGTGGATATGGGATTAAGGAAGCAGAACCATTTGTTGAATGGGGTCGACAAGGAGAAGATAAGACGCTACTCCAGCTGGAACATTGACATTCAGCCGTAAAAGCATGTGTGGTGTGTAATATCGTACCTCAGTGATTTTCTTCTTCTTTTTTATTTGAAGTCCTGCAAACTTGTAGTGTTGAACCTTCTGATAAAGATAAATAATATTCACCAATCTTCATATGCAGGTGCACCAGCAAGAACTGTCGGGTGGCGGGATCCAGGATTCATACACACAAGTTTTCTAAAGGAACTGTGGCCCAACTCATTGTACGTTGGACACTTATTTTACTTTTATTAGTTCATCGTCAGCTTCTTCTTCAAGGAAAATTGAAAAAAACGGTGTGCTAGTGCTTTTCATTAGTGAGAGCCTAGAGGGGAAATTGTACTGTGGTATTTACGTCTCGTCTGCGATACCTCAATAGAAAACAATTTTCATGTAGAAATAGAAATCTTAAGTTTATGATCAAGTATGTTAATGGTTAAATAGTGCACAAAACAATCAAACAAATTTGTGGTGGCATGTTTCATGTCATTTAGATTGAAGTTTAATATTGTATCTCCTTCTATCACCTCCATACTCTGAGGTTCCTGTACCTATTTTGTGCATAAATAGTTAGACTTTCATTGACCCGAGAATCACTATTGAGTAACTAGAAAGGTAACTTGTCTCATTAGTGCATAATTTTATTTTTATTTAATGCAGGTACTCATATAAGCTGGGACATAAATTGTTCAATGGTACTTTTGTTTGGAGTCAGGAATATAAATTCAGGGCATCTCCTTATCCTGGTCAGGACTCAGTCCAGCGTGTTGTTATATTTGGCGATACTGGAACGGTAATTGATCTCTCTTTTCAAATTTCAAGCTTGCTATTTGAGATCCTAGTTTGTCAGCTTAATGTAGTTTACTGATATTGATTACTATTTGATACTATTGATAGGAATTTAACTCAATGAATTTTATTCAGGCTGAAGCCGATGGTTCAAATGACTATATCAATTTTGAACCTGGTTCACTTAATACCACCAGACAGATTATTCGAGACCTGAATAACATAGATCTGGTTTTTCACATTGGAGATATATGCTATGCATTAGGCTACCTTTCACAATGGGACCAGTTTACGTCACAGGTGGAGCCTATTACTTCAGCCGTCCCTTACATGCTTGCTAGGTTTGTCTTTTTGTTTTCATATTGTTTTTTGTTAAGTTACATTTCCAAATTCCTGAATGTATTCAACTAGTTGATAATCTTTCTTTGCAGTGGAAACCACGAAAGGGATTGGCCTGGAACAGGATCCTTCTACGGGACTAAAGATTCAGGTGGCGAATGTGGTGTGCCAGCCGAAACTATGTACTATGTTCCTGCTGAGAACAGGGCTAAATACTGGTAAAAAATCTTAAATTTACTTCATAATCTCGATCCCTGACATGATTGAAAATTTAACCTCACCTGGAACTTTTTCATTTTTCAAAAAATTTCTAGGTATTCCACAGACTACGGAATGTTTAAGTTCTGTGTAGCTAATACTGAACTTGACTGGAGAGAGGGTACAGAACAGTATAAGTTCATCAAACAGTGCTTTGCTTCTGCTGATAGACAAAAACAGCCATGGTTAATATTTCTAGCGCATCGGGTCCTTGGTTACTCCTCAAATTCCTGGTATGCTGATCAAGGTTCATTTGGAGAACCAATAGGAAGAGAGTCTCTCCAAAAACTGTGGCAGAAGTACAAAGTGGACATTGCAGTTTATGGGCATGTGCACAATTATGAAAGAACATGTCCTATATATGAGGTAACAATATCCCACTATATTTTGGTTTGTGATTAGTTGGTCATTCACCTTTAGCAATTCTAGTACAGTCAACTAGTCAAGCTGCATCCTACTTAGTCTGGAATCTCCTTAGCTGTATGCTTTCCTGGCTTTGCCTTCCCTGTCGTGTCTGCGACTCTAGTGCTTGAAAATAAATACTAATTCAAAAATTCTTCCTGGAATGTGCAACTTAGCTTTGAAGAGGGTGGCAATTGATCTGCTTAGTTCTTTTGTAGAATGTTTGCACCACTGATAAGAAGTCGGACTACCAGGGTCCATTGAATGGAACCATTCACGTTGTTGCTGGTGGTGGAGGTTTTCGGCTTAATACTTTCACCACCCTAAAGACCAAGTGGAGTTTGTTCCAAGATTATGATTTTGGCTTCATAAAACTAACAGCCTTTGACCATTCAAAACTTCTTTTCGAGTACAAAAAGAGCAGGGATGGAAATGTCTATGATTCTTTCACTATATCCGGAGACTATCGGGACATCTTGGCGTGCACATTTGATAGTTGCCCAAGTATGACAATGGCTTCTTAAATATATGTAATTGTTGATATATTGTCAGATTAGTTTTCTGGTTGTAGTAATAATCTAGTATAAGTTGTTTGTACCAAAACAAATTATGATTTCAAATTGGTATTGGTATAAACTTAACCGTCTTTCTTGTATATACCTGTATGCAGATGGATTTGTGCCACATGATCCTCTTGCAGATTGTCACATGTTGGATTATGCATGCAACAATGGAAACGATTGTTTTGGTCCGTGCGGGAAGGAGTATTATCCACCTAAAGACTGTGTTGCTTTACCAACCGACCCTTCTGGACCTCACTATTAGATATTATATTTGTGTGAGTTGTTTGTGTGTCACAAGTATTTGTGTTTGTGTGTATAGGGTGTGTGAGGTCAACTGTATGATTAGTATTAAAGGCTTTGTAATAATCCTGTGAAGGTCATCTCTTTCATCAATAAGAAAACTAAAGTTCTCTCATGGTATCACTCCTTCAATCCTGAGCCATTCTTATCAATTCTGCAATAATTTTTCACACACAACATTTTTAAGCAGAGACATTAGAATCACACATCTTTCACAATACTTTTTCAGGATTTAACATCCTTTACAAGATTCTTTATTAATCTTTCTTCAGATTAAATTCAAGATTTGATTCTTTTACTACAATTTCTTGGTGCTTTGAGTTCATGTCATCTACAACAATCGTTTACAGGAGAAGAAAAAATATGGGTTCTCAAGCAAATTCCGCTGCTCAAATGGGTAATGATTCTTCTGGATTTACGTTTCCCTTTACCAATATTTCCAATTTTGTTTCTACAAAATTAGGGCCAAATAATTTTTTGTTGTGGCGAGATCAGATGGAATCAATTCTTGTTTCTACTGATTTATATGGCTATGTTAACGGTGAGATTGAACAACCAGTGAAACAGATTGAAATTGATGGAGTTTTAACATTGAATTCACAATGGGTTTTGTGGAGGAAAATTGATTGTTTTGTAACTAGTTGTATGAAGGCCACGTTTACTGATTCTGTGTCTGGTGATGTATTGGGGCTTTCCACTGCAAGAGAAATTTGGGAATTTCTTGAAGTAACTTTTAAGAGTCAGTTCATGGCTAGAAAGAATATGCTAAGAAATCAATTACATAATGTCAAGAAAGGAAATATGACAATACTTGTGTATTTGCAAAATATCAAGACCATAGCAGATTCTTTAGCTTCTATTGGAGAAAGGGTTAGCAATTCTGACTTGACTATGTATGCATTGAATGGATTGGGTAGAGATTATGATAAATTTGTTGTAGCTGCTCACAATAGAGAAGTTTCATATACTTTTGCTGAGTTAAAACCAAGACTTCTCAATCATGAACAGTGGCTTCTAGAACAACATCAAGATTCTAGTTTTGTGTTTGATACTCAACATCCTACTGCTCTGTATAGTAGGAATGGTAATTCTAGTAATGGAAGAGGAAAGTCTAAGAATACTTCTGGATATAAGAATGCTCCTGGTAATGGAAATGCTCAAAGTTCTGGTTATAATGCTGGACAAGGCAGTAGTTCTAGTTCTTATGGTCAAGCAAATGGTGGTAGAAGGGATTTTTCTCAGATAGATTGTCAGATATGCAGGAAGAAGGGACGCTATGCTAGTAGATGTCACTTTAGATACTATCCTCCTACTTCTACAAATGCTTCTTCATCTTCAACAAATACAGCACAACAACAACATGCTTTCAACTCTATCAGTGAAGAACATATTTTTTCAGAACCTTCAACCTCTGAAACTCCTCAGTGGTTAGCTGACTCAGGTGCAACAACTCATATGACTGGAGATGAGACTCTATTACAAAATACTTCTACTTTCAAAGGGAAGGATAGAGTACAAGTGGGTAATGGTAAGTCCTTAAACATTACTTCCACTGGCACTTCTCTTATACAAACACCTGAAATTAGTTTTAGGTTGAACACAGTTCTTCTAGTACCTGATATGAAACATAATTTGATTTCTGTTGCTAAATTTACTAAGGATAATTCATGTTATTTCAAGTTATATCCTACTGGTTATGAAATTAGAGATTTGTCTTCAGATGTTTTGTTGTCTCATGGTTCAGTGGTTAATAACTTGTATCCCATTCATTATAAATCGTCTTTTTCTACTGCTCCATGTGCTTTTTCTTCTATCTTGTCTGCATCATCTAAAGTCTGGCATGACAGGTTAGCACATCCTTCAAATTTTATTGTTCAAAAGTTACACTCCAATAAACAGATTGTTTTAACTTCACTTCATTCTGTAACTTTGTGTCATCCATGCCAGTTGGCAAAAAGTAAAAAATTGCCTTTTCAACTTGCCTCTTCTCATGCTGATAAGCCACTTTCTTTAATTCGCTGTGATGTATGGGGTCCAACAATACCTTCTTTACATGGTTATAGGTACTATATTCTGTTTGTGGATGATTTTAGTCGATTTCATTGGATTTATCCAATGGAATTGAAATTTGATGCAATTAAGTGTTTTTCTCATTTTAAAACCCATACAGAACATCAATTTTCTTCTAAAATTATTAATTTTCAAGTTGATGGTGCAACTGAGCTTGTTAAAGGTCCTTTTAAAGGTTTGTTAGAGTCAAGTGGTATTCTTGTAAGGATTTCTTGTCCTCAAACCCCTGAAAAAAATGGCCTTGCTGAAAGAAAGCATAGGCACATTATTGAGATGGGTAATTCTCTTTTGTTTAACTCTTCTTGTCGAAAAGAAATGTGGTATGATGCTTTTCTTACTGCTACTTATTTGATAAACAGAACACCAACCAAGGTTCTAGATTTCAAGTCTCCCTTTGAGGTTCTTTTTGGTGAAAGTCCAGACTATTCTTTTCTTAAAATTTTTGGCACTATGTGATATCCTCATCTTGCTCATTCAAGAGCAGATAAGCTATCTCCAAAGTCTGTGAAGTGTGTTTTTCTTGGTTATAGTATTCTTCATAAAGGATACAAATGTTATAATCCTCTTTCAAAGAAATCTTATATATCTGGACATGTGGTTTTTGATGAACATCAGTTTTATTTTCAAACTTCAGTGCCTGACTCTGTTTTGCATAATTCTGGATTACCATATATTCTTCCTTCATCAGATTCCTCTGCTCCTACTAGTAGTATTGTTACTAGGTCTCACAAGGGCATTGATAAATCTAAGAAATTTCCTGATTTTGTTTCTCATATGTCTGTTAAACATCCAATGTCTTCCTCTTCTACATCTTTATTAACCACTGTTGAACCAAAGACTTTTAAGACAACTTTTAAGATTCCCGACTGGAAAGTATCCATGAAAGATGAGTATACTGCTTTGAGAGATAATGACACTTGGGATTATGTGGCACCTGAGCCACACATGAATATTTTAGGTTCTAAATGGGTCTATAAGGTCAAACAGAAAGCTGATGGTACTATTGACAGACTGAAGTCTAGATTAGTTGCAAAGGGTTATGATCAACAAGATGGAATAGATTTTAATGAAACCTTTAGTCCTATTGTTAAATGTACCACTGTTAGAGTTGTGTTATGCATGGCAATTACATACAATTGGCAGATTAGACAATTAGATGTTAGTAATGCTTTCCTTCATGGATTCTTAGATGAAGATGTTTACATGTCACAGCCTCAGGGGTTTATAAATCCAGATTATCCTTCAAATTATGTGTGTAAATTGAAAAGGAGTTTGTATGGGTTAAAGCAAGCACCAAGAGCTTTGTTTCATAGGTTTAGCACATTCTTAATTTCTTATGGTTTCTAGAAATCAGTCTCAGATAATTCTATGTTTGTGTGTACTTCTAAAGATGGTATGTTGGTGTTACTTTTATATGTGGATGATATTTTACTCACAGGAAGCTCTTCCATTTTGATGAATGATCTGATTGTCTCTTTAAAGAAAGAGTTTGCTATGAAAGAATTGGGAGAGTTAGGATTTTTTCTTGGGTTAGAAGCTGTTAGAACTCCTACTTCAATAACTGTCACTCAAAAGAAGTATACTTTAGAGTTATTATACAAGGAAAAGTTGTTGGATTCTAAGCCCTGTGATACTCCAGTTGTTAAGGGAGCAAGGTTATCTATTCATGATGGAGTTAAACTTGATAATGTAACTGACTACAGAGCAATAGTGGGTGGATTACAATATCTTACTGTAACAAGGCCTGACATATGTTTTGCTGTTAATTTAGTGTCACAATTTATGTATTCTCCATCAGATTTACATCTTCAGCTAATCAAAAGAATTCTGAGGTATTTAAAAGGTACTATAGGTCTGGGAATTACTTTAACTAAAGGTAGTCTGTGTACTTTGAAGGCTTTTACAGACTCTGACTGGGCTGGTTGTCCAGATACTAGAAGATCCACCTCAGGTTTTGCTGTGTGTTTTTGGCCCTAATCTTGTGTCATGGTCTTCTAAGAAGCAGCCCACGGTATCAAAGTCATCTGCAGAAGCTGAATACAAGTGTTTATCTGTTGCTTCTGCTGAATTAAAATGGATTTAATATATTCTTGCCGATCTACATATTAAACTTGATTCTCCAGCTTTAATTCTCTGTGACAATACTAGTGCTTTGGCTACTAATCCTGTTTTTCATGCCAGGACAAAACATATAGAGATTCAATATCATACAATAAGAGAGTTGGTGGATGAAGGCTTCTTGGTATTGCAGCATATTGCTTCTGAAAATCAAATTGCAGACTTATTCACTAAGGGTTTATGCTATCCAACATTCTCCAGATTACTTAGCCATCTGTTAGATGTTTCTTCTATTGCCTCATCATCAAATTCTTCGGTGTCTTTCTCCAGTTGAAGAATAGTTTTCCTATTCAGTAGATGTTACTTTGTGTTTTTCAATCTGTTACTTTGGCTGCTAGTATCAGATTGAAGGGGGTGTATTAGATATGATACTAGTGTGAGTTGTTTGTGTGTCACAAGTATTTGTGTTTGTGTGTAAAGAGTGTGTGAGGTCAACTGTATGATTAATATTAAAGGATTTGTAATAATCCTGTGAAGATCATCTCTTTCATCAATAAGAAAACTAAAGTTCTCTCACTCATCGTTGTTGCTGCGACCTTCATTGGATTATGTCTTAGATTTTTAAACTCTTTAATTTTCATCGATCAAATAAATCAGTATAATGGAAATGAAAGAAATAATTATCTGATTAAGATTGCACTCCAAGAAAAAGGAAAAAAAGGAAGAATATTTTGGTGCATATTTCAAGACAATGTTGCGGTTTCTCTAAGTAATTTTCAGTATTTTTGAATTTTCACTACCAAAAAAAAACATCAAGCACAATACTCAATTACATCATTTAGTTCCAATTTCTTACAACCAACAGTATAAGACATAAAATTTGCAACCACAAAAAAGTCGTATTATGTGAAAGAGATGGCGAGGAAGAGTCCGGCCTGAAACATAAAGAAAATACAGTGAATAAATATGGTAATTTATTGATGGCAGAAGCAATCCTGCCAGAACAAAATTTAAAGACAAAAAAAAAACACGTCACTTGGATGTTGGTGACACAACTATTTATTTTCCTAGTGAATCCCAAATTCAAATTTCTATTCGAAAGTGATTAAAATATCTACAGTGAAGTGTGGACAGGTATTGCAATTTTCTTGTGGATGTCAAATATACGATTCGAGGGACCTAATCCACTGCACTGGATATTCGTTAAATGTACTTATGTCCCAAGACTCAGAATATATAATCGATGTGCATGATTACCGTGATGAGGCGTAAATACACTTCCCGTAACCTGAAATCAAAATTTTCCATACAGAAATTGTTAGTATTATGATTTGATCAGCGCAAAACTTAAAAATCAAACATGAGCAACCATATAAAGGAAAGATTTACTCACTTTCTATCTCATATTTTGGATGTCGTTTTTTTCTGAATAAAACTTTAAAAATAACAGTTAAAATTTACGGGACTGTGCATCTTAGAAAACTCTATATACCTACAAAAAATGAGCGAATCTTGTTGAATTTGGGTGTTTTGCTCACCTCTATTTCACTAGAAGGTGCTATAATCAAAGGCTTTAACACGTAATTAAGCTTAAAATGCTAGTAGGATCAAAGGAGATCTACATGTTAACCCGTAATTAATCTTAATGTGAATCAGACTAAAGGGGCAAAACAATAAAGAAATATGATTTTAGGCATACGAAAAACTTCAAGACATACAAAATAGTTTTCCCATCCTAGGTGACCTTATAAGGGATGTCTATTGGGTAGTTCAATTACCTATATACCCTTGAACCTAAAATCAAAAAATAAACCATCCTAAACATCTCTCCTTCTTCCTCCAGCTAAACCACCTTCCTTTTCTCTCAGATTTTTTTTTTCATCACTGTAATTAATTATCGATTCGTGAAAATTCGATCATCGGTTAAATTGAACTATATAATGGATCGTACAAAGAAAAAAGCAAACGTCAGGTGTTCTAAATCCTCTTCCAATCCATGAATTAAAGAAGAAGAACCAATTGAAGATGAAGGTGTAAAAACTATAATTGAACCGGAAATTGAATCGGAAATTCAACCATTTGAAGCTCCAAATACTGAAATAAAGATAAGAAGGTATTCCCTACAAACCCAATCTTTTATTTGTTGTTTTTCATGGATTGAATGGGTTAAATTTCTAAAAACTTAGGGTTTTTGACGGTTACATTAGCGGGTTCGGCTGATAATTGAGTTGAGTTTTGAGCCGAATTGTTCTTGAAATTTCACCCCGAAAGTGTCTATGAGGCTAAACCGTAAATGTCAATTTTTAGTCGAACCCCAAAATGTGTATTAAATACGTCCCATAACAGTGTCAGGTTCGGCTGACTCGATTAGATCACTTTCAAGCCGAACCTCTCTCTGTAAACACTTCGAAAATATTGATTTGCAGGTTCTAGGTTCGGCTAGCTCGTGTTGTTGAGTTATCAGCCGAACCTTCTCTTTGCACATTCAAGTTTTTCGATCTTGTTTTGGCCATAACTTTTTCGTCCGTTGTCGGAATGACCTCATTCTTTTTGCGTTGTGTTTGTCTTTTCATTCTCTTGAAGTTGAAGATAATATCTAATTGATTTTAATGAGTTTAATATGGACCTTGGTATTCTCCATCATTAGACTTCACTTTCTTAACACTTTTAGTAATTTCCACTTTTTTTGTTTGGTTCATCCTATGAAAAGGCTGCACAATAGAAAACATATGTAATAAAAAGCCTAACCCCTAAATGTGTATGAATTTAAGTGTTCCATGGAAAATCAGTATCATGTTCGGCTGATGTGATTTTTTGAATATGAGTCGAACTTGGAAAAATATATAGTTCGGCTGATACCATATTTAGAGTGAGAACCGAACCTAACTCTCAGGAATAATTTCGGCTTGTTATTAGACTTTAATATAAGCCGAACTAGGATCTTGCAAATAGGTTGGAAGTTGGAAAATGAAGGTTCGGCGTATAACGTTAACAAATTCAGCTAGCCGAACTGTTCATCAATTTAGTGGGTTCGGCTGATATTTTTAAGCCGAACATAGTCCTGGTTCGCCGAGCATGATGAAAAATACGATTTTTTGATGATTTCAAGCTATAAAAATGAGATTAAACATAAAATAGAAGTGTACATGTGTGTTAGAAGCATTGGGTTCCTCATCTATGTATTCATCATATGGATTTGGCTCATAAAAATCATCATCTTGAGTTTGAGTTTGTGTAAAATCATTCTCACAATCTAAGAAATCAGCCATTTGTGGATCATTGTTGTAGTTGATATGTATTTTCCTAGGTTTTTTTGATGAAGAATGACCCTCCTCATCCTCCATTGAATCAAGAAGAAAAAATTTCTCACTTTCTCCTTCTCTCCTTCTCAATAAAAACTTTGATTATTTTTTTCCCCAAATTTTTTCATCTAAACAAACCTTTATAATTCTGAAAATTATCTTAATCACTAAACAAAATTTTTAATCACTAATCCAGATTACTAACACTAATACGTAAAAGGTAGATTTGTCATTAAAAATATTGGTTAAGGGGATTCCTGATTTTGTTATTTCACATCCTTTTTTTGTCTTTATTCAGTATGCCTAATAAGATTTCAGTATGCCCAAAATCTTAGTTACTAATAAATCGTAAAAAGTAAATACTATTAAAATGATAAGATAGGCAGGAATTACTTGGATTGTTTCTAGTAAGAGTAGCTGTTCCACCAAAAGTGCAAGCGACATCATTATTCCCATTCACTTGGTAATAGCTGTTGAATGCATAAGAAGCATGAGAGAGTAGAGTGTCTGGTTTAAAACAAGGCCCATCTGATCGAATAGGCCTACAGTCAGTTGATCCCAATCCACAGGCCCAGTCCAATGCTATTTGCAAATCAACCTGTGACACCCCTGGCTTAGCAATGCACCATGTCGTGCCATCCAAGAACGTCGTGTTTCCCTCTGGTGGCGAAAAGCTTGTGACCGGAATCGCATAATCTGCCGCCTCAGTTGTAGAAACTGCATATGCATTAAGCAGAGAAGCATAACCGATGATCAAACTCTAGCAATAAGTACTTTAGGGAAACAAAGAATGAATCTTTGGTTGGTTAATGAGAAAACATACCAAGAAGATGTACAACTTGAACCATGAACATGATCGGCAGCAGCAAAGTACCAGTACTCCTCAAATCCTGTGATCTTCTTTCCATGTCTGGTGGTAACTCTTGCTCTGCCTGAGAACTTGAGTGCTGAAAGAATGAATTTAAAACTTGGTAGTAGCTAAAACCTGTTGAAATGGTACTTTTACTAACTAGTGTACCAGGAGAGTAGGCCTGAAGTATAGAATAACTTTATGTTAATGGCTTCTGTCTAAAGCTATTCCCCTCACTGACTAGATATATCTTTATCAACTGAACTTACTTAAATATACCTGCTGAAGTTGTCTAGTCATTGAAGTAGAAATTTGTTAGAGTCTGTGGACGATTGATATATATGCTTGATGATGAAACTTTTGGTTACTTTTTGGCTATCTAGACTAGACTAGAATAGAACAGAAAAATCTATAAAGTTGTTCGTTTGTGTGAGAATAAGGTAAGGTATCTTAAAGCGCCAGTGAAAGAGTTTCAAAGTGCTGCATTTGTACGTGTTCTCTAGGTCTCGCCCAAACATGCTTTGGAGACTCCAATGAGCTGTTGCTGCCTGCTGGACTTGTTTCCACCTGACGAACTCATTCGGTCACCTGGGCACCAATCTCCGCTCTCGACTCGAGGAGTAGTTCTTTCACCTGCTTGAGTAATCCTATAAATGCGACTTCCATTTCAATAGCTACATGCATAACTAGTCATTAGAAACATATTTGAAGTAGGTGCATGATTCATGTTATCCGTTAGCTTTAATTGTACGTATCAAGTCTTGAATGTGCGTCATAGATTTTCACCATAATTTCTCCCCTTAATGCAAAATCCATTGTGATCTTGTGATTTAATTGAATACTAAGGATCTTTCATCTTGTTTATAAATACAAAATTCCACACCTCATAAATCCTTATCGATTCTAAGAACCAAAAATACTCCTCAAAATGGTTTCTCTCAAACAGTTTTCTCTCACTGCTCTCATCTTCCGTTTCATTTTGGTTTTCTCATTTGAACTAATGACGCCTTAAATAACCGGGACAGGTAAAATTTATCGTGATCGGTAAAATTTATCAATTTATCGCGATATTAAATAATCGCATAAATTAATAATTATTAAATTATATATATTAGTTGGTTTATCGAAATATTGTCTAATTCTAAAAAAAAATCAACAAAATGAATCAATACACCTTATTCCATTGCAAGTTGTTTCTGTCATTGTAAGATTCATCCAATGGATGACACCATATCAAAGAATCCAAGTGAAGTGTTAGATAATAAAGGAACTAGAGAATTGCAAAATTTAGTCAATGGATGTTGAATTTCTTTTAAACCGCCCTCAAAAGAATATTATTTCAGATTTGGAAGAAATAATTGAGAGTGTCATGAGAAAAGACGAAAGTGATGATATGGAAGTGGAGGATGAAAGTGTAGTTACAGAGCCACCTTCCTGTAAAGAAGCTATCAGAGCTGCAAAGATATTGAAAAATCCAAGATAAAATTGCATCAGGAAACGACAACACCAAAAAGTCTTCCAATGTTAAGAGAAATCCAGAATAAAATTCAATGTGACATCAATTTTAAGAAAAACCAAGTCACAATTGAATCTTTATTTACCAAATTAGCATAAATATAAAACTAAATTTATATAAATTGGAGAGTTATTAATTTATATATTCGAATGGACCTATAGAAAGCTAATTTTTTTTTATTATTTTATAAATTTAGCGAATTATTAATTTAGTACGTTGATCCCGATCCGGACCGTCAAAATTTATTAATTTATCGCGGAATAAATTATAGGGGTTCTACTGTTCTTCATAATTAATCAAGGCATCATTAGTAGTTCATATATCTGGCCTTTATAATAGTTGGATTATTGACCTTTATCAATAAATTGATACCCATTTTGAGTATTAGATATTTTTATATTATGTTGCAAAAAACATGAAAGAAGATTTTTTTCCTCTCTCTCCTCTCCTCTCTTTCTCCTAGAAGAGAAAAAAACAACCTTTAGAACTTCTTCATTCTTCTTGCTCAGATCTAGTCTTTTTGGGTTAGATTTGAAAAGGGATTTTTAGTTCGTTTCAAAGGCAAAATGAATTGTCTTTAATAATAAATTTAGAGAAAAAAATAAATCTTTTGGAGAGGAGGAATTTGTCTCCGAAAATTCTTTCTAAGGTAAGAAATTTGGTCACTGAAAAATATTTAGAGACGAACATGTCAGTCCTCAAAATTTGATATTTAGGGGCTATTGATTTTGTCTCTGATTAAATTAATTAGAGACAAAAAAAAATTTCAATACTATTAAAGACAAATTAAATTGACACAAAACTTTCGCTTTTGAGACAATTTTTTTAGTCTTAAATAGTCATCATTAAAGACAAATCAAATTGACACGAAACTTTTGTTTTTGAGACAATTTTATTGGTCTTAAATAGTTACCATTAAAGAAAAATTAAATTGACACAAAACCTTCATTTTTGAGACAATTTAATTGGTCTTAAATAGTTATCATTAAAGGCAAATTAGTTTGTCTTGGAATTTACATTTATGCGACAAAAATCTTGCCCGCAAAAAAAAATGCCCTTCACTGTCGAATTTTTCCGTCATTAAAATAACTTTCGCAGACAATTTTATTTCGTTGGTGAAAGAGATTTTTGTTGACAATAATTTTTAGTTGCTAATTAATTTTTCTCGTGACAGTTCGCAATTTTATCGCGAAATACTTTCCCAGACGCGGTATTTGAGACAACTTCGTGATAAAAAAAATCAATCTCAGTAAATATTTCGAGACAAAAACAGGGGATTTCCTGACAAATTTTTTTTTAACGCTAAATCCCCGTTTTCTTGGACGAAGAAATGTCTATGGACACATTTCTTCGCTGTTTGGGCGATTTTTTCTTCGTCTTTTGGACGATTTTTTCTTCGTTTTAATCGGGATTCTTTCAAATCTCCATGGTGTTTCTTAGCTTGCTATTCTCGATTCATGAAGAATATCAACGATTCTGCTCGACGTCGCTTTGGATTCATCTTCAACAAAAGGAATTTAGGGCACCCGGATTCATTTGGATCTACAAGATTTTGGACAAAATACTCCATTTTGTTTGGACCATCTCTTATTGAAGAAGATAATCATTTTAAATGGTCGGAATTGTTTCCGGTTCACATCATCATTCATCACTACCACATCTATAAAAATTGGATGTCTTTGCGGTTCATCGCTCTTTCTCTTCGCGATGTACTTGCAATTGGTGTCATCATTTGTATTTGGGTTTTGACATCTTGTATTTTAATGTTTTTGATAATCTTGTAAGCATTCATGTAATCATCATTTTGGTCTGAATGAATTGAAACGTGATTGTACCAACAAAAAAAAAATAGCATATTATCCGGCCAAGGCAGTATTGTCACGTGCCCCTCCTCATTTGACATATTAGAACCGCAAGCAAAATGAAAAGAAAGAAATGATATATTTTTTGAGCTGCATCCATCTTTTTGGGGGCTATATAATAAATAAATAAATAATATATGGTCATAAAAAAGTGAATTTTAGTAATTTCCATGTGCAATAATGGTGTTAAGATGTTTTTATTATTAATATACTATTAATCCTCACCAATACAGTCGATCTCCATTGAGATTCCGGAGGAATTTCTTTTATCGCCCTAAGGGTGAGAAAAATTTATAACCTCGCCGAGACGAAATTCCAAAGGAAATCTTGTTTCGAATCGGCCGAGATACAAATATACAACCAAGATTTGATCGGATTTGAATATATCATGAGAATTTGAATCATTTCTTTCTTTTTTTGTTGATAAGTGTCATAAATTTCATTCGTGATAAGTTAGAGATTACATGAGTTTCAAGTATATTTTCTTAATTTTTATGTTAATTCCATCGGCCGTTTTAAAGCTTACCTTTTCCGGCAATTTGTAGCTTTTGTGAGGTATCGTACAAATTTTAAGTTTAGTTATCTCATTTGATTCTTGTTTTTTTCTCATTTGGTTCTTGTTTTTTTTGTGGATTTTACTCTTAGGGTTCTTAAAAGGAATCACCTTGGCAGAAAAGGCAAAACACGATGGAAGATGCGGTTTTCAAGTTGTCACAATGTGGTCTCCCCAATTGTTCTAGCATATGAACCAATTGCACATACTGATTCTTGAAGGTGCATGCATAGAAGAGGATTTTAGCTGCCTGTATTGTGGAATTCTTTGGTTCCACTGGCAGAATTGTCCTAGGGAATCCTTACCCAGAAATTTTTTTATATTTAATTTACGTGTCTTGGACTTGTCAGGAGGAAAATTTTCTAGTCTGTGGGATAACCCTACACCGGTAACATCTTTCTACCACATGCCCATTGACCATTGTAGATATAGTACCATCAAATCTGGAAAAGATGTACCTACAAGGTTGCACGTCACTTGAAAAATTTCCCAAGTCCATCAAATTTCTTGGTGGTTTAGAGAAGTTGATTTTGAGTCACTGCCCAAGTCTTGTCCCTCCAGAGTTGTGTGAAGTTCATGAGTTGTTTTCCATGTGATTTAAAGCTACCTTATTCACTATAAGTAAAGGGTTCGTGAGTGCTACACGTTTTCATTCTCTTTGGAAAATTGGTGTAAGTTTCATAAGGTTGTTTTCCATGTCTTCTGTTCTTCGTGAATAAGAGTGAGATAAAAGTCTTTGTATTGGGGATCACAAAGCCGAGTTGAATTTAATCTTCGTGATTGATCATACAACTTGTAATCTAGATTTTTCACCTCTTGTCTATTCTAAGGTTTTCTCTTCTGATATAAAACCATTCAAGAGTTGTTGATCATAATCCCTAGGTTTGATATAAAAGTTTTAAAAAAGATATCTCTAGATTTATCTATTTGTTCTTGTTGTAGAATTATTAGGGTTATCTTAACTTGGAAATTGATCTTTGGAATCACCCAAGTTCACTTACGGAAATCAGGTTCACGGACTCCTTGTGTGTACATATACTGATTGTAAGTTAAAACCCTAATCTACAAGTTTGTTTTGATATTACTTTTACCTAGTAATTGTTTTTATCAAAATAAACACAAGATTTCCAAAACCTTGATTTACATCTAAAGGGAAATCAAATCGGTGTTTTGTGCAAACAAAAATTGAATCGTATCAATCGTGTTGTTGAATCTTCTAAAGAGATATTTGGGTTCTGCTAGAAGATATACGAGAAGAATTCCTAAAGACAATCGGTGTTGTGCTAGGAGTTTTTGCTGAATCAGGTATTACATCTAGTCCGAATAGGTAGTAGGAAATTGTTGTAACAACTTATAATCAGTGTGTGTTTATTCTGGACTAGGTCCCGGGGTTTTTCTGCATTTGCGATTTCCTCGTTAACAAAATTTCTGGTGTCTGTGTTATTTCTTTTCAGCATTATATTTTTTTTATATAATTGAAATATCACAGGTTGTACGTAAGTTCAATCAATTGTGAATCCGACCTTTGGGTTGTTGATTAAATTGATTGATACTTGGATATTGGTTTTTTCTACCGTCCAAGTTAATTCTTATATTCAATCGAGCTCGCAAATTCATATTTGCTTTATTGCGGATTGAATTGAGAAATTGAGATATAACTCTTTGATATACTTTTTTTAAGATTAAGTCTGACTGTCTAGTTGATTCTCTTGAAAGTATATTAGAGTAAGTCCTCTCAGATTTCCAAAACGAATTATTGGTTCTGGTTGTTGTTGTAAGGACCCTCAAGCTCGTCAATGTTATTAGACTGGTCAAGAGACGATTTAGCCGATAATAACTCGATTAGTTTAACAAGAACGTTAATTAATAGATATTAATCTAACAACGATCTAGATACGAAACTAGTATCGTCAGATAGGGATCGAAAAGTTATACGAGATGGAATACTTGAACATGTCATTCGGACATAGGGCAAAGAAGATATCACTTGAAATGCATGGAGGGTAAAATAGTAATCTTGGATACTAATCCTTGTGGCTGCACGTGTCAAATCAAGTGGGTGACTCAGAAGATTGGGTCGGCCTTATCTCTACAATGTGAAGATAACTCTCTTCTTTTTCTCTTCTCTTTCATTCATCTTTTTTCTTCTTCAATTTCTTTGTTCTTTCTCTTCCTCTCCTGCTCTTCTTCTTCTGCGTGTGTTTGAGAGATCGATTGAGGTTCTGTGATAGACAGAAGGTGGAGAAGATCATACTGTAGTTGGTGGTAATGGTGTTATTGTCTTTGGTTGATTCAGACTTGAAGAAGGAAGTGAATTGGAAGCTAGGGTTTCTGAGTTAGGAATTGATCGAAGAATTATGTGGATTTGAGCTTGAAGTCGATCAATTGAAGATGGGTTTGGTGTATTTAAAGTAAAAGAGAAAACTTATTATTTGAATTTCGATTCACGGTAATGGATTGGAGAATTAGGGTTTCATCACAAGAACTCAGAGAGTAATTAGAAGAAGAGATTGATGTTGTAGGATGACGAGTTGAGATGGGTAATTAGTGGTTGAAGGATTTCGAGTGAAATTACATATGAATCTAGGTTTCAGATGATGAAATCGATGATGGTGATTGTTCTGTTAGAGGTCAACTTTGAATCAAAGAAGATGACCGAAGTTTGGTTTGGGGTTTTCCTGTTAAGGTAAAGAAGAACCTGACTCAGATGATGGAATCAACTGTATGAGTTAAACTGATCTGAGGTAATTGATCTTCTTTGTAGTTTAGTTAAGTTATTCATTTCAATTTTGGATTGTATGATATGGTTATTAAGCTAAGAATTGAATAACCTTGGTGAGAGTGTTATGGAGTTCTGGTATGTACTTTGGACTTATGTTGAACTACAGGGAAAAAGGAAGCGGATGTTATTGTTGAGCATTGTGTGTATGATTCAGGGATTTGAGTTTTCATAGCTGTTATTGGTTGTGTTGAATTAAACTGAGTTGAGGCAATTCAAGGATTAGATGCAACTATTGGAATTTGATTGTAGGCAGGGGATATGAATGTGCAGGTTGAGTGTAAATGGAGTTGGGGTCTCTTGATAAAGGAGAGTTGATAGTTGTGTATAAAAATGGATAAGGAATTATGTTACAGTGAAAGGATATTTGAGGCAGTGAAGAGCTGGATATGGTGAACATGGAGTTGGGTACTGTTGTAACTTGTTGAGGCTTTGATTGAGTGGCAAGACTAGTTTGAGTTGTAAGAGTGATTGAAGTTTAGTTGTGACTCTCCAATTGAGTCTAGGGTGACAGTTAGGTGGTGATGTTTTTGGAGTTGCAGAGAATGTGAGTGGCTAGAGATAGTGGCATTGTCTGTGTGGTTCAAATTGCAGAACTGGAGTTGTTTGTGCTAATGGTAATTCAGTTAGGGAAACAGTCATGCAGTCTGTGAAGAGTAGTGATGATAGAGTTGTAGATAATAGTTTATGTGAATCTCAAAGCTGCAATTGCAGGTAAACTGCAATTGCGTTTACAATTAGAATTATGAAGTAACGGATTGGTTGTATTGTTTGAAATGCATTACATGTGTATTAGAACCGGAACTTGTAGTGTTGAAATGTTGTAGTTAGAGACTGAACTGTTAGTTCCACAAGACCAACAAGCTTAGGTGACTCAGACCTTTTAGTTGTCTAGTTAACTGTTTTTTTGACTCAGTTGACCGATTTAGACTTTAGACTCTGACTATTTGACCCTGGACTTTGACTCGACCTTGGACGTTGACTGTTAGTTGACCTTGACCGTTAGTTGACTTAGTTGGACCGGGCCTTAGATTAAGGGGTCAGTTTAGTGGACTTGGGCTTAGACCTAGTATTCATATTTTGAATGTTTGGACCCTTATGGTCCGAATTAGCCTTTGGTTTCTTCTACAAAAGTTGTAGATATTCGTAAGACTTAACTAATGGACTATAGAACCAACTTAATTGAATTAGTGAACCTTAGATATGCTAAAGATAGAGAGTGAATAGGTGTAAAGTCATAAATGGACTTAGAACCATTAGATAGACTTGTATGATTCTTGTATGAGCCATTCTGGCTAGTTTCTTAGAGTTCTTGTGTGATTAACAGTTAGTCTATTAACAACGATCAATTCAGAGGATGAACCAGTGGATCATGGATCTCGAGGTAGGCGTGGCTTGTCATCAAAAGAGGTGGGAATACTTTTAACTTTTTTGTGATTATTATTGTTTTCTTTTACCAAAGTTTATGTTTAACAAGTTCATGCATTGTATGGTTGTGCTTTACATGCATTTATTTAACTTTGAATTACGAAAGTTCTGTTATTTCTTTTAATCTTTTCATTGCTTGGAAAGGAATTGTAATGCTTTCTTCGTCTTTATGAATTGTTTGGGAAATGAGAATTTCCATCTGTGGTATATAAGATACTACTTCTTCATTTATATCTACATGAATTCGAGCTTTTATGCAATCACTAGGTGCGGGACTAGTCACCATATAGCTATCTAGGTGCGGGACGAGTCACCATTGTTATATATTGTTTGGAAGGAGTTAGTTCCATATACGTGATCGTTTACCTATGTGAAATTGGTTGCGCTTTAGCGTTTAGGGAAAACATGAATTGTTTTCAAATCATTTTCAATGATTACTTAAAAGTTAAATGTTATTCCTACGGGGCACCCCTTTTAGGGATGATATGATCACCCATTCCCACTTTCAGTTTCAGAGACAGATAAGAGTTGCGCAGCGGAAGCTTCGAGGAGTCGAGTTCGTTAGTTGGTTAACATTTGCTATGTTTATTATGTTGTATATTCTATTTATAACCAAATGACTATTGTATATGTATCATTTGAGAGAAGTTCTTGTATATATATATATATATTCCTGAGCGGGGCTAGTTTTGGGTTAAGTTTGTAATAGATTTCTTAATTGAATGTTTAAGTAACAGATTTAAATTTTAGTGCCTCTTATTTAGTTAATCTCTTGGATTAGTCAGCTGCTAGCTTAGGGGGCACTACAATATTGGTATCAGAGCTCACCATTAGATCTTATATGGGAAACAATAGGAATAGCCAGTGCCAGTTAGTGAACTGAATTAGTTTAGAACTGGGTTCGGTTGTGAGATAAATCTTAATCACTAAAAGCTATCAATAGTTAAAAGATTTATTTGATTGATTGGCTTGTTTGATTGTTTGTTTATGTAATGAAGTAAAAATTGTAGGGTACACCAATAACTTTAGCCAATAAGGATTTGGAAATAATTTATCTAAAAAGTATGAACACGTAAACATTCTAATATTATAATAATTGTAAGAGTAGTATTATTGATAGAACTTGTAAATCACATGGAAATTTACTGAACACAATGACTTATGAAGAGTAAACAAACTATAGTTACATTAATGTTAATAATATTTTGGGACTTAATAAGATTTGTAACAATAGTTAGAATAATAATTCGACCATCAATGTTAATAATAAAATAGTATATTAGTAACTAAAGATGATAATAATAGTAATAATAATTTTTAATAAAGAACGCTAGCATTTATCAATTAGTATCATATTGAACATAACTTAACTAAAATCTCATTGAAGACATATAACGATAAAAAGATAATAATTATGAGTAAATAGTTATGGGAATTTGATAGCGCTTATTTACGATTAAGTTTAGTAAATTAAACTAATTATAAATTAAAGATAAATATTTTGGCGTTTAAATTAGACAATTGATATAATACATATTAGGCATTAGATTTAAGGAAGCGAAGATATAAAATATAAGATAAAAAGACACTTGTTAGTAATCTTATACCGAAATTATCTTTAGTCTAACAAATGATTTAGTAAACTTTTAAAATAAAATAAATATATAAGAAGTAGTAACAATAGCATTCGGATACTTAGTGTAAAAGATATTCGTATACTAATAGGATCCTTCTTCATAAATAAATTTAATCATCTTTTGAAATGAAAAATTAGTATGACGAACTTAGCATAATTTAAATTCAAATCTAGTTAACAAATATATAGTGATAAAACAATGATTATGATTAAATAGCTATTAAAAATTATTAGTGCAGTACGATTAAGCTTTGCAAACTTAACTAATAATAAATTAGAATTATGTGCTTTGCGTTCAAACCAGATGGATAATATAAGAGTTATTAGGTAGGATTAAGTTTGTGAGGTCATATGATGCATACAATAAAGACTAAACTTGTTAACGACCTTATACCTGGATTTTCTTTAGTCCAATAAATGATTCATTAAATTATACACATGAAATGGTATTTATAGTACTTGGATGCTTAGTACAAAATTAGATTTAAAGAGAATAAATTTGTCTATGAATAAGATACTTACTATGTAAAAATTATTAAGACGTATTGTATTTTTACGCAGACTCAAATTTAAATCATATTAAAACCAATATTTAACAAGACATATTATACGGATTCAATATGAATTATCAATCTTTGCGCGAATCCAGAGTTATATTTAGAAGATTAAAGTTTAGTATACCAACTGAACTATTAACTTAAGAATAATGAAAATGATATAATTAGGACAATAACGTTTGATAAGATAAGCAAATAATAATACTATGTGATACTAATTACTGTAAAGTTTAGAGTTAGTGTAAATATTATTTGGACAATAATTATAGGATGTTAGTAGAAAAATATAACTTTTATTAATAGTACAACTTAAATTACTTAGCAATAATATAAATTTAAGGAAGTAAAGTTAGATCAAATCAAATCTAGTATTAATAATAGAATTAAACTTGGCATTATTATTAACTATGATTAAATTTTATCGGCCTACGAAATAAGAAATAAATATTATAATAATAATAAAGCATTAATACCAAATAACTATGGAAAATTTTTAGCGGTTACTTATTTATAGCAAGTCACATAGTGAAATAAATAAATAGATACATTGGAAATAATAATAATAATAATATTTGGATAATCGATACAACGGTAGTCAACAAAGCTAACATATTAAATAATATCAAATATTATAAAATTGATGTGAAATTGAATTTGGAATATTTGTATTGAATAAATAAATAATTCAGATAACTAAATTGCTTAAAGTGTTGTGAAATATGTAAATAAATTACGAAGTAAGTTTATCGGAATTACACCAGTTAAAATAGAAGTTTAGAGATTAATTAATCTTAATAAATTTATACTTAGCTAATCCAACACTGGGGAATAGTGGGGTTGGTAATTCTTGTATGTTCCTGTGATACTTGTTACGTAGGAAGGCATTTTCAGGCGTCGCGAACCTAGACAGGGCAACTGCATTCTTGTATCACTAGGCATAGAAGGAAAACTTACTTCTGATAGTGAACTTATAAATCCAGAATTTTATTTAGAAACTTATAGAATATTTTCTCTTGTAATTAGAACCAGTAACTTACTGAAATAGAAATTCGTATAGAGAATTTTAATTTAAAAGTCATAGCCTCCGTTATAGAGCTTCATATAAGAAACTTAGAATTCCCTCTTGGATAAAACTTAAATCAGTGTAGTTGAACCTAAAGCCACAAATTTTAGTAGTATAAAGCCATATAGGTTTGTGCTTTGTTCATGTTGTTTGCGCTTAGACAAGAGATGGGATTTTTCTATAAGATGAGGAGTTTTTAAAGACCAAAAAAGTGGTTTGATTTTCGAGGACAAGGTGGGGAGAATGTAAGGACCCTCAAACTCGTCAACGCTATTAGACTAGTCAAGAGACGATTTAGCCGATAATAACTCGATTAGTTTAACAAGAGCGAATAGATATTAATCTAACAATGATCTAGATATGAAACTAGTATCGTTAGATATGATCGAAAAGTTACACGAGATGGACTACTTGAACGTGTCATTCGGACACAGGACAAAGAATATATCACTTGAAATGCATGAAGGGTAAAATAGTAATCTTAGATACTAATCCTTGTGGATGCACGTGTCAAATCAAGTGGGTGACTCAGAAGATTGGGTTGGCCTTATCTCCACAACGTGAAGATAACTCTCTTCTTTTTCTCTTCTCTTTCATTCATCTTTTTTCTTCTTCACTTTCTTTGTTCTTTTTCTTCCTATCATGCTCTTCTTCTTATGCGTGTGTTTGAGAGATCGATTGAGGTTTTATGATCGGCAGAAGGTGGAGAAGATCATACTGTAGTTGGTGGTAATGGTGTTATTGTCTTTGGTTGATTCAGACTTGAAGAAGGAAGTGAATTGGAAGTTAGGGTTTCTGAGTTAGGAATTGATCGAAGAATTATATGGATTTGAGCTTGAAGTCGATCAATTGAAGATGGGTTTGGTGTATTTAAAGTAAAAGAGAAACCTTATTATCTAAATTTCGATTCACGGTAATGGATTGGAGAATTAGGGTTTCGTCACAAGAACTCAGAGAGTAATTAGAAGAAGAGATTGATGTTGTAGGATGACGAGTTGAGATGGGTAATTAGTAGTTGAAGGATTTCGAGTGAAATTACATATGAATCTAGGTTTCAGATGATGAAATCGATTATGGTGATTGTTTTGTTAGAGTTCAGCTGTGAATCAAAGAAGATGGCCGATTTTGGTTTGGGGTTTTCCTGTTAAGGCAAAGAAGAACCTGACTCAGATGATGGAATCAACTGTGTGAGTTTAAATGATCTGAGGTAATTGATCTTCTCTGTAGTTTATTTAAGTTATTCATTTCAATTGTGGATTGTATGATATGGTTATTAAGCTAAGAATTGAATAACCTTGGTGAGAGTGTTATGGAGTTGTGGTATGTACTTTGGACTTATGTTGAACTACAGGGAAAAAGGAAGCGGATGTTATTGTTGAGCATGTGCTTGTATGATTCAGGGATTTGAGTTTTCATAGCTGTTATTGGTTGTGTTGAATTATACTGAGTTGGGGCAATTCAAGGATTTGTTGAACCTATTGGAATTTGATTGTAGGCAGGGGATATGAATGTGCAGGTTAACTGTAAATGGAGTTGGGGTCTTTTGATAAATGATAATGTTTTTGATGATGTTGTAGTAATGAGGTTCAAACTCTCGGACTTGTGAAGATTAAATTTAAAGATTTAATAAAATTATATATACAAAAATATTAACAAGATGAAGAGAGTTACTGGCACTCGGGATTCCACCAATTCTCACATTCATGCAGTTCAATATTTAATTCCGGAAAATTAAAGCTCATAAAATAACAAACATCGACTCTAAATCTTTTCCAAGGTAGATTTTATAAAGAATTATATGTAAATCACAAGCATGACGCATCAAAAGTACCTAAGACTAAGCATGCGACATCAAACGAAATCACAAATAATCAAGAAAAATCATAAATCAATTATAATAGTGCAAATAGTCATAAATAAATTAAATAGAATTACCACATGGGTGAAAAACAGCTTCCTTCGTCGTCCCAGTGATGGGTTCTAGCTCCGCATATTGAAAACACGCTCAAAATTCATTTTTATTGCTCAAAGGGTGTTTACAAGGATGAAAATGGAGATGAAATAATAAAACAGTGAATGTGCGACCCACATAAAGCGTCCATAATAAACGACACAAAAGAAGTGCTATTGTTACTGTTAGTTGACCTTGACCGTGAGTTTGACCGTTAGTTGACCTAGTTGGACCGGGACTTAGATTAAGGGGTCAGTTTAGTGGACTTGGGCTTAGACCTAGTATTCATATTTTGAATGTTTAGACCCTTATGGTCCGAATTAGCCTTTGGTTTCTTCTACAAAAGTTGTAGATATTCGTAAGACTTAATTAATGGACTATAGAACCAACTTAGTTGAATTAGTGAACCATAGCTATGCTAAATATAGAGAGTGAATAGGTGTAAAGTCATAAATGGACTTAGAACCATTAGATAGACTTGTATGATTCTTGTATGAGCCATTCTGGCTAGTTTCTTAGAGTTCTTGTGTGATTAACAGTTAGTCTATTAACAACGATCGATTCAGAGGATGAACCAGTGGATCATGGATCTCGAGGTAGGCGTGGTTTGTCATCAAAAGAGGTGGGAATACTTTTAACTCTTTTGTGATTATTGTTGTTTTCTTTTTCCAAAGTTTATGTTTAACAAATTCGTACATTGTATGGTTGTGCTTTCCATGCATTTGTTTAACTTTGAATCACGAAAGTTCTGTTATTTCTTTTAATCTTTCCATTGCTTGGAAAGGAATTGTAATGCTTTCTTCGTCTTTATGAATTGTTTGGGAAATGAGAATTTCCATCTGTGGTATATAGGATACTACTCCTTCATTTATATCTACATGAATTCGAACTTTTATGCAATCACGAGGTGCGGTACGAGTCACCATATAGCTATCTAGGTGCGGGATGAGTCACCATTATTATATGTTGTTTGGAAGGAGTTAGTTCCAAATACATGATCGTTTACCTATGTGAAATTGGTTGCGCTTTAGCGTTTATGAATTTTTGTCAAATCATTTTCAATGATTACTTAAAAGTTAAATGTTATTCCCACGGGGCACCCCTTTTAGGGATGATGTGCTCACCCAGTCCCACTTTCAGTTTCAGAGACAGATAAGAGTTGCGTAGCGGAAGCTTCGAGGAGTTGAAATCGTTAGTTGGTAACATTTGCTATGCTTATTATGTTGTATATTCTATTTGTAACCAAATGACTATTGTATATGTATCATTTGAGATAAGTTCTTGTATATATATATATATATATATATTCCTGAGCGGGGCTAGTTTTGGGTTAAGTTTTATAGAAGATTTCTTAATTGAATGTTTAAGTAACAAATTTAAATTTTAGTGCCTCTTATTTAGTTAATCTCTTGGATTAGTCAGCTGTTAGCTTAGGGGGCGCTACAGTTGTACCCCCGCTTTTTCAGCTTTATAGCACGATATTCGCTATTCAGCAACGCGGTATCAAGACCCAACGAGAGTAAAGACATATTTTATCACTCTTCCAAGTTGTGTGTCGTAAATGATCTTAATGAGACCGAGATATGTCAATATAAAATTCCTGATCCTAGTAATTTCTTCCATGTCAGTATTTTTATGGATGAATTCCTGGAGTCTGAAATATTTTTAAATGGATCTGAGTTGGAAATCTCCACATTTAGTGGATAAATGACTTATGGAGCTTGGATATATTTTATTCCTGTTGATAACATGCACTTGGCTGGGGAAGTTGCTTGCAGCTTGATCGACAATTTTAAAGAGCATAAGAGATATGTCAAGAAGTAGTTTCTTATCATATTTTCTTATTTCTTATTGCATTGGATAACATAAACTTTGTGATGTAGTGAGATTTTCCTAACAACACTAGCACAAACAATAATTAGGAATACAACTAGCATTGCCGTTATGATAGGTGGAACATCTCCATTGACAATCCTCGTCTTTTCCGCATTGCGATTCCCGTTGTATTACGCGGCATTCTCTTGAGTCCTAGCTTTGCCACCTACATCAATTTAAGAAAAAATAAAAAGAAAAATTAGAACAATCATATTTATTGGGTTTACAATAATGCAATACTATACATATATATATATTCATGGATGGGTACTCTGATTTCTTTGTAAGTATTGTACCTGCGTAGAAAATCAAAAGAATCAAGAAAAAGCATGACTACAGTGTTCTTCTTAGCCATCCTCTTCTTTTGCGCCCAAAACAAAATTAACTTCTCCTGTGTATTTGTTTGTTTGTTGTGTAAATATTCTTGTATGTGACTTATATTATACATACACCAGAATTCATTTATATATTGCATGACTTGAAGATACCATATACATAATGCATATTTAAAACAAGATAAATGATGTCATAGATAAGATGTGCATTTAAAATAAAATCGTAAAGATTATCACAAAATAATACTATTTATAACTTGAGATTGAATCAAAAGTTCGGCTGAATTCCCAAAACACAGGCCCAATTCAACGTTATGATTTATTGGGGACTCTTCGATCATTGAGGAGACCATCCCTTGGTTTGGGATTATGAAGTAAAAATGAAAACTCGTTATTCATGTATGGTAATGACTAAGATGTGTTTATGTTTATGCTATTTTTTTCTCTATTTTTCTACGGATTCATTTCCGATCATCTACGTTTTCTATTTTTCTAATTGAGCCTCGATCTATTCGGTTAGGAGAAAAAACTCAGTTGTAAATGAGGGGGTCTAACAACTACACCCAACAATTCGTTTGGAAATCTGAGAGGAATTACTCCAATACACTTTCTAGAGAATCAACTAGATAGTCAGACTTAATCTAGAATAAAGTATATCAAAGAGTGTAATATCTCGATTTAATTCTTATTCAAGCAAATACAAATATGCGAGTCTAATTAAATACAAGAGAGATAACTTGGATGGTACCAAAGACCAATATCCAAGTGTCAATCAATGTAAATCAACAACCAAAGGTTGGATATCTAATTGTTTGATCTAACGCACAACCCGTGATATTTCAATTATATAACAAAATATAATGCGGAAAAGAAATAACACAGACACCAGAATTTTGTTAACGAGGAAACTGTAAATGCAGAAAAACCTCGGGACCTAGTCCAGTTTGAACACCACACTATATTAATCCGCTACAGACACTAGCCTACTACCAATTAACTTCAGACTGGACTGTAGTTGAACCCTAATCAATCTTACACTGATTCAAGGTACAGTTGCGCTCCTTACGTCTCTGATCCCAGCAGGAAACTACGCACTTGATTCCCTTAGATGATCTCACTCACAACCAAGAGTTTACGACCCAAATTCGAAGACTTAATAAACAAATCTGTCTCACACAAAAAAGTCTATATGATTGAATAAATCTGTCTCCCACAGAAATACCCAAGAGTTTTTGTTCCGTCTTTTGATAAATCAAGGTGAACATGAACCAATTGATAAACCAGACTTATATTCCCGAAGAACATCCTAGTATTATCAATCACCTCACAATAATCGAAATCGTATGATGGCGAAACTAGATATTGTGGAATCACAAACGATGAGATGAAAGATTGTTTGTGACTACTTTTCTATCTTTCCTATCGGAGAAATAAATCTCAAGCCAATTTTACAGTTGCACTCGTACGACAGAAACAACAAGATCAGATCACACAACTACAAGAGAAGTAGTATCGGTCTGGATTCACAATCCCAATGAAGTCTTCAAATCGTTAACCTACAAGGTTTAGGAAAACCTAAGGTTAAAGGAGAATCGACTCTAGATATACAACTAGTATCACACAGGAGGTGTAGGTATTAGGTTTTCCAGTTGTTAGAGTTTTCCTTTATATAATTTTCAAATCAGGGTTTGCAATACAAGTTACCTTGGTAATAAAGCATTCAATATTCACCGTTAGATGAAAAACCTTATTCAACCAAGCTAATATCTTTCAACCGTTAGATCGAACTTAGCTTGTTACACACAAATGAAATGTACCCTCATTTAGGTTTATGTAACCGTACCCAAACGTGTAGACTCATGTTGGCTCAACAATGATCAGCCGAAGTTAGCCATATGGTTACTTTCATATTAACCTTATTCATCTTATCCATAACTAGTTCAAATGACTCAAAAGAAACTAGTTAAAGAGTTGTTCAATTGCATAGAAAACACGATTGAAACCAAATCGGTATGATTCACTTGAATCAATCATGAACATTATAGCCACGTTTTGCAAAGATTGCATTCCTTAAGATTTAAATGTTTAAGTTCAGGAACAGACCGATTTGACAAAATAACCAGCTTAAGTATGCGTGCTTAAGCAACCGGATTTGAGTTTGTTAAGTTTCCAAACTCAGCAGAAATTCTCGGTTCGAAAACTTCCGCCAGTATGCGTACGGGTACGCATACTTAAGGCGACTAGTTTAGGAGTTTGTAATTCCCAAACTCAGCAGATATTTTCGGTTCGAAAACTTCCTCTAGTATGCGCATCGGTACGCATACTTAAGGTGACTAGTTTAGGAGTTTGTAATTCCTAAACACAACAAGATATTTTCGGTTCGAAAACTTCTACTCGTATGCATACGGGTACGCATAGTTATGTTGTTTCACCAATTTTGTATACACACATATGCATACACTTGGTTCCTGGTTTATGGATTTATACACTAATGTGCGAACACACTATATATGCTTATATCCAAGGATGGTTATATCATCAACTCATAACTCCAATCATTGAAACTTTCTTAGAGGACGTCATGTAGTTGTTGTTCACAAACTATTTTTCGTCAAAGCGATTTTCAAGTTATTGAAATTATCATAATGAAACATTCCAAGGCAACACCAAATGATTATATCACAAAAACCATGTTAGATGTAACTCGGTAATTTTCATATGATCTTATTCGGACTTTCGTCATGAATGTAAGATGAACATGGCTAAAGCGAAAGCTTGCCAACACATATTTCGAGAAATATATAAGCGAGATAAACTTAGCTCGAAATATCAAATGTGTATAATAAAAAACTATATTGTAACACGACTTATGTCTCAATATAAGAGATATAATAAAAATATACTTTCCAACTGATAGATGAGTTTAAGTCTCCAGATACCTTTTGTTGATGAAGTTCCACAAGCTCCCCTTAGTATTTCTTTGTCTTCAAATGATGAACGCTGTGAGATCTAAGCTCAACTACACTTTCTATGTTCTATTCCGAGACATCTATAAATAGGCTAAAAATCAAGACTTATAGTTTTGATCACTAACATTGACAAACATGCTTGAGATAGCAACGCATGCGAGTTCGACCGAGCAATGCTCTAACAAGTTGAATCTTAACATGTTTTTCATATGCAAAAACATAGTGAGATCAAGTTAGGATTAACAAAAGCTCAACCAAACCTCTGCGTGCTCTTCATATGTAAAGAATAGATTGAGGTTCGACTAGGAAAAATAGCAAAAAATCGCAACCAAATCGGTTAACGGGAAAACAGAAAAAAGTCAAACCTACCTTCGGCTAGAGAAAAAAAATCAAATAAATGAATTTCAATATGTTTTTCCGTATAGGAAGAACATATTTACGTTCGACAAGGGAATATAAAAAAAAAATCCTAGTCCTACCTAATATAAAAACAAATAAATAACTAAATAAACGAAAATACTTATAAGGATAATTTAAATAAATAAAAAGGGTAACCTATTCATTTTCCTAACGTTAAGACACATTTTATTCCGAAACGATGGATGGAATTCGTAAAAAAGTCGTGTTGCCTAACTTCTGCAGGTGAAAAGGTCGCGACTAGGATTGTAAATTTTGTCTCCTTTATCGTGAATACAGATCAAACTCTAGCATTAAGAGCATCTCCAATAACGAGTAAATGTTATTTTTAATTGACATCTAGGATTTTAGGCCTTCAACTAGATAAAATTCATCTCCAATGGTTAAATCCTAAGAATTTGGGTCGGTGCCATAGATAACAAAAGGTCAAAGAGAAAGTTTTAACTAGACTTTCGGTTAAGTCTCCATGTGACTTTTCTAATTATTTTTTTAAATAAAATATTCCAAACCAATAAAAAAAAGAATCACTTTTCTTCCTTATGCAGATATCAAATCATAAAAATAAAACCCCACACAATTGGAGGTGGATCGCGAGAAAATTTCTTACTTTCGCCTCGTATGTAATACCCATAGATAAGGGTCTAAGAAAGACCTCCAAATGGGATCCGTGGATGCTTTAAGTACTATAGAAGCAAATAAAAGAATCAATCTTCGGTCGATGAGAGGTTTTGTTGTAATCCAAAATTTATGGTGTTGCCAAAAATAGGTTTTTGAATCAAGAATGTGCCACTATGACTTGGACTCTTTTCCCTTAATAAAATTGGTATAGAATCCCGAAACCATTAACTAAATCTACCACTCTTTTCCCTTAATCAAATTGGTATAGAATCCCAAAACCATTAACTAAATCTACCATGTGACTGAATATCTACCATGTTGAAATGACGAGGGTATCAAGTACACCATACCCTTTTCATATCAACCTATTATAGACATACCTTGTGTAATCTTACGGAAACAAAAACTAACAAAAAATTACTTTAACAAGATGTTAACTTGGTGTATAGTTATATGTTCGAAACCGAACTCACTACTGGATCGTATACCATGTGAATTAACGTACGAGTGTATTTACTTTAATTATAAAGATAAAAATATAATATGGAAGTAAAATTAATAACACGACACAAGGATTTTTTTAATGAGAAAAAATGTAAAGAAGAAAGAACCGGAACCTGGTCCAGTTTTGAATACTCTCGGTACTAAGACGTTATATAAACTGACTACTGCAACTTCGTATAGTTGAAACCAGGTAAATACTCCTTGTTACTCTGTTCTTTTAGTACCCATGCGCATACAACCAATCTGGTCTACACACGTAATTCCAAGATAGAGTTTACTATCTGAAGCCGCTTCACCTGCTGTGAATACTTCTGCTTCTTAACTCATTTGGATCGTAACTCGAAGCAATAAAAGAATAACCTGTTCCAGTAACCACCTCGCCGTGTATCTCCCAAATCCGACAATGGTCAGAGATAAGTTGAGTATAAATGATCTTCTATTTATTCAATATAAACTTCTTTGGTCAAAGATCAATACTCAGACAAACATTATACTAAATAATGTATCTCAGTCACCAGCTATGTATAGTCAAGCAATTCTAGGAGGAAATGAAATTAACCAGTTTGCATGATTCTTCCACAAATCAGTTGTTTGCCGACATTAAACTGCTTGTAACATCCCAGAGAACCAAGCATATACAAAGTATCATAAAGATCAAATTACTAAAAGATTTTTTTTATAATCTTTGATCTTCAAATTATCACTTGCACAAACAAATGTGTTCCTACTAATGATCCATGACACATAAAATGGAGTTTGTTAACATTTGATGATCATTAATTATATCTTCAGATCTCGAATCAAACAGATTTGAAATAGTCAATCCTAAAACACACTTGAGTAGCCTTATATCAGAAGACAAGAACCATGGAATAAACAAGCTCGGTTTATCCAGGATAACTACACCGTTAGTCACTAAGATCAACAACTTGAAACTAAAATAACAATACAATTTAGTTTCCTACTGACGTTATTACTAAAAACTTCTTGATCCCAAAGAAAAATTTAAATGAGGGCCAAAAGATTTCACCTGATTAAATTACTACCATCTATCGACGAGTTGGCTTCCCACACGAACAGTTACGCAGAGACTTGTTTGGACAACAAGGAATTACCAAATCCGACAATCCTAATGATATGCAATAAATGTTTATTTTTGGTTTTGACAAATTCCAAATGTAATTCAACTATACTAATATCACTCTTGGTTGAGAACTAATATAATTAGCTAGTACACATACATATACTTTACTAATATAACAACTAGAGATATGCAAACCTCGGGGATATGGTAAGCACATAAAATTCGAAAAGCTAAAATATATCTGGATATTTCGCTTTTGGAATCTTGCTTTGAGTATCAAGGAAAATACGTGAATGTTAAATAATAAACGTATAGCACATGTTCAAACACTATATTGACATTATGTGAATATTCCAAGTTCAATCCCTATATATACATCTCGATGTTTATACGAACCCAAAGATCACCAAAGATCACCAAACATATCAAAAATGAAAATATAGATTATATTCTAACACAGTTGTTTTCAGGAATCCGTCCTTGCCACAAGGGATAGGTCCTACGATTGGTAGTTACCAGAAATAGATCCTGAAATTTGACCTACAGAGGGATCGGCCCTGGGATTAATCCTTAATTCTATTTCAACTAGGAATATTATTTCCAAGTATACTTCCTTGAATTATATATTTATATGATATTCCTTTATAATATATAAATAGCAAGTTACCATTTGGTGTAACTCCATATACCAAAGTTGCATGAAACAACTAGTATATTTTTCTTTAATACTTTGATCATAGTATAATAACCATGTCATTGATACCATAATTCGTATTCGGGTTTTGATTTTCTTGTACTACGATGTCCACTTTCTTGCAAACAATCATGTAATCACTTTTGTACATAATAATTACAATAATAAAAAAAAATTATTAGAGAAAAATAATAAACTTTTTCTTAGAAAAAAGAATTACTTCCTCCGTTTTTGGAAAAGAGATATTTCTTATTTCCATTTTAGTCTAAAAACAGATCAAATTAATAAAATGATAATATTTTTTTTCCAAAAACGGAAACAGAATATTAAAACCAAAAAGAAAGGATCTCGAATCCGCCCGCTCACAAATGAAATATAAAAAAAAAGAGATAGTAAACTCGGGACCATTATTTCAAGTCCAGTTGATATGGTAATTCAAACAGTTAAAATAAGATTATTTAATATTTGGTACCCAGTAAATGTGAAACATCTGGCTTTGGTACCCAATACTTGAAATATTAAGGGTTGGCACCTAGACCAACCGTTGACTGTCAAAGTCTCCATTTGACCAATTTTTATTTTATCGATTTTAATTTTTTATTAAAATATTATTGATTTTCTAATTTTACCCTCTAATGAAAGTATGAAACCATAGTCAACTGAAACACAACACCCTTGTTAATGGCGGAAAGAACACAACATGGGAGATATAATCGTGGAGGAAATTTTTGCAAGTTAAATCTCTAAACTATGTTCTTGCAATAATTTTCGAAATTTTTCTTAGTGTGAATTTGTAATCTGTAACAACAAGTAGAAGTAATTTCAAACATTTCAAATACCTAGTAAAATTGAAAATTGGTTATCCTGATTTTAACATTAATATAAAATTTGCACATGTTAAACTATCCAAATCAGTTTGAACATCAAGACACTACTTCAATTCATAAAGGGAAGCATCTAGAACGTCATTCAAGTTAAATAATCACTGCGGCAACCTAATCATTCCTAATCACTGCGGCAACCTAACCAAACCCAATTATCTTCTCGTCCTCCTTATTCCCAAAGAAAATCCCCAATTATTTCTCTCAGAATTTCCCCTGATTTCTCAGTCCAAGATTCAATTCTCCATCTTCTTAATCAATTACTTCAATGATTTAGCTCAATTTATCCGTATATACCTCGAAATCAATTTGTTATTTTTTTTTCGTTTTTATTTTTCTAGGGTTTGTTGTTGTCTGTTGATATGGATCTTTGTGATTATTGATTTAGTTGATGTTGAAGATGGCGGCTGCAAAACCATTGATACGTAAAGCAACTTCTTTTATAGAGCAGAACTGGGTTTTATTTTGGGAGAGATTCGAGAAGAGCTATTGTGGGGAGAGGGATTTTTCATATCAGTCGGGAAGAAACGGGCAAAGAAGATGAAGGGTTCTCATCCGGGTACAATTGTAAAAATGATTTTATTTTTTAAATAAATTTGTAAAATAAAAAGAAAAATTGGTCAAACCTATCCTTAACAGTCAACGTTTGGTCTAGATACCAATCCTTAATATTTTAAATATTGGGTACCAAAATTAGGCATTGGACATTTACTGGGTACCAAATGTTAAATAACCCTTAAAATAAAATGAATGGATAAAAACCAAAATAGTGCTCCTATGCCTAATAAAATTAACTCGAATTATATTTTTTTTATTATATTTGCTTAACGTCTTTGAAAACAGCATAATTATCTTTGTGGTCTCTAACGCGATTTAATCTAACAATTATACTTACACTCACACAAATCAGGATGTCCTTCTATGACACGGACGGTACACACAGGTTTGGCTTTCTTGCCATGATCGTGGTGACATTTGTCTTTGCAGTCCTCTTCTGTGACGCATGGTGTTTCCCATTTATCCGAGCAAATGTTGTCGGTATATTGATTCCTCGCTTTAACACCTGCATCATTTTTAAAAGAAATAAAAAACAAAATTAGAAACATGTATAAAAAAGAGTATGCTTGTAGAGATGGTAAAGTCGTTGAAAGTCCAACCACTGTGTACTCTAGTTTTACCTGCAAAGAAAATCAAAAGGACCAAGAAAAGGCATAAAATGGGTGTGTTCTTCTAAGCCATCCTCTCCTTTACACCCAAACAAAATCAACTTCTCTTTCTGTTCTTTCTTATGGGTAGTTGCTCTCGTATGTGACTTGAATTCTACAGAATTCATATATATATATATATATATATATAGAAAAAAGAAGGCACTCGTCCAATCCATCTTAGACACTACTTTTCATAATATTTGCTTATAATATATACTTGCACTCGCACAGATTAGGAAGTCTTTTCGCGGAACGATCAACACATCTAGGTTTGGCTTTCATGCCACGATCACGGAAACATTTCGCTTGACAATCCTTTTTTTGTTGCACATCCCATTTGCCATTTTTCTTTGCAGGTGACACCTTTATTTTTAATCGTCACTGCTTTGCATATCATATGAAACAAAATAAGAACATGTATAGATAATGTGCCTCAATTGTACATGCGGTAAAGTTGCTGAAAGTTGGATTTACCACTAATTTTTCTACTGTGATGCGATTTTTCTAAAAGATACTCGCACTGGCACAAATCAGGAAGCGGGAAACGGACACCACAACAGGCATCCAACTCAAAACCAATTGGCAATGAGTGGAGAGGCCCTAAGGATTATAAATCACAGGATCTTAGATTGCCCAACAAGGTGGGACTAATAATCTCAACACGTCCCCTCACGTGTAGCCTCGTTGGATCTAACACGTGGACAATTAAATCTGGTGACGCGGAGTAAAGGCGCGGTCTAATGACTCGTCGCAAATAGTCTGCTCTGATACCATGTTAGAATATGGGCATCCAACTCAAAATCAATTGACGATGAGTGGAGAGGCCCTAAGAATTATAAACCACAGGATCTTAGATTGCCCAAGAATGTGGGACTAATAATCCCAACATAGGTTGGGCTGAACTGCCATGATCGCGGGTGCATTTCTCCAGGCAATCTTCTTCTGTTAGACATGATGTTTCCCATCTTTCTGTGCATGTATCCAATTTATCCGGATTAACCAAGGCTTTGCCAACTGCATAAAAACAGAATGTAATCATAAATAAATAAAAAGGTAAAAAGTGAAAATACTTTTACAGAAATAATTTGTATCTAGAGAGATATATACAAGAGATTCATGCACTAGAGGTAGAATACAATCAATCAAAAATAGTAAAATTGACATGAACCCTATGACCACCAGCTGCAGCTAAAATCGTTTATACCTTGGATGGAAGCCAAAAGAACCAAGAAAGCGCTTAAGATGATGAGAGCGCATTTCTCAGCCATCCTTCTCCGTTCCACCGAAACAAATTACTTCTCTTGTGTTCTTTGGAATCTGACTGACTTACATTTTGTATAGAAATCTCAGTACAAAAATAGCTTAGTAACTACACAAAAATAATGTTATGTGTATGGCATTTTTATTATTTATTTTTTTGGAAGAAAACTAATTTGGAAATATAGATATACTGTATATTAATATACTCTAAAGTGTTAAAGGGCTTACCGCCCATGGATGTGCGGTTTATCCAATCTATGTCTATGCATGATTGTTTTGAATTTTATATTAATATGCTCCCTCCGTTACTTTTTAATAGGCCAGTTTCTTTTTTCGAGAAAATTAAGGAAATTAAGAGAACTAATTATTGAAAGTGACCCTCTAGACACTTGTCAATAAAAGAAGTGAAGTGAAATGGTCTCCATGACACTTGTCAGCCAAAGAAATAACTGAAATGGTCCACATAACACTTGTCATCAAAAGAAGTTAAAAGAAAAGTGGTCCCAGAAAATTAAAGTAACATTTGACTTTCCCAATTAGGAAACTGACCTATTTTTTTGAAATATTTATTTATAGAAACTGGCCTATTAAAAAGTAACGGAGGGAGTATATGCGTACGCTTGTTCATGGGGTCTGAATATGTTTATGCGATTGTCAGTTGATTTTGAATTCTTTAATATAATAATATGCATAAGTTTATGTATGTGATTATCAATTGATCTGAATTCTATCATGCGCTTGTTTATGTGATCATTAATTGGTTTGAATTTTATTATATGATCCCTCCGTTCTTAAATAATAGGCTGGTTTCTATAAATAGATGTTCCATAAAAATAGGTTGGTTTCCTAATTGAGAAAGTCAAATGTTACTTTAGTTTTTTGCGGCCACTTTTCTCTTAACTTTTTTTGATGACAAGTGTCAAGTGGACCATTTCATTTTACTTCTTTTGCTGACAAGTGTCATGGGGACCATTTCACTTCACTTCTTTTATTGACAAGTTTCATGATGACCACTTTCAATGATTAGTTCTCTTAATTTCCTTAATTTTTTCTAAAAACAAAACAAACCTATTAATTAGGAACAGATGAAGTAATAATAATATATTCACATGATAAGTATAAATAAAATGTTTGGGTGTGAAGATCGATGATTCTAATTTGAGTTGTGCTTTCTGGGTCCCCCCCCCCCCCCCCCTCAAACTCGGTCTGTTCCAACCAGGCCCAACTCGAACCGTCTAATCAGGCCCAACTCGGTCCATTCCTGTGTTGTCTTGTCCTGTCCTGTCCAACTGCAGCTCGGTTCTGGGATATGCGCAGCCAAGACCGTTCCGGTTCTGTATATATATTACGGGAACCAAAGCCAGAGGTATGCAACTAAAACGTGGTTTTTTACATGACTTGCTAGGCCTATCTATCTGTTTTTAGAATATGCCTAGTTTTGTTTATTTTTGTCTTAAAATAAGTCAACATCATATAAACGGTCAATTTAAATTATTTTTACTGATCCCAATCATTAAGAATTTTGGTCTTAATGCTATTTGTTCTCTTGAATATGATATTGGTTATAGTTGAATGGTGTATTTTGTTTAATTGGTTGTACCAACTCAATTCCAATGTATTTATTTGGGGTTGAGCACCATTATTGTGTACTTGATATTTCCTTCCCAAATTCGAAATGTTCCGTGGGCTGCAATCCACTGGCTCGACTATTAAGAGTCGGTATTTTCAAAAGATACGTTGCAAATCAAATCACATGTATTCCAAATTTTTTGGAAGAACTCACAAAAGATGATTTGAGTCAGAAAAAATTTCCATTTCTCTACTTCATCCATGATACTGACGAACCAGTATATGTTGAAATATGAAAAAAAAAAAAGAACTATCTTTAGTAATCTACTCAACCTAAAGTAATTGGTTGACATGTGCAGTGAGATTCTCTTGGCCTATTGAGATAAAGAAATTTCTCAAATTAAGCTAAATGTAGAAAAATTGAAAATGGAAAGAACCCCGAAGTAATAAGGGTTAGACGTAATGACTCATATAAAGCATATGAAAAGGGACATATATATCATGAGACAAAGATGTATTTTTTACCAGTTGACTATCTTATTCAGTTGAATTAGATCCAATATCTGCACCTATGGAATGAAAACGCGAGACATAAATTCTCTAAAGCACTTGAGATATATTGAGTGAAACGTAATATATACTCAGTTTAAAGTACTTGAGTTGTATACAACTTTTATTACGTAATAAGGCCACACCACTTATTAAAACTCTCAAGACCCAAATGTCTAACTCATAGTTGTTTTTCTTCCACTAGCTTAAGGAATTTAAACTAGTTTTTGAACTATTTCCTTATAATGTGACTACGAGGATTGGATCATCGAGCACAACACTTCTCAAAATTTTGTTTTCAAGATAGAACAAAGACGTCACAAAATCTCTATATGTACCGAGAGATAATCACACCTTGTTTAAATTCCAAAGAAATCCATGCAAATGGATATCATGCGAATTCTGACTGTGATGATAATGTAACTGATTGCATCTTTTATAGTCACTAAAGTATTTGGAAGGAAGCATACTTTAGAGAGACTAATGAGTCAATTTAGTGAAATGTAAACCACTATATTATTAATTTGGATTATTGAATCCATATTGACTCCGACGATGAAATGTTGGAAATTGACTCATACAGATTTGACATAACCATAAAGGCACTTTGGTTGTGATATGATGTTTCGTTTTGAAAGGACTCATACGTACATCATTGCGTTTGAGTGGACGACACAACGGGAAAAAGATTGACCGAATGCGAAGTAACGGCATATCTCTCAATAAGTGTATTCTAAAGTACCAGAAGCACAACCCCCTCCTCCCTCCCATTATGCTTTTGGATAAGAAAGCATATCACTCATTTTACAAAGTCTTCAGTAAAACAGGATCGAGACCATCCTAACATGCAAATGGTAAAAAATCCATATTACAAAGATAACAAGGTGAAATATAGAAAAATATTCATGCAGAATGCAGACCATTAAAGTGACTTATGGCTTTGGTGAATGTTTTGACATTTTGGAGTAGTTATAGTTCCCAAGAAATTTGCGTTTAAAAACTCCTAGCACAATACAAAGTGCAAAGGCTCACCACCATTATTAATGCTAGAGAATTTACATCAAAAGGACTTGATGAATATTGCATGTTTAATAGGATCAATATAGAGCATTTTATACCCAATGGTCTCGCAGAGGCTACCATCAAAGGTTACAAATAGTGCCTAAGGAATAGGTTATGCGTACCAACCTATCTTTTATTGCTTTGGGGATATGCAATATTAGACGCATCTTACTTAATTCATTTTTAGAACCCAATATTAGTCAACCTTTTCTGCGTACCAGTTGATAACTGGATTTAAGCCTGACATTCGTGTTCTTACGCATTTTTGGTTGCATTATATATGTGCCATTACGACTCTACATCGTCCTATGATGGGTCTTCAAAACTGTTAAGTAGTTATGTTGGAAATGAGTTCCCAATAATTATCCGTATTTTAAAACTTTTGGCAGGATATCTCTTACCGCTAGATTTGCGGGTTATCACTTTAATGAGACAGTCTTCCTGTCGTTAGCGGGATATAAGAAAAAGTATTTTGTATGGGAACGACAGGAATTGTCGTGGTGTGTTCCCACTATGTCTCATATTGATTCTTGTACTCCACAAATGTAAATGTGAAGTGATAAAGAATATTCGATTTTCAGAATGTACACTGATGTTGCTAAAGTGATGAGATCACACATACCAGCTGCAAACCTACCTGCAAAGTTACAAATCCTCAATTCGGGATATACACCATTGTTGCAACTACACTAAGTGGAAGTGTGGTTAAGGTCGTGGCTCCATAAAGGAAGTTGGATAGACCACTTGGTTCGATCAATCCTCACCTCGAAAGGAAGTAGGTGAGTAAGGCAAAAATTATTTATATCATCAGAAATCATCTCATAAGATTATCTCTGAATATGTCCATGAATCAAACTGGAGGACGCTCCAAAGTTTAATGATTCCAGAGAACAATGACATCTCAAGTGGATTATGAGAATGCGCACGAGTCACTGGAAAGATCATGCGAGCATATTGATGATTAATTTCATATACATTTGCTTAAGGAAATAAAACAAGATGAGATCGAACCAAGCTCCATGTTGCTTAATTTCAACGAAGAGCGTATTTGTCCTATACAATCCAGGTAGAACTTGGTTCTTTGACAAATATATAGGTATTTGGTGTGGTAGTGCTAACCAATAAAGTGTAAAGCCTATTGGACATACATGGTCACAAAACATAATGAGAAGAAAGCAGTCTTAAACTATAAAGACTCGCCTTGTGGCGCGAGGTTTCTCACAAATCCCTGGAATTGTCCTCTTGTAATGAACGTTATATTGTTCCTCTACTTAGTTAGATTGGTAATTTCAAAAGGACTTGAAATGCAGCATATTTATGTGGTTATTATGTATCTCTGAAAGAATCAAGAGATAGAAGATATTTACAAAAGTGCATGATGGAATTTTGCTTCCCAAGTCGAATGACTCTAAACCACGGAGTGTGTTTGCAGTTACACTGGGACACTCACTTATTGATTTAAACAATCAGGCGGATGTGGTATACCCGTCTAAGTGACTATTTGATTGGAAAGGGATTAACAAGTAAGGTTTCATGCCATGCGTATTAAATAAGTTCCTGATTCAAAATTTTATCTATTTATGTGGACGGTATGGACATGATAAGTACTCTTAATGGAATAAGAGATCTTACAAGATATTTAAAATCTGAATTTGAGATGAAAATACTGGGATATCCCGATCTTATCTATGTTCTAAACAAGAAGACCGAGCTTGTGGTATATTATTCCACCAGTTTGCATATGTCCATTGTCAGGCAATTTAACAAAGACATGCATCCTGATAGCACTCCCATGATTAGTCGAGGTTCAAATGTAAGTAAGTGACCATTTCGTATAAAGGAAGATGGCGAAGATGTGTTGGGAGATGAAATTCCCATATCTAAGTACAATAGACGCATTTTTGTACTTAGTATAATAAGTACTCGATAAAATTTTGCATCATCAGGGAACTTGTTAGCTAGATATAGCTCAGCACCAACGCAACGTCTTTGGAATGGTACAATGAATGTAATCATGTACTTAAAAGTAACCGTTGACATGAGTTTGTTTTATCCCTCCAAAGATATAAAAAGGAATGCTAAAGGTACTGCAATCCAAAGGTTGTTGATTATGAAGGAACAATAAACTCTTCTCCAACTTAAGTAATCAGGGGGAGATATGGTAGACTATTTTCTAAGTCATTATCGATATTCAGTTTCGAAAAGTACGTGACAAAGGAACTGTCTGGAACAACTCTGAAAGTAATCAGGGAGAGATGCCGACATCAGGGAGGATCCAAGGATATGATGTCGACATATTTTACTTCGAAATTGAAGCTGTGTTGTACTCTTTTTTCCCTTCCATCGAGAATACTTTTTCCCAAAGGGTTTTGTTACTCGACAAGGGTTTTAGCGAGACAACACTAAAACATCAAGTATGTTGAACGTTGAAGACATAAAGATCGCGTTGATTTTACTGAAAATATCTGAATCAAAGAAATGAAACGCGATAGTCTGTTAAGCAACGTAACTTCCAGAATCAACAACATGGTCTTATAAACATTCAAGTCACCAAACTAAAGTGTGATAAACTTATTTTGACTGCATTAGACTAATGAAAATTGTCTGACATCAGGGGGACCATCTAATGGTGTGTTGAACTATTTTCCTTCACCGAGGTTGATTTTTCCCACAGGGTTTTGTTACTCGGAAAGGTTTTTAATGAGACAACATATTGAGTCCAGCTATGTTCTAAGTCTTCTTAGTATTGTACTCTTTTTCTTTAGTTCAGGTTTTGTTCCTCGGGTTTTGTTCCTGGCGAAGTTGTAACGAGGCAATTAACTTAGACTGGTCGGTCCTGAAGATCGTATTGCATGTGATGAACTACATGTAAAGTGCGAGATAACATGTGAAGTACTACATGTGAAGAGTTGTAACAAGGTTTTATCCCACTGGGTTTTTACTTTTAAAAGTTTTAATGAGGCGATTGATTTCGGCACAAGCCATCAAGGAGAGGACGTCATTTGAAGAAATACATTCAAAGCACTATATGTGAAGCACTATGTATAAAGTTTTGTTATTGAACCGCACAAGGAATAGTGTTAAAGGGCTTACAGCCCATGGATATGCGGTCCATCCAATTATCCCTTTATATGTAATAGAACTACTAATCTCTCTAATATGATGGTTCTTCTTCTTGTCTTTACGTCTCCTTACATCACCTATGATTCTCCTCAATCATAAAGTGGATTTTATGGAAAAAAAGGAGGAGGTGCATATGGCAAGGGGTCAGGTAGTGAATTTGTATAGGCTAGAATTTTCCGATTGAAAATACTTTAGCTTTAGGTTTGCTCGAGTAGTTTTTTTACTTTTTGGGTATGTTTGTTGTGGGCCTTTGGCCCTTTGGGCTTGTTTTTGTTAGAACTTTTATTTATTTTTTCTAAATAAAGTGTGGTTCTTATTTTTTATAAATAAAAAAAAAGAATTGATTTCAGATTTCCACTTTAAATGATTTTTCAATACTGCAAGTTTGAGAGTCAATGAACAAGTTACAAACTGAGATAGTATGTTATTGTTCATTCACTTGATCAGGTAGATGAAGAAGGTCAACTAATAAAGCATTCATGAAAAAGTTAGTAGAATCAATGGAAACTAACAATAGAGTTGAAAAAAATCTACTACTAACAAGGTCATCATCATCATCTTATGATGAGATTGAAAGTAATCAAAATTTGAGCAAAAGATTTTGGGTTGAATCACTGAAAGTATGGAAAATTGCATTTCCTACTACGGTTGCTAGAGTCACATCATTTGGTATTCTTGTTGTCACACAATCATTCATGGGTTATATTGGTGATATTGAACTTGCTGCTTATTCTTTGATGCAAATCTTTCTGCTTCGTTTTGCAAATGGAATCCTGGTAAGTAGCTTGTATTTCATATCTGTCCTCTTATATTTCTTATCTACTCTTAGACGTGCAATCTGATGTCGTGACTCATCTAGATTCTACTTCAGTTGACTTACATTGAAGTGATCCTGTAAAAGGCTCCCTAGGCGCTCGCCTAGGCGTTCTAGGCGCACAAGTCGCCCAAGGGGCTCCTAGACAATAAAACGCCTTAGGCGCCAATGCGTGAGCAACTTTTCTATTTTCTAATTTTTTTCTGGGCGCTAGGCGAAGGGCCTGGCGCCTTGCCTTGCCTAGCGCCTAAAACAACCCTGCAGGATTACTCCTATATATACATCCTTATTCGATGTCTTTGGCGTGTAGTTAGGAATGGCAAGCGCTCTTGAGACATTTTGTGGGCAAGCATTTGGAGCAAAACAATACCAAATGATGGGAATTTATTTGCAGCGGTCTTGGATAATTCTTCTGATCACTGTAATGCTTATAACTCCCATTTTCATCTTTTTGACTTCGATTTTGAGGTTACTTGGTGAAGGACAAGAGTTATCTATAGTGGCAGGGAATCTTTCACTATGGTGCATTCCGGTTCTCTATTACTTTGTTTTTGACTACACTTTGCAAATATATCTCCAAGCCCAACTCAAGAACATGATCGTGGGATGGTTGTCCGCAGCCGCATTTGTTTTGCATATAATCTTGTCGTGGGTATTTGTGATCAAGTTCAATTTGGGTGTACCTGGTGCAATGGGAGCTATGATTATTTCAACGTGGTCAATGGTAATCGGGTTATTCATTTATGTGTGCGGTGGTTGGTGCCCTGATACATGGACAGGTTTATCAATAAGCGCATTCTCTGAACTTCTTCCGGTTGTTCGGCTTTCACTCTCATCTGGTGTGATGCTCTGGTAGATGCTTTCTCATTCCTTGTTGATTAATTAGTGTTGCTTAGTTTACTTAGCGGTGCACATTCTCACCGATGTTCTTTTTGACTACAGTGTTGAGTTATGGTACAATGCGGTTCTTGTCTTAATGGCAGGATACCTTAGAAATGCAGAGATCTCAATTTCTGCCTTCTCCATTTGGTACAGTTTCTATGTCATCTTTCTTTCTACATTTCAACGACCACAGTACTAGTCTTATCTTTCCACTCCTCTTTACTAACGGGAGTTTGTACTGAAAATTTTCACAGCCTCAATATTTTGGGTTGGCAGTTTATGATAATCCTTGGTCCTGCAACAGCAGCATGGTATGTCAAGTTTGATGGTTTTTGTTTGTAGTTTTCGTGTAAGACATCTGTGTTTTTGAGTTATGGCTGATATTCATACAGTGTACGAGTGGCAAACGAACTTGGAGCTGGGAATGTGAAAGCAGCACAATTCTCCGTTAAAGTCATCATGACCATTTCCGTATCACTTGGATTGGTCTTTTGGACTTTGACTTTGATCTTTGGCAACTCCATCTCGTATTTGTTCTCGAGTAGCAATGAGATTGCAAAAGCAGTCTCAAGTCTCTCGGTTCTTCTATCTTTCTCAGTCTTACTCAGCAGCATCTATCCAGTAGTTACAGGCAAGAACTCAGTTAGAGATTTGAAACATAGATCTTGTCTTCTTAGCTTTTGATTGGCATTTACTAATCTATGTCTATTTTCTCTCTAAACCTGTTGGCAGGGGTGGCAATTGGTGCTGGTTGGCAAACACTGGTGGCTTATGTGAACATCACTTGCTACTATATTATTGGGATTCCTATTGGACTTCTGCTTGCATATGTCTTCCATTTCCTAGCTCAGGTAGGACACGGTACCTCTAATTGCAAAGGATTTTCGCCCTCTAACTTGGTTTTATTTTAACAGGGAATATGGATTGGAATGATATGTGGGGTTGCGATGCAAACGCTTGCTCTTATTTACTTCACCTGGAAAAGTGATTGGGGTGCTCAGGTAATGTTGCAAAAATGTTTAGCATAACAGCAAAAGTGAAAGTAACATGAAATCCACAAATGAAAGACGGTAGTAAAGGAACATGTTCTGCAACAACACTAACCGTTTTGCTATACTGTTTTATGACATGGTTTTCTTGATTGGGTTCTAAATTTGAAATATCTCTCAGGTGGAAGCTGCATCAGCCCGTCTAAAGAAGTTCTCGAGGGAACCTGAAGAGTCCTACGAAAACATAAATCACGCCTAACTGATTTATGTCAAGGACAGAATGTGTTTGACGCTTGATGAAGAGTACTTCCTGTTTAGTCATTGTTCGACGCTAAACTGGGCTTCGACCCACCCCTCAAAGGTCCATAATGTGAATTTCATTTGCAACCCAATGCGCAGCCTACCATCATGCCCACTGGCGACTCATTTTTTGCTTAACATATATACAGGCAGCCGATTGAAAACAACTGTGAGAACTATTGTCACATCCATTTTTCAAATTTTTTCCACTGTCAAATCCACCGTCCAAAAAGTTCACGGGCGCACCCATTTTTCCTGAACAAAATTCCTCAGAGACCCATATTTTCTAAAATTCTCTGTTTTTCTTTTTGAGAGGATAAGGAGGAATTGACAGGGGATTTCATTATTAAATCAGAACCGGATGATGCAAGATCTGTATTTTTTGTTGATTTTCGTAGGGTTTCTGAAGCACATCCACAGGGGATGAAGCTATTCGAGATGAGTTTCCAGGTTCGTTTTCTGTTTTTTTTGTTTTGTTTCATATGGTTCGATTTGATTTTCGTTTTTCTGATTTTTTTTTGTTCCATCTGGTTCGATTTGATTTTTCGTTAGGTTTGTTCATACTTGGCATATCGTGTCTTCGTATTCTTCTTAGCACTTTCAGGTAAATTTTCATTTTTTAATAGAAAAATTGAATTATAATAGATTCCTTGAAATTCAGCACCAACATTAAAATAGTTTCTTGATGGTGATCGTGAAGAATCGGTTGTGCTGTTGTTATTGATGGCAGTGGAGTGATCGAGAGCAATAAGACAGGGTAGTGTTGCCATTGATCGATGAGAGGTGCTGTGATGCTGTCTCGGTGATATGATGACGAGAAGCTGAGGGACTATTAAGTTGCGATGGTTTAGAGAGAAATCAGTGAGAAATGTTTGTTGCCAATGATTTAAAGAACGAGAAGAAAACAGGGAACTGTGGATGGAGTCGATCAGTCGAGCTTCTTGTTTCTGCTGATGGAGACGATGAAGATTGCTAATGGTGGAACTGTATATATAACTTTTTATGGTTGTTCGTTTGGCAGAGAAATACTTCACAGATTTTCAGTTGAAACTGGTCTCAAAGTTTTCGAATTTCACTAACGGAGTGCGTATTGCCGGATAGTCTTTGCAATTTTCAACTATGATTTCCAGTACGTAACTGGTATGTATAGTCTTTGCAACCTTTTTCTTTGGGTTCCAATTTTAGAAGCTTCTTTTTCTAAATTGGATGTTCTCTGTTCAAGAAAATGCTTATGAGGTACAATTTAAGCATCTGCAGGAGACCAAGTGTGTGCTATTACAGGTAAGAGCATATGAAAAGTTTCAAAATGATGGATGGACTTTAGTTGTCGAAGAAAATTGGCATTCGTCATGGGTTTGAGATCGGCCTGCCTTAGCTGGGAAAATATAACGACACAGGTTATCATGGCCATACCAATTTTGGCCTTTTTGTAGTCTACTAAGATTTGTCCATGACTATTGATTAAATTATAGATTTGTCTTAATAGCAGCTGCAGTACTATCACTTTCCAGGATGCAGTACCGTGTTAGTGTGTAGATGAGCAATCAGTTATTAGGCAATTGCGTTGAAACTTCCAGAAACTTTCTTGTATACAGTTCTCTAGTTTTGAGTGGCATAGCGTTTGTACTTTTTAGCTGTACTTACTGGAGGTTCTTCAACGTCATGATTATGAAGTTATTGTCCTTTTAATTGTTTCCTGAATTGGACAAAAAAAGCCGTAGATAGTGGTTCCAATAAAGTAAATATGATGTCTGGGTTTTTGGTATTCGTGTTACCGTTAGTATTCATACCTCAACGTGGATATGAAAAGATTCGCTAAATTTTATTTCTCTTATGTGATTTTCATGAATCTTTTAATGAAATGATATAAACCCGTGTATTTTCCAATTATTCATTAGGGTTTATCATTTGGTGTTGGCTATTGCATGAAGAACTTGATCGATCCACGTTAATCAATAATAAGGAGTGAATATGATATCATGCATCAAGGGTTCCTGCAGCAAATATGGAAAGGCATTGTTTGGATTTGGCTATAGTTAATTGTAATTTCATATAAGACTTATCATATTTTTTTTTGTGATCGAAGGATTCTTGTAAATTTATTTTCTTCAAATGGATTATGCAACTGTAAAAATGGTTGAATAATTTGTTATGCAATTACGAAAATGATTGCATAACCTGTTATGCATCTACAAAAGTTGTTGCATAACTTGTTATGCAGTCCAGAAAATGGTTGCACAACATGTTACGCATCAACTTTTTTATTAGTATCGAAACCAGCAAAAAAAAGACTGCATAACTTGTCATGCACCTACAATAATATTTGCATAATATACTATGCAGTCGTGAAAAGGGATGCATAAGACATTATGCAACCATTTTTTGTAAGCACCGAAATAAAAAAAATTGGTGCATAACTTGATATGCATCCAAAAGTATGGCTGCATAACGCATTATGCATCAACTTTTTTTTTTGTAAGCACTGAAATTAACCAAAACAATGGATGCATAACTTATTATGCAGTCGAAAAAATTATTGCATAATTCGTTATGGGTCTTTTGTATTTTGTGATGTTATTTTTTTAGGCATATATATCGTTTTAGTGGTTGCATAACTAAATTAGTAAATACATGAACCAAAATATGGCCACACAACGTTTTATGCATCTTTTTGTTGTATCTGCATAATGTGTTATGCATTTTTTTTGGTGGCTGCATAATGGCTATGCATCAAGTTTTCGAAAATTTTGCCCAAAATGATGATCACCTCCGATTTTTTCGTGAAAAACAAAAATTTGATATTGTTGTTTGTACTCATTGTTTAGCTCTCTTAAAAAAATTTCCAACGATTTTAAATTTTTTAAAATTTCAAGGCACGGTTTTTTAGATATGTTATATCTAAGTTGCGTTGCCAATTATACCTCTGAAAAATTAGGATGCATAACCCGTTATGCAATCATTGTTCAAATTTTCATATAATTATGGGTGTCATGGAAACTAAAAATAATCTTGGGCCTGACAACGAGAATTTTTTTTTTTTGGGCTTGCGCCTAAGTTTCCCAAAACAATTCTGGTGGTATTGATGATTTAGGACATATGAAATGGTCATTAGGAACCATCTAAGTCTGATAAAAATTTAGTAGTTTTGGCTCATGAGAGACTTTTAGGTTTTAGGGGTTTTTGTTGATTTATGGTAATGGTAAGAGAATTAAGGGGGTATTCAAAATATGTGGCTCAGTTCAAAAAAAAATCATGGCGGCTTTGGTGACATTGGTAAATTAGCCCCACCCGAAGAAAAATCCTAGGTCCGTCACGTTGTACGTGAATTTGGTGAAGGATTATTCTAATGGTTGTGCACCATGCACAAAATAAAAACCAATAATTTAGCTATTTTTTTATGGATTAGCTGAAGAGATAAATGCATATGCCCGAAAGTTCAGTCCAATTATGTTTTCTTATATTGAACGAGATGCTAATTTTCTAGTACATAATCTCGCAAAATACTCAACACGCCAAGACGTGAATTTATTTATGGTGGACTTCTCCAACACCTTCTTGCTTATTTTCTCAACTAGTTTGATCACTAGTTTTTGTTTACTTTGTTTTAGTTTTTCTTATTGATTTTTTTTTTTGTTCAGAATATCAAGGAAAAGAAATAATAACGTCAACGTGAGAATCCCAAACCATTTTATTGTTTTCTCTTGAATCGCTCCCCTAATTGATATACTTTTCACTTATTTTTTGAATTTTATTTATTTTGATTGGAAGAGAGAAATTTAATTAGAACGCACATGAATTTACAAGTAAGCTACTAGATGTAGCAAAAACAAAGAAGAAAACAATAAACAAGTGAAATCAATAAACAATAGTTTCCCAATTGCTCACTGTATAAGAGAAATTAGTGTATGCTCTTTTCCCAGCAGCAGCGGCCCAAAAGAGGACTTGAACTTTGGCGTTTTCACACAGTTCTGAGTCAGTCTTGAACTTATAAATGTCATTGAATGTATGACAGTTACACTCACTCCAAAGTATCCAAATAATTGCAGCCGGGATTAGATTCCATAAATCTCTTCCAACGTTACTGGCAATGAAGATGTTTGGCCAAGAAACAACTAGAGCATGCAGAGATTCAGGAAAAACCCATGCCCAACCATTGTCTATCCTTTTACCCATAACCATTTTATTATTTATCATTATCCTTGTTTTTGATTCAGAAAAACAAGGTTATGACTGATGTGTGGGATTTAATAACAGTTGTTTGTGCAGAGTGTCTGGAAAGAGAGAAATCCTAAAATATTCACCGATTAGTCTATCAACTCAGTGGGGATCGTGAAGCAAGCTACTTACCTATTTTATTATTGGTCTTTAGGTATTAAAGATTTTAAGATCGAAATCCCAAGATGTTACGAAGGATTAGTACACAACCTATTTTGATCCTCCTTTTGAGTAGATGGAATTTTTTTTACCTCAACTTTCTTTTCTACTTCTTCTGTTTTATTTGGTTTAGGATGGTACAAATATTTTATACACTCTATTCTTTGATCAATAAATTCTTTTCTTTGCCATTCAAAAAATAAACAAGAAGATACCACTAATATAATGCACCTTTAAAGAAGATGAGCTATGGCACTTAAAGAAAATATCACAGATAAAATGCAATTCAAAAAAAAAGTTATAATATTTGGAATATATCCGATCGATGACCGGCCTAGCTTGGATATCATTTTTTTTTTGAAAGAGAAGGTGATATTAAAAAGAAAAAGGAAACCAAGGAACCATCCAAGGTCAAATCAAATTACATACACATTAGAGTATCCTAATTATTCCAAATTAGACTTGGATCGATATACTTGAAAGTATCGTTATCACAAGACCATAACACTACCAATTGCTTAACCAAATCAATATTTTATTGCACACACTTATGTCGACCTCCAAAAACCCTTCCATTTCTTTCCTTCCATAGAACCCAACAAATCGCATAATGCAAGATTTGCCAGACATGTCTTCCTTTACCACGCAACACGTTGGTGGTCCAAGCTTCAAATAATTGAAGTAACGTACTTGGTATAGACCAAGCAATTATGAAGGCTACAATGAAGTACTTCCAAATCTCAAAGAATACGTGCAATCAAGAAACATATGATTCGCAGATTCCTTGACATAATTGCATAGGACGCACTGTTCACTTTCTATATCGACACCACGATCACCCAACATATCTCTAGTTGGTAGAGAATAGGGAAAGTAGCCCACAAAATAAAACTAACCTTGTTGTGAATATGATATTTCCAAAGAAATTGATTGAAGCCGCAATCATCCAAATCACCTATGAGTTTCTCATAACAATTCGAAGTGCGGAAATTTTCCATAATCTCCATTTTGTCATCCTCCTCCACAAAAACAGGCACATGATGTAAATCACGTTTAAGTAAATCCCATTCCATTTTCTCATTCATATTTAAAGGTCTCTTGAAATCGCAAACCCACTCCCCATTCACGATCATGTCTGAATCTGTAGCATTCTTCATCCTTGCTGCCTTGAAAACAACCGAAAAAAGATCCTGTAAAATACCCTTATCAAGTCAATGATCCTTCCAAAAACGAATACCCTTCCCATTCCTTACCGTGAAGCTCGCCATATTTTGAACTAATGGCACCATATTAGTAACATTCTTCCGAGGGCTCCTTCCTTGGGGAATATTATCTACGTCAGGAATTAGAATATTAGTATTATAAGAGAATTTTTCATTCATTATTCTCCTCCACATGTTATTTTTGTTCTTCAAAAATCTCCAAATCCACTTGATTAACAAGGATTGGTTTGTTTTCCTCAAATTCTTCACACCTAGACCCCCTTTCACCTTCGGGATAGTAAGTTTCTTCCAAGAAACCCATACTATTTTCCTTCTACCTTCCGCCGCGCCCCATAATAAGTTACGCATAATCTTAATCATTTTCTTTTCCACACTCACCGGAAGATGAAAAAGAGAGAGATAGTAGATAGGTAAACTCGCAAGACAACTCTTGATAAGAATTAACCTACCTGCTTTATTAAGTTGTCGTTTCTTCCACGAAGCCAACTTTTGTTCCATTCTGAGCAAAACATGATCCCAGACTGAAGTGCTACGCCAATGAACACCAATTAGCATGCCAAGGTAAGTGAAAGGAAGCTTCTCTGTCTTACAGCCTAATTCTCTGACAAGATTGTCAATCACCCTTCAGCTCACACAATAATCATAGTGCTCTTATCTAGATTCAACTTTAATCCCGTAATGGTTTCAAATACAACCAAGATGTGAAAAGACGTCTAACTTCCTCCACTGTCGCATCAATGAAAATCAAAGTATCATTCGCAAATTGAAGATAAGAATTAATAGAACCATGCTCCACCACTTGGAAAACCAGAGAGCTGACCTCTCTCCACCCCATCATTTGTTAGCTTGGCCATCAGTAAAAGGGATCGACGGTCTCCAAGAGAGCTAACATTACCATTCACCATAATGTTCAGTTTCAGATCCTCGTATCGCTGTCATAATACAGTGGTAAAGTTACCTGATAATGACAGTAGGATACCAGTGACTTGAATTCGAACTCTTCAACTCTAATTGTTAGCGACAAAAAAAAATCATTCTAAGTTTCACTCTTACTCATTATCATTTCGGTATATGATCGAAGTTGGTATTAGTGAAAGCCAAATCACATAGGTAAATTAATGTCTGAATCATACTTGCGTATCTACATGTCCAGACAAAGAGGATCAAAACTTGATTTGTAAAAGCAACACCGAGATAACAAAAGCTGAATTAAGATCAAGATAGATTCTTACAAACAAAGATCACGGTACTCCAATTTCCCAAGTCATTGTTGGATTTGGCTTAGCTGTCTCTAGATCCCAAGTTTAAGCTACCCAATCATCCTGACGTGTAACAATCTACTATTAAAGGCACTTCTTTATCAGTTAATCAGCAGGGGTAATTAATAATAACAAATGATGAACTATAGCTAACTCAAATTGTTGTCTTAATTAGGTAGTTATAACTCAAACTATTGTCGTAATTAACTCAACTTAGGGGTTCATAAAAATGATACCAGTATTAACCATTGCTAAGCATATCTGTTAATCTAATAGATTAATTTAATGACCATATCATATTTAATCTCAATCAAGTTGACTTCCCTAATGTAAAATACTAATACTAACAACAATGATGATATATATGGAATTTAGTTCCATTATTTTGGGGGGCGAGAAAAAGAAAGACATGTTTAGTGTTTATTTTGTCTCCCTGTCAAAACAGCAAGAATAATGGTGGGTTGTCTTCACTTGGTTTGGTCCCATTTCTTCATTTTTCATTCACACGTATTCTTAAATATCATGTAAAAAGAAATACGCAAAATGAATCATTTGTCAAAATGTTTTTAAAACATGGTTCAAATGGAAGAATAAAAATTATTATGGATGAAACTGGATTCATCTTGACTTAAATTTAAAAAGTAGTAAGGATGAAACTGGATGATATAAATTAAAAATACGGTCCGCGAGTTATAACCCCAAAGGTGTCACTATCCATATACAAAAACTCCAACAAAACAAATTGTTAACAAAAACCCCATTTAATATAAACTGTCTATATTACCTTTCTACTTTAGATCACCCCAACAAAAACAAAAATCAACCACACTTTAATTCTTATTATATTGTCACCCCCAACAAGAAATAAACAACCACCAATAAGCACCGCCGCCACCGATAACCACCGCCACCACTTCCGACCACCGCCGCCACCGCCACCACTGACCACCGCCGCCGCCACCGACCACCACCGCTCCGCCGTCGTCGCCCTCCGCCGCCACCGATACTGCGCAATTGCACCACCACTGCCAGCCACCCTACCATCCAGCACCACCATTGTCGACCACCACCGCCACCACCTACGACCACCACCACCACCACCGATACTACGTAATTGCACCACCAATACCAGCCACCCTACCATCCAGCACCACTACTGTCGACCACTGCCGACCAAAACCAGCACCAAGACCGCCCACCACCACTACCTCCCAAAAATACGATGAAACCAATTTTGGTTTCATCATAAATACGATGAAACCGATTTTGGTTTCATCTTGGTTTCGTGAGAAATCACCTGCAAGAAATTTTTTAAGAGGTATTATACATCTTCATGGATAGAAATACATTGTTGAAATACGATGAAACCGATTTTGGTTTCATCATAAATAAGATGAAACCATAATTGGTTTCTGCGCTTCAACAGCAATACCACCAGTTATGTCTCAAGACCCATTACTCAGCTTCACCTGGTATATCTTTCCATCTAGGTTTACAGGAAATTCCTCATTGTATTGCAGCACTTCATTGCACCTGCAACTACAAATTCACTTCAAATCCCATACCCACTGCATTACTGCCTTGCATTTCAGTTCAAGCTCATACCTGAACACCACAAGCTCCATATCAGGCTCAGTTTGATCTTCAACTGGACCTGCAATATCCATATTAATTCAACCAGAGCAACACTAGTTCCTCCATGGATTTTGATTATCACCAGCTGCAGTTCATAATCACCACCAACATAGGCATCTTAGTTCTTCTCTACACTCTCAACCTGCAACTGTACTTAAAAACCATTCTCAAGCATCAGCTCAAACCATTCTTCATAGAGAACCAACTCAAAGCCAACACCAGTACCACCTTCTCTATAATATTAACTTCAGCTGCAACCGGAGCTTACTAGCAGCATCAAATGAAACTCGTAACAAGACCCTGTCACAGCAATAACCATATCAAACCCATCACTGCAATAACCATATCAACAATACCAGCAGCTACACTTGCATACTGCCAATCTGAAAGCAGCGGCAGCAACATCTCCTAGCTGACTCTAATCAGCTCCACAATCCAATTCACCACCTGCAATTGCTTCCCATTTCAATTCTAGCCATCATTTTTCTCTATTAAACCTTCTTTTGGACCCTCTCCTTCACCTAATTTCAGAATCAGATTCCACTGTTTCCAGAACAGATTCATGTTTCCCTTCTTCCTGTAGTAAAGAAGTTTCATCAACTTTATTCATCCCAAGAGAAGTCCTTAATGTCTCCATCTTTCTCTCCTTTCTAGCATCAATTTGATGGGTCTGACTGAGTACCCGACCCCCTGAATCAAACACAAGCATTTCCAACATATCAGTAATAAGATATAAGAATGTTGGCCAACAAGAATAGAATAATTACTTTTCTCTTTCCATATGCTCAAATCATCTCAAGTAGGTACTCGGAAATTAAAAAGAGCATGTTTTAGGGAGATGCCTCCTTCACTTACGCTGCACACAAGTGTCGGTGCAGGAGTCAAAAGAGGGCCACACTGTGGTACTTATACAAGTTTTCAAGTTCAACAGGGGCACCTAGTCTAACCACTCTAACCATAGATGATAACTATCAGATTGAACTGCAAAATATGACTTTGAAATGTATGCATGGCAGCTCAACATTAACAAACCACATAATGTCAACTGCTAAGTTAACTGTGGAAAAGCAACTTAAGTTTTCAATAATTGCACAACCAAACAACTTGTACACTTTCCTTAACCAGTTCTTTAACTGGCATGGACTTCAATTAAAAAGTTAGCCCATAAAATGGACCTCACTAAGAGACAGTAATGCACACTTCATTGATCTCAACATTTTAGACTAAAGTACTTAGACAAACTTCAGTTCAAAATTCATCTACTATTAGAAAAATCAATCCAGCAACAACGGTTTCACCAAAACTTGTTTCATCATAAATCGTAGTACCACCAATAATTGGTTTCGTCTACAAAAAGTAAACCGACCAGTATTGCTTGATACAAAATTGACGAAATGAAAGCAACAAACAGTTGAGTTTCAATGAGAACAATCCCATAAATTTGCCAACAATACTGGTTTCGTCGACAAAATAGGTTGTACCAAAAATAAATAAGAAAAAGAAAGATATTAAATATATGAGGAAGAATTCAAAGGTAGTCCAGGTGATACCTTTTTTCCAGGTTTCTATGAAAACGTTGTATAACAATTAAGCTTCTTGGGCAATTCATTGTTGTTTGTGGAAAGCAACCTGCAGCCTTGTGGTACCACTTGATATGTAAGTACTCAACAATCCAGACAGAAAGAATGTGAAAATTTTAGGTCCACTTCAATTATAAACTTCCCATGTGAAACACAAACTATGGAAATGAATAACTAAATAAATGTGTACCATTATTAATAGTTCCAAGAACTTTATATAATAAATAATATCTCAGTGAACGGTTTTGAGAGCTATAGAGGGAACCCTTAAAAAAAAATTATATCCTTCCAAGCTCCACAAATCGAGCTCTCATTAATCAAATGCAATCCTACAAATTAGTCCAAGCCTTATACCAGCTTAAACTGGACTTTCACATTTCTTTTTACCCAAAGCCATCACCTAAAGGAAGCGTTGTTCTTATATTTCGGACACGTCGTTAGCAACTTGACTTGCTTCCTCATACAACGTATTCAACCATTACATGTAAAAAGATAACTTTTGCACAACCAAGATCGCGAATTAGAAGTAAAAAATAACATGTATATAAACCATGTACGGATTCTCATTTATACCTAAATCACTTATGAGTCTTTTGATTAAGCTACACACGACAATGACAAAGGAATATATTTTGATGCAGATGAAAAAAATGAAACAAAGTTAGTTTCACCTATAAAAATTAAAATAAATTACATGAAATCAAAATCGCTTTCACCAAAATTAGATGAAACCGAAATTGGTTTCATCAAAAATTTACTCATGAGTGTTTTAATTTGCCTTTTCCAACACTTTCAGAGAACTATTGTGTTGGTGTATATGTTTACATCCCAAACATCATCTCTTGTAAGTGCTTGAGTAAAATTATCATTAAACACAACGAATCAATCAAACTGAAACAATCATGACTTCAAATTCAGATCTAAAATTCATTGGAATGTAAAATCAATTCAACCCAAAAAAAACCAAAATCGGGTCCAAACCATCATAAAAATATAACCCAATGACAGATTTAACAAAGATGACCAAAATTTTATCTCAATTTCAAAAAAAAAATCAAATGGATTCAACAGAAACTCATATAAAATTATAATTCAACAACAACTCGTATGAAATCAAGTAGGAAATTAGTACCAGATTGAAGTCATGGTTTGTGGTTGTACAACCACTATTGAAGAAGTGAATCAATGGACGAAGAGATGAGCACCAGATTCCCAATTCGCCAAACAATATGTTGATTTGTTGTTATTTTACTGACATCCAATTCCTCTTTTTCTTCTTCTATTTCAAGTGATTTGGAACTCTAAGTTCTACAGTGATATGGTGTTGACGGAGGAATAAATAAACCCTAAAGAAGTTAAGGAGGAGGTGATGGTGATCTTGGAAATGGTCGTCGATTTGGTGGTGGTGCGGAACGAAAATGAGGTGATAGATCTGAACATAAAAATAGAAGAAAAAGAAACGGATTTGTTCGTGGAGGAGACGGAGGAGACAAAGGTGTTGCTGATGGTGGTAACAGAGGTGTTGCTTCTGGTTTTCGCGGAGCTATTTGTTGCTGCTGGTGGTGATGATGGTGGGGAGAAGGAGGCGGAAGAAAGAAGAAAAAAGAAAAGAGAGAAGAAGAAGAAATGAAGATAAAAATGGTATGTTTGGATTTTTAAAAAATAATAAAAACTAAATTTACTCATTATTATTTGACATGGGGTTTTTGTGCCACTTTTTAATCAAATAGTTTTTATTTATTAAAAATAATATGGTTGGATTTTTTGTACCACAAGTTTGGTCACCTAGGGGTTTTGTCACTAGTTTTGTTAAAAATAAGAAAAAAATATTTAAAAATGGGCAGGATGAAACTGTTTACATCCTGACTATTTTACATTTATGTCCATTTAAACAGTATCAAAATCTAAATGTCCTTTTCACTCAGGATTTGTTGATTTTAATCTTTTTAACCAAATTTGTGTTAAAAGAAATATATATTATCGAGTTGGTTATGAAATTTATGGAGCTTGTCATCTGGTATACTTTTTATCATTAGCTCAACCTATACGATTTGTTCCCTCTGTGTAGCATTTGTATCCAATAATTCCATTAAAGTAGGGAAAAGAAGCAGCTTAAGGTGATAAGGTCTCATCAGAGGTATCTACATGCATTTTATCAAGTCTTTTCACGAATGCTGTCCGTGACTTAAAATAGTAGCCAGTACTCATCCAACTTTGTCAATGCATCAGGCTTGTATTTGTTTTTCCTTAAGTTGCCTTCCTTTTAAAATTCTCTCTATGTCGGTAATTTAGGTTGCAAGAGGGAGAGCAATGTAAGGTTATGAGATTCGAAGAGATAAATTTCCTAACAACCTCACATTGATTGTAATTACTTCATGCCAATTGGACTTACATAGTCTTACTAGTAAACTTTTTTTTCTTTTTTAATCATAAAAGCAAATCCATTACTAAAAAAAAGAGAATAAGTAGAGATGTTTTTCTCCGGGGCGGAGCCAAGAATCATGAGAAGGGGTGCAAAAATTTGCTATAGGCGCAACCAAAATTTTTTAGGAGGTGCAAAATGTAAAAGTAGGCTTATTTGTAAAAAGAAAAATAATCTTTTAAAGCCTAAAATGGGCTTTTGAGCCAGCTGGGTAGGGGTGCAAGTGCAACCCCTTGCAATGGGCTGGCTCCGCCCCTGGTTTTTCTCCAAAACAAAGAGATGAAGCTTGGTGGATTTTCATACCACATTTGGTTAGTTTCATATTTCTTGACATATTGGCTAACCTATCGGCCGCTTCATTACCCGACCTAGGAAAGAAAACACACTTCACACTTTTAATAGTTTCTACAATTATACTAATGTCTGAGAGGAGATTATGATCCTTTCGGTTAGAGTTTACAAAATTTGAAGACAAGGCTTCAATGACAGTTCTATTTTCGCTTTCTTCTATGATGTTGTTGCTAATCTTTGCTCTAGTCCATTCTACATTTTTGAATAATGCTAAACCTTTAGTAACTTTCGACATTGCATGCATGATTTCTTAATATTAATCCAATTCCGTAATCGAGTCAACAACATCAAAATTTAGTTCACACCAGTTTTTAGTGCACATTTTGGCGTGATTTAACAGACTTGAGACCTACACATGCAGATAGTATCCAAGATAGAGATATTGTATTTAGAGCAAAATTTTCAAATGCAGGTGATAATGTGGTGACTTTTTCTTCAAAGACTATAAAGCCCTGTATGTGTATTGCACAGTAAAGGTTCCATTTCTTGCTAAGCTCAAGTGAATAGTGTCTTTGAGATGCGTAACTCTTCGCGCACTAGCAATCGATTTTAATTTCTCTACCGATATAAACCTTTGAAGTTTAAAAACAGAAAACCGACTTTTTTATTCTATAACATAATTAAAGCATAATTAGAGAGATTTTAGCAGAATAAGAGAGATTTTTTTCAATGGATTGCCTAAAATTTACGTTTTACCTGGTTATATTATTGATTTCTTACATCGATGAAATAGACAAACGCGCAACAAGCTGCGCTATATAAAAAGAAAAAGCATAATAAAAGAGATTTCAGCATATTGTTTAGTTTTTCAATGAATTTTCTATTTGACCGATCTAAAAAAAAGCATAATAAAAGAGATTTTAGCATATCGTTTAGTTTCCCATTGATCGGTCATGTAGATAATTCAACTTGGATTCCAGAGAATTCGTACTTCTCCTTCTTCTACTTGGAGAATGACTGATCATGATAATCTAGATAAATGTTCAACATTACTAAATCAGATATTTTGAAGTAATATTTTCTCATATCATTGTATTACGTGTAACTTTATCATCCACCGGTTAAAATTCAGGCACTAGACATGCAGGGTGCAATACATATCAATCAATCTCAACATATTGTCTATGCCTTGAATTTAATGAGCCAACACATAGATAAAACAAGATAATTGTGAACACGTGGATCAAAGTCATCTGAGTATTCACAAACAATGCGCGCAGACTCATGACAATACAATAAATAGGATGCGCCTGAATGGAACTGATTGGTTATGTCGAATCCTTGACTCAGAGTTCTAATACTCTTCCTCGTCTCATCAATTACAATCATTGTCCTTAGCTCATACAATAAGATAAATAATGGACGAAGTATAAAATGTACGAACATGATATGCTATAAGTAACGAATTGAATATATAAAGTATGGATGTATGAACATAGACGAAACGATTAACTTATATGATTCTCACTCAGATCCCTGTCTCCGAGATTGGGCTTTTCATTATATGGTAGGGATTCCCGAAATAGTCGAATGACTTTGAGACTAATATAAGCCTGCGTAGCAGGAGGAACCTCACTTACACTTTCTCTATTTCTCTGTCTCTCTCCTCTTCCCTTCTCAATGTTTTCCCCCCTCCTTTTCACTTGGGAGAGAGGGGTATTTATAGGGTGGTTACATGGGGTCCGCTTCTGAAGCCCGTTATAACCTTATCCTCTTGTGTCTTGTGACGATTACGTAGAGGTCTTCGTGTTCTTGGTCTTCTCTGCGTGTTCCGTTTGAATATTCAGTGCTATCTGCGCTTCCTCCACAGGCTGACTGACACGTATGCTGTTTGAGGGTATTTAATGCGGGTAGTTGAGATGTCTGTCCGCGTTAGACAGTTGTCCTCTTCCCCTGTCTTGTCTATGTCAGTCTGACTATCCCCAGCCGTAGATCTTAGATCTTTCTGGGAATAGGATAAAGTGAATCTCGGGTTATCCTTCAGTGCTTCGCAGTGTTCTAGTGTTTCCGTCTTCCTCGATCCCCTACCGTTGGATCTGGTGGGTGGCGACGCTATCTTGATAAGGCGCGTCTCTTGGCTGTCCACGTGTGATATCATATCTTGATGTTCTCAGCCGCATGTCCTCCACGTGTGTCTTTGTGGACACGTGGCGGAAGATGAAATGTGTACCTACAATTTGTCCCTTTTCATCCTACTGGGTGGTTAGTCGAAGTGGGAAGAAAAAACGTCTTACTCTCTTCATCTTCTCTTTATTATTTTCCTAGATTTTAGGGCACGTTCCCCACTATTTGAAATAACTTCTTCTTGGGTAGTGGGGCGGTTTTATTTCTCTTTGTATATATATATGAGAAGGAATATGAAAATTCTCTAGTCATAAATTTCATTCCTTCTCTTTCCTCATAACTTTTGTTCTCTGCTTTTGTTTCCTTGTTATTAATTGTTGTTGTTGCTGCTGTTGTTTTTGTCTTTGTTGTTGTTGTTGTTGTCGTTCCTCGGATCTTTTCTGCTGTTGTTGTTGTTGTTCCTCGAAGCTTTCTTTACGACCCTGATTTTTCCTTTATAGGTAAGTGGTTCTACTGTGTATGATTATCTTTTGAAAAATATATTCATTTTCTGTTGCTGCTATATGTGTTTGTGATGAAGAACATATATATAGGTGTGTGTATGATTTCCCCTGTTCGTCATTATAAACAGTAATGATATCGTCCTTTGTGTATGGTTGCCCCTATTTGTTATTTCCTCTTTTTATTTAGGTTTTGTTCTTATTTTCCATCTGGTTTATGATTATGAAGAACTGGGCGAAATTGGGTTTTTTGATTTTCGTTTTGTATCCGCGGAAATCTGAAACTTGTTTGTGTACCACGCAGACATGGCTGATCATCCGCGGGTTTCTTATCAAACTCCCCCGCCTAGTCCGCGTAGATCTCCTCCGCGTAGGGATCCTGATGTTTCTCCGCCTGGTGGAGGTTCGTCTAAATCTTCCCAAGGTGATGCCCGCGTTCATAGGGTTTCGTCTTCTTCTGGTCAGAGGCGCTTAACTTCTAAGAGGAGTGAGTCGCATAGAGGGAATACGCAGAAGGGGGACCGGCCAAAAGAGACTCCTGGCTCCCGGTATGCTGTTTCTCGTCCCTCAGCTAATCCGCGTGATGATCCTAAGAGAACGCGGGATGTCCTACCTCTTCGGTCAGTGGCGCCTCCTTCCGCGTCTCACCAACATCCTCTACCTCCCCCTCCAGTGTCTCAACCCAAGGGGAGGTCTTCGAAAGAAGTGATTTCGAAGACTGATGCATCTAAGGTTCAGCCTAAGAGAAAAGCTTCCGATAGAAACCCTTCGAAGGATTCTGCGCCTGATCCCGTGGAGGAGGAGGATATTTCTCAGGAGATACGCAGCGTCGCTGTTGGGGAGAAGAAAGTGACCTTCAAACATATTGATCTGGAGGTTTTCAAGGAAAAACATGGTCTTCAACTATTCGATGTTTCGTTTTCACGCTGCTGATGATGATATTACTTATGAGATGATATCGACGTATAAGTTTGATGAATTTCATCTGCTGACCACGGTGGGGGCCTTTGAAGCGGGTCTTATGTTGCCTTTGTACAAGTCTGGGGATTCTTTTTATTATGATGTGCTGGCTGGTCGAGAGGGTTCTTCGAAGAACACACAGTCGCTCTATTTCCCAACTTCATGGGAATTATCTTCGTGCACTGAGGGAGTGTTATCTTCGGAGCAAAGGAGAGACAATGATGACTCTTTATGTTCCCAACCCTGAGGAAAGGTGGTATACGCCTGAGAATTTTAACAAGTCTTTCGGTGACTATGTTAACAGTAGGAATCGTAAACCGTGGAGTGTGAGTCTTCGGAATATTGCCGCTCCTCGTGGTGAGATACGCCTTCTGAGTGAAGTAAGTGGTGCTAAGGTGAAGTACGTCCCGGGTACAGAGAATTCTACTAACAAACTGGTGTTTCCTACTCGTGAGCGGATCAAGCGTGATCATGACTATGAATGGCACGCAACTGTTATTGAGGTTGTTGGTCCCTGGGCTTGGGGGTGGGTTCCAGGTCCGCAAGGATGGCGTCCTACCGCAGATAGCCAGATACGTACGGCTCCTCCTGCTCGTTATGGGAATTTCCGTCCTTGGCATTTGAATTTTGAGGGCATGAATTTCCAATATGCCCTCGATGTTGTTGATGGAGATGACGAAGAGAGTTCCGATGCTGATCTTCAGGCGAAGAATGCTGCGGTTGTCAAGGTAAGATTTCTATATGCCTTGTCCTTTAGTTGAGGCAGTTTTAATTCTTTTCAAAGTTAGGGATTTTTATTCTTGTGCCTTGTCTTTTTAGGCGACGAAGAAGAGGAGGATAAATCCCAAGCAGTCCACCACCGCAACAATCGAGGAGGCGGAGGTTTATGAAGAAGTTAACAGTCCTGTGACTGAGCTTGGCGAGGATGAAGATGTGTCTGACATAGAAGAGCGTACTGATACATCCCCCTCCCGGTCATGATGTTGATGAATTTGTTGAAGGGAATACTACCGCCGGTGGCAGCGGTATTGGTGGTGAGATTAATCCCGCAGGGTGTTATGATGCTGGTGCCGAAGCTAATCCTGCGGGTTGCAGTGATGCTGGTGATGATAGCACTGGCCTTGGTGATGAGGGTGCTGGTGAAATTCCTGCTATGTCTCAGGAGTTTTCCTTTGGTCGGATTTATTCTGCGGAGGATGGTTTTGACATAAACGCTGCCCTGGGCCTGGCTTCTGAGTTCAACCTGCTTTCCCCCAACGATGATTGGGATGTGCTTGGTAATTCTAACAAGGTGGACGGGAAGGGTAAGGGAGTCGTGGATGCTAGTGATGTTCCAGAGGGGAGCGGTGCTAGAGACCTTCCAGATTTGGACGCAAGAGTAGCCTCGAACTCTTCGGGTGCTAAATTCACGGACATGGGTAAGGCCTCGGTTGGGTCTCCTGGAGATGATTTTCCTCAGTCACTGATCCTGGAGGGTGATGATGCCATCTTAGCTTGGTTTAAGAAGAACTTGATGTTCGTACCCAATCCATCCCCTGTGGTGGAGGGTGAGAAGAACTCTGATGCCTATACCCGTAAGATGATGCAATTGTCTCCCGAGGACCAGGTTGCAGTAGCGTGGGATAAGAATCTTCGGGCCTCGGAGGCTGCTCTAGTAGTCGATGCTCCCTCGACTGTTGCTGATATGATGGCGTTGGCTGATGGGTATCAGTATGGATTTCCCCAACGGATGTTAGAGGTGAGTTCTCTTATCATTTTGCCTGGTATCAGTTTTTAGCAATTTTTAGAGTCAGGGTGTTCTAATCTTCTGATTCGCAGATGATGAGGAGTGAGCATTGCAATCACATGTTGTACCAGTTTTTTAAGGCCAAATCCCTTAAGTTGGAGGCTAAGCTTCGTCTTCGGGAAGAGGAGCTTACTGCGGCTGAGACTGTCATCGCTGATAGGGATAGGGAGATATGTGAGTTGAAGAGTCTCCTCAAGGCTAAGGAGCAAAGGCAAGGAGGAGGAGAAGCTTCGTATGGATCTTGCTATGGTTCGTAGTGAATTGGAGGAGGCCAAGAAGAATTCTTCGGCTGTTACAGGTTTGATTATTGTTCTCTTCCTTGCTGTTGTCCTTTACCGTAATTAGTGTTCTGTCTGAGTCTCCCTCCCCCCCCTATCTTCAGTGGGTGGAGTTCCTGAGTTAGTATGGCTTCGGAAAGAGCGGCAGCGTCAGAAATCTCGCATCGCAGAGTTGGTAGAGAAGATAAAGAGCGAGGCTGATAAGTGGAATGCTCGTGCCGATGAACATAATGCTCTGGCAGAGAAGTGGCGGGTCAGGCGAGTCCAAATGATTGATTTGCAGAACCAATATAACAATGATCGTCGTTTGTTTGATGGAACGTTGTTGTGGACGCGTGATAATCTTCGTGAATCCCGAGAACAGGTCTCATCATTGGAAGCTAAAATCAATCTCTTGGAAGAAGAATTGCGTCAAGCTCGTTCTTCTCAGACCTCTGATGTTAAAGATTACCTTCAGCGTCTTGCTAGGGAGAGAGATGACGCTAGGGCTGAGGCTGGTGCTCTCAGCAAAGCTTTAGCTGCGTCTAGGGCTGATGTGGTACGCCAAGCTGAGGCTGAGAGGAATCTTGAAGTAAATATGTACCGGCTCAACAAGGGTCTGGAGGGTTTAAACAATGAGGTCAATCATCTTCGTCACTTGGATTCAATGAAACAGGTAGAATTAGATGCGAGTCAGTACGCCCTTTCAACCCTTCAAGCGGATTATAAGAAGTTGTCAGATGAGTATGATTTTCTTGGTGAAGCCCGTGATGCTGCTGTTTAACGAATATGAAATAGCTTCGGCGAGAGTCGAAGGTATATGCTTATATTATCGAGTGTGATTCTGCAATTTCCTGGACCTAACCATCTGCGTTTTTCTTTTCCTTGCAGAGCTCCAGGGACAGCTTCGTACTGCAAATGAAGAGCTTGCGGAGGCTCAATCTCAATTAGTGCATCAGGAAAGTCAGATTAATTATCATAAAGGTTTAGCTACAGCAAGGGACGAGGCTGCCCAAGCCGCTTCGAAGGAAGTGAGTCGCCTTTCCTCGTTGTTGTCAAAGGCTGAGATGATGAATACTGTTATTGCGTACAAGGCTCGGTGTCAACTAGTGGAAGAGACCAACAAAATTCTGGATAGCATTGAGTATGATCTGAAGACCGAGCATGGCCTTATCAGGAGCTATCCGCGCCGTGAGAAACCCCCTCCCCTACATCTGGTTCTTCAGGCCCTTCCTCGGGTGGGAGCGTACCTTCAACGCAGAAGGGGAAGATTGCTAAACCTGCTGGTGGGGTTGAATCATCCGAGTAGATTTTTGTAGAGAGTTGATCTTTGTTGATTATGAGGCTTCGTGAGATTCCTTTTGTATTTTCTTGTTTCCGCGTACCATTGCCAAGCCTGTAATCAACTTTTAATGAATTGATAATTGTTATGGTTAATTTGGAATATAACCGACTGTAACCAGGGATAGTGAAGTGTTTGGGTGCGAACCCGAAGATGTGTGTCTCTTCGTGAACGTCTTGAGACCTGTCACCCCCTGGCTAATCCTGGGCAGAGGATTCCCAGACGGTGGGGGTCGGGGCAGCGTTCTAGGATATGAGTTGTTTGGAATGTACGTTCATTCCGTCGACCCGCTGCCATAAGTGTAAGTGAAGTGTTTGAGTGCGAACCCGAAGATATGTGTATCTTCGTGAACGTCTTGAGACCTGTCACCCCGCTGGCTAATCCTGGGCCAGAGGATTCCCAGACGGTGGGGGTCGGGGCAGCGTTCTAGGATATGAGTTGTTTGGAATGTATGTTCATTCCGTCAACCCGCTGCCATAAGATTGGTTGGGTATCTCTTTCTGCTGGATGCCTTCCCCATGGTCCTACACTTATAGACGCTGATAGGGGAGTCCCGAGAGATTGTAGGTGACTACTTTCCCCAAGTAAAATAGAACAATTAACATCAGTGTTTACGTGGTTCGACAGCAGAGTGTCTACGTCCACGGGTGAAAGAGGGTGAAAGAGTATATTCAGTTGAGTTACATTTAGAAGAATTTCATTGATGGAACCTCTGAGGTAGTAAATAGTAAAAAACAAGAGGATGAAGTATTGACGCGGAGGCTGTATTTACAGGTGTAAGGTTCTTGTGAGGTGTTATATTTATACGCAGTCGTCTTGTTATATGTCGCTCCATGTATTGCCTATTTTTTGCCAAAAGTTTGCTTGATTTATAGGTTGAGGTTTGTTATTCCTCTCTCAGAGATAGAAACATGTCGATCGCAAGCGTCGTTTTCTTCTTCTGGTGCTCTTCACGTAGATGCAGGTCTGCGTTGCCCTCTACTGGTAATATGGCTTGAGATATTTTGCATCCATGGGTGTTTGAGGATCTCCCCTTTTAGGTTGCGCAGATAATAAGACCAATTTCCTGCAACATCATATATGACGAAGGGTCCCCCCCATGTTGGTGCTAATTTTCCCCACTTCTTTTCTCGTTGGTATTGGGGAATGGTCCTCAGCACATACTGCCCTTCTACGAAATTTCTAAGCTTAACCCTCTTATTATACTCCCTTGCTAGTTTCCTTTGATAGTTTTCCATTTTTTGTAGTGCTGCCTCCCTCCTCTCTTCTAGATCATCCAACCTTTCCAACATCATGTCCGCTGTGAGGTTCTTTTCCCATGCTTCAGTCTTCGTAGTTGGCATGATTATTTCTGTTGGGATAATAGCTTCGGCTCCATAGGTGAGTAAGAATGGGGATTCTTCCGTGGCTGATCTTCGAGTTGTCCTATAAGCCCAAAAAACGTTGTGTAGTTGCTCACACCAACGCTTCTTGTATTCGTCCAACTGCTTTTTGAAGATGAGTGCGAGGGTTTTGTTTGTGGATTCTGCTTGACCATTGCTTTGAGGGTAAATTGGTGTTGACTTGTTCTTTCGAATTTTGAAAGTATCGAAGAGTAAGTCGATGTTTTTTCCCTGGAATTGCTTGCCATTTTCGGATACAATCTCAGCTGGTATGCCAAACCTGCAAATGATGTTTTGAAAAATGAATGTGAAGACATATGCGTCTCGAATGCTTGCCAGGGCTTTAGCCTCTACCCATTTGCTGAAATAGTCCGTGGCCACTATCAAGAATCTTCTCTTCCCTGATCCTTCGATTAGGGGACCCACGATGTCTATGCCCCATTTTGAGAATGGCAAGGGGCTGTCTACTGGGTTTAACATTGTTGCTGGTGCGTGGATTTTTTTGGCGAAATGCTGGCATTGTTCACATCTTCGTGACATTCTTGCAGCGTCTCGTATCATTGTTGGCCAGTAATATCCTTGAGTTTTCGGCTTATCTGCTAGGGATCTCATTCCGCTGTGATTTCCTGCGTCGCCGCGGTGTATGTCTTTCAAAATCAAATGTCTTTCGGATCTGGATAGGAAACGTAATAATGGTCCGAGAAAAGATTTTTTGTACAAAATTTCTTTTCTCAGATCATATCTTCCTGTCTTTGACTGTATATTTCTGGCTTGCTTTAGGTCTGAGGGTAGAATTCTTTCTTTTAGGAAAAGATGAATCTCAGATCTCCAATCTTCTTCTTTGCTGAAGTATTCATCTTGATCTGCCTTAGACATGATGTCGTGTTCTTGGAAATCATCCGCGATGAATTCTCCCACGTCATCATCTGCCGTATCTTCTTCTGCGTGGTTCCTCTACTGTGCAGCGCAGAGTTCTTGAATATCAATTGAAGGCTCGTAAATCCTGGTTACTTTGATTGCTTTGACGTCCTCGTTTCTGAGCATCGATGATATGTAGGCCAGGGCATCCGCGTACCTGAGTTCCTTCCTTGCCAGGTGTCGGAATTTGATGTTTGGGATTTGTGATGCCAGTGTTTGCACCATGTATGCTGACAATGTTCTGTCATAAACATTATATTGCAACCCTATTTGTCGGATGACTAGCTGTGAATCGCTTGTCAGACGCACGTCAGTTATGCCCATTTCTATTATCAACTGAAGGGCATGCACCACTGCTTCATATTCAACTATGTTGTTGGTATGCCCCTTGAATTCTAACCTGAAAGCATTTATGATCCTGTCTCCTGTTGGGGTGGTGATTACGATGCCTATCCCCGCCCCTTCTTTATTTTTCGACCCATCTTCGAAGACTTCCCATTACCTAGGATTTTTTGGTTCCAAGATGTCTATAGGGTCTTTACCTTCGTCCATCTCTGGTAGTCCTGCTGCCTTTCGTCTTTCGATGATGAATTCTTCGCAGTTATCCAATGGTAAGTCTGCTAGGAAATCTGCTAATACTTGTGACTTCTGAGACTGTTGTATTTCATGGATGATATTGAACTGATCTAGGTGAGTATTCCATTTTGCAATTCTGCCTACTTTTCATACGTTTTTAAGGACTGATTCTAGCGGAGCTTTGCATGGGACGCGGACGTAGTGAGTCAAAAAGTAAGTTCTGAGTTTCAGGGTTGCCCATACTAACGCCAAGATGAGCTGCTCGATATTCATGTAGTTTCTTTCTGCTTCGTTCAGAGTCTTGCTGATGTAATAGATGGGTTGCTCTATCTTCGTATTGGTTTTAACCAATACTGCGCTGACTGCATCTTCTGTTGCTGCTATGTATAGTGCCAACACTTCATCAGGGTCTGGTTTTTGTAATATAGGGATCTCAGCCAGGTATTCTTTGATATTTCGAAAAGCTTCCTCGCACTCTGCCGTCCATTCGAATTTGCTTCCTTTTTTGAGAATGTTAAAAAAGTGCTTATATCTGTCCGAGGACCTGGATATGAACCTCCCCAGCGCAGCCAGCAAACCATTGAGTTTCTGAACCTCTTTTAAACTCTTTGGGGATGGCATTCTTACGATGGCTTCAATTTTAGCGGGATCGACTTCAATGCCCCTCTTCGTCACCAAATATCCGAGGAACTTTCCGGAAGTGACACCAAAAGTGCACTTCTCTGGGTTTACCTTCATGTTGTGAACTGTCATTGCTTGGAAAATATCTTTTAGGTCTTGGTGATGATCTTTGCGCAGCTTGCTTTTAACGAGCATATCATCCACATATACTTCCAGCGTACTTCCAATCCATGGTTTGAAAATTGCATCCACCATTCTTTGGTAGGTTTCCCCTGCGTTTCGCAATCCAAAGGGCATTCTTACGTAGCAATAGAGGTCGTGTGGTGTATAGAATGATGTATGTTGTTGATCTTCTTCTGCTAGGAATAATTGATTGTATCCAGAGTATCCATCCATCAATGACATTTCTTCGTATCCTTCAACTGCCTCAACAAGTTGGTCAATGCTTGGCAGTGGATAGCTATCTTTAGGGAAAGCCTTATTGAGGTTGGTGAAGTCGATGCATATCCTTACTCCGCCATTTTTCTTCGGTACGATGACCATGTTAGAGATCCATGTTGGGTACTTAACTTCTTTGATGAATCCTGCGTCCACTAGTTTGTGGAGTTCCACTTCAACAGCTCGATGGTATTCTGGAGCTACTTTGCGCACCTTCCGCCTAAAAGGGGGGGGGGGGGTACCTGGTTTTATTCGAAGTTCGTGATGAACTAACTTTGGGTCAATTCCCGGCATGTCCCCTAATTTCCAAGCAAAGATGTTCGCGTATTCCTTTAGAAGTTTGATTAGCGCGGCTTCTCTTTCTTCATCCATCAAGGTGCCTATTTTGATAATCTTCGGATTTCCCTCAGTACCTATGTTGATTTCTTTAGCTGCTTTGACAGGCGTAGACGTGGGTTTTGGTTCCCCCAAGAGAGGAACATTCTTTGATTGCTATTTGGTGTGCTCCCCGTTTTCTTTTGTCGCGGAGGTTGGTGGGCCCGGGAAAGCGTATAAAATTGAAGCGAAATGAAATGCGGGCCTACAGTAATACCGCAAGTGCACGGTCGTCAGTTGTAGCTCGTGCAAGTACGGGTCGATCCACAGAGACTGGGTGTGTTTGGAGTTTCTAGCTATTTTGGGCTCTAAAATTGCTATTGTTGGGCTTTGGGTACCAATGGATTTTGGTAACCAATGGGTTATGATTGTGCTTTGGGCCTTTGAATACTCTTGGAATGAATTGGGGTGTTGTCTTAATGAAATGAACTGAGCTTGGGCTTAGTTGGTTTTGTAGTGCACTAGGCTTTGGTTTTGAATTTGGGCTTGGGCTTAGTGTAGTGAACTGAGCCCTGGATCTCTAAACTTGATTCTGGACTTTTGCAAGTGCTCTGGGCTTTGAGTTCACAGTGGACTGGGCTTGTCTTTAACCTTAAGAGTTTACAGTGGGATTAAAGCAGAAGATAAGTGACAGAGCTGAGAGCAAAGTGGGCAGTAACAAGAGATCAGTGAACAAGAATGGTAAAGAAAGACAGTGAGCCAACAGAAAGTGACAGTGAGGAAGTAACAAAGTGAAACAATGTGTGTACAAGGCCAACATGAGAGGGTATTTACAGGGCAGTGACATGAGAGGACTGGTGCTGTGGACAGCACAGGCAAAGGAAGAGAGGCACAACAACAGCAGTAGGGTAATGCAGGCTGGGCAGGGAAGCAAAACAGGGCAGAACAAGGCAAAACAGGGCAGAACAAGGCAAAAGTGGACAATGGCAATGAAGATAGTGTCATTATATACAATGTGGCAATATATACAATGATAAAACAACAGTGATCTACATGTGCATATTAACAATGGCATGGTAGTGGCAATGTGGTAGTGATAAATCAAGATAGTTGCAAACCAAGGCCTAAGCCAAGGGCAATGGCAGGGGAGCAAAATTACAGATACAAAACAGAGAAACAACACAACTAGGTTATGAATCCACCTTGTGACCTAGCCAGATAGTGTAATTCTATGTTAAATCCCTGTCCCTAATGGAGCTAGGTGAAGGTTCAAGCCTGCCTATGTTCCAGGGCATACAAAAATGGAATGAAAGGAGAAGAAGCTTGCTCAACTGTTTACTCCTAGCATTGACTGTCTTTTGACAACACAATCAATCACAAGCACAGTTGAGCACTAAATTCCTCCATTACTCAATCAACTCAATTTACATGAATTATAACCTAGAATTCCACCACTAACAGTGACTTAAGGCATCATCTCAGCCTAGCTATACAAATACACATGTGAGCTCACATAACAGCAACAAAAACAAAACATTTACTAAACATAGCAATGAACTGAACATAAACAAACACAGAAGACATAAAACAAAAACATGAACTGAATTGAAACTGAATAAGAGCAACTGAATTGAAACTGAATAAGAGTAATGGAATAAACATAAATATAGTTGAAAATTAAACACTAACCCTTGAGACACTGGCTATTCCAGTGCTCTTGGGTGACACACTGGCTAATCCAGGCATAAGCCAATTTCACACCCACAGTCCCCTTTTTATACCCAGACACCCAAATTAGGGTTTACAGAAAAATTCCCCCAAATCCCCAAATTGAACAGTGACAAAATTAGGGTTTCTCACCTAATTCGACTAATTTAATCATACCCATGTTGCCACTGTTCTTCCTCATGCTCTCCCTAGCAGTAATTAGGGTTTTCTCGAAAATCCCCAAATTAACTGAAATTAGGGTTTGGGTTTTTTTTCTTACCTTGATGTGACAAATCTCCTCAATTAGCATCGACCCATGTCTTCTCTGCTTCTCCTGGTGCCTTTCCCATACCTTGATTTCTTCTCTAGGTCACCTACTTCATCAACCTCTCACGCTTAGGGTTTCAGGGAAGAAACGTGAGAGATTGAGGGAATAGGGGGCTAGATAGTTAGGGGGTGATGATGGGTTGGTAGTTTAGGGATGATGTGAGACAGGTAGAGGTGGTGATGGAGTCAGAGCAGGTGGAGAAGGTGGTGGTGGTTCTGCAACTGTCGGGGTAGGGGAGAAAGAGGAGAAGTCGATGGAGAAGAAGGAGGGGGCGTTTGGTTAGGGTATAGGTATAGGATACTATTGTGTTGAGCAGGTGTAGAGGATTTTGATGTTTCGCGAAGATGGACCGTAGGATTATAGGATGATGGAATGATCCAACGGCGTTATGGAAATGGATGAGGGGAGACCGTTGGATGACGAGATACATCAAAACTGACGGCGAAGATCGAGGTTAGGTGTTGTAGTGTTAAGCGGAAGTATCGAGATTTGATGCGCAGGCAAAGAAGCGACCGTAGGATCTAAATGTGATCTAATCTGAAGGCTTGGAATTTAGGTACTATGGTGTTTTGCAGGGACTTCAGATTTTGATGAACGATGAAGAAGCGACCATTGGATGATGAGATGGATCCGATCTAACGGCTGAGAATGGAGGCGGGTATGGATATAGAAAATGGGTTTGGGTAAGGGTTTTGGGCCTTGGGTATGCCAAGCCCATATCTTCTTTAAGAACAATTCTTCCTTCTTGAGCCCATTCCTAGCTTTTTGGACGTGCGCTCCATTCTTTGCGGCTTCCTTGCGTAATTTCTTCCGGCTTTTCACTACTTTTCTGCTCCGCAAATCATCCAGACTTTATTTGGTACCTAAAAATGCAAAATTAATTAATAAAAATATTTATTCTTGAAAACAATGAAAATACAGAATATGGGATAAAATGTAGAATTAATGCACAAAAGATGAGTTAAATGCCAACAAAAAGGGATAAAATTATACAATATTTGGCACTCATCAGAGGTGCTGGCTTCTGCATTGCCAGTGGTGCTCACGTTCAGAAGGTTTTTTCCGGAGATTTCTTCCAGATATATCTATGGTTATTTCCTTATTTTTGGCTCTTCGGGACTGGTGGTTTTCTTCCCGCTCGTTATTGATCTGATTCTGTGAGGTCTGACATTCCCGCGCAGTTACTTGGTCTCCTTTAATTTTCATGACTCCCTGGGGTGTTGGGAATCTGAGATATTGATGGTAAGTTGCCGCTACTCCTTTAAGCTTGTGAACCCATCTTCTTCCGATGATGGCGTTGTAAGGTGAAGGTGCATCTACGACGCTGAATCGAGTGTCCACTTTCATGGGCCCTGCGTCTACTTGTAATACAATGTCCCCTAGAGGATTTGTAGCTGCGTCTTTGAATCCGTAGATTGTGTAGTAAGATGACAGCAGTTGTTCGTCGTTGAGTTCCATACGTTTGAACGTGTCATAGAACAGGACGTTGACTGAGCTTCCTCCATCGATGAGAATTTTCTTGACATTACACCCTGCTATTGGGAGTGTGAGGACTAGAGGATCATTATGGTCTTCCATGTCTTCTTCTACATCGTCTGCGTCGAAGGTCATGGGCGCGTCCATCCATTGTTCGTGCTCGTTTACCTCTTTCCCATCGATCTTATAAAGATCACAATAATCTTCGAATTGTTTTCTTAATCTCTTCCCAATCTAGGAGGTTAGGGATGGTCCTTGAATCTCTGAACATGAAATTGTGTTTAGGGTGTGGTTGCCTTCTGGTAATTGAACCTGCTTGCCTCTCTTGGTTCTATCTTTGTTATCAATCTTCCGTATATATTGCTTTAGGTCTCCTGCGTCGATTAGTTTTTGAATCATTATCTTGAGATTTTTGTACTTTTCTATTTGATGACCGTTGAAACAGTGGTATTCACAGTATTCCTTGGATTTTTCTGATCTAGGAGTTTGCTTTCCCTTGGACCATGGCCAATCGAATTTCTCCCTCCCTTTGATCTCTCTCAGGATGCGCGAATAACTGGTATTCAGCTTGGTATAGACTTGATCTTCAAATTTTCGATCATCTCTTCGTCTATCATCCCTTCGTTCTTTCCTTTCTGCGTTGGGATGCTCTTTTGTGATTCCTCTTTTGGACCCGCTGGCTTGATCCACGGAATTTATGTGTGTGGGACGTTGAGTATGAGCTCTGGGATTTTCACGCTGAATTTCTTCTAACCTTGCATGCTTTTCTATGATTATCCGGATATCTTCTTCGGTGGTAGGGATGGTCCCATGGATCTCCACAAACAAAGGACTCATCCTGTCCATCCCCCATTTGTAGCAGTTGATACTAACCAAAGGATCTACGTTGCCAATAGCTTGGCAAATATTGTGCCATCTATCAGTATATTCTCTGATGGTCTCTTTGTAATTCATATCCATTGAGAATATCTTGTACATGCCGGTATTGACAACCTTGTTGTACATGTATGTTGTTAGAAATTTTTCTGTGAGTTGGTCGTAGGAATCGATGGAGTTTGACGGCAGGTTATCGAACCATGATAACGCGGACCCTTTTAGACTTGATGGGAATTATCTGTATAGTATGGAGTCTTCATTATCCCAAGGGGCCATCATTCGATTATAATATCGAAGATGAGCCGCAGGATCAGCTGACCCGTCATAGCAATCGAAAGCAGGAACCGAACATTTTTGCGGTATGGAAGCCCTGGACAAGTGTGGCGTCAGCGGGGTAGTGTTTGCTTCCTTCATCACTTGCTCTAGTCTTCCGCCTCCCTGCCTAGTTTTTAGCTCCTTGATTTCTGCCAGCATTTCAGCACGCAGATTTTCCATTGCGATCTGGTGCTCTTCACGAATGGTAGATTTTGCTCTTAGGAGGGTGGTACCGTCGTAGTAGTCCGAGTTCTCGGGATTGTACTCAGGGTCTGATCTTTGGCTGCTCCTTTCTCCTCTTCGGTTCAATGGAATCGGGTTGTTTGCGATCACCATTCTTCTATCTTGATTGGGTGCTACAACCTTGGAGTTAGCTTCGTCGCGTTGGTTTTCTACCTCTGCGTTGTGAATGATTCTTTCCTTGAGTGTTTGGTTCTCTTGTGCTAATATCGCCACAACATATGCGTATGCCTTCTGGTTCTTCCTTAATTCTGCTAGCTTGGCCATCATCTGAGCGGAATGATTTGACCCTTGATTTGGTGTTCCTGCCTGCAATCGCTCATCGACGGCTATGATCTGTTCCTCATCCACGATCTGTATTACTGGCTCTGGTGGATCTAACCGTGCACCCCGGGACCCCGACGGTTGTTGTGAGGGTTGACCTGCTATTAGAAGCGGTTGCTTGGTCGGGAAAGGTATGTTCTGTTCGTTGGTTAAGGGCATCCCATAGAGGGGTTGATGTATTCCTGACTCTTCTACGACTTCCTGATATTCTTGTAGTTGAGCGTTGGTTATTCTGGGAGCTCCAACCTTGGATCCGCCAGCTCTTGAAGCTCCTGCTTGGGCTGCCGCGGCATTTACTGCGTTTGCTGTGATGATGTTGGCATTGATGGGGGTCGTGCTTTCCGCATTATCCTGCGCCCTATATGCTGCCTTCAGCTTTTCACCTCTCTGCTTACTCCTAGTTACCACTGGGGTCGTCCTTGGCATCTCTTTTGACGAAGCTTTTGCCTTCCCGATATCTTTGCTTTTCTCCATCTTTTAATCTTTCCCTGAAAAGGAAAGAAAAAAATCACGAAGACAATGGGTCCCACGTGATATCTATTAGCGTTTTGAGTTCTCAAAGGTGTAAAATCTTGAAGATACGAAAGGCATCCATCTATGTAGACGACCGCAGATCCGTTCGAAGTTTTGATTTTCAAGGACGTGAAAACTTAGAAAATGCATGAAAAATCAGATCTACGTAGATAAACGCGGATCTGCTCATAATTTTGGTTTTTGAAATCATGAAAAGAAAAAACCGTAGTGTTCCATACATCGCTACTTTCAGAAAATGAAGTCTGAAACAAGTCACAGGAGAAGATAAATCTTTTACCGGGATGAATATCCCTGTTTCTAGCGCCAGATTGTGAACACGCGGATCAAAGTCATTTGAGTATTCACAAACAATGCGCGCATACTAATGAAAATACAATAAATAGGCTGCGCCTGAAGGGAACGGATTGGTTATGTCGAATCCTTGACTCATAGTTCTAATACTCTTCCTCGTCTCATCAATTACAATCATTGTCCTTAGCTCATACAATAAGATAAATAATGGACGAAGTACAAAATGTACGAACATGATGTGCTATAAGTAACGAATTGAATATATAAAGTATGGATGTATGAACATAGACGAAACGATTAACTTATATGATTCTCACTCAGATCCCTGTCTCTGAGATTGGGCTTTTCATTATATGGTGGGGATTCCCGAAATAGTTGAATGACTTTGAGACTAATATAAACATGCGTAGCAAGAGGAACCTCACTTACACTTTCTCTATTTCTCTGTCTCTCTCCTCTTCCCTTCTCAAAGTTTTTCCCCCTCCTTTTCACTTGGGAGAGAGGGGTATTTATAGGGTGGTTACATGGGGTACGCTTCTGAATCCCGTTATAACCTTATCCTCTTGTGTCTTGTGCCGCTTACGCATAGGTCTTCGTGTTCTTGGTCTTCTCTGCGTGTTCCGTTTGAAGATTCAGTGCTATTTGCGCTTCCTCCACAGGCTGACTGACACGTATGCTGTTTGAGGATATTTAATGCGGGTAGTTGAGATGTATGTCCGCGGTAGACAGTTGTCCTCTGCCCCTGTCTTGTCTGCGTCAGTCTGACTATCCCCAGCCGTAGATCTTAGATCTTTCTGGGGATAGGATAAAGTGAATCTCGGGTTATCCTTCAGTGCTTCGCAATGTTCTAGAGTTTTCGTCTTCCTCGATCCCCTACCGTTGGATCTGGTGGGTGGCGACGCTATCTTGATAAGGCGCGTCTCTTGACTGTCCACGTGTGATGTCATATCTTGATGTTCTCAAATGCATGTCCTCCACGTGTATCTTTGTGGACACGTGGCGGAAAATGAAATGTGTACCTCCAATAATATAAGGAGAGTGAAAGGCATGAGATTTGTCTTAGGTGAAGCTAACAACGAAACAGACTCGTATTAAAATTGGCAATTTGGCATTAGCATCACCACCATATCACTTTTTTGGAAGAATTTGAGGTTGATGGTGGTGGGATCCAATTTATGTACTTTTGGTTGCCACTTTATAGAACAATATCGGGCCATCATCCTTCATTTCTCAAATGGGCCTCCATTTCTTTCTTTATTATCACTTTATTATAATTGAAATGAAAGAAACAAAACAAGGAAAAAGCTCGGAAAAGTGATGAGTAGTAAACCAGACACGTTGTAGTGGGGACATAAGGAGTCAAATCAAGTAAAGTTGTAATGACCAACTCACAACCATTGAAATACCAACTTTTCAATCAACTTATTATTATAGTAATAATTATTGATTATTGTGTTTTTGGCGATGACATGGAATGCGTGTTCTTGTCTGCTGGCTACAAGAGAAACATCCAACTTTGAAAGATCACTGGATGGGATTAGTTTTTGTAACAATGACATGATCCAAATTTTGATTGGATTGGACGTAACAATATTGTCAAGAGTTACTTCCAAGATGTTACATATCGACATGCATCATTGTTTCCTTCTTAACCAAAACAAAAATGATTAACCCACGCAAGAAAAAAAGACTCTCAATGTCAATCTGGCCGTTGGTTCTGAAAACCGTCAATCCGCCATCAATGTCCGTAAAAATATCCATTAGCTCTCGCACCGCCAAGTGTGTTGTGAGAACGATAAACGATGGTCGCTAGCTCATGTTGTCCTATTTCTGAGTTATGACGTGTCATCGAATATGGTTGTCTGTACAGGGCGCTGTACATTAGGACAGATGCATCATTCTAGAACAATAGTATATATCAGCGAACCTAAAGTGATGATCATGGAGCCATAATAGGCCCAGATCAACACGCGTGTCATGCAGAAATCTTATTGCTTCCAGGACCATGCGCATAGGCTCAGATCTGGATGACCCAACCCTGTTAGATTTTGCAAAACATAACGACTATATTTTAGATATCTCCTGTGTAGATATTTCCAGATGGTTGGAGAATATGGACGAACTGAAATTAGATACATATAATTTTTTTAGATGGTTGTTGGAGAATATCTAGTAATCTACACATGTTGCTAATTAACAAAAATTTCAAAATCTCTCTGTACTTCAATTTACAGTTGTATTTGGTACAAATCTAGTTAAAGAGAAAATGATTGAAAGGAAAGAGAACCACTTGCTCATTCAAGTATAGATAATCATCTATTTGGGATTATTCATTTTTCACTTTTTCTCCCAAAACCAAAAAACCGCCATTATATTAGTTTTTTCATTGCTAATCATGCCATTTATTATCCGTTCTTAACACAACGTAATGATTTCAGAACCGAAATGATGCCAGTTAATCCAAATCGCAACGTGGAATGCTCTCAACTGCTCATTCTTGCAGTGTGGTATGTTTTCAACGGTTCATTCTAGCAACCCGGTTAAGTCTTTGGTCAAAGATAACACAAAATTGGTCAAAAAGACCAAAAGCAGGAATTCCTCGGTGAAATAGATTTCTAGGTTTAAATACTGTTTATATAGCCAAAAATCTGAAATATACTGTTTAAATAACCAATTTTGTTATTTCAGCTAGAAATTTTTTTATGACTTAATTGGAACAGACCAATATGTCCCTATCTTCTTCAAATGTTTACTGGGTTGGAAAAGAACAGAGTAATCTGCAAAAAAAAAACAGAGTACAACAACAACAAAAAAAACAGAATTAATTGCTCTGTTTTTACGAATTAATTGCAAGCAAAACAGAGTACGTAAAACAGAGTACGCAAAACAGAGCAAAAAAAAAAAGAGTACAACAAAAAAAAACAGAGTACAACAAAATAGAGCAAAAAACAGAGGTCTGTTACGTCATGAGTCGGAAACTGCATTGCTCGACTTACTTGGTCCATTAAGTACGACTGCACAGATTTGAGACGTACACAACAAACATCGCAGACTCGTTCTGGATACTCTGTCCGAAATTTTCCAGGCAACAGACTCCTTCCTTTAGAACATTCACCGCAAAATATCCCTCTAGAAAACCTACAATTATGCTCAGACATATAAGATCATGAAATATCACACTATAAAACATACATGAGGGACTAGAACTGTCAGGCGACCATTTCAGTGGAACAGCTTCAAGAATTTCCTGTTTTTTGCCAAAATCTGCTTGAGTAAGTGTTTCAGCCATCTTCTTCCAAGCATGCTCAAGAATATGTCATTATAACCATGAAATGGTGCATCCGTGAATATCGCCAGAATCAAGAGCTTTAACATTCCCTTGCGCCATGAGAAACATTTCAAGTACCACATCCCACATGGTTAACTCCTTATCCTCCCCCCCACACTGACTCCAACCCATCTCCCCTTCAGGGATGTATCCACCAATAGTACCATAACATTCATGCCCGCTTACCATCATGGGTGGAACTGATACAGGTATCCACGCCCCAGTTTCTTCGTAGAGAGCTGGTTCATAGCAAAAGTATCTACCTTTCTTCTTAGGTTCAGAATCTGAGCTTATCTCAAGGTCTACATCTATAGAAACATCAGAAGTTTCTGGCTCATTCATTCTGGGGTATTCACGGATCATAATAGGTCTATAGTCTTCACCGGATCATAAAACCAGTTTCATCCTAGTTTAAACATGGGCGAAACCAAATTCCACCAAACATCAAACTAAATGAAACCAGCTTCATCAGAGTTTAAAAATGAGTGAAACTAAACTAAACCCGGTCTAACACACAATGAAACCAGTTTCATCCTATATTAGACATAGGTGAAGCTAAATTCAAGCCAATGTAACATTAGATGAAACTATTATCATCCTATTTTAAACCAAATTCAATCCACTGTTGAATTAGATGAAAGTGGTTTCATCCTGGTTCAAACATGGATGAAATTTTTTTTTATTCAATCTAAGAAAGGATGAAATTGGTTTCATGTGAGTTTAAAAATGAGTGAAACTAAACTCAACCCGATCTAACACATAATGAAACCAGTTTCATCCTAATTAGATATAGGTGAAGCTAAATTTAAGCCAAAGTAACATTAGATGAAACTATTATCATTCTAGTTTAAACATGGGTGAAACCAAATTCAATCCACTGTTGAATTAGATGAAAGTGGTTTCATCCTGGTTCAAACATGGATGAAAACAAAATTCTATTCAATCTAAGAAAGGATGAAATTGGTTTCCTCCTATTTAAAACTTGTACGGAAACAAATTTCAATTTAACTCAATTTAAAACGGGATGAAACCAGTTTCATCCTAGTGTAAATATGGATGGAACCAAATTCAGTTTCATCCTAATCATTAGAATTAGGTACACCAACATATCACATATTAAACCTGGATGAAATTAGCTTCATCCGAGTTTAAACCTGATGAAACTGCAGATTAAACCTGGATGAAACTAATTTCATCCTATTTTATAGGAACATGGTTCACCAATAACAACTCAATACAACTTCACAGCATACACACCAATTTCACAACAAATTTCAGGTTTACAAAAACTTTGACCAGATTTAGTAGAACTTAAATGTATGATTTCAGTTTCGTCCAATTTTAAATGGGTAATGTGCAAAATTGCCTTAAAATTAACCATTTGAGAAGATTAGGGTAAAATTAAGAAGCAGAAGAAACCAATTTCAAAATCATAAAAAAATAAATTAAAGAAAACCTAAAATTAATAGATAGAAATGGTAATTACCTTGTTTGTGGTGATGATTAAGCGACTAATTGGATAGGGTTTTTGGTGGTGATGTTGATTCGTGAAGATCAAACTAACTAGGGTTTATTGGGTGGTGGTGGATGTCGAATATCAAGATTCGGTGTTTTATGTTAGTGGTGATATCAATGTCGACGATGTTGTCGATGTTTGTGGTGGTGGAGGAAGGTGGTGGTGTTTGATGTACTTGTTGTAGATGTCGATGGTGGTGGTTGTAGTTATTGTCAATGGTGGTGGTGGTAGCTGTGGTCATAGTTGATGATGGTGGTGGCGGAGAAAGAGAAGGAGTAATAACCATATGGTGGTGTTAGAGTTTTTTGGTGGTGACGATGATGGCTTGTTTGTCGATGGCGATGATGGAGAACTCGGAAAAAGTTTGGATATGGTTTTGATGGGTAAGAAGAATGAGTTTGTAATGGAAAATGGGAAAAGATAATGGAGAAGAGGGGGTATAATGGTCTGTTTGAATTTCTTTTTTTAACTGTCCATCTCACCCAGACCCTATTCTTACGCGTCCATTTGACCTAGAAAAACTACATTTTTGGCTATATAGCCCATTTTCTGATAAGATAACCAGGGGTACACAAACTTGCACCAACTTTTTTTTATGAAGCTCTTTCCAAAGACTCATGGGTGGAAAACAAGCATAACAGTTTTCCACTGTATTAAGCAAAATTGTAAGTGCAAGAAACCTTAAACCCATAACTCCCCCCGGAATTGTATCCATATACCACCCGGAAAATTATACCAAGAATGTTGCACAGTATCCCATAATTTTAATCCAGCATGAACCATTGATACATCAAAATCAACCACAGTAACTTTTACCGACTTCAAGTGGTTAAAAATGAGTTGTTCAATCGAACAAGTCAAAAGTTTTTGTTTCACCAAAATAGAAAAAAGTAACAAAATTTTTACCCTCCTGCATCTCAACTGATAACATCCTCTTACCGCTTATGACACTTGTAAGAACTAGTTAAAACACTGCAAACCAAGTGGTACGTGCATCTGATAAAGCCTGTAACTCTTTTATTTTTACCTGTACAAGATGTACACGAGTGAACTGAACTGTTACCTCACGTGTCAAGTCAACCAAAAGTCACACTCTACTACTCTAAAACTTTTTCCCCTAGTTAAATTAAATTATTATTATCCATCCAACTTAATTAAATATAAATAATTAAACCTTAGTTTAGTTAAACGACCGTACAACCTACTTAAAAAAATCTTAAAATAATAATCATCAAGAAATATTTACTCCAACTGTCCTTCCCAACAAACACATCAAATAAAGAAACAACCACAGAGCCTACTGATAACGAAAGAAATAAAACAAAGCTGGATTTTCACTTCCTTCAAAAACTAAGACAGACTGAGATAACTAGTATAAACACTGTGAGGACAACTCTCATCTCATCTCATCTCATCTCTCAACTCAATTCATAAACCCTAGAAATAGTTAATGTTAAGTGTATACAGGAAGCAAAAGCTAAGGGAGACTCTTTTAATGGTGGTGGGAGGGATTTCAAGTTTCAATGTATATTGCTGTGTTGAGGTTGTTCTAAACAGAATGCAGTGTTTAATGGCGAAAGTGACGGGTGTTTATTGAAAAAAACGAATCTTATTTTCATGTTATATTGTCGAGAATTTAAGCTGAGGGTGTAGCAGGCGATTATTCTCTTCTTCCTCCTCTTCTTCAAATTTACTGTGGAGAGAATCATTTTTCTTTTTTTGTTTGTTCTCTCTTTTTTTCTGGGTTATATCACTGTCGGTATTTTGGATTTTTCATCTTAGTATCTGATTCATTTTCAGAAAGAAAAATTACAAAATAACGTCTTAACCAAATCCAGCTCAAATCTTCACTCAGTCTGTCTAGTCTTCTTCTTCTTTTTATCATTTTCTGATTCCCAACAGTTTATTAATATTCCAGGTTCTTCATTTTTTCTTCCAGGTTCTTCATGCTTTCAGTAGTCATTTCAGAAGTTTAAGTTTTATAAGTTCTTGAAAAGAAGATTTATATTCAAAGTAGTTCTCTTTTTTTGACTGAAAGTATCTTAAAAAAAACAACAATCCTTTTAATTATTCTGAGAGTTTCAAAAATGTCACTTTAAATAGTCCCTTCAGAAGTCATTAGTTTCATCATTTTCAAAAAAAAAAATGTTTGATTTTCCTCCAGATTCAGAAGGTTATGAAACCACCTTAACATCATCAAGTCAAAGCTCAATGAGTTGTGAAAGTTGTAGTAGTTTCAGTAATTTCTCGTTTGATACATTAGATACTCAAACAATCAAAACTCCATATTCTTCATCATCCCCAGAGTATAATTCCTCATTAAAACCACACAGATCATCAGATGTAGCTTGGGAAGTTATTCGTTCAGCTATATTCCGAAACAAAAATGCTCTGAATTTCAAAGATTTTAAATTAGTTCGTCGGATTGGAAGTGGTGATATTGGGCATGTTTATCTCTGTCGTCTCAAAGGAATTAACAATAACAATGAAAAAGAAGACGACGAAAACAGCAATTATTATGCAATGAAAGTTGTTGATAAAGAAGCATTAGCAGTGAAAAATAAACTAACAAGAGCTGAAACAGAGAAAAGGATTTTGAAAATGTTAGATCATCCATTTCTTCCAACTCTTTATGCTGAATTTGAAGCTTCACATTTCTCCTGTGTTGTCATGGAGTATTGTTCTGGTGGTGATTTGCATTCTCTCCGTCACAAACAACCAGGAAAACGTTTCTCTTTGAGCTCCGCAAGGTCAGTGAAAACTAAAAAGGGATTCTGAGAGATACTATTAAAAATTAGTATAAAGCTTCACTTTTTATTGTTTATTGTGTTTGGTTTCTTGATTTTAGTCAAGTTTGTAATTTTGTTTTTTCATTACTTGTTTTTTGACATCATCATCATTTGATTCATAGCCCCAAGTTAATACTCAAACTGATGATTTTGTAATGTTGTGATTGATTGATTTTCAGGTTTTATGCGGCGGAAGTTCTTGTGGCATTAGAATACCTTCATATGTTAGGAATCATTTACAGAGATTTGAAGCCGGAAAACATACTAGTCAGATCAGATGGTCATATCATGTTATCAGATTTTGATCTTTCTTTATGTTCAAATGCAATCCCAGCCGTTGAATCCCCTGCCTCATCACCTTTTAATTCGTCATCCAATTCCTGCACAGCCATCAATCTCTATCAGAAACCATCCGCAGCCAAATCATTGTTCTGTTTCGGCGGAAAAACCAGGTCATTCCGGTCGTCAAGAAAAGTACGGACAATCTCAGCAACAACGAACAGACAATTTGTAGCTGAACCAGTTTCGGCAAGATCGTGTTCATTTGTTGGGACCCACGAATATGTATCGCCAGAAGTAGCTAGCGGGAAATCACACGGCAATGCTGTTGATTGGTGGGCGTATGGGATTTTTATATATGAATTGATTTATGGGTTTACTCCATTTGCCGGTGAAACTAATGAAATGACACTGAGGAACATTGTCAAAAAGAAATTATCTTTTCCGACTGAATCTCCGGCGAGTATGTCTGAGTTACACGCTCGGGAACTGATTTCTGAGTTATTGGTTAAAGATCCAGAGAAAAGATTGGGTGTGAAAAGAGGTTCAGCTGAGGTGAAAACGCACCCATTTTTCAAAGGCTTGAATTTTGCATTGGTCCGGTCATACCCACCTCCCGGAATCCCATTACTGAAGCCAACAGCAGCCAGAATTTCAACGTCTTCCTGTCAAAACGCAAACGTCAAGAAGAACCAGTCAACGTGGTTTGACTTCTTTTAGTAAAATGAAAAAATCAGTTTTTCACTGACATATGGCTGGTGATAGTTTTAGCCATTAGATGATGATGTTTGACTGTTTTTACCACCAGTGGTTTATGATATGTAATTTAGACTTATAAGAATAGCCCTCTAGATGTAGTAGGGCTTTTATTGTTTTCTCTTCCTCTGTGTATGCTTTAAATATGTAGCCTGTAGTAGTAGATTAACATGATGTCATATATTCAGAAGCAAAAAAAAAAAAAAAAATTGGTAATATTGTTCTTATTAATCAAAATTTGCTTTTGGGGTTCACATGACTAAAATGGTGATCGTCGCACTTTGACTGGTTGGATCATTGGATGTTGTTGTTGTTGTCAAATGTTCCTTTTTGGTTTAAAGGCAGCTTGTTCAAAAATGTAGTTAGCATTGAAGAGGAGGAGGTGCTATGATGACAATGGAGTTGAAAATGTGTCGAAGAAGAAGAAGTGTACTACTGTCAACTCTATTTCGCAAATCCCCAAATTACAGAAAGGGAAATTAGTATACCATCCTTTCTCGTCATCATCAGCAAGCACTTCTTTTTTCCTCTCCCAATCTTTTGGCCAAAGTGTCAAGGATGATCATTGTTGCTTTTCAGTTGAAAGAAGGTTAGCCGTTGGATATCGACTGCTTCAATTAATTAGAGTTTCGGTATGAAGTAGTTGTAACGATTTCCTGGTTGCAGCAGCTAACAAGCTCCGTGAACGGGAGTTTCTTGGTATCTCCGATGAGCAGGAACAGTGTAATAATAAAAATAATAATTGCGACTTAATAGTTAATAGGGGGTAGCTTAGGTCTAGGTCTAGTCTGGAGATGGATTTTAATATCGTTGGGAATTAAAACCATCTCTTCATATCACTTGATTATAAACGGGACAGAACGGGGTAGGACCAGCAAAATGATAGGTGGACCGTGCAAATTTCATACTTCTACAGTTACTCATTGCGCGTTGATCAGCGGAATGAATATAGCTACGGCTAGCTAGCTAGTGATAGTGGTCTAAAATGGTAGGGGTTTAGGGACTGCAGGCTAGTAGGTATAGCAATTACAGTCTCCTCCTGCATTACTGTAGATGTCATTTCCAAAAATGTGCATTGCGTTTTTTGAATCTAACTCTTATCTCAACCACATATCCAAATCCTTAAGCTATATTCTTTATACGTGGAAATGCCGGAATCCACCAAACTAGAGAAGCGAATTGCGACTATTGACACATTTAACACACCATAAAATCAAATAGTAGAGTAGATAATATAAGGCATCAAATCATATTTCTTTCTACCAAAGTCAGATATATAATTTCCGAAGTGTTTTGAACATGAGGTGGTGGTGTGTTAGAATTTAGGCCACAAAACAATAATTACAGATGAGGAGGAGGACTTTGATATACACGAGTCGGTTATTTCGGTGATTCTTGGTACTTGGTAGGCCACCACAATCATGAGCAGCGCAGACAATGGGGTCTAGTCCAGAGTCCAGACTCCAGTTCTCATGTGAGGTATGTGTGGGTAATTTTGGGCAAATCCATATATCGACGGCTCACGCTGTCGGGTATCTGGGTGTTTTGTTACTTGTTAATTTCTATTTAAGTGTGTTAAAGTGTTGTTTAAGTGAGTACTTAGTTGGAAATAAGGTTAATCCCATTAATTAACTACTTTGAATTGTGTTTTTATTATCTGACTTATTATTGGGTCTCTTTTCTTGAGAACTTGGTGCGACTTCTTTTACAGAATCTAATTTTTGGGAACAGGTGTTTAAGCCTGGAGGCATTGGATTTGGCAAAGAAAAAGAAAACCTTTTCGGGGCGGAATACTTAATTTACGAAAATTAAGCTTTGCTATCTAGGATTCGAAATTTTGTGTGCACATTGGAAAGAATAATGCGGCATTTTCCTAGTAGTGTACACTATGGAATGGTAAAATTTGATGGCTGCAACTGATTCCTTCCCTCCTTAACCATTTCCAAGAGCGTAGGTAGTAAATAAGATGGGAAGAAGAACGGAAAGGGGCAGGGAACACATGCCGTTGTCCATGTTCATGGACTTGTACTTCCTTTAACAAACGAGCAATAGCTAAGCACTGTACTCAACCTCGAAAGCCTTCTCTTTCTCTTAATATATATATATTCTCTAAATAATTTTGTAATCCATCAAATAACTATCCACCAGCTGTCTGCCGGCGAGCCAATTATCTTTTACCACGCGTTTGCTAGCCTCGCCACCAATATAGTCACCGTCTTCTTCTCTATTCGTCATGGTACACGTAAAGTGAGAAAGTTCCCCCTAAACTGCATTTAGGGTGATTCAAACCTTTTAATCAATTGAAGTTTAAAGTTATACCGGATTTAAAACGGAAAATGAGAAAATATAAAGTAACAGGAACATGCAATACAAGTACAATACCGATAAATTCGACGAGAGAAAAAATAATAATTAACTGAACACGACAAATACAAGCATGAATAAGAACCGATTAAATCGGTGGAATAATGGTTTTTCTCGGATTGTTTTGTTTTTCTTCTTCATAAAGAAATAGTCCTAAAATTGGAGTGATTTGCTCAAATCTCTTAAAACTTGTAATGAAATTTCCGTCGTCAAAATCATCTTTGATGAAGATTTCGATAAAGATCTCGTCGCCGGATGATTTAAAGATGAATTACATTGCAGGAGACAAAAAAAAAATGAAAATTTTGTCAGTGGAGAGCACCACTAGTGATCTTAAAACCCATAGTAATCAAGAATGACTATTAAAACCGAGATAAACCTCTTAGTAGAGGAGACAAAACCACGGTGATGGTGTACGAAACCTACCAAACGGTAAAAAATAAACATAAATATAGCTACTAAAGCAAAGAACTAGTTCAAATAAAGAAGGGAGATGAAATCCCGCTAAAACCGGCCCAAAACGAACCAGATATGAGCAGGTGAGAGTTTTATTGAGATGAGGTTTTTTCTTTTGTTTGGGGAGTGAGAGAGGAGAGATAATAAAAACAAATTGAGGAGAGATTACATTTAGGGCGATGTTATTGCATGTCAGAGTTATTGAATTAGAACACCGAGACCTAGAAATATTTAAGCACTCCAATAAAACAATTCCGCTAATGAGAACCAAAATCCATACGAGACAAACACCTTCACCATTAAATCGGTATCACAAGCAAATTAGCATCTCCATTAGCAGGCATGACACAAGTGTCACCTATTGAGAATCTCTCATGAGTAATGATTTAGGTAGTCAGGAACGAAATTACAACCTAGTTTTTTCTGGTTTAAGTCAGAACCTAAAGTCCGAGAATTTTTAGTTTTTATTACCTATTCTAAGTTCGGTTGAAAACTTAGGTTTCAGCCCGATGTAAAAGCTGAGCAAGTCCCTCCGATACGCATTTTCTAATTCTGCCATTGTAGGCAATGTTTTTGTATAAATTGATATTACGATATTGTTATTTAGTTATTCATATGTAACTCTTGTCTTGATTTGTTCTCCGCATCATAGTTTTTTATCGTAATTTTTTCCGTATAGCAAAATTGAAATGGCTAGATTTTGTTTTCTCCAGTTCATTTTTTTTATCTCCATCAACGAAATTTCTCTGACATTTTTTACTGGATGACTAAAAAGAATCTCATAATATTGAGTTCTGATAAATTTGTTTGTCATCGTAATTGTCTTCGGTCAAAAATTTTCAACGCTTATTTTCCATCAAATTTCTTGCATTTGACACATATTAGTTGCTAGGTGCCGAAAACACTGGTTATATATTATGAAATATGAGCATTATTTTATGGAGTTTGTGTTGAAAACTTACCGAGAATTGCACATCCTGTTCAAGTCAAACACCAAATAAATAAGATGGACCTATAAGCTAGTGCAGATCGACCCACAACTGAACTCGCAATTCCAGCTGATGTTAAGTTTCCCATCAAGTCAACTACCTTTAGTGGAATGGTTGAATTTTGTTTTACCAGGAATAGTGTTTTTTTTTTTATGCATGATATCACCCATTCAATTGGTAAAATTAAACAAATGGTGATGCAGAAAACTCATAAGGGAAAATTGATAATAAATGGATGTTGCTAGAATACTACTTTTGAATTACAAATTTTGAAAGTTTTCAGTAGAATTTTTTGTTCTTCAAAACTTCTGATACCCTGTAATGGTTGGGTTGTAAATTATTCTAGTTATGCTAGGCTTCCCGACCCAAAGCTAAGATAGGTTGGGCAGACTAGGCTTTGTATTTAAGTACTCATAAGAAAAAATCAAGAATCCTAATTAGTTTGAATATCCTGGAAAAAATGTATAATCCTGGTTTGGCTCGATATTGGTTTATTGTTAGGAATCCTCAAGGTGAGTTTATATTTGCTAAAGAATGTGGTTTAGGAATTGCTACCAAAACTCTTGAATGTACGAACACAAGCTCTTTCTTAATCAATCTCTTTGCCTCTCATTTTATGAGAATCTAAAAGATCAGTTTCAAATTTAAATTTGTTTGTTTGGAATATGGGTGTAGATCGCTTGTTCATATTATAAGATCGCATATGTTTGGTAAAAAGAAGAATCTTCTTTTTTCATTTAATTAAAAAAGGAAAACGTTCAATTGGAACATGAAAACGTAAGTGAAGGGAATAAAAATAAAATATAAAGGAAAAAAATAAGTAGGAAAACCTAGATTTCAAACGAACAAATTTAAACTCAAAAAGAATCTTTCTGATTCTCGAAGGATTGATTGAGAAAGACCTCTTGTTCGTATTATCTGATCGTGATTGGATGTGCATATGTTCGGTGAATAAATTCTTCAAAATCTCACTCGCACAACTTTTCCAATTCATTATGTTTTCTTTTCTTGTTTTGGACTCTCTTTTTTTTCCCGTTATAATACTTAAAACTAAATTCATCATCTTTGAAGTTAAGAGATTCACTTGTATTCTAGACCAGCAGAGTTACTGGTCTCTTAAATATCTTCCGCACCCCCAAAAAACTAAACTTTGCCTTATGCAAAGTGCAATAATGCATGGGCTTGTTATAATTCTGCAACATATGATTCTCAAGCTATTCTCAATGCTTTTAAATACATAACAGGAAAGATCCTTAGATTATGCAGACATTATGAAGTAGAGTATGTACATCGATGCATTTTTCTCTCTTCATACATAGTTACATATAAATAAATTTCTTTGATGATGTTTTCGCAAGGAGAGGCGTCTTATTACACGGTGGCCAGGTTCTGCAGTTTTGAAATAAAACATAGTGTAAAATAGTGGTATTTTTAGGCTATATAATTTATAATTGTTCCCCAACAGAAAAATATCAAGGCTTTGTAATTGGTTTGAATTTGCAATTGATGATATATTATATTATTATATGTGTGAACACGCAGATCAAAGTCATATGAGTATTCACAAACAATGCGCGCAGACTCATGACAATACAATAAATAGGCTGCGCCTGAAGGGAACGGATTGGTTATGTTGAATCCTTGACTCAGAGTTCTAATACTCTTTCTCGTCTCATCAATTACAATCATTCTCCTTAGCTCATACAATAAGTTAAATAATGGACGAAGTATAAAATGTACGAACATGATATGCTATAAGTAACGAATTGAATATATAAAGTATGGATGTATGAACATAGACGAAACGATTAACTTATATAATTCTCACTCAGATCCCTGTCTCCGAGATTGGGTTTTTCATTATATGGTGGGGATTACAGAAATAGTCGAATGACTTTGAGACTAATATAAGCCTGCGTAGCAGGAGGAACCTCACTTACACTTTCTCTATTTCTATGTCTCTCTCCTCTTCTCTTCTCAATGTTTTTCCCCCTCCCTTCCCCCCCCCCCCCCCCCCCCCCCCTTCACTTGGGAGAGAGGGGTATTTATAGGGTGGTTACATGGGGTTCCCTTCTGAAGCCCGTTATAACCTTATCCTCTTGTGTCTTGTGCCGCTTACGCAGAGGTCTTCGTGTTCTTGGTCTTCTCTGCGTGTTCCGTTTGAATATTCAGTGCTATCTGCGCTTCCTCCACAGGCTGACTGACACGTATGATGTTTGAGGGTATTTAATGCGGGTAGTTGAGATGTCTGTCCGCGGTAGACAGTTGTCCTCTGCCCCTGTCTTGTCTGCGTCAGTCTGACTATCCCCAGCCGTAAATCTTAGATCTTTCTGGGGATAGGATAAAGTGAATCTCGGGTTATCCTTCAGTGCTTCACAGTGTTCTAATGTTTCCGTCTTCCTCGATCCCCTACCGTTGGATCTTGTGGGTGGCGACGCTGTTTTGATAAGGCGCGTCTCTTGGCTGTCCACGTGTGATATCATATCTTGATGTTCTCAGCCGCATGTCCTCCACGTGTGTCTTTGTGAACACGTGGCGGAAGATGAAATGTGTACCTACAATATGTGCTCAAAATAGTTTCATCAGGATTCTATCAGACTATCACCTTGGAATCCATTGATCTTACAGTTATCCAATGGTTGAGCAAATGAAGTTAAAGTTAACCAGAAGCAAACTCCATAGTCATTTAATCCAACTACCAAATGTAATTAACTGCCAATAGCATTACCAATTTGCTTAGGGGTGCATCAAAATTCACACAAAACAAAACATCCATTAATAAGGGATTGGTACTCCCTCAAACAAATTGGTACCTATTACGGCAATTCCTATGGGAACGAGTATTAGATTTTTTTTTTTTTTTTGTCAATCCATGTGATGACCCAAACAACATTTTCCACGGTAGAAAATAAGGTTAAAATGAACAAATCTGATTAAAGGGCCCCCACTATCAAAGCTCTCTCTACTTAATTTACAATAAATAATACTCCCTTCATCCCATTTTAGATGGTATTTTTGGAGTTTTCACGCAAATTAACAAAGAGAGATATGAAGATTTTCCATCTATACCCTTTAAGAAAAGTCTTCAAACATTAATTGTTATTAATGCATTAAAAAGAACTTATAGTTCCAAGAAAAAAGTTAGGGTGTTATTGGTAGTTTTGTGGAAGAATATGAAAACTTTAAAGTATTGCAGAACAAAAAATAACCCTAAAACATTATCTAAATGAAATAAAGAGAGTATAAGAAACTTTTTAAAATTTATCTGCTATAAAATAAGATATCATTATTTATTGGGAAAATTGGACAAGAGAATTGAGCGGTTTTTTGTATGCCCGTCGGCGGAAAAACTTTGATTGCATAACCTAACTACGACCTGGCGGCCAAATAAGAAACATGTGGTTCTTGATAATCCGCAGTGAACAAATTAATAAAATTATCCATTTATCCACTCATTTTTCATGTTTGTTGAGTCATAATGGGAGTAAGATTTGTTCACTCTATAGAAATTGCCTTACTAGCAACATTGCAAAATATATGCATACGTTCATGGTGCAGGTTTAGCGCAAGCGAAAAGATGGTACTGTATAGTTGAAACTCAGCTCTCGCTTCAGCGGCCAGAAGGCTAGAAGCCAAGCCAAGAGGGTACTGTGGAGTATTTGGTAAATAATCGTTGGGGTTGGGCAGAAAATTTAGTTCCTAAACTAGGAAGTTGCGGTTATACGTATGTTGCATCAGTGCATGATGACTTAAAAACAGAGATCTACACTCTACAGAAGCGACGCTTGCAACAAGACAAGACTAGACACACGATGGCTATAGAATTGGGTTTCCGACTGAGAATTAATAGGATTTCAGCCTTTCAGATGTAAAAACAGACCTCTCTAAATATAGATGTTGTAGACGGACTGTTATTGCTAGAGTTTTACTTAAGACCTACACAAATGGTAGGCACAAGTTACTACGATTTTTCACACTTTACAAAAAAGTCCGTTTAGTCACTCTCTCTCTCTTTTGCTCACTCTCTTAATTGTCGAGAACTTCTGCATGTTGAGCTAGGCCCGTGTGGAGCCTTCTGAAATCTGGAACAGTGGGCTTATATCTATATGGAAAATGAGATATGATGATGCAAACTCTTATGTCATCTACCATCTATAATGCCGTTGACATGTTGATGAGTATAAGAAAAGCTCTAGGGAACACTATATGGCTAGCTAGCTACAAAAATCTTGCATCTGTTGGGAGTGTGCATGCGCACGAAGGAATTACTTTTTTTTTATCAATGTTAGCTTTTCATTGGACTTCAAGCTTTTGAGTTTCCTCTCAAGAGTTGTCTTTCTATTGAAAGGTCAAGGTGCATGCATGCATGAAGAAGTACCCCAAATGCCAACTTTGCTCCCAAAATTTATCCTATCATCGAGTGCCTACCTACATTCTCTTTTTCTATATATTTTTTAAGCGTATGTGTCTGAGACTTGTTGTAAAAACATTTAAAGTCCTGATTATTCGTGAACTCTCTGGAGTGCCCATGAATGAGCTTGATCTACGAGTGTCCGCAAAATGAACAAAAATGGAATCGTTCATTGATAATTGATATGGAGCTGGAATGATTTATTCCATGCACAAGTTTCTTAGCAACAATGGCATTATTAAGAATCTAGCTTCCTGGTTTATAAGCATAAACTTACCAATGAGAGAATCAAGCAGAGAACTCAATCAACAAGTTATGATTTTCGTGATGGGTTTACAATTGAATGATTTTTTTTAGGGACCATGGTTTTTTTTGAGGAAGCCATGATTTTATTAGGCCACCTTCCCTATATTTATAAGGGATGTCTTAAAAAGTTGAAATGACTAACCTATCCTTAACCTAATTTAATTTAAAACCAACCTAATAACCACCTATATATATATATATATATATATATAACCACCACCTCCTCCCACCATCACCGTCCACCACCACCGATTACCACCACTACCACCTCCGATTATCACCATCACCAACCACCGATTACCACCACCACCACCTCCTCCCGCCACCACCTCCGACTATCACCACCACCAACCACGATTACTACCACCACCTCCGATTACCACCAACCACCACCACCTCTATATATATAACTTAATTTAAAACATTAACAAAGATATTCTCACAAACCCGTTACTTGTTATTCGTTTTTGGTTGAATAAATGAGAAGTAATCATCAAAATGAGTTGAAAATGGAAGTTGCAGAGAGGTTTAATGGAGGGTTTTTTTTTTCCAGAGAAAAGTTCGGTTACGTCGCAAAAAACAAGTCTCGGCCGAAATTTTAGTTCGGTGTCGCAAAACGTTCGGTTTCGTCGCAAAAAGTTCGGTTATCACGAATTAATTTTTTCTTAACCGAACTCTGTATTCGAACAACACAAGTCCATAAATTCGGTTCCTTCGCAAAATAAGGATATTACGGAACTTTAGTTTACGAAATAATGAGAAGTCCAAAATTTCGGTTCGTTCGCAAAAAATGTTAAGTTTTCTTTGTAACCGAACTCTACCTTTGAAACTTCGTAACCGAACTCTACCTAATTCGTCAAGAAATAAATTTCGTAGTAACCGAACGTTTGCCTAATTGAATATATGCATATATATAAGCCCAGTTCGGTTGATTCGCAAAATATGTTGAAGTTTGCGAACCAACCGAACTTCTAACACTAGATTACTTTTAACCTGGAGTTCAGTTGGGAACTTGGTTGCGTTGAAGTTTGGGAACTAACCGAACATACCTCTATAAATCTTATTACTAAAGTCCGGCTACCTGCGTGTTTGAAGAAAGAAACCGAACTCTATGTTCGATTATATGTTCTTGACATTTATTAACCGAACTTCATATGTGGTTACCTGTTCTTCACACTTGGTAACCGAACTACCTGAACCTAGATTTTTTAATAAAAATTTACAGTTTTATGAATATTTGGACCAATTCAACCACCATTATCTAAGTTTGAAGCATACTTGGTACCCAAATACTCTTCCTCCGGTTTTGGTTGGTAAAATCCATCATTTTCATCTTGAAATTGAGTTTGTGGAAGAATACATTCACCATCTAGGAAATAACTCATATCTAGATGATTGTGAAGATTAAAAAATACTCTAGGAGAGGATGGAGATGAAGAATCAGATGAGCTATCATAACATGAATACTCAAGCCTAGTGAATTAGAAAAAAAAATATTTTCCATGTTTTTCTTCTTCATCTTCTCTAACTTTACTGTCTCAATAATTCTACTTCTTTAGCTTAATCATTTCACTAATGATTTCACTAATCATTACCCAAAATTAATCAGGAGGGTAGTTCATGTATTAATATAAATATCTAGATAAGCGGTGACCTAGATTTACTTCTAAATGTCTTACTAAGAATAGAACCATGGCCCTCCCAAAAAAACCATCGTCCCCAAAAAATCGTTCCTACAATTCGAATTGCAATGGGCTTGTAGCCAGTAGGGCTTTTTGGATTTTTGACCTTAGGCACCAACGGTCCAAAATTTCAAACCTGGTGGAAGATGAGTAAAACCTTTCTAAAAACTGAGAGTCCACAAGATGAATTTATCTTTTCATTCTTTTTTGAGGAGAAGGTTGAAATTGTATTGATAAAAATAAATAAAGCAAGTAGTACACAATAAAAACAATAATCCAGAATTGTTATTTGTTTTTTTTTTTTTGAATTACAATCGGTAATGATTTTTCAGTGTACGACCATGTCTCAGAATGAATTTGTTCTAAACCATTTGGATGTAGCCCATGGACAAATTATCTACTTGTCTTCATCAATGATAATCGTTGTAAACCTTGAATATTTGTGTGCAATTACTTTTCTATTTCGCTTCCCCCAAAAGGACCAACATATTGTGAAAATAAGTAGAGATCAAATTTTCTTCCATTATTCCTGCATATATTCTACATTCCCAGGCTCGCAGATGATTGCGTCATTTAACAAAGTTTTTTCATCTACCCAATTTGAGGTTGTAAACACCAATAAAATAAACAAAACGGTTCAATCTCCCTTTCTAAGATAACTCATGAGATTATATCAATAACTTCAATAATTACAAAATATTAAAGAGCCTTATCATGCCCTTAAATAAGCTTTTTAGATGACACTGAGGCTTTCTCTGTAAAAACTTCATAATTTAAACTTTAGCTCTAACAGCTAGATCTTTAACACTCGAGCAATAAAACTTTATTTGAAACTACGTTTTTGTGGCTTCAAAGGACAACAAGACTTACAACTCTTCCAAGTATTACAATTAATTGTTGTTGTGGCTTTCTTTTTTTTTCCTGACTTTCTCTTTATCATTTTCCATCATCATATCTATCTATTTTAAGCGTCTCCGAGCTGCTTCCTCTGTAATAGGATCAAACATTATACTTGTGTTGGAAAAATTTAATGTCGGCACCATGTTTTGGAATCATAATTGGAATACGATTTACAACAACTAGGTTTGGCACATTGCTTGCATATCTTCGAAAATCATATTACATCTATCCTTCCACATATACCCTTAAATAATTCTTGCAAGTTGAAATTCGTTAATTGATTGAGTAGTAAATGGAGACTGACTAGGCCACCAGGACATCAATCACCCTGCAAAGTTAACATTCAGGATTTTTTTTATAAGTTAAGATTCAAAAATCTCCAAGCTTCATTAGAAATATTTCATTCAAGAAACGTGTATTGAATACTATCCTAACCATTCAGGCGTAAAGAACACTGCATGTGTATCAACATTCTGGTTAAACTTATGGTTTACGGATCATTATGTAAGGGGGAGTGGTTTCATGTGAGATGAAGTATTGACTAAGGGGGAGTGATACATATCACCATAGTATTGTTGTAAAAGTTATGATACAATTGGACTTTGATATTGTGTAATAATACTATGACAATATATAACAATGATTGAGAGCTACGCATTGTTTTACTTACATGCTAACGACCGTAGATATACTTCTACGAGCAGTGGAGGATTCGAGGAGAGAGATGGGTTAATCTGTATTTCTTCCAAGGAATATTAGGAAAGGTCGGTCCAGACTGAACATAATCTTTTTTTATTATAGCTCTATAAGCTAATTTCATATGGAATTTTCCATTAACACGCGGCTTCCATCTTGACTTATCATCCCCACTTGTGGTTATGGGTATTCGTATGAGCAAAATATCATCAATTGTAGCACTTTCAATAAAATATTTAAGAATATTAATATTCCAATGGTTAGTATCTCTATCAATCAATCGATTTATATATACAATACCAACAAAGAAAAAGTTAGATTGCAATCTGCTGTCTGATGCGTGTCGTAAGTGCAATCAAATTAATAATGTTATTTCCACACAATTAAATGGTAATATAATGGAAGTAAGGATCGTTCCCACGAAGAGCAGTGAGTTTTAGTTGTCAAAGTGTCACAAATGGGGGGTTTTGTTTTAGATTCCGAACAAAGTAAAAGAAAATAAAGTTGTATTGTAATCAATAGAGAGAGATATATGATCGAGGAATCCTTCTTCGTTAATAAACCGTCAATGAGTTATTATAGTTTCCTACTCGTCGTTAATCATAGATTATCACCAACCGTATAATAACAACTAGATCAGTGATATCCCCTAAATTCCTTATATCACTGGATACATAAGTTCTCGCCTACCAGATTCTATTCAACGAACCACCAAGTAGTATATCACTCAAGATGTAATCCAATTGAATGCTTTATCTTTTGTGAATTTATAGGTTGATCCTACTAATTAGACTCTTAGATCAAGGTCCACTTTTTGGTCTTGTTTATACAGACAATCGCTCCACAGAATCCTTCTGCAAGGTTTTGTGTTCTCTTCTTGCGTACAAGTTATTCGACGATTACTTATCCTAACTCAATACTAGCAATAGATTGAATCAACAAATCAATTTAGTTGGCCACCTAAACAATCTATCAATCAATCATAAATATTCAAATAGTATAAACAATCGATAATCATATGAAGAACTTCAAAGTAGATTAATATAATAACTCAAATCTTGTTTACAACTTAGAATTCATCCTCAGCCAATGGGTGTTTAGATACTCATGGATATAGAAACATTCATGATATATATATATAAGAAAAGGTTAGAGATATCGTTACGATTGAGAATCGTTTCGAAACCCTAGCTTTCACTCCGTATGATTTTTCTTCTCTCCAAGTATTTACAATTTCGTGACCTCTTGATGTGATGATATTTCACATAACCTAATATCTTTTTATAAGTATACATTTCTTGGCCTTCACGTATTTAGTTTAGTTCAAGAACCCGACCCGAAATAGCGAAATAACGAATCCAAACGTGCCCTTAGGCCTTCCAAGGTATGAATACACGTTTTCTCACTTTCTAAGTACGCGTACCTGGTCCACAAACTTCAAATTCCAGCAGAAATGTTCGGAATTAAGTATGCGTACCCGGTATGAAAACCTGGTATGCGAACCTTACTGTCTTCGGTATTGATAAAAACTTGTTTTGGCCACATCTTATTCATCCGAACTTGGAATGACCTCATTCTTTTTGAAATATTTTTATCTTTCAATTCTATTCAAGTTGATGACGAGAAATCCTTAATTTGAATGAGTTAAGATCGGTTTTTGTCCCTTCTCTTGGTTTTGAGCGTTTTGCTCCTATTCGTCGTACTTCTTCCACTTCTCTTGGACTTGGGCGCTTGGATACTTGGGATACTTATCTTCTTAGTTATTTTCAGCATTTTGTAGATCCTTTTTGGATGATTTACCTAATAGAGAAAAATAAGAGAAAACAAGAGTAATAATACGAAAATATGCAAGAATAATAGCTAAAGCAAGTATGGAATTGACACTAAAATCATATGAATTATGCACTTATCACTATCTCTGGTAGAGATCCAGAAGGTCCTTCCAAAAATAATATACTCACCATTACCCAACTCCGAGCAGTAATGTTGTTTCATAATTTCCAGACTAGTACATATACAATTTCAGACCTAAGAGCCATTATTATTTAAATAATTGTAGAGGGTTATCCCTTTGAAAATATTTGCATTTATAAATTTTGAGACAAATTTTCTCTACATGCTAAGAATCTAAGACTGCTAGTAACAGTGACTTTAAATGTCCAACGTTCGAATCTTGGGGACTCTTTTTTGAATCTCATCTTTCTCTCTCCATACTACTACTAGTAATTGAGCGGTCGAGTGTTGAAAAAGAGAGAATATTTAGTTTGGCCTATAAATTTGTTTATTGTAAGAATCATAAAGAACTCTTTATCATATTATTTGGCATCATAACTACAATGAGTGAGTGTGTGTGGGGTGAGGGTGGGATGGGGTATGTTCAACTTTATTAATCTTATAAATTTTGATGATGTGCTCTAGCTAAAACTAAAAGTTCAGCTGCGAAAAAACTATGAACTAATGATGCTTTCATTACTATGAAAGAGTTATGGATCATGAGTAATAGAAGTATGTTTGAAGGATTTAACAAAGGTTAGTTATATTTGGATTAAAAATATGTTCGAAATAGCACGTTCCACTGTTTTTTTTCTTGTACCAATTTTATTATCAAGCAAAAAAAAAAAGAAAAAAAAATAATAGAACTTGTTGTTGAGATAATTTTTTGTTTGGTTTGATGTTTGGTCTCGTGTCAACTGCGAATTTTACTTATAATTCTGAAACTTTTTTGTAAATTCATTAGTTGTTTGCATAATTGGATTTTATCTTGCGTCAAACATGTTATATGTCTGTGTTACTTAGGTAATATAGACTTATAAACTTTTTTACAGTTGTAATGGGTCTAATAACGCTATTACGACATTTTTTATGTATTGTTATTTTATTCTTTCTAGTTGTCTATGAAAAATAAATCATACAAAGCTTTTGGTTGGTACATATTATTTTTACTTAAGTATCCATGATTTGCACTGGTGTATGTAAACACTCAACTAATATCAAGAGGGAATTAAAAGAGATGAAGGAAAAATGTGTTATTCTTCTTCCACATAGGTCCATCGACGAGATCCTTACATGTCTACCTCCAAAATACGTTGGAAGATCAAAGAGTGTTTGTAAGATTTGGAATGATAATTTATTCAGATCCCTTCTTTTATAAGTTGCACGAATCCCATTTAGAACCAACCAAAAATTTCAATCTTGTTACCCATCCCTAAAAAATATGAATTGAATGAACTTTTTGAATATATTGGGTTTATTTGCATACAATTCAATGAAACGTTATCAATTTTTGAGAACCCTGTCGAGTTTCGGTGTCTATTTAAATCAAATCGAGAGTATTTAGCATTACATAGCTCTTGTAATAGTTTATTATGCGTACAAGTAGATTTTGATATGTTAAGTATTTGGAACCTTGTCATGAAAGAGTATACCTTTCTTCCTCAAGTGCACATAATATCACATCATTAAAGCCTGAACAGATAATCTTCCGATTCGAAGAACATATGTGCTTGGTTGTGATTCAGAGTGCAAGGACTACAAGGTACTTCACATCACCGACAATCAGAATGATGGATGGCTATAGGGATTATTCTTATTCTTACATTTTAGATCATAATTGATCACTATTAGAAACAAGTTCCAACTATGCTCCGTTAGCAATGAGATATTAAATTTACGAAAAATTAAGAAGAAGTTTTTTTTTTCACTATTGTAATTTATCAGACTTGAAATTATTGTTTTTATCTAAGATAACTATAATCTTTTCATTTCTAAAAATGAATATGAAATTAGGATCGAAGGAAATGTTGAAAAATTTGATTTCATTATAAAAGCTCCCACCGATGGGATCTCAATAAATTATTCATTCAAAGAACAATTGACCATCTCTGTGACTTCATCATTTGGAAACTTTGACTGAACTGTTATTGTAGAACATTTATTTTTGTGTAGGCTATACCTAAGAAATTATCATCAAATAATATGTTTTGTATGATTCCAACTATTTGGAGAAATATCTATACTAAAACATAATTAATTTATGTTAACATCGGTGAAATATTCGAGTTTATGATTAGTTGGTCTTACATAATGAGGATTTATGGAAATTTTTGTTTAGCATCCGTGCAATTGGTTGCTCATCTATCTTAAATAAGGAAATATTTCAATTGTATATGAGCAATTAGCCATTTTTACTTTCGGCAGGTATAACTGTATAATTATGGGACAAAAATATGAATTGCAATGGCACCCAAATGTTGTTTTCATGTGTAACTTGGAGAACTAATAAGTTCAATGTAAAGGACTTTCACTAAATGATGCTAGATACATTTCATACGACTTTGAGAAAATACTTATCAGTACGAAGATATGGGGTGGGAGATGAATCTAACATTAATTAGGTCGTCAGGAGATTCCAGAATAGTTTTCTAAAGAATACTGAGGATGTCTAAAGTAACTCACCTTTTTATAATCGTAAAAGTTTTTATCTCATTAAACTTCACCAACATAGGAGACTAAAGTAATTCAGTTCTGAATTTTTCATTCCGAAGAGACTTCACTGAAGCTCCACATTTTAACTCTTGGCGGGCATACAAGTCATGTGATGAATTACATTATAAACTTTCTTTTTATTTTCTTTTTATTCTCTACATATCATGCCAGCAACAACTCTCAACACTACTGCATAGACCACCCGATTGTGGCAAAACCAAGTTAGATTATGCAATTTCTAATGAAGTCGGGTTCCTTCTTACAAGAATATAAGCTGCTAAAGTCGTTTTCGAGTTGCTGGTATAAACTTTAATTTATTGTTATGGTTATTGATATTTTATTTATTATTTTTTACAATTTTAGTTTTTGTTTGTTACTATTTGTTCTGATTAAAGGACTTTGGTACAACTACGATGGTCGTCGATTGAGAGTTAGTTGAAATTAATTTTGTCGTGTTAAGTAGTTTTTTATGAGCACGTTTTTCTGATTGTAATCATGCTTAAATGTTTTGCTTTTCTTAGGTGGAGCTTGATCGCATATGGTGACTCATAGGATAAGCATAGTCTACGGATAAGTCTAATAGTTATATGGTGGCGATTGACATGGAGGAATGTCTATGCACTCGGATTACCAGGTGTTAGTTTATGCAAAGTTATGTCCAGTTGCATCAATAGCATTTCCTTGGTGTTGATGGAAAGCCGTAACACGTTAAAGCCTCGAAACTTCACTTGAAGTATCAAAAGGTTATATGATATAAAAAAGGATATAAATTTATGACTTGGAATTCAACACACTTTAGTAACGCAAGCTCCTGTGTTACGGTGATACAGACACGGTACTAGTGTCATGTATCCAGTATGGTACCTTGACATGGCGACTTAAAAAACTAGAAAACGGGGACTCGGATAGCGAACTTAGCAACATACATATGTTTATATAAAGGAACTAAAAATATAATCTCCGTTGATATTTATCTCTATTTTTCTAAGAAAATCTAATGAAGATCAGTGTGCTAAGAAAATCCAATGAAGATCGGTGGAGAGTTATGGGAGTATCTCTATTTTTATTTCTAAAGATAAACTTCTTATTGAAGTCAGAGAAATTTTTTTCTTCTTAATACAAAATTCTTATAAATCTATAACTAAGGCATTTTTTTATTTTATGGTATAATATTTTATTTTATTCTTGGTAATTGAGACGTGTCAGACACGATTCAATTTTCTTTTGGCGTGTTGCCGTAACACAGTCAAGCTCTGTAGTTTATGACTGTTTTTAAAGATCTTCAAGTAGTTTATCAATTTTGTTTTTATGATTTCTATTTCTATGCCTTCAGTTTTCGTTTTTCAACAGTTCAAAATAAGTTGTGATAGAGTTGTTTTAGCATGAAACTTTTGATACTATTTACATTTACCTATTTAACATTCTTGGTGTTGGAAATCATATAGTCGGTCGAGTCTATCATTTAGTTTTCATTGCGTACCAGACTGACATATGGTTCCAGTTACATCCTATTATGCTTTTCATGTGTCTCTATTGTCAATAAATGTACAATATTTTGTTTTAAGATTGACTTATGATATATATATATGAACATTACTGACAATATTCCATCTGGTATAGAAGTAAAATTCCTTTTTAACACACTTTCAAAGTGAAAAAGTTGTCTAGACGTTTGGATTTCAGGACCGAATCATCATCCAGTTCCTATGTCCACCCTATACAGCCTTATCAGCACACTTTTGTCTTGGAGTTGTTCATTCCTCACACAAGTTGAAATACTTATTTTATGAAGACGGGTCTTTAATCATTTATAAGTTTGATTAGATTGGGATGATGTAGATACATATATAGATTATAGATAAAGTGATCCCTAATGACAAACATTATAGCTTATAACAAGCTCAACAACTAAAAGCTTATATTGATTTCGAGTCAGTTTTTAGGTTTGAAAGGGAACGACACTTGCATTGCGTGTACGTCTTTGATAGTTTAAATAAAAGAACGGACGATTATAGGGATAATTCTTAATCTTAAACATTTTAGACCATAATTAATCATTATTAGCAATAAGTTCCCAACCATGCTCAATTAGCAGTGAGATATTAAGTTTATGAAAAACTAAGAAGAAGTAACTTTTTCTTATTTTGATATAACTGGGCCTTAAAACTCCTAAATGTAGAAAATATTCGGTTTCCAACACAGGGTAGTCAATTAGAGAACCTCGACTCTCTAGGCCCTGACCCTGATTTGGGTCAAGTCAATTAGATTAAGTCTTATGGTGGAATCCAACCTATTATAAGCTTGAAAAAAGTGTGGAATGTCAAGTCTAATGCATTCCAAGTTGGTGCCATCTACACCTTTTCCAGGCCATGTTCTATAATTTTGTGGAATGGTGCGTGGAATCCAAAAAAAATGGTAATCTGATTAGCGTCAAACGATATTTGAAATAGCGTGCTAAAAGACGAAAAACGGTATTCTGAATAGCGCAAGTCAAGCACAAAAAAGCTATTCTTAATCTCAACCATACAAGTACTTTTGTTGAATATCATTCACTAAGTCAAACACTGTTCTTTTTAACGTTAAACGTTGTTTGTATTAGCGTTTCTATGTTTCCATCATAACACTGGAGCTTCCATGAACAATTCCAAATACTGAGCTAGCATGGAAGATGGAATTCTTCCACCATAAGACTTGATCTTAGAAATTGCTTATTGGGGAAGTTTTTATCCATCACATCGACTATTTCAATCACGACCATGGCTATTAATGAATATAGGCGATTTAGGTGACGACCTAAGACTCTAGAATTTAGAGCCCCGAATTTGGAGCTTTTGTATGTTTTTCTAGTGTGATGACAATAGTCTTTCTAGGCCCCTAAACATAGCAAATATTTTTCCAGGTACAAAATTGGTTTCTTTTAGCCGGAACATGGATACCATTTGGATGATGACTAAGGGTCATTTTTTTTTTTGTCTTGACAAGATCCGCAGGGTTTAAGGAAATACCTGGACCTTACAAACATAACCAAAAAACAAAAACAAAACAGAACCTAGTGCCTATAATAAACTTTCCCACTCTTATCCTCCTCAAGAATGTTATTCATCTCACTATCAAAATTGTCAGTTATAAGAATAAGAAAACTATCCCGCGGGTGCTTCCCAGCAAGCCAATTTGCAGCCATATTAGCTTATCTATAAACATGAGAGTACCTTATAGCAACAAACTCTTTTTGAATATGCATTATACGCCTCTAGATGTGTAACACACTCCATATAGGAGAGCATTGACCAGAGAAAAACCGATAGACATTCATAGAATCATAGCAAATATATAGTTTCTGACACTTCTTAATCTTGTCCAGTTTAAGCCCCACCTTCACTCCTTGAAGTTCATGAGCAAAAATAGTTGCAGGAACTAAACCACCACAAGCAGAAGCAATAGTAGTACCATGGTGATTTCTGATGATAGCACCACTACCCCCAGATTCATCTTTCCTAGATCCATATATGTTAACTATCACTTCATATTCTCTAGGATAAATTCAAGAACATGACACCACCCTCACCTCCTTATATAAGCAATCAGTTCCCAATCCTTCTATAAATCTTGTGTAATAAGGTTTGTCTAAAACAGACATCTTTGTTGTTGCACACTTAAGCCTGATATCAAGAGTGAGTAAGTGACTAACACCATCAGGACTGAACTTCTTAGAGAAAAAAAATCCTATTATTGCATTCCATCCAGATATAATAAATAAAGTTGTTCAGACACAATTTCTTAATAGAATTGACAGATCCATCACCTTTGAAATTGTTCTGACACCAAATAAGCTCTTCATCCCAAGAGATGTCCAACTCTCTATAAATTACCAGATTGATTAACAAGCGTTTCCATATGATACTAGAGAAAGGACATAATAAAAAAAATGCTCCTCATCTCCATTACCTTCCCCACAAATAACACAAGTTGCATTGTTCACAAGACCCCATCTCTGCAATTTTGCTTTAGTTTTAAGTCTCATATGACAAGCTAACCAACATATAAAATAATGTATGAGAATATTATTTTTGAACCATACCAGTTTTGTCCATCCCACCTCAATGACCTTTTCAGTGAGAGCTCTAAAAGTATCTTTCATAAAGAACTCCCCAGTTGTATTACCCTTTCATATCACCATGTCATCATCTCTAATATCATAATCCAGCTCTTGAAAAATATTTTTACCATCACAAAGAGAACTGTGATTACAGTCTGGGAATTCAAGTCTACCATCAACCATATAATCATCCGCTTTCATCTCCCTATTTGGACAAATGATTTCTAAACACTCTTCTACCATCCAGTCACATAACCTACCCTTAGGATGCCAAAAGCCATAATACAAGCTAGTATTTCCCCCATTACCAAGGCAGATTCCCATAAACTGTTTAGAAAGATCTCTGAAGTTAAGAATTCTCCTCCATCTCCAAGAGCAATCCTTAGGAACATCCAAAGACCAAAAATCCTTCTGCTCGATAAGATTAGAATGAATCCATTGAGTCTAAATGGTATCCTTGCCAGAGGTTAAGTCTCATATATGCCTTAAATTGGCAGTCATATTAGTTAGCTCCAAATATCTGACACCTAGACCCCCAGCCTTCTCAATAGTACACACCTGGCTCCAACCTATAGGATTATGCTTCTTGACAAGATCAGACCCTGCCAAAGAAGTCTTTTGAAAACATAATCTAACTCTTTTATCACTTTCTTGGGAAGGATGAAGCAGAAATACCAGAATTAAACCATACCAATTTAATGAGAAATAATATCCCTGCAAAGGATAAATGTCTAGACTTCCAAGATTTAACTCTCTTAGTCACTCTGCAGATGAGAGGTTGGCAGTCCACACATGAGAGTCTAGAAGAAATCAAAGGAATACCCAAATACTTAACTGGTAGTTTCCCTCTAGAACAATTCAAGCACCTAGTTATATCTTCAAGAACCACAACCTCCACTGAAGAAGAAAATAAAGAAGTCTTGTCGCAGTTCACCAATAGACCAGAAAATTTGGTAAAATCTGTCATCACCTAAGATAAAACCTGAGCAACTTTCATAATACCTTTAAAGAAGACCAATATATCATCAGCAAAACACAAGTATTATCTTCATGCCCTTACACTTAGGGTGTAAACCATAATTGCCAGAAATAACCTGCTGCTGCAACATACCACTTCGGACCTCCATAACCATCACAAATAAGTAAGGAGACATAAGACATCCCTGTCTCACACCTCTTTGAGCACCAAAAAATCCATAGGGATATCCATTTATCATAACAGAGAATTTGGCAGTAGAAATACACACCATAATACATTCAATAAACATCTCTGGAAATCCAAATTTCCTCATCACAACAACAATAGCTTCCCAACTGACAAAGTCATAAGCCTTCTGTAAATCTATTTTAAGAGTACACCTAGGACTACCACCAGACTTATGGTAATTCCTAACTGTCTCATGAGCAAGCAGGATATTATCGTGGATAAATCTCTCTGAGATAAAAGAAGACTGACTAGAGCTAACTAATCCTTTTAAGTTAAACTTCATTCTAGAAGCCATTGTCTTATTCAAGCATTTATAGATGACATTACAACATGATATATGCTTGAAATCATAAATAGTGGAAGCATTCTCATATTTTGCAATAAGAGTAATGGAAGTACTATTCACCTCTTTAAGTAATTTTACAGTCTTGAAAAACTTACTAATAACAACAACAAAATCATCCCCAACCACAACCCAAGTAATTTTGAAGAAGTAACTATTAAAACCATCTGGCCCAGGAGCTTTAGAAGAATGAATGGAAAATAAAGCTGCAACAATCTCATCTTTAGAAACAGGCAACACCAACTTTCCAATATCAAAAGGAGTGATCATTTTATCAAAATGCAACTTATTGACCACCTCCTGCATATCCTCATGAGCAGAAGCACCACCAAACAAACTACTAAAAAGGTTCACACATTTCCCCCTATCTCTTTATCCTCCTCCAACTTCACATTATACCTTGAAGTCAACACAAGAATATTATTTCTTTATCTCCTCTCCTTTAAAGATTTGTAAAAAAATCTTGTGTTTAAATTACCAGCCTCCATCCATCTAACCTTAGACTTCTCCTTTATTAATTGATTCTTCATACATAAGTCTTGACAGCCTCCTTTTCCTTAACAACTAAATCATTTCTCAAAGGCTGAGCTTGCAATTGTCTTTGCACCTCGTCCATAGAATATTTTGCATTTAAAACTTGCTCTGAGAATCTCTTAAATATTTCATTCTTCCACTTAATTAGCATCTTCTTCAGTCTCTTAAGCTTATTCACCAACACCATCATAGGGTTATCGTGCATTGGTTCCATCCCATACTCATAAAGTCAGGTTCATTCACCCAAAAACTGCAGAATTTATAAGGAAGTGGACCATGAAACCAATCTTCAAAAATACTCACCACACCTGGACTATCAATACCTAGGAAACTCAAATGACTATCTATAATCAAATTCTTAACCGCCAGTTGTTTCAAAGGTTCATTAAGACCTGTTGTGTTCCAACATACCATTTTAATCATATTAAACATTTGTGGGGGGTTAGGTTTCCTCCCTTTAGCAGGTCTTCCCACTCCCTTCACAACCAAATTAGACTTGCCAACTCTTGCATTTTTAGATAGAAAGTGATCTCTTGCACCTTCACATTCTTCTCCTTTCTTCCAATCATTAAACTTTTCCACTTGAGTCAAAACAAAACCAATACCTTCATTACCAATCACCTTTATAATCATTTCATTCTCCTCATTACCTCAAATCTCTTTAAGAATGTTAGGATCCTTTGAAGTAGGTATTACTAGAATCTCCATATTCATTTCAGTATCCTCTCCTTTAAGATGATGAAACTTATTCTGTATTGAACTGAAGCAACCAACCCACTTGTCTCAATAGACTAACTGCTAGAGGCACCATTTGTTCCAGCCCTACTAGCCCCATCTATCTTACCACAATTCTTACCTCTATTTCTTTTAATATTTTTCATTTGCCAACCACTAGACTCATTAGTGACTTTCTCCTTCTGAGCATAAGCCTCCAACAACAATTTAGTCGCAGAAGCAACTTCGGCAGCTTCAGCTACAGCAGAAGCAGCTGCTACAGAACACTTTCCATGAGTATGTACAAGTACATTACAATTTTGACACCTTGGGGGTTTCCAACTATAATCCACAAGCACTTGGATTTCCACCTTCCCCACTAGAGCATCTATATGAGATGGAAAATAAGAATCTGGAGCAACCTCCTTACAACCTCTTGCATAGGCCATCCTGGATATTGATGTTGTTTGTTTATCCAACACCAAAGGTACTCCAATGAAACTAGCAAGCTTCCCCAATCCTCTAGCAATCCACAAATGAAGAAGAACTTTCCTTAAATTCACCCACCCATGAATTTTTTTAAGTTCAGATAATTCATGCTCAATCAACAGAGTCCATGGTCGAACAACGAATAACTGACATGCAATAAAAAAGTATCCATGTTCTAGTGCAGTTTACCTATCCTCATCCGAATCAAATTCAAAAGCAAAAATTGAATCATCATGGAGAGTTATCTTGAAATCATTTTTCACTTTCCAAACCCTCTTAACCGTGTTCCTCACCAATTGAAAAGATAAAAGTTTACCACCAAAAATCCCAACGACTAGTTCTTCACATTTACACACATCTTTCTCAATCTCCTCTTCAGAAAACAACATCATCTTTGCACCCTCTATCATAGATGGATTTTCATACACCAAAGGATCTTGAATATCCACATTCTTATCAACAGATAACAACTCAAACTGTTTACGATTCCCCCCATACCCTTCCAACTAGGTTTAGAAGGAACCCTATCACCACCTCCAATTTGAGATTCAACACCAGATTTCTGGTAAGAACCATAATCAAAGAAAAAATAAAGCAGAAACTGAGAGAAAATAAAATAATAACTTACTAACCAACACTAATCATTAAGCTCGATCCAAGCAGACAAAGAAAATTGAGAAAAAATCCCAAAGACTGAATGAAAAACCAAAGCTTGACCCGAGTCAACGTCGCCATAACATCGCCGCACAAACCCTTACTTATCAAACACTTACAAGCTACTATGGGCCATGTTACCTTAAGCCTAGGGACCAGTTTTATGGGAAAAACCGACATTAGAGCCCATTTATAATTTTCTTGAAATCTTCTTTTTCTGCGAGACAGCGATCGATAAGAATTAGGTTTTGACACAATATCTCCCACATTTTTCAAGAGCAGTGATTCCTCCCTCCGATCAGGACAAAAATGTCAACTAAAGACGGAGGTGAGAATCGATTCCCACTGGAAACCCGAAACATTCGAGATCACAAATGCAGATTACTAGCTGAGAAATTTGAAATGAAGCGGATTTTCCACAAAGCAATGAGCAAAGATAACAGTTTACCAGCTGAAATGAGAGATGAACATCGTCTTAAGTTATCAAAGTTGCCAAGGAATAGTTCGTTCACAAGGATTGTTAATCGGTGTGTTTTTACTGGTCGTGCTCGTGCTGTTTATAAGATGTTTCGTATGTCCAGAATTGTGTTCCGTGATTTGGCTGACAAAGGGGCTTTGACTGGTGTTAAGAAATCTTCTTGGTAGAAGTAAAGCTGAAGATTTAGTTTTCAGTTTGGTGGTGGTGGCGATGGTTGAACAAGTAGGTTTCAGTTTGTTTTTTTTTGAATAAATCAAAACACTAGTTGGGGATGTATACCTACAACTGAATCTTTACATTTTCCCAGAATGTTTTAAGGTTTGCTAAGTTTGTTATCATGTTATTGAAGTTTCAATACAATTTAAGTTCAATCAATCTACATATGGAAATTTCTTTTGAAAATGAATATGTTTAAAATTGTTTGTAGGTTAAATGTTTGATAATTTGCCTAAGTGAGAATTTTCCTTTTTGGTTTTTCCTTGAATATTTTTGTAGGTTAAGTGTTTATAAATTGCCTAGCTGAACATTGCCATCTATTCATATATATATGAAATGTTTTGTTCAGTCACTTCTCAACTTTTTGGAGATTAAGTTTTTTAATCATCTCCTACATTTAGGGAGAGAATGTTTATGGGCATAAGGAATTTGGTTAAAGAATTGACATTGCCTCTAATGCTGTAATTTTTTAGTGCACCCTGTAGAATGTGAATTTTGTGTAGTTGTAGGCTTGTGTTGTGCTTAGTTGTTAACTATGTAAATACTTCTTGTTCCAGTCTTCAGACTTGTGTGGAGAGCCAATTTATGGTATATTGCCACCAGACTGTATGATTTGTTTAGGAATCACTAAGGCTGTGTTTGATAACAGAGAAAGGAAACAATTCCATGGAATCAGTTTCCTGGGAGAAGCAAGGAAAGACTTTCCATGGGATTAAGTTTAAAACATACTTTAGGCCACGCTTTTTTTACAATTCCATGGAAACAGATTTATGACCAAACGACGGAATACACGTTATTTCCATGGAAAGATGATTCCATGGAATTAACTCTTATCAAACACAGCCTAAGTATGTTGGTGGGACTGAGCTGTCATTGAACTAGGTTTAGTGAAAGGGGGTGGAAGATGGGGGTTCAAATCCACTGGTCTGGTCCAAATTTGTGCATAACGCATTTGGGATTTACACACCTTGTAGTACGGATACTTTAGAGATTTTCATCACTCATCTTGTTCTTATGAGTCTTTGCATTTACCGGATATGGAAAACGATCAAGGATTTTACAGTTCAGATGCTCTGGGTGAGGTCATATTACTACGATACTCTTTTGGGTTTGCTAGCTGCATATGGTACTATGGAGACAATGCTTGGGTTGGTCATGGGCATTTTGAATCTGGACTGCGCTCGCTCCTTATGAGGTAATACTTTTTTTTAGTTATGCCATATTATGTTTGTAGCACTCTACGTTTTGCGGGTTGTTGGCTTATTGTCTTTATCGGTGCTTGAAAAATTAGGTTGCATCATCTGTTCAAATTATTTGTTCTTACGAATTATTTGTACCTGTGCAATTTTCTTATATCATTTGAAATTTAGTGGTTAGCATGTCTAAAAACGATTTTAATTCATTTGCAAACTATCAATCTTGGTTAAGGTTCTGAAAAAATTTAAAGCTTTAGAATTCTATATGTAAAACATTGGGCGGGAGTAGCTAATCCCTTATGAGAAGAAGTGCACAAATGTGGTGCGCTGGTTGAGATAGAAATCTGCACCTTTGAATACTCAGTTTGGTTCTTAATGCTGTTTGTATTTCTGCCTAACCAAGACCAAGATTAACAACACTGGACGAACAATGCCAGCAGTAGAGAACATTGCAATAGCTCTTAAAAAAGAAGGAAACAATGCCTGTTTGGCAAATGTTGTCACTGGACTCCGAAATTTTGGTGTCACAATGTCTGGTTACACTGACAACCAAATAAGTCCTTATGCTACTGTAACTGGATAGAGCCTTACCGTTATAGAATTTAACAGGGGCACCATTTAACTATTTGGTTCCTGTAACATTGGTAGAGATATTAAGAGCATCAAATATAGGGCACATGCTGAAAAACAATGAAATAATGTATATCATATCCAGTTTGTGAAAGGTGCATTTGAACTATGTTAAACTGTTTAATCAACTTTCGCAACGAACCTGATATATACAGCCAATCAACATTCTTGTTACAGATGCTTTCTCTTGTCATCTGAGGCTTTTGCTTGGTGCTCTATGCTGGTTATGATATATCTTGAAACTAAGATCTGCGTACGTGAATGTCGTTGGTACGTCCGATTTGGTGTCATTTATGCCTACCTAGTATAGTTCTCTTCCTCGTTCAAAATGATAGTCTTATATAATATAAAGGTTTTACTGTTAGTTTTAGATTTTTCATTCCAGAGTGAAATTCAATTTTTATGACAAACTTTGCATTTTTTAGCGTTCCAACATGCATCGACACTAATCCGCCGCATATTCTGCACGTATGGACCCTTAAAGCAGGCGTAATGTTCGATATTGTGTATATCTGTTTTCTTTACTTTCACATAGACGGGTTACAACGTATCTAGGTCAAGGTCTTGTTCGCACAAGGTGACCATGGTAGATCATCATCTTTAATTTCCACTTAAGACAAATAACACAGCTCATGATAACACCATTTGTTTATACTCCATTTCTCTTGTTGGATATCAACTTTAACTAATTTGTTCTTTTCCTGCTCGCAGCAAGTTTGCTATGGTTCTTCTGTACAATGAACTTAGGTTTGCTGCTTTGTTAGGCTCATTAGTGCTACTTATGATGTTCCCTTTATAGGTAAAGTACTGACCACCAGCACACCCACCCACCTCTCTCTCCCTCCCTCGCTCAAGAAGAGGATTTGACATCTAACTAGATTATTTGTTTTTACATTGCAATGAGACTATACAGGAATCTAAATATTTCGAATTTCTTGGCAGGTTGTAAATGCAAATGTTTTGTTGAAACACCTGGAGGAAACTTTTCTTAGTTCAGTAAGGCTTCTTCTGCCACACCCACCCCTTGAGCCAGGCCTTCCAGCCATATCAATAAAGAACTTAATTACATGCTTGGGAATTGAATTCAGTCATTCAGAGTTAGTAGTTAAAGATCCAGAGAAAAGATTAAAAGCGGTTCGGCTGAGGACCTGAGGTAAAAACACGTCCGTTTTTTTTGCATTAGTCTGGTCATACCCTCCAGGAATTGCATCACTCAAGGCAGCAGCTAGAATCTTAGCATCATCTTGTTAAGATGTAAATGTCAAGAAGAATTCGTCAACAGGGTTTACTTCTTTAGTGAAAAAAAAAGGTTTTACTGACAACATGGCAATGATTTTTGCAATTAGACTATGTTTGGCTGTTTTTGCCACCAGTTGCAGTGGTTGCCTGGTGGTATCTAGCTTGAAGGGAACAATGTAGCTCCCTGAGACTTTAATTGTTTTCTTGTGGTTGTTTTAACTTGTTAGGTTTATTAGCTTCTTTCAACTTCGAAGATATATGTGTAGCTGTAGTAGTAGATTAACATGATGTAGTATGTTAGAAACTTGAAACTCAGCTGCAAGAACAGTTAGTAGAACTGTAGAAGCCATTTTACAAGGGTAATCTAGTATTTAGCAAAAAAATCGTTCGTCTTGTGAAGAAAATTAGTTCCTAAACTAGAAAGTCGTGGTTGTGGTTACACGTATGTTGCATCAATTCACTCTCAACAAAGAAGTCTGCTTAGTCACTCTCTCTTTCTCTCTTTTGCTTGCGCTCTTAATTGTCGATAACTGCTAATTCTTGGGCATTTTGAGCTAGGAGCGTGTGGATCCTTCTGAAATCCAAAACAACGCGCTTATCTACAAGGCTAATGTGATGTGATGATGCAAACTCTGATTTGACCTACCATCAATTACGCGGTTGACATGTTGAGTTTGGACTTTGGAGGATTATTAAAAGACCCAGGAAACCTGTAAATAGACTGCTAGGGATTCTGATATCTCAAGTTGTAAATTGACAACAAAACTTCTTCTCCTTCTCAACTAGCTATGTCAATTACAAGACACTCACTTATTGGCATCCTCACCTGGTAGTTTCCCAGAATATGCATGAACAGACGCCATTAATCAAAGACATCAACAGGACATTTCCTGAAAAATCCACAAATAAAATAAATTGTGATGCTTCTTCGTTTTCAGCTAAGTCTAATGCAGGTTATGGCTTTATTTGGAGAAATTTTACAGGAACATTCAAGTCAGCAGGCATGGGAAATTTCAGAGCTTCATCAGCAGAAGAAGCAGAAGCAGTAGCTCTGCTCGTGACAGTTCAATGGGCCATCTCTAAGAAGATTACAAACCTGCTCATTGAAGGAGATAACCTGGCTGAGATAACCTGGCTACGGTCTTATATGTTCAAGGAAAAGAAAGTTTAGTTCAGTGGCAAAGTGTGGCAATTCTGGATGAAGTAATATCACAGGCAAAACAATTAGAGTCTTTTTTGGGTTTTAAAACAGTGGACAGAAAAGCTAACGCAGCTGCAGATATACTAGCTGAAGAAGGGAGGAAAGCAACAGTAGACAAAGTTTGGGAGGAATCAGCTCCTCTTTTTATCATTTCTAGAATAACTTTGATATTGTTAAAGCTTCTGAAGCAAACTCTACTTTAAATTTGGATTATGTAAACTCTAAAGCAATTAATCCATCTGATTCAGCCATTGTTGGGCATACTCATCCAGAGATGATCCCAAACGAGACTGAATCAAATGATTAGTGGCTTCTTTTGGTTCTACGATCTTATTTTCAAAAAAAAAGAAGTCATAATCGATTTTTAAATGATAGGCTAAGTCTTATTTAATTACATGCTTCAAAAAAAAAAAAAAAATGATAGGCTAAGAGGGTGCATGCATGAAAACACACCCCCCAACTTTCTCCCTAAGCACACACGACTTCCATTTTGTGCACCGGCGTTCATGCAACATTTCAATATGATTTTTTCATTTAATTTCAGTAATTACCCAACAAGCAAATGAATATATCAAACTAACACTTTAAAAATGAACTCGCACATTTTTTACGACTGCCGTGGGTTATGCATGATGTATGACTATGAGTGTGTTCTGGACGCTCATCTCCACAGTGGACAGTGGAACGGTTTTGTATGTTGTAATTTTGGGAACTTTTAACCACATGGGCAATAAAATGCTGAAGTCAGATTTGAGAAATTTACAACGATAATGAGGCCTTAAAAGTTAAAACCACTCGCTGTGAATCGGGTCGGAACAAGGTTGCTTTGCCGGGGAGGTAACTGTAACTTGAACAACCAGGACTCTGACTAGAACCAAGTCAAGCAGTAATGGGAGTTTCTTTTTTGCGTCGGATCCTCAATGAAGTCACTCGTGTTTCTTGCTTTCTTTTGGTCATCGTTGTGTAATTCGACTTCATCCTTCATGTCTCAAAAACATGCTACGAATATTTGAAACGGTGATACTCCGGCGGTCCATCTTGTATTTGTTTCGCCGGAACACGGCTAATACTTGTCACCGTCAGCATCCAAATTGACCAATTCGTGAGTTTATGGTCCTTTGGTATATAAAGCAATCAAGAATTCATGAGTCGTCACCACCACCACCGCACTTTACACTCCAAATGGCAAATACCGTTGACATTTGATATTTGTGAATATTATTCGCAAGGAATGACGCAAACGAGGTTTTGTCGGCTCTGGTTATTTATCCAATAAAATAAACACCAGATAGAGGAAGCATCTTTCTTCTCCATCCATCCATAATACAGAAGAGAAGAACTCTTCCCAAATCAGGTAAAGCTTATGTTCCATTCTTTTGTCTGCTCATGCATTTTCTTATTATTAACCTAGATTCTCTTCCAAAAACCCTAACTGGTTTTAATACTTCAAATTCTACTTCACTGTAGGAGTATGTTGGAGCTCTGATTGAACAAACAAGATTGACAGTTCAAGATGGGGTTCAAACCACTGGTTTGGTACTGTAAGCCAGTGGAAAATGGGGTTTGGTCTAAACTGGTGCAGAATGCATTTGGGGTTTATACACCTTGTGGAATGGATACTTTAGTGATTTCCTTCACTCATCTTGTTCTTCTCAGTCTTTGCATTTACCGGATATGGAAGATGACAATGGATTTTACTGTTCAGAGGTTTCGGTTGAGGTCGAATTACTACAATTACTTTTTGGGTTTGTTAGCTGCTTATTGTGCTGTGGAGCCAATGGTTAGGTTGGTCATGGGTATCTCAATTTTGAATCTGGATGGGCAGACTGCGCTCGCTCCGTATGAGGTGATACTTCTAATTGTCGTTTGTTGATTTAATGGTGTTTGAACATTTAGGTTGCAGCATCTATTCAGATTATTTGTGGTTACTAAGTATTCCTATTGAATTTATGCAAAATCTTTTTGTGTCTTGGCAATTTGAAATTTAATGGTATGCGCCTGTGAATACTCCGTGTGGATCTTATTGTTGTCTGTATATCTATCTGGTCAATGAATTCCAAAGTAACAGCCAAGATAAGGTCAGCAAATGTTGTCATTGGACTCTGAAATTGTGGTCTTAACTATATTTAGTCACACTAGTAACCACGATAAGTCCCAGAACTCCCAATGCTACTGGCCAAAGCATTACCATTAGACTAGAGTTTAGTTTACTACTAAGAGAGTTTGACAAGGGCACCAGTTAACTACTCTGGTTCTTGTAACTCTAGTAGATATTGTAGGATAAAATAAAGGATATCATGTCCAGCTAGTGAAAGGTGCATTTGAACTATGTTTGCTAAACTGTTATATTAACTTTAAAACGAAACTGATATATACGGCCAATCGCCGTTCTTACTACAGATGCTTTCTCTTGTCATTGAGGCTTTTGCTTGGTGGTCTATGCTGGTTATGATTTGCCTAGAAACTAAGATCTACATACGCGAATTTCGTTGGTACATCCGATTTGGTGTTATATATGCGCTTGTAGGGGATGCCGTTATGGTGAATCTCGTTCTCTCTGTGAAAGAGTACCAGAATCTGTAAGTCCTCTAACTTGCTAGATTTCTGCTACTTTCTAAAAATGGGCATGTGCACATCAGATGGAATATACTACCACCATTTCTTTATTCATACTTTTTTTCTATTTTGTCAATGCAGGTCCATTTTGTACCTATACAGCAGCGAAGTTTTCTGTCAGGTACAGTTTATGACATTTGCATCCTTCTCAGGTTTTCCCTATTTCATATAAATAGCTTGATACCTTTTAAATCCATTTTTTATTCCTCGCCCTGACCGAACCTATTGTTGAGACAACAGAAAATGGTGTTTTCTTGTTCCGGGATCCTTTATTGTTGCTTTGAATCATTGGGTTTAGACACTGCTTCGGTGATCTTTAATCTTTCAAAACGGCAGCAACATGCCTTTTGTGATTTAGATATTGGCTTACATTGCATTAGTCTCGATAGTGAAAATTCACTCCTTAATCACCGAGACTCAGAGGGCATACAAGGTGCTAAAATACTATATGAACTTTTATCAAAGGTGCAGAGACTTTTGGTCCGAGCTGATATTCGGAGGCACATGGTCTCAGCCATTTTATCAGTTATACTTTTGTTTCACATTCCTTCTGGAACACGTGTACTGCATCTTTACATTATAGTTATCATTTATATACAGGTGCTCTATGGAATTTTCTTGTTATTTTACGTACCTAATTTGGATCCATATCCGGGCTACACACCGCTAAGGGAAGAGTTCGTTGAAAACACAGAGTATCAAACACTTCACGGGGAAGAGCAGATTTGTCCGGAGAGGCATGTCAATGTGTTTTCCAGTAAGTGATGCGCCTACTAAACTGCGTTTGTTGCTATTGTGAATAAAATTGTACCATAAGAACCTAAAAGCAGTCATATGCATGGTCTATTATCCAAATGGTTAACATGGCAACATCCTCTGTATAGATTTGGCAACTAAAACAAAGAATTTGAAAATTACAGGATCGGTTTCTATGGACTTCTGTTTATGAAACTAATTAGAGAAACTTCATTGGGAATGTCATGAGCATCTTTAGCCTTTTCTGTTTGTTTTTTTTGTCAGGTGCTAACACATCCCCATTAAATCAAACAAGGAGTGTCACATCTGTATAAAAGCCGACGTCTCACACGCCAACTGTTTAGAATTAAGTTGCCGTGAGCTGGTTTACATCATCTAATGTTGGTTCTGTCCACTTGCTTTTGCAGAGATATCTTTCGCATGGATGACACCACTCATGGAACAAGGATTTAGAAAGCCGATAACTGAGAAGGATGTGTGGAAGCTGGATACATGGGATAAGACCGAGACACTGAATAGCAAGTACTCATCATGTTGCATCCCTCAAAATATGCTTATCCTTGAATTTTGATCGTATTTAGAATTAGTCACATCTGTAATGATATCTTTGTAGGTTTCAAGACTGTTGGTTAAAGGAATCTCAAAAATCTAAACCATGGCTGTTAAGAGCACTTAATAGTAGCCTCGGGGGAAGGTATGAACTGATACTTTTGTGGTTGCCGCTGCTCGTTTTGTTTCATTTTCTTTCTCTAGAAGACTAAAAACTACAAAGCAATTTTTTGTTTATATATTTATGGCATGAGTACATGTGGCTGGACCTTTTCACCATAATCACTTTCTCCTATGTTTCCATTGTAGGTTTTGGTTTGGAGGGTTTTTTAAGGTATTAAACCATCCATCTTATGTTAAGATTTCTTGCTCTTTTAGCCAAGTCGTTTCAAATCAATTTTGTTTCCTCGTGAAAAAATTCTTCTAATTCTCTCTGCAAGAAAGGTTTCTCTTTTTTAGTTGCAAATTAATATGTTCAGTTCCTCTATTTATGACCGGCTTACCAAGTTCATTATACTACATGGACTAGAATGTGGTTAGAACCTTTGACTCCACTGTGAGTTGATTTGAATATTCGTCTTTTGATCCATTCTAGGCAATGCTAACTTCTTACCAATTGTGGCACTAGATAATTCAAAACTATACGTTTATGGGCGGAAAAATTTACATAATAATAACGAGGCCATAGACGCAGTACAACAATTAGGTGTAATAACAAAACAGAGGGTTGCATACATTACTACTGTTTTGTATTTGTTATTTTCTTAAGAAATTTGTTGCGTTAAGTGATTGCCTAGTTGGAGAAAGTGTTGGCTTCTTATCATGCTAGATTATTGTAACTCATGGTGTATTATTGCTTTGTTATTTTTCTAGATTGGCAATGATCTTTCTCAGTTTGTGGGCCCAGTTATATTGAATCGTCTATTAAAGGTGAGTCTTCTTTTCCTGTATTGCTTAACAGGTAGTTGGTGCAACTTTCTTTATGCTGTTCTTTTGCTATTCCTTTTATTTGTATTTGTGGCAAAAATTTTCATTTTTTTTAAAGCTAGATACATATAGATAAAGATGCACATTGATTCCATAAGGATTGATATCCTTGACAGTTTTTTGCTAAATGCTAAAAAGTTTTAAAAGCCAAATTTCTTATTTTGTTTCAGTTGTACCAATTTGTCTTTGTTCACAACTTTATATTCCCTTGTTCGGTCTGCCTCACTTGTTTACTGTTTTGGCACATCTGGATTTTTTGCCTGAATCATTCTGAAGCAGAAGTCATGATCGACTAGTTTACGAGTGCCCAAAATTTCCTTGCATTAAACCACCTTTTCTGTCGCTCCCTCCTTTGTTTTCACACTATATGCATCTTTCTTGGGTTTCATATTATTAGTTTGGTTGCCCGAGGTGTGATGTTGTAATTACATATTTCATGGCCCCTTCTCATTTTACGCACTATAAGTTACATTCTTTGGTTTCATATTATTTATTAGTAAGCTTTACCTGAGAGTACAGGTGTGATGTTGTAGTTACACATTTCATACTTCATAGCTCTTTGTCAGGATTCTCTGTTCATTGCTCTATATGTTTGTCCTGTAAGATTTCTTAATTAGCTTGTTGATATCATCTGCAGTCTATGCAAGAAGGGGAACCAGCTTGGATTGGTTACATCTATGCCTTTTCAATTTTTGTCGGAGTGGTACGAATCTATATCCACACGTCTTTCCTCTATCGTACAATGCTTGTTTGTATTTTCCTATTTTACTTAACTTATTTCTCTTTGCTCCTTAAGCGTAAAAGCATCTAGTGAAATATGATCACACAAAAGGACCTTTAAATGGCTCTTGTTTAGCCAATTTGGCACCTTACTGGCAGGCAACCCCAATATGTACTTAGTAAGAGTCCCACCCGCTTGAATATCGAGCGATCCTAGACCCTGATATACCAACTGGCAACATTGAAATCTTGTCCAATGCACACTTGATACTGCCCTCATTTAGCAGCCCAAGGAGGTGTGGAGTTTTGTTTAACATATCCAAGACGCCTCTAACAACATTAAGAGGAAGTTTACCCTTTAGTACATATGCCACTGCTGTCTTTCCGGCAATGTAGAACTATTCATACCATGCAGAACCCCTTCATCTGATGACATGAACTTATTAAGAGGTTTAACTAGGGGAACTCAAACGTGCTGTTCTTACAGCAACATCCCCTTATCAGCAATGCTGTGTCCTTGGCTTCAATAATAACTGCAGTAGTCCTTCCCCAATTCACACCCAATAGCCGATACTCTCCACTCTTAGCTACTCATGTATTTATTGAAATCAATAAATTGCACAGAAATAGATAGATTTTTATGGCAATTTTTATCAATTTTCACCACAACTTTTTTCCGTTTCACACGTACCTTAACAAGTCCTAATTAGGGTTTCTTGGAGGACATTCAAAAGGTGTACGTTAGAGAAGAATCCGTACAGCATTTATTCCCCATATATCTTTATAGCCTTCACTTCACTTCAGTTTGTTCATTTCTTTTTAATTGCATACAGAGTTATCACAACATTGTTGTGTTGGAGCCTAGGATATTGGCCACTTAAGTGACTATAAAACTTCAGTGTTGTACTTAGTTATCCATGGGTTCCCATTATGTTCTCATTTAGTTCAGGTATCCAATAATATCGGTACATGAAGCGGTTACTATAATTAACTTAAAGTTTATTTGGTGCAGTCCTTGGGGGTTCTTTCTGAAGCACAATATTTTCAGAATGTCATGCGTGTGGGTTACCGGCTGAGGTCCACGTTGGTATGTAGTTTGATATTTTTTTGTTTTGTTTTGATCCTTGATTTAAGTCTCAAGGTGATCTTTTGTATAGATAAGTTTTCAGGTGTGATTAGCTCTAAAATAACCAAATTATGGGTCCACCTTGTTTTCTCAAAAGAAGTTAATTCCTAGTATAGTTCTCTTTCTCGTTGAAAATGAGCCTTATGAAATAAAAGTTATAATGCTAGTCTTAGATTTTGATATCAGTGTGGAGTTCAATTATTATGACAACCTTTGCATTTTGACCATTCCAACATGCATTGACACTATTTGCATATTCTGCACTTGCGGACCCTTAAGCAGGCGTAACATTAGATATTGTGTATACGTGTCTTCTTTAATTTCAAACAGATGGGTCAGAATGTATCTTCTAGGTCAAGGTCTTGTCTGTATTAAATGACCATGGTAGACCATCTTTAAGTACAACTTAAGACAAATAACACAGCTCATTATACCCAAGAGAAACGTAGGTTGGTCATGGCCATGTATTATTTTAGTTTTTGAACTTGCTGTGATAATTTCACCTCTTAGAAGTGTCAAGACATACACAGATTTATCTGTATTATTGTTGCATAGGGAGGTGGTGAGTACAGAAAATTCTGATTACATAACTATATTTTCTTGAAAAGCTTAAAAGCAGGATTTATCATTTTTGGTTGTGCGTCCACGCATTCAGCTTTTGTTCTTATTCAGAGTGATGAATGTGAGCTATTCCTACTGCATCATATCTAATTGAAAATATCTTTGGTTTCAGGTTGCTGCCATATTTCGCAAATCATTAAAATTGACGCACGAAGCGCGTCGGAAGTTTCCGTCTGGAAAAATTACCAACTTGATGACCACAGATGCTGAATCTCTCCAGGCATGCTCCACTACTATTGTCAAAAATCATGCTTCTCATTTCAATATGATCTCTGCTCTCTATCAAGACTTTAAGTTATTGCATTTGAGCAGTTACCCTTACATACCTTTTTTAAAATTTACATCATGTCCCATAACTATAAGAGACACCATATATCAACAAAAAAAATTAGCCCATCTGGGGTATGTTGTAATCATGATTCATTTTACAAATGATTCATTTTCAAATAGTGATTTCCACTACCTTGAAGTACGAGTTAGATCTATGATTCATACACCATTTCTCTTGTTGGACATAAACTTGTAATTAATTTGTTCTTTTCCTGCTTGCAGCAAATATGTCAACAGCTTCACAGTTTGTGGTCAGCACCATTTCGAATCATTGTTGCTATGGTTCTTCTATATAATGAACTTGGTGTTGCTTCTTTGTTAGGCTCATTGGTGCTACTTTTGATGTTCCCTTTACAGGTACTGACTACCAGCACACCCACCTCCCTCCCTCCCTGTAGCATGCACAGTATTTCTTTTCTTTCCGTTTATTGCCTGTGAATTATTTTCCTACCGACTTTCTCATCTTTTTCCTTTAGAAAAGTATGATTAGTAATCATTAAGCCTTCTTATACGATAATGCTCTGAACCATGAATTTTATGACTCCGATTGCGTAGCTAAAATGCTATTTTTACTTTTTTAGCAAATCATTAGTTTTTCTGATACAGTCACACGCAGAATCATGGATTTATACAACCTTCGATTCCGTAACTGAATTAATAGCTTTGACTAGAATAAGACTGCTCTTTATATTTTTGCTTGGTATGTCTTTGCATTCTCCTCGTGTTAATCCTGATTCTTGTTGATTAGTTCTCTTAGTAGTTTATTTATTCTGTTCATTTCTCGGAAGCAGACATTCGTGATTAACAAAATGAAGAAGCTCACTAAAGAAGGTCTACAACGTACAGACAAAAGGATTGGGCTCATGAATGAAATCTTGGCTGCAATGGACACTGTCAAGTATGTTTCATTTTGAGAATGACTACTAATCTTACAACAAATTAAAATTTTTGAGATCAATCATCTGAATCTTTATATATTGAAATGGATCAGATATTATGCCTGGGAGTGGAGTTTTAAATCGAAAGTTCAAAATGTTCGTGATGATGAGCTCTCATGGTTCCGCAAATCGCAATTACTATCAGCGGTAGGGTAAAAAAAATGCAATCTTCTACTAAGCTTGCGGCTCCTGTGATTAATTGTCTATTTTTAAATATCTTTATCGATAAATTTGATGTGGAATCCGTTACTGAGTAACTTAGTAAATATACCTGGCTCCTCTAGGGGATGAACCACATATGCACGTTTTGTGCAATGCGACGATGTTTATAAGAAAAGCCTAGTTATCTGATTATATTTTTTTTCCTACTAATAAACTATTTTCTCTGCAGTTGAATCGTTTCATCCTCAACAGCGTTCCTGTTGCGGTGACAGTTATATCCTTTGGGATGTACACTTTGCTTGGCGGGGTCTTAACACCTGCGAAGGCGTTCACATCACTTTCACTGTTTGCAGTGTTGAGATTCCCCTTGTTCATGATTCCCAATTTGATAACGCAGGTGCTATTTTTATCCTTGTGTATTCCTCTGATGCTACAAGTATAACAATACTGATAGACCTTTTTAGGTAATCACTGGAGCTGTTACTTAGATCTACTCTGTTGGTTTACAATCTATTCATGATGTGAAAAAGTTCCTCCCGAGTTCTTATAGCCGACATGTTGCATTGGGATTTTCAACGCTTCTTATAACCCAAATACTGGATATAATGTTGCTTCCATGATCCATGAGTTTATTATCTAAATAGGGAGGTGGAGTTGGTTATGCATGTGTTGCTAGGATTCTTAGAGTTCTGGTCGTTTATGCTGAGTTTGTTTTACTCCTAGTCCTATCTCCTCTTGTTCCATCACCTATCGAGTCATGTAAAATCAAATCCTAATCCTGCTCATGAGTCTCTAGAAACAAATGAGGCTTCAAATTTCATTAATTAGGCCGAGGAGGTTCCTTGGATATTGAAGAGTTGTGAGGCATGACGATAACAAACTAAATGTTATAACTCTCTTGATTTTAGCTTATTTTGGGATGTTCTCATAATCTAAAAATCCTACTTTAGCTGATTTTTTGTGGCCGTTTCCTCCCTCCCAAGAAAAGGATTTGACATTTAGCGTAGATATTTTTTTTTTTTTCATTTTCTAAGCATTATAAAAGAATCTAAATGGTTTTTGATTTTCTTGGCAGGTTGTAAATGCAAATGTTTCATTAAAACGTCTGGAGGAACTTTTCTTAGCTGAGGAGAGACTTCTTCTACCAAACCCACCTCTTGAGCCAGGCCTTCCAGCCATATCAATAAAGAACGGAAATTTTTCTTGGGATTCAAAGGTCTACCTTGTTTGTTTTTAATGTTTGCTGTTTACAAACATAAACTTTTACTTCAGCTTTGGTGTAACGTTATAACTATTTCGAGGTCCCAACTACCTTGATAAATGATGCAAATTAATATCACCACATATTTTAAGCATGCTAGTTAAGTAAACTGTATATGAAATGTAGTTTGTACTTCGCAATCAATTATTTTCTGAAGTAAATATTTTAGTCAATGTGTTGTACCTATTTGCATTTTTGGTTCCTGCATGTTTTAGAACTAGCACTGTCTAAATCCCATTTTATTGTTTCAGGCAGAGAAACCCACATTATCGAACATTAATTTGAATATACCGGTGGGTAGCCTTGTGGCAGTTGTTGGCAGTACCGGTGAAGGAAAAACATCACTCATATCAGCCATGCTTGGGGAATTACCTCCTACAACTGATGCAGATGTTGTTGTTCGAGGAACCATTGCTTATGTTCCACAAGTTTCATGGATTTTTAATGCGACCGTAAGTCACAGTGTTATTTACAGCTTCCTAGTTGTTTCACAATTATCCATCTTCTTGGTTTCCAGTTTCTTACGTGGTTCTCCATAATCATATTCCTATCAGGTACGCGATAACATATTATTCGGTTCTCCTTTTGAAGCTTCACGCTATGAAAAAGCTATAGATATGACTGCCTTGCAACATGATCTCAACATACTCCCTGTAAGTGATTGCTTATGAAATAATAATTGTGAACTCACCTGTCTAGATTGTAAGAGCGGGATATTTCCATCAAGTTCTAAATGATACTGTTATGTTCTACATGTTCTCTTACCCCCTTATATTATCAGGGTGGTGATCTCACAGAGATTGGTGAGAGGGGGGTGAATATTAGCGGTGGGCAAAAGCAACGAGTTTCCATGGCTAGGGCCGTTTACTCCAACTCTGATGTATATATATTTGATGACCCTTTAAGTGCTCTAGATGCTCATGTCGGGCGCCAGGTATTGTTATACTCTGAAATTCCAGTTGAACAGTTATCTGGACATGGTTCAACATAACTTACTCCTTCCTTTCTCCCAATTCTCAATTCACTTGGGTTTAATTGACTAATATATAGAAAGTAGGTTGTTCATTTCTGAATTTGTTAGCGTTGCATGTTTTAAGGGTCAAACATTTTGGTTTCTGCAATGGAGTAAATTTTGCACCATTTGAACCTTTAGGTCGAGATTATATGGTTGATGCAACGTAGTTCACTATATCTTGCATCATGTTATCTCTTTTGCGTTTCTCTTCTCGCACAAAGTGCTCATTGTAGTAGAAACATTACTAGGAATTAAGTTACACAACACCCAGGAAAGATTCAGGATCAAATATTTCTGCAGTAGGTGAATAACTTGAGGTCGAAAGATTGTGTAATTTGTTTCTTTGTCAAAGGCGAGTTAAGTTTTAACTCTCAAGCTCAAGAGGTGTACAAATTTTTGTTAACAGACATATAGCTAAACAAAGTAAGTCCAACTCAATACTTAAGGCTTTACAAGACCCTTGCTAAATAAATAATGGAACGATACAAGTAGATACTCTTCTCAGTTCAACTGATAACTACTAATTCCGACCTAAACCCTACTGACTCCTTGGGGCAACCGTTTGTGTCCTATACTGATTTTGTTCAGAGAAATTTTGTCCAAACATGAGTTGTTTAATTAACAGTTTCTATTTTCTAAGTCGATATTGTAATTACCATGAATCTCCTCATGAGTTGCTAGAACATGAGGGGAGTTTACCTTTAGGATGTGCATAATATTTAAAGGATTACCTTCACAGGTTTTTGATAAATGTATCAAAGAAGAACTAAGAGGAAGAACCAGAGTGCTTGTTACAAACCAGCTTCATTTTCTACCACAAGCAGAAAGAATTCTCCTGGTTCATGAAGGTATGGTGAAAGAGGAGGGAACTTTTGACGAACTTATCAACAACGGTGTATTATTTAAGAGGCTAATGGAAAATGCCGGCAAGGTGGAGGAACATGTGGAAGAAAAGGAAGATGAGAAACCTGAGCAGAAGGACTTAAGTTTGGCTGGTAATGGCATGGCAAGTGAGATGCCAAAAAGTGTGAGTCAAGTAACCAAAGTGGAAAAAGGCAAGTCTGTTCTTGTCAAGCAGGAGGAACGTGAGACAGGTGTTGTCAGTTTGAAAGTTCTGATGAGGTAAGAATTCCTTCCACAGTGAGTTGGTTAACACTTAATGGACCTTCTTTGCGGAAACTAAGTGTAGTGTTCCTGATACCTGAACATAATTTATCAGAAGTTGAAGCAAATTATAAGTAAATTCTAGTATAATAATATTCTTTCTCAATTATACATCTCCACTTTTCCGTGTCTTCAACAATGCTTCTCATGTGGAGGAAAAAAGTCTTGATTACTATCTGTTGGAGAACACGATTTTCTTTTTACAAAATTACTGGGTTACCTATTTTTTTTCTGTTATAACACGACGTACCTGTTGATTTGAACTTGTTTTTCAGATATATGAACGCTTTAGGAGGATTTTGGGTAGTTATGATACTCTTTACCTGCTATGTGTCAACTGAAGTCTTTCGAGTTATGAGTAGTACATGGTTAAGTGTTTGGACTGATCTAAGCACCCCAAAGATCCATGGCCCAGGTTTCTACTGTCTGGTTTACGCAATGCTATCCCTCAGTCAGGTAAAAATGGACAAAATAGTGGCAAACATTTCATTATTATTTTTTTAGTTTTCATTTTCTTTGGATCACTAATGCACACTATAATCTTTTCTGGTAATATCATTGTGTGTCTAAACTTCAATTTCACAAGAGAGTAAAATGTAACATTTTCATACAAATTGCTTAGCCAGTTTCAATCTGCATCTTATTTTCTATGATCCTGTTGTTTTTTAAGATTTTTTTGTCCGTATTCACTTTCTTGTGATGTAACTATCAAGATCTGAATTTATACTAAACTTGTTGTTAATTTTCAGGTACTTGTAAACTTGGCAAACTCTTACTGGTTGATCAAAATAAGTCTAACTGCAGCCAAAAGGTTGCATGATGCAATGCTCAACTCTATCTTAAGAGCTCCAATGGTATTTTTCCATACCAATCCAGTTGGTAGGATGATTAATAGATTTGCAAAGGATCTCGGCGACATAGACCGCAATGTTGCTGTGTTTGTAAATATGTTTCTGAACCAAGTATTCCAACTTCTTTCAACTTTTGTGCTGATTGGCATCGTGAGCACCATATCCTTGTGGGCCATAATGCCGCTCCTGATCTTATTTTATTCAGCCTATCTATATTACCAGGTATGCATAATTTCTAGTCATGCTAATCTAGTTAATTTGTTGTCTGCCCAAGTTTATAGTTTATCTAATAACCACTTGCTTTAAGTTAGTTTATCTCATAACCACTTGCTTTAAGTAAGTGGATGATTATTCACTAATAACCACTTTGCTTTTATATGTAAGAAATGAAATACAATATAATTAAAAGTTTGTGATTGTTTACACTATCTGATGAGGAGATCCTCCTCATCTATTCTTCGGTAATTAACCATCTGTTGGAAAACTACATCAATCACACTGAAAGTATAGCCAACCCTTATTTCAGTTATCTGTAAGAAAAGATTTTTTCCAATACATTTTGATTCTTCTTGTGTACAGAGCACAGCCCGTGAAGTCAAACGCTTGAGTTCCATAACTAGATCTCCTGTCTATGCACAATTTGGGGAAGCGTTAAATGGTCTATCGACCATTCGTGCGTACAAAGCCTATGATCGAATGGCTAGTATTAACGGGAAGTCTATGGACAATAACATCAGGTACACCCTCTTGAATATGAGTGCAAACCGCTGGCTCGTTATCCGTTTGGAATCACTTGGAGGCTTGATGATTTGGTTGATAGCAACTTTTGCTGTCATGGAAAATGGACGAGCAGCAGATCGCGTGGCATATGCATCTTCCATGGGTCTGCTTCTCAGTTATGCTTTAAATATTACAAACTTGTTGTCGGGAGTTCTTAGAATTGCCAGTGCAGCAGAGAATAGTTTAAATGCTGTCGAGCGTGTAGGCACATATATAGATTTGCCTTCAGAGGCGCCTACCGTGATTGAAGATAATCGATCCCCACCTGGATGGCCTTCTTCAGGATCGATCAAGTTTGAAGATGTTGTCTTTAGGTACAGGCCTGAACTTCCTCCAGTCCTTCATGGATTATCTTTTGCAGTTTCTCCTTGTGAGAAGGTTGGAATAGTTGGGAGGACTGGGGCTGGGAAATCTAGTATGATCAATGCTTTATTTAGAATCGTGGAACTTGAAAGTGGCAGAATCTTAATTGATGGTTCTGATATTGCAAAATTTGGTTTAACTGATCTACGTAAAGTTCTCGGGATAATTCCACAATCACCAGTTCTCTTCTCAGGTGTGTATCTTTAGATATTATTATGTACTTTCTGAAGTCATACTGATTGTATACTCCAATCAAGAGACAGTGCTGATAGATCATTCATATTCAAATTTAGCTGTACTGTATAGTGTTGCCTGCAGTGAATGTTTATGTTATTTTCCTGAACAACCAAACTTTTTTTGCTTTGTTATTCTAAATCTTTTAACCGTTCTTTTTTTATCGTATATGTAGGAACTGTCCGGTTTAATCTTGATCCTTTTGATGAGCACAATGATGCTGACCTCTGGGAGGCTTTAGAGAGAGCGCACCTTAAGGATGTCATTAGAAGGAATTCTTTAGGTCTTGATGCCGAGGTGAACACCCGATTCGCTTAAAAATAGAAACACTCAGTAATTTAATAGGGCTGTACTTGTTTGTGTATTACTTTACAAAGCCTTCTGTTAGTGCTACCTTGAAGCATCACTTTTTGTGTTTTATCTTGTAGGTTTCTGAGGCAGGGGAAAATTTCAGTGTTGGCCAGAGGCAACTGTTAAGTCTTGCTCGAGCACTACTACGGAGATCCAAAATACTTGTTCTTGATGAAGCAACTGCTGCTGTAGATGTTAGAACTGATGCTCTTATTCAGAAAACTATTCGAGAAGAATTCAAATCATGCACCATGCTCATTATTGCTCATCGAATAAATACAATCATTGACTGTGATCGTGTTCTCCTTCTTGATGCGGGCCAGGTACACAAGTCCTTATGTCTGTAACCGGTTCATTTCAGTTGTGGTTTCCTATGCTATGTGTTGTACTGTGTTCCTAGTTGTTATGAACCTTATAGTACATGTCTCCGAGCTTTGCTTGTCAGTTTTGTTTAAATTCGATGTGCACTTGGAAACAAGCAGATATTAAGTCTTAACGATCTATTATGAAGTTAATACCAGCAATAAGTTGAACTAAAATTCTTATACAGTTTTTATTTACTCCCTTTTTTAAACTATTTACCAGGTTCTTGAATTTGATACCCCAGAGGATCTTCTGTCAAATGAGGGGAGTGGTTTCTCTAAGATGGTGCAGAGTACAGGTGCTGCAAATGCGGAATACTTGCGAAACTTAGTCGTTGATAGTAAAGCAGCAAAAGAAGAGACCAAACGTCAAGATGGGCGTAGAAGATGGTTGGTCTCTTCCCGCTGGACATCTGCTGCCCAGTTTGCTCTTGGAGTTAGCCTCAGTTCTTCATACAATGCTCTGGAAAACTTGGAAATCGAAGACGATAACAATATCCTCAAGAGAACTAAGGAGGCCGTCATCACTCTGCAAGGAGTTTTGGAAGGAAAGCATGATAAAGCTATTGAAGAGACGCTAGATCAATACCAGGTTCCTAGAGATAGATGGTGGTCAGCTCTCTACAGAATGGTTGAAGGTACATCTTCAATGCATATGCAGCATTCATTAGCTACATTTTATAGGACCCTAGTATCAAATTCAGCGCGATCATTATTGATTAGATGCTGTGAAGAAGCTACTGGTCAATAATCAACAGTTCTTGGTCAAGTCCTTTTTTTTCCTTCCTGCAATGTGACCTGTGTTGTGGTTAACTATTATATCCGTGATTATTTTTTCTTTTAGTACATTTGTGCAATCTAATAATTGATGAAGCACCGCGCTTCTTCTTTGGGATGATGTACCAAACCTTAGCTTCTTCTTTTCTTTGTTTCTTTCAGGTCTTGCAACGATGAGCAAGTTATCTCGCAACAAGTTGCATCAATCAGATGATGGCTTTGAGGATAGACCGATCAATTGGGACCATTTTGAGATGTAGATAATATAAGGTAATTACTAATTACTAATTTTGACATCTCTTGGAATAGCATAACATAATTTGTAACATCTTAACTTTAAGCCAAATTACATACGGTATAGAAGGCGTCAATACTCATGTACACCTTGGTAGGCTGCTTGACCTCTAGCAGTCCTGCTCGGGTACTCATTCTTAGTTGTAGGTGCTTTGCCATCACTAAGGGTACGCGTAATGGAATTTGTACATTTAACTTCTTCAGGGGTGGCATATATTTGCACCTAAATTTATGTAAGAAAAGGGCATGGCATCATTGGTGCTTGCAAGTTTAAAACTTTGGTTGTGGGTATCAGCACTTCAGCGCTCTAGAATGTAATTCTTATTCTTCCATAATTGTAGCATACAAATATCAGAACAAACTAGATTTTGTGCCCGTGCTACGCACCGGACGGACCTGAAATCATATTTTTTTTGTTTTAAACATATTTTTGGTTTGGTGTGATGTGGCTTTGCCTCGCCTCGTCGCGTATTTTTGATTTGGTGTCAAGGGGCTTCGTCCCGCCCCATCGCGGTGTATTTTTGATTTTTGATTTGGTGTGGCGAGGCGAATGCTTATATTGGAATGATTTAGTTGCCGTGGCTTAGGTTTTTTGATTTGATGTGCCGTCGCAAAATGTTTTTGATTTGCTTCGTCCTGCCCTGTCCCATGCATTTTTGATTTGGTGTGGCGTGGCTTGGCCAAATAATTTAGTGCTTTTAAAAGCATAGATATGTACAAACACCAACTCATTCTGGTTAGAGATAGTTTTCATCCTTTCATGGTATGCAGCATTGACGTCCATCTTCTTCTACGACTCCCTCTCTTTCTTTCCCACGTGAGCTCTTTCTTTCTCTCTTCTCTCCGGCTCTTTCTAGCTGTTTCTTCTGTCCTGTAGCCCCCTAATGGCTATTTTCCACCTGTTAACTCTGCTTCCTGTTTCTTCAGTTCTTTCTTCATGAATCACATTAAGCTCATCAAAATCACAGGCAATCTAACAATCACAGAAAGCCCTGGTATCTCAGAAATCACAAATAAGTCGGGCTGCATCAACACCTCTAAAAATAATCCCACTCTCTGTATGACTTCAAGCAATACCAATTCTATAATTATCACCAAAATTGATCCAGGAATATGTTACAAACATTTCAAACTCAATCATCAATTAGAACCCCTGGAAATTGTTATAATGTTGTTATAGTATGTTCAAACCCATCTCTCCCCTCCAGTTTTGTTCCTAATTACGACCTAAATCAAGAGGTTAATACTAGGGCTGCACAACGGGTAGGGTGGGTAGAATATGGCCTATACCCGCCACCCTACCCGTTTACCGGCGGTTAAGAAAATCTTTACCCGCCACCCTACCCGCCAAATAATGGATAGGGTAGGATACGGTTAAAAAACTGGCGGGTAGGGTAGGGTTGGCGGGTAGGAGTAGGGTATGTGCATTTCTAGGTAGGGTGGGTAGGATATGGCCTATACCCGCCACCCTACCCGTTTACTGGCGGTTAAGAAAATCTTTACCCGCCACCCTACCCGCCAAATAGTGGATAGGATAGGATACGGTTAAAAAACTGGCGGGTAGGGTAGGGTTGGCGGGTATGGGTAGGGTATGTGCACCCCTAGTTAATACCTATCATACTCTTCCTAAGGATAGATACCTTCAGCAATTTCATGAATACAACCTCATTATCAAAAATCATAACCATCAGAAGAAAATCAACAAAAATACCAGTAAAGCTGCATTCAATAAACATCCACCCAAAGTTAAACATAAAGCCAGAAACCAAAATTGTCCATACAAAGCTACAACCACAAATCAGAGAAGTTCGAAATCCAAAGATAACAGTATCCTCAAAATAAACAAACACCATCATACAACCAAATTCAAAAACCATTGTACTTCAAAGAATAGAAGTCAAATTAAAAGATTCAATTTTCTCTTACTGATGAAAAAGGCGAGTCTTGCTCTGTGTCCCTTGGCTAACGCTTCGAGCCCGGCTGCGTGTCATCGGAACTCTAGTTACAACAGATCGTCTCTCAGGTACTGGAGTTTGATTCTCACCATCAGGACCAACATCATTGACTTCATCTTCAATGGGGGAACCAGTCGACATGTCCATCGAAGGTGCAGTTTCATCCATCTCAGGCTCTACTCCGGGATCGGTGAATGGAAACGCGGTTGGCTCAGCAGCTGGAACAGTGGAGGCACTGGTCTTTAGATTCTCAAAACCTACAAAAATCGCTCGACCGATCCTTCCAGTGGCTGGACACAACGAATCCATCACTGGAAGCGCATAGGCTCATCATGATGCCAAAGTTGGCCATCCATCTGACGAACCATCATTCTCTCATGTGCATCAACAGTGATGGAATGATAACCAACTCGGCTCACACCAGACACCAAGAACTGATCAGCCACAACAGCTACACCCTCATGAACCTCGAACGGGCCATATTTGGGATGAAATGCATACAAAACTCAGTGATCTCTAGTACCCATCTGTGGATGTTCGAAAGATTTTGGAATACAAGTAACATAGCAACCTTCAACATCAATGCTCTCTCTAATAGTCGTACGCCTCCCTTCACCAGTTTCTTGTTCATTGCTGCTCCTAACCTCAAATTGGGCATCCAATTCAGCAAATGGATTGCTAATATCCTGATTTATAGGTACATGCTTTGGACGATTGAAATGCTGACGAAGACGCTCTACTGGAGAATCCATCATCAACTCATGCACAATTCCTGGTGGGTCTTCATTCATCAGAGACTCCTCTATTTTAACTTCATAGTTATGTTGAAGATCATCCTTATACCATGTAAAATCTCTCTCATTACCAGGCGACTCACACCCCTGAGGAAAAGCAATTCCATGGGGCAATCGAGTAACACAATGCTCCCGAGGATACCAGTTGATGTGCGGCTCATCTTCAACCTCAATCAATTTCTGCTTGCCCTTTCGATCTATGTTTGCATTAGCATCAGCCATGGCGATTGGAGTAAAAGTTTTGCTCTCAAGGAAAATAAATAAAAAGAAGAAGAAAAGAATAAGAAACTGAAACATTTTTCAGTTCCAACAGAGATGCTTATAGTGGATCTCATCGGTTGGTGTTGGGTCGTTTCAACATTAAGTGGCGACGGTTCCCAAAGAGCAAAGCCTTCCGTCTCCAATACTCAAAATCTTATCACTGTCGTTTCACTTCTCCAGCAACATAAGCATAATTACTCTCAGACTATGTAAAGCAACCGCCATTTCTCTAGGTTCACTAACCCAAATCATAAATTTTTGATAGATGGATCTATGAGAATAAACAACAGTACACTTGGCAGTTCAACTCATTCGGCACCAATAACTGATTCTTCCTTCGCATGTGAAGATCACACGAATGCAACTCAGCTCCCCAACCGTCTGACTCGCTCAAGCACCACATCTGAGTGGAGGTATAAACAATCATAGCTAAATCCAATAGGATTCATAGGTTCATCATTGGCAACGACCTTCAGACAGATATGGGAAACACCGATCACTTGTCAACATTCGCAAACATCTACTTCTATATCCGTCTTCTTAATCTTTTCATGTGTGATTGTGGTTAGTCAGATTCCGAGTATTATGGTTTGTTCAACTTTCTGAGTAGAGCTTAATTTGGATTCGCATCAGGGTACCTCCTCCAATATCCATTTTGGATTCGTTCAGAGATTTGTCATAGGTAGTTGGAGTTGGAAATATAGGTTTTGTAGGCATACCTCTTATAAACCTTCACGAGACTATAACTCGTCCACTAGGGACACCTAGGGGTTCAAAGGCCTGTTATTCATGCTAAGAGTAACCGTATTCTCGACGAGACGGAGTTGTTTGTATGTTTTGGAATTATTTTGTTTGATTTGCTCGAGGACTAGCAAAGTCTAAGTGTGGGGGAATTTGATAGGTGTCTAAAACACCTAATTTTATATCTAGTATTTATGCTTTCTTTGCTATTATTCTTGTAAATTATGTATCTTATGTTTACTTTTGACCCTCCAAAGCCGTTCTTATGATTAGGTACTAACCTAACTTCAGGTGTGAACAGAATGATTGAACTGACAAGCATATCAGAAACTGAAATACGTGTTAAAAATTTACCAGCAACAATGTGTTACGAATATGAAACTGGCAAAGTTACCTTCGATGACTCCGTAACTTGGATGAGTTTGACTAAAACCCCATTTTCGGTTTCATCAACCAAAAACAAATTCTTTGGGCTTGGTTGTGACAGCATAGCTCATGGTTTAGATCTACTGACCAGTTTCAATGCAACTTGTTTGACGAAATGTGAAACCAGGGAAGACATAAAAGATGGGTCTTGTACTGGAAGTGGATGTTGTCAACTTCCAGTACCTAGAGGTTTAAAGAGATTTTTAACCCTAGTTGATACGAAAAGAAACTCCGAGACCTTATCTTTTGATCCGTGCAGTTATTCCTTTATCGGTGAGTTTGATAAGTACAATTTTAGTGCTTCAGATTTAAAAGGTAAAAATTTTCATACCGAAGGAAGAGATATTCCAGTTGTGCTAAATTGGTCGATCGGGAATAAGACGTGTGAAGAAGCGCGGAAAGATTCATCTACTTTTGCCTGTCAAACCCATAGCAAATGCAGCAATTCAGATGATGGTCCTGGATACATTTGCACTTGTGACGCAGGCTTCGCAGGGAACCCTTATCTCAGCCCTGGATGCCAAGGTATGAATTCGATAAATTAAACATTGTTGTATGTGTGCGTGTAACTGTGTTGTGATCTAATCAATTTCTGAGAATGTTAATAGCTGTTCATAATATAACTTGTAGTTGGCTCTAATTCAAAAACAAAACAAAAACAAGTTGATTTTACTAATGTGTTATTTAAAAATGTTAACATAAGTGGTAAAGGAAAGCTATTCCATTTCCTGCCTCAAATCTAGTTGATGCTCATCGAAGTTCAGTCTCAGACAAGTTCAAAGTCTGATGTTTGTTCTTCATTGTCTTTATCTTGAATTGAAGCTAAAGTTTTTCTAATCAATTACCTGTCTAAATTTTTGATAATCAATTTTCGTGTTCTCATATTCTTGCAGCCTTTACATGCACATCAAACATCCACCCGTTGTAACAACAAGGCTATGATGAAGCTGCAAAGATGCATGGTCGATAGAAAGAATGGTCCAGTGACTACATTACCTGACATTACAATCCACCAACCCAAGGATGAAGAAGACTTCATTAGCAGGCAGAAATTGCTGGTTCTATACTAAAAATTAGAGTGTATTGTGAATGAGAATATTATGTCAGGTGCAAATCCTTCTTGGAATGCGAAATTGCAGGTCCTGGATTTTTTTTTTTTGAAGTGTTGCAGGTTCAGGATGACCAAACAGTATCCTGTTATTTTGTAATTTTTTTTTTTTTGTTTAAATGTAACGAAATTCTTTACGGGAATAGCTTTAATAAATTTTATTAAATGTGACCAATAAATACCACGTGTCATCACTACGATTCAGTGGGAGCGTGGCACGTCGCTGTTCTAAAACACACGTGGCGCCTAAGTGTCTGTTGCAAATCTACAGCAACATATAGAATGTAACAAAAAGTGTGACAAAAAAGACACGTGTCATGAAAGAAAAATAGCTAATTTTTCCTAAACCGTTGATATTAATTATTGTAACGCTTCTCATACGTGACTGTATCTGGATATTGTCACAGATAAAACCGTTAGAAACACAATTACAATTATTAATAACGACCTATTTACAACAGTTATAACCGTTACAAATTAAATAAGTAACAGTTATAGCCTGTAACAAAATCCTGGAAATGGTGTAATGTCTTGTTATATGCTAATGGGTCAGATGTAAATTCATTCTAAACAACTTCCTTATCATTAGACAGGATCACTGTGAAACAAGTGATCTCATTTCTCATAGGTCTTCTTGGTTCTTTCCATTTAAAGTGCAAGCAACCACGATTCGTTACAAGCTTAGAAGAAGCAAAATTGTAAGTTGTTTTTGAAGATTAACTTTTCAGTTTTGTGTATTTGCTTAACTTGTAGGAAAATGAAATTGATAGTGTAATTTGTTTTCATTTTTTAATGCATGCTTAGGATTCTTAGTTGTGTATTGTCCATTCCAGGCCGGCCTTCCTGAGGGTGTTCTCAATATGATTTCTATATATGGTCCTACGGAAGGTGCATCACTTGCTAGTTATAGGGATGTCGACAAGGTTTGTTTTCATATATCCGAGGAAGATTATATACCGAAGATCGCATAATCAACACAATATTTTGTTTTCTCAGGTATTAACATAGAAAAGGCTGACTTCTTTTCAGCTTGCTTTCACAGGATCAACTATAACCAGCAAAATTGTTTCTAAACTGGATGGTAGAAGCAACCTTAAGCCAGTGACTCTGGAGCTTGGAGGGAAATCTCCATTCATTGTATTGTATGTGAAGAAGCCACATTGACAAGGCTGTTGAAACTGACCGCTTTGCTTTATTCTTTAACCGGTACCCTTTTGTTTCTTAGTGTTGCTTATGTTTTCTCATTTACTCGCACCTCTCGGTATGTATAGTTGTCTGCTGGTAAATTTCATAAACTCCTTTAAGTTGGTATTCTTATAGATGTTTTTGGTTTGTTTTGTGTAGTACAGGTTGGGAATTACGAACTTAAAGCCAGGTATTACAGAGAACTTGGCGAAGAATATTGCAAGGATAGCTTAGGGCTGATTTGTGCTTGGTGACTAGTGGTTGGGAAGTGCTCGACTCATTAGGTCCCTTAGCAGCTACAAGTGTTGTAAGTTTCTATATAGTATCTGTGATTTTAGTTAGAAGAATTTGTGAACTGAACTTAGGAGCTTAGAAAATTTATATGAACTGAAGTTAGGAACTTAGGAACTTACGCATTCCCTTAGAATTTGGTACTTGGAAGAGTTTGTGTTCTACTTTGACATGAAGTGGTTGAATGTAATATAAATTGATCGTTGAATGTGGATGATGGATGGAATGAAAGTTGGACGCAGGTTAATTGAAATTCTGGCTTATTTATGGCAGAAAATGGATTGCCGGTCAATACTGACCTAGTCAAAATTGGTCAGTATTGAAACTGTTTCAACTGGCAGTAATTCCTTTTGCTCTTACGAGAAAATTCGTAACGGCTAGAAACTGTTTCAACTTGCCACGTAGTAACGGCTGTGGCCTGTTACTAACCTGCCATGTCGTAACAGCTCTGAGGTGTTACGACGTCCTTGTTACAAGAAAATTCTTAACGGCCCTGAGCTGTTACCACGTGGAAATTAGTAACGCTCCCACCTGTTACTAAGGGCCGTTACAAGCAATATTCGTAATGGCTCCTTTGCCGTACAAAAAAATGTAACACCTCGTTCTGTAACAGGCAAGAGCCGTTACAATCCGTTTTAGTAACGGTTCATTTCTGTTACTAATCCAGGAATTTGGTGTAGTGCAACCAAGCCCATTCATGGCCTTTTAGAGGACTACACACATAACCATCAGGCTACTTATTCTGTTTATGTCTTATGTCAGGTGTGTACCTATATAAAACTCAAATTCATAAACTTGTATACATACTGTCTTTGGTTATCTTGTTAGTTTTAATTATTTTTCATGAGTTTGCTGAAGACGATTATGAAAAACGAGTCGTACAACGATTATTTGGCTATACTTTTTTTTAGTCGATAACAAATAGATTTTGGTTATTTTATTATATTATGAAAAAAAGTTAACCGTATATAAAAAGCCTTATGAATAAGTTTTCGAAGAACCCTCTAATCTTAGGATCGACTCTGAGGAGATCTACCTTGAAATGAGATAGAAGAGTTCTCCATGTTTTGCAAACTATTTTACATCTGAAAACTGAATATAAATGTAAATGAGACATAATTTGTTTGGAATATCCAGGTGAAGACTCTCCATTGAATACAAATAAAAGTAGAACCTACAATAATAGACTAGCAATTAGTTCATGGATTATGCTTCCTAGCATATTTATAGGTGTTTAAATAAGATGAAGAACCTTCCATAAGCTTAAGAACCTTTCATAAAAAGGAAATATACCCGATCTAAAACCACTCTCTTCTCTCTAAAACATCTTCATCTCGAAACAAGCCCTCTCTAGTCATGCATGTCCTGCTCAGATTCGGTATTTATGACAATATCTAAGAATAATATTTTAATTTTTTCGGTTGTTTTTGTTTCTTTAGTAGTTCAATTTCTTATGTTTCACAAGTTAATCTCTAATTTCTATTTTCTCCCTCTCTGCATCTTTATTGTTCTTCATCAACAATGCGGAGTATGTGGGTATTTTTGGTTGAGATTGTGGTGTCTGCAGTCTGATCTTATCATTGTAAATCTTAGTTTTCCAAGGTTATATGTGATGTTTTTCCTTACGCGTTCTGATTGTACTCAGAGTCTGGTTCATCACCAATCTTTTTGGGTTAGAAGTATTTTTGATTGAAGTGGTGGTGATGCTGGTTAGATCTTATGATGTTATCTTTGGAGTTTTGATTCAGGGTTGTATTCATAGTGGACGCGTTGCTGATTTGCTTGTTGTTTCCAATCCATCTTTTTGTTTTTCTTTCCTGATCATTATCATTTCGAAATCACGACTAATTTCATCATTCAAAGGTTCACGCTTATGTTGATGAATAACGTAGTGGCGGTTTTGTGTTGTGGCTGGTTGTGAAAGTTGGAAAGTTTGTTGTGGTGGATTTGGAGAAGGGAATGTTTACTTTATATGTTATCATAGGTTTTTTACACTCTAAAATTTAAAATAAAAAGCATCTCACCAGGGATTTGTACTTACTCATTTATTAATACAAAAATATTAACCGAGCAAAAAAAAAGAGAAAAACAATATGAAAAAGGTACCTTAATTTTTTAATACCAACGAGGGGAAATTGGAAAGAAAGTTACTTGAGGTTTACAAGTTTAGGTTTGGACTTAATTTTTTAATACCAACTAGGAGAAATTGGAAAAGTCCCCCAAAATCGATAACAACTTGGGGAAATGCCCCATTTCGTCACCTTTTCCATCCGACCAGTTACATCATATGTGTGGGATAACATGTCCAAGAGAAAAGACAAACGTACCCTTCATAATTTATGGTTCACAGTTTGGTTTTGAAGGTTTAGGCTTATATGGTTCAGGGATTAAATATTTTTTTTTTTTGTTTTTACTTCATTTATTTTTACTAAGATTTTTCTTTTGGGGTACATTGGAATTTTTTTTAAGATTAGAAAGGTTTAAAAAAAAAGTTATGTATTTTACTAATAAAAATAAAAGATAAAAATCTACTATTTTATGTCTCAAAAACTTGTCTATAATCAAAATCTAGTAAAGACAACATATAAGCTGAGATTTAGAAATCACTCACTTCCGGCATAAAATACAAAGTATTTAATATTTTGATAAATTCTTGTTTCCAGTTAAATGGAGTCAGTTATGGTTTCTGCTTGTTTGGAAAAATTCTTAAAAAGGGATATGATCCTGATATTATAACATTCAATACTCTGGTCAAAAGTGATTTGAGATATTGGTATCAACCAACATAATGTTACCTCTATTGTTGAAATGAAAATTACAATTGAATTTGAAAAAATAAAGTCCGATAACAAAGCTGAGTTTAAGAAGTCTGACATCTGCTTCCATTGTTGTTTATGAATTCCTCTTTTGTGTGCTTCCTTTGCAAAAATATATGCAACCTCATTGCATCTTCTATTCTTAAATAATAAATCCTAAATTTTTCACAAGTCTACAGGATCTTCATTGCTTCTGACACTATTGTCTGATTTCTCCAACAAATGTTACTTGATTTTTCCTGAGCATAAATAATTAGTCGGTGGAAATTTCTTTCCACTCAAAAATACTTTAGTTCCATGTTCTTTGCCCAACGAGATGTTTCCAGCAGGCTCAAAGCCTCTGCTTCTTCTGCATTTGAGGCATTGAAGTACCCAGCTGTAGCTTGGATAGTTCTACCAATTTCAAAACGAAGAATTATACCATAACCAGCAGGAAAATAAGAATCAATCAAAGAGGCATCAAAATTAACTTTTAATTGATTTATTAAAGGTTTTGACCATCTTTGTTCACATATATATTTATGACTTTGCCTAACTATATCAGCATTTACTCCCTGGTTTGAGTATTCAGGAGATTGTTTCAGAGGAGACCAAAATTTCATATGCCTCTGTACAGCTAAAGATAATTGCTTGCTTGTGGTTGATTTTTATTCAAAGATTCCGTTGCACCTTTCCTTCCAAATCAACCATCATTTTGTGTCTGTAACTTCTATTTCAGTACTTGTAAATACTCCTGCAATGCAGTTAGGGTACATTTGTGCAAAGGAGAAATCAATATCATTATTTGGATTTAGACCTACAATTAGAAGTAACATCGACACAAATTTAGCATAAAGGCATTCAAAAAACAAATGTTTCAGAAGATACATTTCAAATCAATATCTTTCATCATGTGTTGTCCTAACTTTTTCCTAACAGGCAATGCATTATGATTATATTTCCACGGGATTTTTTTTATCCTCTTAGAGGTATTTAACTTCCAAAAATATTTCCAAAAGGATGAATTATCAGTCCTAGTAGTATCTATAGATGGATTTTTAAGCTTTTGATACATGGATTTAACGTAAAGTTCCCATTTTTTGTAAGTATCCATCTTAACCTATCGTGTTTCATCATTCCATCCGTACTGGCGAATATTCTAATGCTGAGTATCTTTTCAGCAATTTCAGTTGGACAATTTTTTCTAACCTTCCTTTGATTCCGATTTGTCGTATTTGAGTCCAACAACTCAGATACAAGTTTAAATGATTTTGCTGGGTACCATAGTAAGATTGGAGATTAATTTCCATACATGGTATCCATTTTTCTATCCAAATATGTATTCACTTACCTCCTAGCAGCTGAATTTATGAAACAAAGATACCCTCTGCAAAATGCATCTCCAAATCCAAAAAGCATTATAGTGTTTATTGGAGTGGAAAATAGCTGATCTTCTAAAGTATTTATTCTTTAAAATTAATCCTAAAAGACTATTTGCTGAGTTGCTCTTCACGATGCTAATTTGGCAGTCATTGCCTTATTCATCTTGCTAGATTTCTCTAAAACGTAAACCTCCTAGTTCAACGTGTTCAATAATGAAATATCAACTGATGGGGTAGTAACCTTTTGTATTTTTTGTTTACCCCACCAAAAGCCCCTCTGAATTGAATTTATTTTGTCCCATCTGGCATATAGGAAGACTAAACAGTACATATTTGATTAGTCAATTTTTTACTAGCTTGGACCAAAGTTGTACCGTTCCAACTTTGAGCTCTGTTTTCCATATTTGCGACAATTTTATCTAAAATTTTTATTTATAAATAAAGATGCTCCTAGGTAAGAATCAGCAACGCTAATTTTCTTTGTTTTCAAAAGTATGATCACGGTTCTCAGATGCTTAGAATCAATTTTCTTACTAATAAAGCCTTATTTTGAAAAGAAACTAAATTTTGATTTGGTTATTTAGTTACATCATTTTTTTGGATTTTTTTCTTCTTTTGAGACGATTGAAATTCCTGAATTATCTATATCTTATGTGATGTGTTTGTTTTTTGAGTCAGACCTGACTGAATGCAAATGTATGCATGTCAGTGGCTTCGTCCAATAAATCAAGAGTATTTTGCCCCCTACTTAATAAACGAGTCAAGGTCAAGTCTAAATAGGTTCGACAAAAACTAAACAACAGTTTAATATAAGAATTTTGTTAACCAGACCATGATGACGGAATCAAGTCGTGCTTCAGAAAAATCTTTTCTTGTGTTAGAGCACGCTTCCCTGGTTCCTTGACAAGAACTTTCTTTCTTATGTTAAAGTAGATAGATGCGATACTTTTACGATTCCAAAGCCCCATAGAATAAGTTCAGGAACAAGGAAAATTGTCGCTTTTCCATCTCCGGGAGCACTAGAGAGATTGAAAGAATAAAATGCAATATATCTAATATTGACGTCTTCTTGACTACCACCAATGTGACGGCCCAGTCATAGTGTAAGCAAAAAAAAAAACTTCAAAAAAAAAATCCCGTCTTGTAGCTCAGCTGGTTTCATGCGCTTCACAGAAGTTTCATGCGCTCCAGGAAGTCCCAGGTTCGAGTCCCAGATGGCGTAATATTACAGAGTTTGACATGGATCTTAGCTTGTTAGGCTTCCAATTAGTTAATTATGTAATAATATTAATAATAGTGTGAAATAGAGAAAGAGAGAAGAAGACACAAAATATAGGGACAAAGAGAGAGAGAAATTCTTATTCATTAGTGTGTAGAATGCAAAGTTTAAGCCTCTATTTATACAGATAGAAGACTTGGTTCCTAAGACGTGTAAACCCTAATCTTAGACACGAAGGGCATCTTAGTAAATAAACTTGGTTTATAACACTCTTCCTGATGACCACTGTGGCTAAGTCAGTACTACCAGGAAAACTCAAAAGAGAAAAACCTGAAATTGCATAAGCATGTAAAGATTCAGACAGTGTTGGACACGCATATGTTGCCTCGTTAAAACTTTGACAAAGAAAACTCAGTGGGACAAAACCTTGACGAAGGAAAAAGATTACACCACGATAAAGTACATTGAATGCACCTTAATTTGATGTTGACGCTCCCCCTGATAAATACTTCAGTCAATTCTTGGCGTGTAAATCTTTGAGTCGGGACTTCCAATTTTGAAGAAAGAATTTATTGAATGCAGATGACGACTGTGCTTTCATGAAGATGTCGGATAGTTAATGAAGTCTTCTTTTGTGTTGCACAAGCAGTAATGTCTTCGATTAATAATCTGGCGGAGTCTACATTCTTCTTCAACACATCGAGAACTTGTGTCATGGATTGCTAGCTTCCCGAGATGACTTGCAGAAGTTGTTGATGTTGTTTCTTCAACATAGAGCCAAGATGGAGATAAATTACGATAAGTGAACAAAGCTATATTTGTGGTATACCAGAATGACATCCAAATTTCTGAGGGCTCGCTATGTTTATTGGTCAAACAAAATGACCTAGTTAATGGTGATAATCCACCAAATAGCCTAAACTGATACAACTCCCTCTTGGATGACCACCATGTTGAATTAAAGTGTCTCACTAAAAGCTCGCTAGTAAAACCCAATGGGAAAAAACTTGGACAAAGGAGAAAGAGCACAAATATCAACATTTTGAAATAAAATAAAATAAATGTCATGTTTCCTTGTTAAAACCTTTTCAGGGAAACCACATGGGACAAAACCTGAAACGAAGGAAAAAGAGTACAACTTTTGAAGATTTATGGATGCTAACTCAACTATATGAGTATTACAGAAAATGAGCATCAAAATCATAACTCTAGTCTATCTCAAAGACGAGTTTAAGGTAGCATAATTCTAACTGGAAATTTAAGAAAGGAAGAAAGAAAGGAAATAGAATCTATGCTGCTAAAGCGTGGATTTTGGTGTTTTTAAGGACTCTTCAAGAGACCAATAAAGTTGATAGCATCAACTAATTAATCCGGTTTCTTGATTTTGTATCGAATTTCTAAAAACACTTAAAGTATTGTTAAACCTGATAATTGAGTCAGGTGGCTGCCAAAATATAATTTGAATCCTACGAGGATTACAAATACGAATATGGTCTCTAGATACTCACGAGTCATTCAAAGACTACCACGCCAAATGCATCATACAAAGAGAACAATTATTTAACCAATCCTGGGGTTTGAGAAAAACATAAATTAATAAAACCCTCAAATCGTTTTTATAACGAAAATATTTCTCATATAAAGACGCAATATCACTACACCAACCTGTAGTTAATAGGCTTTGCATGTTTAAGGTGTTAAGTTTGGATCCAAAATTGCGTCAATTGAGAAATTAATCCAACCTAATTGGATTATATGCCAACCAATCACATATGTCGATATTCCTCTGCAGAGGGTTTAAAAACAACCATCATTTATATAAGTAGCTACTAAATGAATATTCGACAATTATTAATTAACTATGATCCCACACGATTTTCAAATATATGCATACTTGAAAAAATCATAGTATTACTGGTACCAGTGCCAGTAGGCATTATAATCTCATATCATTCAAATAAGGAGATATGAATAGAAACTGCAAACCATCTTTTGATGATTTTTGTTTTAAATTTTTTCCTTCTCTATAAAATGGATAAGAGAAGAATGGAAGATAAAACCTGTCGGCAAAATTGATCATCCAAGTCCCGTAAAAATGTCTTTTAGGACTAATCCACATATTTTGATTGCGCCCAAAAAAAAGAGAGAAGAAAATCGAGAATAACCACAATCATATTTTCGTAGTTGGGGCACCGTAGCATACAAAACCCATCAAGGAGGAATACACGACAGTGCGTGTTGAATAGAGAGTATCGACCATAATAGTTAGTCGTTAAACAGAGAGACACTGTATATTGAATCAAATAGTTAATACAATAGAAATTAAACACAAATAACAATTTCTTGTTATTAAATACCGTGATGCAAAAGAACTACTCCTTTATTGTAAACAATTCTTTGGAGTATCCAGTCGTGGTGAGTGGGGTACATGCACATGAACACAACTCAATGTTAGAACCATATCAAATTATGATTAAATATATGGACGTCTGATAATATAACATGGAGAGACTGTATTAAGCAAAATATTAGGCGCAAAGCTTCCCTGTTTTATGGTGCCATCTTATACGGCTAAAAAGAAACGCTTTTTCTTCGTTATGGTTTGCTTAGCACAAACCTATACATTGAAAAAGATAAAAGCATATTAGAAATCCTACCAATAAAAAGAACAAAATATTATTAACCCAAAAGAAAAGATTAGGTATGAATATGATTAGTCATCTCCGCCTCTATTGATAGAGCAACGTGCATGATAACGTAGTATGAAATAGAGAAAGAGAGAAGAAGACAAAAAATATAGGGACAATGAGAGAGAGAAATTCTTATTCATTAGTGCGTAGAATACAAAGTTTAAGCTCTATTTATACAGATAGAAAACTTGGTGCTCAAGATATGTAAACCCTAATCTTAAACACGAAGGGCATTTTAGTAAATAATTTGGTTTATAACAAATAAAAAGTTAACTACAGGAAATGAAGCCTAACTACGTATAATGACGGATATAGATAGGCGTTGTTACGGGACACCGAGGGATTTTTACAAGGAAGAGATGCCCCAATTGACAGTATTATTGGCGGGAAAGGAATACCCTTACGGGATCCTGATAGTTGTAGCACTGGCACACCCACTCTACAAGGGCTTCTCCAAATCATATCTTTATTTGCGTGTGCACAACAAACAAACGTGACATTTAGTGTTGATTGGAATATCATAATCAGCTTCAGTATTATCATGACTAGCTAGTCCATATACGTTCTTCCACGTAAGTGATTCACTGAATCCCAACATATGGTTCTAGCAGTTGAAATATCTTTATAACAAGTTTAAGCAGACATCCGAGGTTGAAAGTCCCATGTTTTCAAATTGGTCGCGAAGGCATCACGTTGGGCTGGCCGGATGAGAAGTTGAAATAACACCATTGAGTTGTTGTTGAACCGATGCTGGTCATTATCTTCCCTCCTTTAAAATACTAAATCATATGAGCTTCCACGTCGCATGGTGAGCGTGACACCCTTCTTAAAATTAAATTAGATAAAAGCTTTGGGCATTAGTAAATCTGGTGAAGGCACTTGGCGAGACTTTATTGGTCAGGACATTAAAACCTAAATAACACTTCGTTTACACTCGATATTTAACTGGACGTTAGCTTCCACGTCGCACGGTGAGTGTGACACCCCTATCAAATTAAATTAGATAAAAGTTTTGGGCATTAGTAAATCTGGTGAGGGCACTTGGCGAGACTTTATTGGTCAAGACATTAAAACCTAAATAACACTTTGTTTACACGCGATATTTAACTGGATATTAGCAACGGCGTCACACAAAAGATGAGTGGACAAAACATTCTTCACGGCTTATAAATTTGTTACATTTGATTTACACGGAAAACTTAACTGGACGTTACTAACGCCAGTTAAGTGGACAAACATCCGTCAAAAACCTTAACTATTTTATAAACCCTAATTAACCTAATCGTCTCATGATCCTAAATTGAAGTATTGTTTTCCTGCCGCACAGACTCTCTTCTCCACACCGACTCCACCACCTTCGTGCTTCATCCTCTGTGAGAAGTTTAACAGAAAAAAAGTGGCTAGCAATGGTGAGCCATCTTTCTAATTATTGGAAGCTTTGTTTTCGTTTCTGCAGGTATGATTTTTGCTGAAAAGGATAGACCCTTACCCTAATTATTATACTTTTGGTTCAAACAATTCATTGAGGATCTCTTAGTTTCTGAACTGTTATTATTTGTGATTCAGTGATATCTTTGTGATGTCGGCTCACTTTTTAGTTGATTGTTAGGAGAGACAGAGAACATATCGCCTGAATTTTAGTCTTAATTCTTTTATGCCATCAATTTTTATTCTTAATTCTGTGTTTTAATATATTTTGATTGTTTGATGAAATTATATATGCAATTTTGCATTCTGTTTAGATTTTTATATTGTCATAGGTTTAATCTTAAATTCCTTGGTATATCAAGATTATTTTAAATTTATCATATACTTCAATTTTGTAGGAATTTGGTGTTAATACAGAGCAACGATTTTTTTGTTATATGGACCTCCTGGTTGTGGTAAAACTCTAATTGCCAAGGCTATATAACAAATGGATTCTTTTTTTTAATTAGGTATGCAGAGTCTTCTTACACCTTCTCCAATGTCTGTTTGTTATGTCTTATAAGGTTAACAACACTTTGGTGTTTGGTCTATCTATCTAATTATTTGTATGATTTAAATGAAGAATGTGTATTTGTGACTTTGATATGGGATCGAAATGGGTCTGTCTTGTAGCGGTAGTGGCAATGGAATTATATGTGGTTTGTGTTTGATTTGATGTCACAGGAACAGGGGCTTATCAAGAATTAGTTGAATGTTGAAGACTTGAGTAAAGTTTTGAATTCGAAGAGAAGTGTTGGTGGAATTGATATTGATGAAGCTGATGTTGCAGTTGTAGTTGAAGCTGGAGTTAGTGTCGGTGGTGACTGAAATGAAATAGGAACCTGCAAGTGGAGTTATGGCTTAGTTCTGGTGTAGTGAGAGTCAGGGAGAGAATGAAAATACAGATGGGTTGATTCTGGAAGCAGCTAGGTGTCATTGAAGTTGCAGGATGGATTACTGTTGGAGCTGGTGGTACAAATGGTGCGTGGAACTTGAAAGATGATTGCCGTAACACTTTGCTTGCTGTAGTTATTGAAGAAGCTGATCTTCCTATTATCTGGTGCAGATTGTAGAATTTTGCAACCGGATTGTAAAGGTACTCTGTTATGGAGACAATCCGTCCATCCATCCTTAGCTGCTAGAAATTGGAAGCATTTGAAGGGTGCGTGTGCAATGTATGATTTTTGATGAAAAGTAGGTTTAAAATTCAGGTGATAAATAAATGTTGCTTATGCAATTGTGCCGAGGAATCCCTGGAACATCTTTTGTGGTACTGCGATTTTTCAGCGAGGACTTGGAGGTGGAATTTGGACAATTTTGGTTTGCAATCTCATATAAACCTTTCTACTGCCTATAAATCTGCTAGAGGAAGGAGTTGTATGGTGAAGGAATTATGATTGCTAGCAGTTTTGGTGATTAGGTCTGAACTATGGCAGACACGTAATAGCTTTTTATATATGACAATAAAAAGGTCTTTTGGAGTTTTTTTTCACGAAACGGGTGTTTTAATCAGGCGAACGAGTACTCTAGAAGGCTCAAGGGTTATATGTATAATTCAGTGGAAGACCTACTGATTTTGGATTTTTTCAGAGTTAAAGACACAGGCATGTCAAGGTTCTGGAGGCAGTGGAGTTTCGGTGGTATCCTCCATCTGAGAACATTAATATTAATAATCTAAAACCAGTGAACATTTAATATTAATGGTACGCTTCTTTGGTTATGGGGAAATGTGTTGGCCTTTAGAGTTTTTTTAGTTGCATGTGTTGAATGGTTTTCAGAATTTATTCTTCATATACTGAATTTCACGTTGTTTCAATCTTGATCCTACTGTGTTCCTCTTGATTACTACTCCCTCCGTCACCAAGATATTGGCAGAGTTTTCAATTTTTGTAGTCCCACTAGATAGGCGAAATAACAATTCCAAGATGAGTTTTTTTTATATATGCTCTTATTTATTGTGCATTGATAATTGTATTAGGAACAAGATAAAGGTTAAAACAGGAAAGTAAATGTATATTTAAGAAATCAAGATAATTTCTTAATCTAAAAGATTTTGCTAAATCCGCCTATATAATAGGGACGGAGGGAATATATTATATATATATCTAGATCAAGAAAGGGAAGATTTAAGAAGATGGACGTCTTTTTTTTTTATATAAAAAAAAGAGTAAGAGAGCTCGTCAAAGCTAACTACTCTGGTTTACAGCCAGAGGATCACCTGAGCCAAGCCTAGCATCAGGGTGATCCATCAAAAAATGAGTACGAATATTACAGTTATCCTTAAGAGTTGTGTTTGGTGGATACTGTAATAAAGTCCAAAGAGACTGGAGGTTAGGACCTTTCCAGTTAAAGTTTTGAAATAAGATAGAGTGACTAGCTATTCTAGATAAGTTGGCTGCAATGATGTTCTGTTGAGGCGTCAGCGTGATGAGCCTGCCCAACACAAAATCGATAGGTTCTATGCTTCTGTCGGTGTTTTGTATATATTTTCCTTGAAATCTTTCCTGGAATTGTAGTTGGTAGAGAGACTGAATGGTTTGAAGAATTCCTTCTTCTTCTACAGCATAATCAATGTGCTGCTGGTGCATTTCCTTCCCCCAATTCAGTGCAAGTTGAGCTCCTCTGCTTGCTCTGACTGTTGTATTGAATCCAATTGTAATGTCTTTGATGTTTCTTGCTCCAATGCATTGACCTGTAGAAGACAAAGTTAGTATAAGATGGTAGATCACTATTAGCCTTTTTATTGTTTACTTCAAGAATGTGTATGCTAATAGTGATGCCGAAATATCCCCCATGATTTCTGTCCAAACTGATGGAGCTTGTATGATGAGCATTAGAATCCTTTTGATAGTAAGGATTGTTTAAGATATGGCCTGGGTTGTGATGCACTCTATAACAGTTGCATAGGTATTGAGTGATCTTCAGGGAAGTATCAGCAGCGGAAGGCTTTATAATCCTGAAGATATGATCACATCTAGCTTTCCAAATGAACCAGCAAATGGTAGCAAAGGTTGCATTCCACCTAGCTGTTGGATTATCCTGACTAAACCAGCTATTAAACCAATCATGGAAAGACCTGAAGGTGGAAAAGAGTTGGCGGTTCTCCCCAAAAATTTTAGCCCAAACATCAGATGCAGCTGGACATGCTAGAAGAACATGAGTGATATCTTCAGAGGAATTCTTGCATATGGAGCAAATTGGATCAATATAGTGCAGGATACTAGCAGTCTTGGCATTGGTAGGGAGAATGCCATGAGCACATTTCCAAATGAAAATATGGATAGCTGGAGAGGTGTCTAGAATCCAAATTTTCATCCAAGGAGCTATGATAATATCATTTGCATACTTGTCAGTGATATGTATGTCATACAGGGATTTGACATAGAATTTCCCTGTATTCATCAGCTTTCAGGTTATAGTATCTTCAGCATTTGGGTTGTGATGACTGTGGGTAATGAGTTATTGAATGGCTTGGGTAAACCAGAGGGCTAAGATTGTAGTGTCCCATTCTCCATGAGCATTGAAAAGTTGGTTGACAGTTTTGAGATTAGGTGGGCAGTGAGGAGGTTTTTGGATGATATCCGAGGAGCCTTCAATCCATCTGTCATCTCAGATACTAATTTTTGTTCCATCTCCAATCTTCCAAATTTAGTATTGTTGGATGCAAGATATACCCTCTAGAATTCTCTTCAATATCCAAGAACCAGTGCTTTATGGTTTGGTGTCCATTCTGATAACATCTTGATTAGGGTAATGGGAAGCTTTCATTGTAGTGCTCCAGAGGGAATTTGTATCTTCAACTAATCTCCGGGCAATTTTGGAGATCATTGCTAAATTGAAGAATTCCATATTTTTGAATCCCAAACCACCTAATTCTTTTGGTTTGTTAACATCATCCCAAGCAATATAGAATAATCCTTTAGATTTGTCTTGCTCCTTGTTCCAGAAGAAATCCCTTTGAATAACATTTAGTTCTTTGCATGTATCTTTGGGGATCTTGAAGCAATTCATTTGGTAAATACTTGAAGTAGAAGTAACAGTTTGGATGAAAGTAACTTTTCCAGCTGTAGAAAGATTAGTTTTCCAGCCAGCAAATCTTTGCTTTAGTTTATCCACACAAGGTTTGAAGGCTTGTATCTTGCTTCTATTGGTGAAGAGGTGTGATCCTAAGTATTTATCAGTGTTGCTAATCCTTTGGACATGCATAGCTTTACTGATATCATCAACAATGTTTGGAGAAGTGTTTTTACTGAAGAAAATTCCTGATTTAGCAAGGTTGATCAGTTGCCCAGAAGATTGACCAAAGTCTTGGAGGATCTTGATGAGGTTGTTGCATTCTGTCATGTTATCTTTGCAGAAGATCATGAAGTCATCAACAAATAAGAGATGGTTGATAGTAGGAGCATCATTACATATTTTGGTCCATGAATGAGCCCTTGAGAAGTTTCAGCTGATATCAGATATCTTGATAAGGCATCCATACAGAATAGGAATAGATATGGGGATAAGGGATCTCCTTGTCCGAGCCCTCTAGTTGGTTTGAAGAATTTAACAGGAGATCCATTTATTAAGATAGCAAGGTTGGTGGTGGAAATGCATTGATGTATAAGGTTGCACCATTGTTTGCTGAAACCCATCTGTGTCATAACTTTGATAAGGAATTCCCAGTTGACCCTATCAAAGGATTTGTCTATATCAATCTTAATTCCCATGGTACCATTAGCTCATTTTTTCCCTTTTCTGGTGTTCATATGTTGTATAATCTCATGGGCAATGACAATGTTGTCAGATATTTGTCTGCCATGAATGAAGGCAGACTGAAAGGGAGAAATGTGTTTTGGAAGAAGAGGTTTGAGTCTTTGGGCAAAAAGTTTGGATATGATTTTGTAGGTGGTATTGCATAAAGAAATAGGCCTGAATTTGGATGGGGTAGTTGGGTTATCAGTTTTAAGTATGAGAGAAATGAAGGTGGAGTTCATCTCTTTGAGAATGAAGCCAGAGCTGAAAAAAAATTGAACCATGCTGATGATATCTTCACCAACTACCTCCCAGTTGGCTTGGAAGAAATTTGGTGGGAATCCATTAGGACCTGGGGCTTTGTCACCTGCCACGCTGAATAGTATGTTTTTGATTTCTAAAGCATCTGGAATTTTGAGAAGTTTGATGTTCTCATTGTTGGTGATGGTAGTGGGTATAAGATCTATGAGGCATTGATTGATGCTGATGGATTCAGTTGTAGCCATATTTGAGAAATGGTTAGTGAAGCAAAGATGAATTTCATTGTTATTGTGTAGCAAGTTGCCCTCTTCATTCTGAATGGATACAATTTTGTTTCTCCTGTATCTTTTCTTGGCAGAAATATGGAAGAAGCTGGTGTTTTTGTCTCCAAGTTTGATGAGATGATCTCTGCTTTTAGTCTTCCAGAACTTTTCTTGAATATCTTGTCAATGCTCCACTTTTTTCTTGGCCTCTCTAATAGCTTGACCTCTAGTGCTGTTAAAAGTGTTCTTAGTAACCCATTCCAAGTGTTTAATACTATCTTCTAAATTTGTCTTGATATTGCCATAGATTTCTTTGTTCCATTTATTTAATTTGATCTTAACATCTCTTAGCTTTTTATCTATCTTGATTGCAAGGCATCCTTTGTGTTCAGTCTTCCAACATTCATTTATAATCTCTTTGCAATCTTTATGATCCAGCCACGGACCAAATAATTTGAATGGTATGTGACCTTGTTTCCAGGATGGATTGGTATTGAGAAGGATTGGGTTATGATCAGAGCCAATGGAAGGAAGGTTTGAAATGGTAGAGTTAGGGTATATTTCAATCCAACTTTCAGTAGATAGGCCTCTGTCTAGTCTCTGTTCTGTTAACTGAGTACCAACTCTTTTGTTAGTCCATGTGAATGGACATTCAGTGTATCCCAAATCAGTTAGTTCAGCTGCTTCCAATTTCTCAATAAGATGTTAGCTTCATTATAATCAATATGATGATTGCTGTATTTTTCATGATCGTGCAAGACAAAGTTCATATCACCCATTATCAACTAAGGAAGAGAGTTATTGGTATGAGTATTTCTATCATTTTCCAGGAATGCAATTTGTCTAGGGTAGTGTAGGGGTTACCATAGTAGCCTGTGAAAATCCAATGTTCCCCATTAATAGGATAAACAGTAGCACTTATATGATAGTTAGAGAAATACTTTATAGTGAGGTTGAGATTTGTTTTCCAGGCTAAAACTAGACCACCAACAGTTTTAGATTTACCACTAGGTTCTACAAACCAAAAATTTGAGACTCTTATATTGCTAAGGATAGCTTTTAGATTTCTTGTTTGTTGTTTGGTTTCAGATAAAAAGAATATGTCAGGATTATGCTTATTTAGAATACGATTTAGTTGCCTACTAGTGTTTGGTTTTCCTAATCCTTGACAGTTCCAGGCCAAAATAGAGTAAAATTGCCAGAAATATGAGACAATAGGATATGTAAAGATTATAATGATATACCCAATTCTACTAAATAATATAGGAATGAGATAAATAGTTAGACTAAGTTTAATAAGATTATGCATTTTAATGGTAGGTTTGAGATATATGAAAAGTAAACTCTGACAGAAAGAGCTGGGGATAGATTTAGTTACCTGAGGAGTTATGAAAGGGTTTGCTCCCTCAAGACTGCCAGTAGTCATATCATGTAGAAGGTCCTCTTCCATTTGCATAGTTTGATTATGGCTTCTCTTGGTAGGTTGAGTTTAGTCCCAGTGATATAGGAGGTTACCAGTTGAACCCTATGGAATGAAGAGCTTTCTTTTTGGATCCATTAACTGAGTGTGAAAATGAGTATCCACTTCCTTGAGTTTGAACTCCTGTTTTCTTCTTTCCCAAAGAAGTTGTTTCTGTTTATTGAAGTCCTCATTGATTTGATTTTGTATTTCAGTTTAAGATGGAAGTGTTTCAAAGACAGTGGGAGTGACATCAGAGGGGTTTGGTAGATGATGGTGGTTATTGACTTTTGGGAAAAAGTATTCAGGAGTAGTAGAGTTATCCACACCAGCAGTATTGGTAGAATGCAATTTCCTAGCAGCAGCCTTAATGTTGATGCCTTTTTTCTTTAAAAGCTTCTCCCTGTTTCTATTACTCTCAATGATTTTTCGATGCTTTTTTTGACAAGCAAGAGCTTCAGAATTTGTAGTAGGAATTTCTCCACTGATAGGTTGATGAAGACCAGCTTTAAAGATTATGTAGTCCTCAGGTCCATCGAGTTCTTCAGAGCTGTTCTTAAAGAGTATCTGTCTTTGAGCTAGTCTCATTTTGATGGCAAACTCTTCAGCAGCATCCTTGTCAGAGTAGTGTCTTATCTTGATGGGTTTTTGAGGACTATTGGTGTTGGAATTGTTGGGGGTATTTGAGTTTATAGGGTTGCTGGAAGATGAGGGGTATAAGTTGTTGAGATTTAAAGGATGGTTTTGGTGAGAGGTATGTTGAGGTTGTGTTTCATTTTCTTCACAGAGAGGACCAGGATGATCAAGGATTCTAAAAAGTTTAGTAGGATGTAGTGGGGTTTTCATAAGCATCGATGCCATACTTGAGAGATTTTGTTACATCAATAGTTAGCAGAACTTCTAGGTTCTTTTCATCTTCATCTCTGCCATAAGCTTTCCTAGACTCTTGATGGATTCCAGTTGGTTTGATGATATTTTTGATATCTGGGATGATATGCTTTGGAACCATTTTAACCAAAGCCCAAATCCTTGATGAGCATGAAAGTGTGACGCATTTTCACCCATAAATACATTAGCTGGGACTCATTTTATCACTAATAAACTTGTTTGTAGGTGTTTTTATGAAATAAGCTCTTATGGAGAAAGTTGCTCGAAAAGTGGTTTTTGTACCCGGAGGGCATTTGCTAAGCGGGATCTCACTTTGGATAAGGGGAACCTCAATTTATAAGGGGCACCTCAGTTGGACACCTGATATTCAAACCCCATATCTAGTTAAGGGCTTACCATCTCCTTCTTCACTTTTGAAACTGTTTTTGGCGGGAAAGAAAAAACATAATTCCCTGGATTTGGTTTGCATGAGTTTTAGTCGGAGTTAGCTCGTGTTTTGGATTGGGATTACTCTATTGACGTAAAAAAGAGTTGGTAATAAAGTTTGATCCAAGAAAGGAAGGATATTTTCACCAATTTAAGAAAACAGGGCAATATTATCTTCGTGAAGAATACTCGGGATTTCATCGGATTTAATCAAGGGTTTCATGTGTTACAAAGTGTTTTACATCATCTAGCACGTGTGGGGATCCTGTTTGGAGAGTTTCAGTCAAAGAATAACACGTAAAGGGAATGTTTTCAAGAGACAGGGATGAGATAAAACAGGGAAGATATTTTCTCGGTTATTTCCGGAATGTATGAGCTGTAGTTGGGGAGTTGGCGTGTCTCTGGAGAGTTTGAACTCTGGTGAACTTGTATGACGTGTTTTGATAGAGTTGAACTGTTGTAGGCGCGTGCAGGAGAAGAAAAAGGGAAGTTATTTTCGTGTACTGGCAGTGGAGAATAATGGATTAAAGAGGGAATATTTTGCATTAAACCGAGGAGATTTGGATGTTGTTGAGTATAAAAAGGTAGTTGAGAAACAGATAAGGGGCATCGAGTGTTTGGGGAGGCTACAAAGTGGAGAAAATTGCTGCAGCAGCAGCAGAAAAATAGTGAAGAACACGAAGAACATACAGACAAAGACAGTCGTTAAACTCTGTCGTTTATGCTTAAGATATAAGACTGTCCAGTGCGACAGTTTACCGTTATTATTTGTGTCAATGGGTTTGAAATGCTTATAAACGTTGTGATTCCCTATTTTAATTGATTTTCTCTTCTTTGTAAACACCATTTGAGCAATGAAATACTATTTTGAGAGTGTTTTCACCATGTGGAGCTAAACCCCTACACTAGGTCGATGGCGGAAACCAAAATTCGTCATATGGTAAATTCATGTAATTATTTATATGACTATTTGCATTAAATTAAAATTAGAAAAAGATTTTTCTTAATTAATTATCATTTCGTTTGATGGTTTATGCTTAGGATTAATTCTTTTGATATGCCATGCTTAAGATTTACAATTAATATTTTAAGAATCTACCTTAGGCAAAGAATTAGAGTCAAAATTCTTATTGAATGAACTATAATGGTTTAGAATAAATAGGTGAATCGCATGAATTTGAATATTTGGTGGAATCCTAGTCCCAGTAACTCTCGCTTTTGTTTATATTTAGTATTTTATTTAAATCTTTAAAATTAATCTTCACAAGTCTTAGAGTTCGAATCTTACTACTTTAACAAATTAAAAATCACATCAATCCTCACCTTGTAGAAGTTAGCTTCATCAATGAAATCAGGTCCATAAGGTGGTACTTCAGTGATGACTATGAGTTTATCAAAATTTCCTCTGGTACCTCCTTTCCTAAAGACTTTATAATCTTCTGTGCTGCCAAGTTTGATTGAGTAATAGTTTCTTCTCTTTTTCCAAAGATTGACTTCAACATTTCTTCTAAGTTCCCAATTAGAATTGATAAATCTTGAGATTGTTCTAGTTTCATGGTAAATCTTGCTGCAGTATCTTCCAATGAAGATCCATTTCCAATCTTCTTTATTTTTTGGTAGAGTGTTCTCAGCATTAATGAAAACTTTTGGGAAAAGGTCTTTAGGGATATTTAGAGAAGAGTTCATTTGATCTACAAGGTTTTCAACTGGATCAGAAGATTTAGTTCCCGAGGAAGAGGCCATGAAATGATTTCTAGTAGTGTTGGTGGTATTGAGGTTTATGATGATGTTTTGAGTAGTACTGGTTTTCAACACTTTAATTTGAATTTTGTGATGTAGGTATTTAGTTCTCTGAAAGTACTCTTTGTTGTTTTGTGGTAGGTGATAAGTATGATGCTCTATAATCCAAATGTAATCAGAGATGAAGTACAAGTCCCATGTGCATTCCAGTTGATCCAAGTAACTATGATGTATGGCTTTGCTGACTGAGTTGGTGCTGTTGACTACTGGAAGTCTTAACGGGAGAGACCTGTCATAGAGCCAAATGCTAAAAAAAATACAAGATATGATGAGGATAAAATTTGGTTAATCCGTGAGATCTTTTAGAGGGATGATTTACAGTTTTTTTAATAGTAGTACTAGTACGGTGTATAATATAGTGATGACAGCTAACACCAACCTACAACAACAAGATGGTTAAGTCAGGAATGAGTAAAAATGTATAATGGAAGGTTCAAAAGACTTGCTACCTAGTGTAGAAATGAGTAAACTTATACTAATGCACCAACAGACGTCATGTTAAGAAAGTACAGGCACAAGTGACACGATTGCGCTAAACAAATGACTATGAGGTAAAATAATACTCCCTCCGTCCCACTAATGAGTGACCTAGTTACTTTTAGATTTTGTCCCACCATTAAGTGACCTATATCACTAAACAAGGTGATATTTCTAAAATTATCCTTTTAATTGATTATAAGAAATATAAGAAATATGCATAATTTGATAGTCATGTTTATATTCGTTACGTAAGTGTTTTAAAATGCTTTTCAATGGTACAAAGTTTGAGAACATCCCTGGTGTAATTTGAGAGATAGATCATTTCAAAATTTCACTATTTATTATCCATAAGGGTATAATTGTAAAAAGTGATTAAAAATACTTTTCTCCTTGCTTGCCTTAAAAATTGTGCAAACTTGAACTAGGTCACTTAATAGGGGATGGAGGGAGTAAAAGATTTCAAGGCTCCATCAAACATATATAAACAAATAAGATACAGAATAATCAGATGTAGAAGCCTAGTGAGAGCATTCAACAGAAGCATACAACGGTGTAAGAATGAATTTCTTAGTAATGACTTTGCCACATGATGTCATCACCCGAAGCTCATACACATCATCACAAGAAGATAAAGTCATACACAGACATAAAACCAGAAAGAACAAAAAAAGAAAAAAAACAGAAAATAACAATCTCTTCATATTTACTACCCTAAGTTAGCAGTCTAAACCATCGTGCAGCAGGAAATGGGAAAATAGGAGATTTAACTAGGATACATCTAAACCATTAGAGTCTTAGACTACTGAGACCTGACCTCTTCTTTACTTGAAAAATATAGCTTTCATCTGCCCACCACATTGACTCTGGCTATCTGATCAAATCACTGGATGAAGCAAAACCAAAATTAAGTTAGATATTAACCTGCCTATAATTTACATGAAATAATGAAACTTAAAATCCGAAAATAAAGGAAACAACAAGATGATACCTGATGTTGGTGCTATTGATAGTTACCATATCCAATACCCCCATAGCTTGGTTAGAATACATGTTAGGATCTTGAGCAGCTGAAACATATGCATAGGTGCAGTGAATCATCCAGCAACGCCATTCGCATTTCTCTGGTTATCGTCTTGTAGAGATTCATAGGCAGAATCGTAGAATACTAGCCTATATTCTGTACAACAGCAGTGTAAGGGGGTCAAAATACTGGTTTAATCATTTTTATAGAGGAGCAACTAGTCCAGTTCAGCACATACCAACTCTCGCCTGATACAGTGTACAAGATCAGAGTGTTAAACAACATTCTTAATTTTTCAAATAGGAAAAATAGAAGATGTGAAGCACTTATCTTTTTGTGCCGATTGTGGACTTTAGGCTCTTCTTCATATCATGCCATTCATAATTGTGCATTCATACCGACCTACAACAGCAAGATGTTTAAGGCAAAAATGAGTAACAATGTATAATAATTGTTACTGTCAGATCTTAGTCGCTGAAAAATTAAGAAACGCAATTTGTAATTGGTTACTAAAATATAAATAAAGATAAAAAAATACAAAATTTATGAGTTAAGACCTGTAGTTGTTTGAGTCCAACATTATATGAACTCCACTAAAGCCCTTCTGCACTTTTCATAACTATAGCAGGAAGCAGCTAGTATAGCATTATTACATGGTATTGGGGGGTAGTAACATCAGACTTGTCTGTCCCTTATCCTCATTATCAGATGGACTTGACATCTTACCTGTTACCGCAATCGATTGACTTGATTCGTCACCCATTAGAATGTAGAACCCCTATGAAAATTAAACAAATTGAAACAAAATTAGAATCAAATTAAGTTTCTGTCTACAATCAAAGCAAGATAACTATGCTACCACCCACAATAAGATTCTGTCTACAATTAAAACTTCTGTCATACAATCAAAGTTTTAACAAGAAAATTGTACTTGTAAATCCTTGATAAGACAAACTGAGTTTAATAACTAACTGCATTTAAGTAAAATAAACTAACAAAACAAACGTGGAGATCCAATAGTGTCCACTGAACTAAAGCAAAGAAAAAAAATACATTCAAAGCGAATCGATTATTGTATGCTGAATCAATACTACCTAGAAGCTAAATCTGAAATCATCTTAAGCATACATAACACAAATTAATTGAGCAAGCAATTCCGTAAATTTCAAGGATCTGCATCCTTGTGCACTAATTGCCCTTCAGGGTGGCAAATATCTTATTCATTTGAACAATTTCTAATGATTCGAGCTCACAATCATACTACAACATTCTTCTATGAGCAACAGAATGGATATAAAATTCGAGAATTCACCATTTCCATTTTCCAGACTAATATATACACATCTAATTGCAATTTGTCAGTCTTAATCATATCAAATGTAGTCACAATCAGGGAATGCGCAAATCAATTGAGTACAAATCTGCTAAAATGGCTCATTCTTGCTTGCCAAATGGATATTATAACTTGATTATATACCAAATCTACAATTCATATTCATCGAGAACATTAAATTTAACAGCAATTACTACCAAAATATAAAAAAATTAAGAAAAAACAAAACCTAGATTTTCTAATGTTGAAACTTGCTGCCTCAACCTTCAAACGGCCAAACCATTAACCTATTTCAACAAAACTTACTGCCTCAACCTTACTATCCAGTATCCAAAAAATGCAAAAATTATAAATTGGGTCTCTCTGAAAATCAATTATAATGACAGAAATCCGATCTTTTTCGAATTTACTTACCCCTTGAAATAAAAACCCTGAGAAGCCATGGATAAGCTTAACAGAAATTCAATTAGAAATCAAAAACCCAAAAAAATCGATTTAATTCACAAATTTCTAATCTACTACAAATCTAACCAGAAAGACTAACAAAATACGAACCAGATCCACTCATAAATGCATCGAAATCATTAAAACGTAAGCGAATCCAAAACTTCAAATGAGTCTCAAAGATACCTGAAAATAGCAAAGATTTGCTTCAAAAAAAAAAAAGATTAAAAAAAAAGCAAAGATAAAAGAAGCAAGGAGTTTTTCTTTGACATAGAGGTTCCTTTTCGTTTAACAGAACTCTTTGCCTCACAGACAAGACATACTTTCTGACCATCGGAATGATTAGATAGTACAATCTTAATATCATCGTTAGAAGATTTCTTCCCTCCATTTGATGTGCAACATCCTTGAATGATGGTGACTTCAGGCACATCCGTTTTACTAGAAGGGACTTCCGTTTTTACTTCTGAGCATGAACCATCTTTAGTTGTGTCAGAAGTACTTGGCATATTATATTGCTTTGAGAATCCTTGAATAGAGAGCTTACTCAGGCGATGTTCAATTTCCAAGGCATCTCTTCTAAGGCTAGCTTCAAGAGACGTACACGAAGAATGAACTTCAGTATTACCTTTGGATTTGCAATCTCTTATTACACCAAGTAGAACATTGACATGGTGCTTCAACCGATTGAATCTATCAGCTTGGATTCTAACAAGATTTAGATTCAATTCACTCTCTTTAGCCGAATCCCGTTCATTAATATAGAGGCTCACATTTGAAGGGTAATCGGAAGTACACATGTCAGTGTTAGTCTGTCTCGTCAGTACAGAAGGTTCATCTATATTCGAGATTGTAGAACCGTTCTATTTAGTAGAGTTAGACAATATAGAACTTTTATTTCTGGTAAAGCGTTTATCAGAGATAGTACTCTTGTCCATAGAGTCAGATAGCTGCAAACACAGACTTTTGAGGTTTTGAACGTGTTTGCCTGCTCTAATACCAATTGAAAAAAACGGGGGTCTAACAGCACCATCCAGTATCTCTCTTAGCAATCTGTATGGACAAACTCAAATATACTTTTAAGAGAATCAACAAGACTCAATCAATTAAAAGTACATCAACGAGTTTATATCTCTCTCTCTTGATTTGATTTCCTCAAACAGAAACTGCGAGTACTAATCAAATACAAGGAATAACTTGGATGGTACCACAGACCAATATCCAAGGATCAATCAATGACAATCAACAACCAAAGGTTGGATTACTCTAATTGATAATCTAATGCACAACCTGTATTATTTCAATTATAAAGATAAAACAATATAATGCGGAAACTGAAATAACACAGACACCAAAAATTTTGTTAACGAGGAAACCGCAAATGAGGGAAAAACCCTGGGACCTAGTGCAGATTGAACACACATTGTATTAAGCCGCTACAGACACTAGCCTACTCCAAGCTAACTTCGGACTGGACTGTAGTTGAACCCCAATCAGTCTCCCACTGATCCAAGGTACAGTTGTACTCCCTACGCCTCTGATCCCAGCAGGATACTGCGCACTTGATTCCCTTAGGTGATCTCACCCACAACTAAGAGTTGCTACGACCCAAAATCGCAGGATTTGACAATAAACAAATATGTCTCACACAGACAAGTCTATCAAAGGATCAATCTGTCTCCCACAGGAAAACCCTAAAGTTTTTGTTCCGTCTTTTGATAATAATCAAGGTGAACAGGAACCAATTGATAATCCGGTCTTATATTCCCGAAGAACAGCCTAGATAAATCAATCTCCTCACAACAATCTTAATCGTATGGTAGCGAAACAAGATGTTGCGGAATCACAAACAATGAGACGAAGATGTTTGTGACTACTTTTTATATCTTGCCTATCAGAGATATTAATCTCAAGACAATCAATCTGATTGTACTCGTACGACAGAAGATGCAAGATCAGATCACACAACTACGATAAAAGTAGTATCGGTCTGGCTTCACAATCCCAATGAAGTCTTTAAGTCGTTAACCTGGTTTTAGGAGAAGAAAACCAAAGATTAAAGGAGAAACGACTCTAGCACGCAAACTAGTATCACACGTGAAGTGTGGGGATTAGTTTTGCAGAGTTGCTAGATGTCCCCTTATATAGTCTTTCAAATCAGGGTTTCTCCTTGGTCACAAAGCAAACAATATCCACCGTTAGATGAAAACCTGATTTAGATTCAAGCTAATATTTCTCAACCGTTAGATCGAAAACTTAGCTTGTTATACACAAATGAAATGCACGCTTCTAGGTTTGTTAACCGTACCCAAACATGTACATTGTTGGTTCAACAATAGTTAACCAAAAGGTTATCCATATGAGCATTTCATACCAACCATAATCTTCTTCACCATAACTATTTCAAATGACTCAAATGAACTAGTTAGAGAGTTGTTCAATTGCAAGGAAATCTTATGTACTACACAAGAGACAATTGAAGCAAAGATGATTTGATTCACTCGAATCGGTTCATGAACTTTATAGACACGGTTTGCAAATTGCGTTCCTTAGTCTTTATAAGTTTAAGTTCAGAAATCATCTTCAGATATATAACCTTCTTAAGTTCGCACACTAGGTTCGCGGACTTAAGGAACCGGGCAGAGTTTACAAACTCCAGCAGAAAATCTCGGCAAAGACTTTCCGCCGGTTCGCGGACTGGTACTCACGCAACAGGTTTGTCAACTCCAGCAGAATTTCTCGGGATGAGAAGTTCGGCAGTTCGCGGACTGAGTTCGCGGACTTGGCAACAAGCCATTCTTCCGGTTTCTCTTGATCAACAAAGTTCGCAAACTTTGGTTCAAGGAATAGGACTTATGCACATATGTGTTTCCACAACAATACTTATGTCCATCATTGGTTATGTAATCTAAACTCTCATTCCAACCATTGAAAATTCTTAGAGGACGTTATAGTTGTTACACCATTTCTCGTCAAAGCAATTTTCAAAGTGATTGAAACATATCATGACTTTCGTCACTAGGTAAAGATAAACATGGTCGAAGCGAAACGCTTACCAACACATATTTCGAGATATAGATAGGAGGTATACTCGGCTCGAAATACCAAATGTGTATAATCTAAGTCTATATATAGCATACGACTTTTTGTCTCAAGAAGTAGGAGATAGAGTAGATAGACTTTTGAGTGACAGATAAGTTCAAGTCTTCACATACCTTTTTTCGAGAAGTTCCACCGGTTCCTTGAGTAGTTCTTCTTCTTGTATGAATCGCCATGAAGTCCTTGAGCTCAACTACACTTTCTATCCTAGTCCGAGACTTAGCTATAGTAGACTAGAAATCAAGACTTATAGTTTTGATCACTAACATTGACAAACATGCTTGAGATAGCAACGCATGCGAGTTCGACCGAGCAATGCTCTAACAATCTCCCCCTTTGTCAATTTTAGTGACAAAACTATCAATACATATGGAATACAAAAAAGATAAAGAAACTTTAGTAGCTCCTATTCCACATGTCTAATCTTCAACATTCCTCGAAATCTTCGTCACTTCCAAGTACTCCAATGATCCCAAAGGTTGTAAGTTTAGCATCACCGTTGTTGAAGATCCGTAGCTATAACAATGAGAAAGCATCGGTCTCGATCATTGTTATACAGTGTCATAGTATTATTACACATGTCAAAGTCCAATTGTATCACAACTTCAACAATAATACTATGGTGATATGTATCACTCCCCCTTAGTCAATACTCCATCTCACATGGAAACCACTCCCCCTTACACAATGATCCGAAAACCATATGTATTTTTAGTGTGAACTACATATTAATTCTCCCCCTTTTTGTCAATAAAATTGGCAAAGGTACAAGAACGGGATCATAATGAAATTTTCGTAAGAGACATTTCATGACTAAAAGAAAATACATACCATCTAATTTAGATGCAATCATATAGCCGAAGCTAATAGCATTCATCAAGGAGTTTAAAGATACAAGATAACCCCTTTAAAATTCCACAGCCGCACACCCCTCAAGATATGACCATTAAGCACAAGTTCAAAAGAACTCTCCCCCATTTGATGTCATTCCCAAGGGAACAACAAGAGCGGCCTTAATTTCAAAAGAAAAGAAGGATTTTGAAACAAAAATGACACTAACAAGACAAAAACAACTCTACATAAACTGAACTGGAGTAAACCTACTGGAGTTTCAAACTCAATTGCCAAAAAGATAGAGATATGCATAGGGGCAAGAGTTATAGAAACGTTTTAATGAACCAAAACAACACCAATAGACTGCCGCAAGTGTTGAAACGTAGCAGTGTCTAATGGTGTGGTAAGAATATCAGCCAATTGTTGTTCGGAAGGCACAAATCCCATACTTATGATACCATTTTCATAGAAATCACGAATAAAATGGTACCTTATGTCAATGTGCTTTGTTCTTGAGTGCTCAACGGGATTCTCAGTGATTCGAATCGCACTAGAGTTATCACAAAAGATCTTCATTATTTCAGTATCAACTCCATAATCAGCTAGCATTTGTTTCATCCATAGGAGTTGAGTACATCATGATCCAGCAACAATATATTCTGCCTCACATGTAGACAGGGATTTAAAAAATTTCTTCTTGCTATGCCAAGCTACAAGATTCAGTCCTACATAGGAGAAACCCCCTGATGTACTTTTTCTGTCTTCTACACATCCTTCCCAATCAGCATCTGAATAAGAAGATAGATCAGTGTTAGTATCAAAAGTGTAAGATAAACCATACCCGGCAGTGTGATTAATATATCGAATGATCCTTTTTGCAGTTGCAAGATGAGATTCCTTTGGATTTGCCTGAAACCTGGCACAACAACCAACACTGAAAGAAATATCAGATCTAGTAGCTGTAAGATACAAAAGGCTACCAATATAGATCTATACAGCTTTTGATCCACTTTTGCTCCTTTATCATCTCTATGTAGTTTACCAGTAGTGGGCATAGGTGTTAATTTTGGGGAAGACTAATCCAGACCGAACCTTGTCACAAGGTCTCGAGCATACTTCTCTTGGAATAAGTAAATTCCATCCTTATGTTGTTGAATTTGTAATCCTAAGAAGAATTTTAATGCACCAACATTGCTCATTTCAAATTCTTTAGCAAGAGAGACTTGGAAGTCCTTTTCAAAATTTTCAGAAGTTGATCCATATATAATATCATCTACATAGATTTGAGCAATAACCACATATTTCCCACTCCATTTTGTAAACAAAGTTTTATCAGCTCCGCCTCTTGAAAAACCTTTTCTAATGAGAGAAGTGGTAAGTTTTTCAAACCAGGCTCTAGGTGCTTGTTTCAACCCATACAATGCCTTTTTGAGATTTAGCACATGATCTGGGAAATCAGGATTTTCAAACCCCTTAGGTTGAGCGACATTGGATTCCTCCTTTAAAATTCCGTTTAGGAACACGGATTTTATATCCATGTGAAACAGCTTAACCTTAAGAAAACAAGCATGATCTAACAAAAGACTAATGGACTCAAGGCGTGCCACAGAAGAAAAGGTCTCGTCAAAGTCAATCCCTTCAATCTGTGAATATCCTTGAGCGACAAGTCTAGATTTTTTTCTGATAATCGTGCCAAATTCATCAGACTTATTCTTGAATATCCATTTGGTACCAACAATATTGACATTTGAGGGATAAGGTACAAGTTCCCAAACATCTTGTCTTTGAAATTGATTTAACTCTTCATGCATTGCATTCACCCAAAAGGGATCGTTCAGAGCTTCATCAATATTCCTTGGTTCTACTTGTGAAAGATAACAACCAAAATTGCACATATTTTGAAGTTCTCCTCTTGTTTTGGCTGTCGAATCTCTTCCTCCAATAATACTGTTGGGATCGTGATTCCTTTGAACCTAGAGATGTCGTGGAGGGACACATTCTTGTTCGTCAGGAATGGCTTGATCAGTGCTCTTCTGTTCGTCACTAGAAATGTCAGGATCAGTAACCGTTGGGATAACTTCAACTGATTCTGGAATTTCTTTGACTTTCTCAGTTGTCTCGGTTGGAGGCAATTCAGCAGGAGGATTATCATGACGAAAGTTACTAATGTCGTCGATGATAACATTAGCAGATTCCATCATGACTTGTATTCTGAGGTTAAACACTCGAAAACCACGACTATCAGAAGCATAGCCAAGAAAGATACCTTCATCACTTTTGGTGTTGAATTTCCCTTTCTGTTCTCGATCTTTCAGAATATAGCACTTACTTCCAAACACCCTGAGATAGTGTAGGTTGGGTTTCCTTCCGTACCACAACTCATAAGGAGTGTTAAGGGTTTTAGACCGTAAATACACACGGTTGATCAAGTAACATGCTGTAAAAACAGCTTCTCCCCAAAATCTTACTGGTAAGTTTTTGTTATGGAGCATTATCCTGGACATTTCCTGAATATTCATATTCTTTCTTTCAAAAACTTTATTAGCTTGAGGAGTGATAGGTGGTGAGTATTGTTGAATGATCCCCAGTTCGTCACAGAATTCAAATACTTTGGTGTCTTTGAATTCAGTTCCACGATCGCTTCTAATAATTTTCTTTAGTTTGCGACCTTGTTCGTTCTGGATCCTTTTAACAATAATCTTGAATTCACCAAGAGTTTCATTCTTATGAGATAGAAAAGCAACCCAAGTGAATCTGATGTAATCATCTATCATAACTAATTCATACTTCTTACCAGCAATAGTGGGTTGTTGAATTGGTCCGAAGAGATCCATATGAATTAAATCAAGTGGAGCTTTGGTGAGAATATCTCGAGATGATTTGTGGTGAACTTTCGTTTGCTTACCCTTTTGACAGGCACCACATACACCTTCAATCTTTGAATTTATTTTGGGAATGCCTCTAACAAGTTCTTTGTTAATGATCTTAGTTAGAAGACGATAATTGATGTGACCAAAACGCTCATGCCAAAGATGTGTAGATTCCACCTTAGTCAAATTGCAACGGTTGCTAAACTGAGTATCAAGTAGATAATAGTTGTTTTTACCACTAGTTCCTCGAAAAATTACTTTCCCAGTTTTGTCTACAATGTTACATCCATTTGCATTGAAGACAACTCGATGGCCTTTGTCACAAATTTGACTAATAGAAAGAAGATTAGCAGTCATACCTTTTACGTATACTACATCATGGATTTCTGGAACACCGGGCAACTTGATCGTTCCCTTCTTGCTGATGTAGCAACAACTCCCATCTCCAAACGTTACATGAACTCCTTCATAGTCAATAGACGAAACAAACCATGTGAGATCATCTGTCATATGTCTACTATAACCACTATCAAGAAACCATTGAAAAGGAGACGTATATCTTAAAGAAAAGGCACCCATACTATTAGTACTTCTCTGTTTATAGTTTCCTGATAGTTTTGTATGTCCTTTCAGAGTATCAAAAAGTTGTTTAGTTTTCTTACAAAGATTACTTGCAACATTCAGACTCTTTTGAAACGACATACAAACCTGTTGAAGGTGATTGGAATAATCACAACAACAATATGGGCCAAAACCTTGAAGTTTGTCTGAGTGTTTCCTAGTCATATCAGTTTTCACAATAACCGGTCGTTGATTACCATCTGATTTACGACTATTCTTTAAAGAGGAACAACTGGAGTTTCTCAGATTCACCAAGGGACTATTACCAGACATCAAATCCTTAAGAATTGCAATTTCTGCAACAAGACCAAAGTTGATCAGGATTTGTTCATCCAACCCTTTTTGAAGAGTAACCAGTTTATCAGAGTTTTTTCTATGGTTGGTTTTTAAACCTGGTGAAGCGTCAATTGAGACTTTATGGTCCACATAGTAAGATCGCTACAAACACAGACTTTTGATGTCTTAAACGTGTTTGCCAGCTCTGATACCAATTGAAAAAGTGGGGCGATCTAACAACACCACCCAATATTTCGCTTAGCAATCTGTATGGACAAACTCGAATATACTTTTAAAAGAATCAACAAGACTCAATCAATTAAAAGTACATCAACGAGTTTATATCTCTCTCTTGATTTGATTTCCTCAAACTGAAATTGCGAGTACTAATCAAATACAAGGAATAACTTGGATGGTGCAAAAGACCAATATCCAAGTGTCAATCAATATCAATCAAAAACCGTTAAGTCGGATTCTCCAATTGATTGAACTAACACACAACTTGTATTATTTCAATTATAACAAATATATGCGGAAATAAAAATAACACAGACACCAGAATTTTGTTAACTAGGAAACCGCAAATGCAGAAAAACCCCGGGACCTAGTCCAGATTAAACACATACTGTACTAAACCGCTACAAACACTAGCCTACTCCAAGCTAACTTAGGACTGGACTGTAGCTGATCCAAGGTACAGCTGTACTCCCTACGCCTCTGATCCCAGCAGGATACTGCGCACTTGATTCCCTTAGATGATCTCACCCACAACTAAGAGTTGCAACGACCCAAAATCGCAGGCTTTGAAAATAAACAAATCTGTCTCACACAGACAATTCTATCAAAGGATCAATCTGTATCCCACAATAAAACCCTAAAGTTTTTATTCCGTCTTTTGATAATAATCAAGGTGAACAGGAACCAATTGATAATCCGTTCTTATATTCCCGAAGAATATCCTAGATAAATCAATCACCTCACAACAATCTTAATCGTATGGCAGCGAAACAAAATGTTGCGGAATCACAAACAATGAACAAAGATGTTTGTGACTAATTTTTATATCTTGCCTATCAGAGATATTAATCTCAAGACAATCAATCTGATTGTACTCGTGCGATAGAAGATGCAAGATCAGATCACACAACTACGATAAAAGTAGCATCGGTCTGGCTTCACAATCCCAATGAAGTCTTTAAGTCGTTAACCTGGTTATAGAAGAAGAAAAAACCAAAGGTTAAAGGAGAAACGACTCTAGCACGCAAACTAGTATCGCACGTGAAGTGTGGGGATTAGTTTTGCAGAGTTGCTAGATGTCCCCTTATATAGTCATTCAAATCAGGGTTTCTCCTTAGTCACAAAGCAAAAAATATCCACCGTTAGATGAAAACCTGATTTAGATTCAAACTAATATTTCTCAACCGTTAGATCAAAAACTTAGCTTGTTATACACAAATGAAATGCACGCTTCTAGGTTTGTTAACCGTACCCAAACGTGTAGATTGTTGGTTTAACAATAGTTAAACAAAAGGTTAGTCATATGGGCATTTCATACCAACCATATTCTTCTTCACCATAACTAGTTCAAATGACTCAAATGAACTAGTCAGAGAGTTGTTCAATTGCAAGGAAATCTGATGTACTACACAAGACACAATTGAAGCAAAGATGATTTGATTCACTCGAATCAGTTCATGAACTTTATATGCACGGTTTGCAAATTGCGTTCCGTAGTCTTTATAATTTTAAGTTCAGAAATCATCTTCAGATATATAACCTTCTTAAGCTCGCACACTAGGTTCGCGGACTTAAGCAACCGGGCAGAGTTTACAAAATCAAGCAGAAAATCTCGGCAAAGAATTTCCACCGGTTCGCGGACTGGTACTCACGCAACAAGTTTGTCAACTCCAGCAGAATTTCTCGGGATGAGAAGTTCGGTAGTTCGCGGACTTGGCGACAAGCCATTCTTCCGGTTTCTCTTGATCAACAAAGTTCGCAAACTTTGGTTCAAGGGATAGAACTTATGTACATATGTGTTTCCATAACAATACTTATGTCCATCATTGGTTATGTAATCTAAATTCTCATTCCAACCATTGAAACATTCTTAGAGGACGTTATATAGTTGTTACACCATTTCTCGTTAAAGCAATTTTCAAAGTGATTGAAACATATCATGACTTTCGTCACTAGGTAAAGATAAACATGGTCGAAGCGAAACCCTTACCAACACATATTTTGAGATATAGATAGGCGAGGTATACTCGGCTCGAAATACCAAATGTGTATAATCTAAGTCTATATATAGCATACGACTTTTTTTCTCAAGAAGTAGGAGATAGAGTAGATAGACTTTTGAGTGACAAATAAGTTCAAGTCTTCACATACCTTTTTGTCGAGAATTTCCACCGGTTCCTTGAGTAGTTCTTCTTCTTGTATGATGAATCTCCATGAAGTCCTTGAGCTCAACTACACTTTCTATCCTAGTCCGAGACTTAGCTATAGTAGACAAGAAATCAAGACTTATAGTTTTGATCACTAACATTGACAAACATGCTTGAGATAGCAACGCATGCGAGTTCGACCGAAAAATGCTCTAACAAATATTATAAGGGACTGCCTTGAAAGACCCACAGAAGAAAGATGGCACGTGTCCGGGGATACAGCTTCGCATAAATACAACCTCTCCAACGCTCATATTCTCTCCAGCAGAAAGCAAAGTCAAGTTCGGAGCAGTGGCGAAAGTGTTCGGCTGAGCTATGGACGCATGGAACGGAGCCCAAGGACAAAATCTAACGGCATAGGCATTGTCAAGGAAGTCGATGAGCTTTGATCCAGGTTTTGGGTGCTTATTCAACCAACGCAGTATTCTAGAGCCGCCGCAAGACTCATAAAGTGAAGCTGACGGTTTGGGAGCATATTTTGCGAAATGCTCCCACAACCATGTTTGGTGAAAAGCGACGTGAACATACGATTCCACTTTCATATAACCATTGGAAGCGTACACGTCCGCGACCAGATGATCCAAATGGGTGTACAAAGAACCAAGAAACAAGCCACCAGTAGGAAGAATGACGCCTTTCGCCAATTTGATGGAAAATTTAATGAGCTTTTGTCATCGAAAATATCTCTGGACAGCCACAGATCTAAAAATGCAGCAACATGGAATGTATCATCCAGTACTAGATCCGACTCCGGCTCATCAGGGAACCACTCAGACACCCACAATCTATAGAAGTACTTCGTCCCGTAATCCTTCCGAGCGAATCCTTTTGACTTCTCGACAAGAGTGGCACGTATTTATTCTTCATCGTCGGAAAACATGATACCAAGATTCCCTGTTAGGGGAAGGTTCAGCAAGATGGCTACACCCTATAAAGAGATGGTCATTTCACCCCACCTACATATGGCCGTGTGAGTATCCGGACACCATCTGGAGATAAAAGCAATCAAGCCCGGGATATCTTTCCTAATTTGAAGTGTTGCAGAAGCCATGACAACATCGATGATTTGCGCCTTGGTCAAATTTTCCCTCACATAGTCTTGACTTATCATGAATTGCATCTATTTATCAAAAGAGCGCAATGGACTCTGACAGATTTTGAAGTCAATGGGAGAAGCAGGATACTCTTTCATCTGAAGGCAAAACCGTATTACACACCCCGGTCGAACTGACAGGACCTCTCCTTCATTTTCTGAACCGGTTAGAAGGATCGCCACATACTTCGTAAAAAAATAATCATCCGCGTTTTGCTTGGAGTTGCCAACATTCTTCGATATGGTGGCGGGACTTTTATCAGGTGACATCAGTCTGCAAGGAAACGGTGCCGTGAGTGCTAACCTCTCCACCGGCATATTTATTGAGCCATTCAATATATTTACATGAAATTTATCTAGACTGGCGAATGTAGCAACCATCCCAAACACTCTGTAAATTTCAGCACCTCACCAATACTAGACTCACTGAGTACTTTCCTGTGCTATGTTCCCCGGCAGAACCCTTAATATCGGTATGGCATGACGGATTTGTGTTCACTCGCAGCGGTGTAGCATGAACCTCCAAGTACCAAAGTTAAGGCCATCGCACGAAATGCTCAGACGGAAAGCACACTGCATTCTGTAGATAAGAATTTTTGTCGCAACATATAAAATCCAGCCAATTATTGTGATAACTCACAGAAAACTCGTAAACCCGACTAATTTGCAAAATTAGGGTTTCGCGCCCCGTGCAGTACACTAGACCCCGTTGGTCGAAAAACTGTGCTTAGCCAAACTAGGCAATTAAATCCGCCACAACGCACTGGAAGTGTGGCCACGCCATAGCTTTCCGTCCCCACTTCCCATCGACCAATCAGGTCGCTTTAAATCCGCCACACTCACACAGAAGTGTAGCCGTGCCCATGCCTGGCCGGTCCTCTTACATTAACCAATCAGGTCGCTTTAAATCCGCCACACTCACACAGAAGTGTATCCGTGCCCATGCATGTCCAGCCCTCTTACATTAACCAATCAGGTTACTTTAAACTCATTCACAGTGTTGAAAAGAAGGAAATCACGCCAGATGGCCGCAAAGCCAATTGGCTTCCCAAAATGCACCAGCATGCCAAGCATCATGCCAAACGAACACACCAGGCACACATGACAGATGCACATGCCAAATGCGCCAAACATGGTCACTCACCCCATGCGACGTGTTATATAGGATAATTAGGGTTTCGACAAGCCAAACCCTAATTTAGGCAAGATTTCCACACCAACGTGCCAAAATTTCAGGGATTATGGATACGCAACCGTGATAAAGGCATGCACGACCCATGCCAGCCATGCCGCAATACCTCTAGCGCAAGTTAAAGGCGCCACTGCCAATTAAAGGTAGTCATGATCGACGGCTACCTTTCCTATTGAGGTGCAATCCCAGCCATCCAAGTTCGCCACCAAACTAACAGGCTTGTGGAAACTTTGAGCGACCATGCCGCCAAACCTAAACTTTGGACACGGCATCAAATCCCAGTTTGGCCACGGCGCCTAATTTCGTCCACAGTGCCAAACCCTAGACTTGGCCACGGCGCCAAGCCCTAGCCTTGGCCATGCTACAACACTACAGACGTGGCCATGCCACTGACATGCTGTTATGCCACATCCACTGGCATGCCACCATGCCACAGCTACTAGCATGTCGCATGCCACGTCTACTAGCATGTCGCCATGCCACGTCTACTAGCATGTCGCCATGCCACGGCCACCGGAATGCCACTACACCACGGCTACTAGCATGTCTCTATGCCACGGCCACTGTCATGTCTCCATGCCACGACTACTAGCATGTCGTTATGCCACGGCCACTGGCATGCCACCATGCCACGGCTACTAGCATGTCGCGATGCCACTGGCATGCCACCATGCCACAGACATTAGCATATCGCTATGCCACGGCTACTTGCATGCCACCATGCCACAACTACTAGCATGTCGCTATGCCACGACCCCTAGCATGCCACCATGCCACAACTACTAGCATGCCGTTGTGCCGCAGCTACGCCATCGGCATGCCACTATGCCATGGCTACGCCAATGGCATGCCACTAGCATGTCGTTATGCCATGGATCCACCAGGCGCTACTATGCCAATGGCGCCACTTCGTTATACAACAATATGCGGCCATAATGAATGGCTACCCTTCCTCATGAGATGTAATCTCGGCCATTCAAGTTCGACGCCAAGCTGACGGATCTGTGGAAAGTTTTAGGCGGCCGACCAAGGAAAGCCTAATAGCATCATATGCTATTCTCATGTGGCAAAGTATCTTGACTTTGACTTTCCACACATAGCAACCTGCTGCATGTTTTCCACGAAAACACTCGAGACATCAAACATATCACAAACTGGGGGATACTCATCGGGGTATTGGTCTGGCGGTTTACAACACGCGTCGTGCAATGCGTCCGTTACAAGAGAGTATCATGAAGTAGGACAGTTAGTTTTGGTAAAAGTAATGGTGTAAACAATTCATTTCCTTCATCATGAAAGTGTAATGACTGACGGTTACACGAATTCACTTCCCTTATCATGGAAGCATAACGTCTGACGGTTGCACGTTACTCCATTCTTCCACCACTCAATCGTTTCCACTTCCTACGAGACCAGGGTACGTTTTGTTGCGACTTGTATAAATATGTCTCTCCTATTTCCACCAAACAACAAGTTTTGGTCAGGAGAACAATACAACATCCAGAAATCATCTGATAGCTTTTCATTCAGCTAGCCAGTTCAAATTTCTGATACAAGTCACCAAACACCCACACTTACGGAATCAACTATTCTGGTCTCAACACTTTCTTCGCTTCCCTCCCTAAGACCAGCCCTTCTCCTTCACTTTGTGACCGAAGCAAGCCTGAAACGACCATTTTTTGGTTTAGGCCAGGATTGTACAGATTGATCTCTCGAATCAAAAGTACTCCCGTGCAGTACATTGTTTTGGGTTTAGATTTGTTTCTCATCCACACACCCAAAATTATCAAAATCAGCAAAAACAGTTTTCACCCACAAACAAAGGGGAATCGATCCCTGTAAGTGGTGCGAAAAGTTCTTAGTAGTGAGAGGAACCGATCCCATGAACATGTGCAACAAGTTCTTAGTAGTGAGGGGAACCGATCCTATGCACATGTGCACCAAATTAGGGGTAGTTACCATATTACGTGGGGAACCGATCCTAATACCTAGTCAACCGAATTTTGGTAACTAGTGTGACCATGTAAAGTACTCACAGGAGGTATAACTGAAACTTGTTTTGGTAGAATCGTGATACCCATGATTAGTGATTTGATAGGATGATCAATCACATGGTTCTTAGAAATCGAATGTATATCGTTTCTAAGATTGTAAGTATGAAAGAGGACTTACAAAGTAAGGATGTCGCCATTCTTTGAACACGGGTTGTAACTCTTATCGTTAATTGTTCAAAGATATTCCTTGATAGCTAAGGAAAATCCCAGAATCGAAATTAATTGAGAATCTTTTTTATTAAAGGTTTCTTAGTTTTATATGGTATTTAATTTCCAGCAATTAAATATGTATCTTTAGAAAATAATAATTAGTAATGTGCATTTACTGATTATAGATTTTTCTAAGTGAATTTCGGTCAATATTTGGACAAAGCATTTCCATGAATTATGAAAACCGAATCTGCGTTTATTGCATATCTTGAGAATATTTTCGGTTTTGTAAATTCCTTGGTATCCAAACTTCTTTTTCTATAAATACTGAAGTTTGCTTCTCTTGCAAACTAATCCTTAGAGCCAGCAAAACTACCTCAGTTGTGTTGTTACTGGTGGAGCCTCCTATTGGAGTGGAGAGTACCCTAATTAGGAGAAATTTCTTACGGCCGCTCGGTTTAAAGACTTCTTTGGGATTGAGAAGCTCTATTAGTACCGTTGGCGGGAAACTAGATAATTTCGGTTTATTATTAGTTTACGACTGATTTGATTGACTAATGGTGGTTGAACTTTGATTGCACCTAGTTTGTTTATTCTTGAGAATCTTCTCTTCTGATATAAGATTCACTAAAACTAGATCGAAGTTTCGACGTGGATCTTTAGACTGTTTGTAGATCTAAAGACGTCTTGTGATAATCCAACGTTAACAGACTCCGTTCTGTGTGTGATTGATCACAAGAGATTCAATTTGATTGTGTGCATGTGTTTATTGAAGATCAAGAAAGATTTGAAGACAAGAATACTTTTTGGGTTCATAATCTTTGGTGTGCACAATACTTGTTTCGGATGGAAAGGGATCCGACTATAATCTGATTTATCTTTGTGATAATCGTTGATTGGATAGTTGTGTAGATCGGCATCAACACCCTTCTTTGTGATTAATAGTGTTGATTGCTTGTGGCTTACAATCATTGTGGTGATTGATAAGAAAGAGATCTAAGGACCCGACAAAGGTGTTTATGAGATAAACGAGAGAGCCTTTGTCAGACTCATATCACTTGGTTGAAAATAGTTGTTACCGAACAGATTTGTTGTTCCTTTACTGTTTGGAATACGAACCAAAGGAATTGTTCCAAGTGTGTGACTTATTGGAAGTTGGAGGCGCAGGGATACTGAGGAAACTAGGTGAACTATAGGTTATTTGCTTGGTCTCAATTATACGAAGTTGGTTTAGATTTTGTATAGAGTTTTAATTCTGAGAGTATTCAATCTGGACTAGGTCCTGGGGTTTTTCTGCATTTGCGGTTTCCTCGTTAACAAAATCTTGTTATGTCTTTTACTTTTCTATTTCCGCAATTATAATTGTTATTATAATTAGAAGTAAAATACACAAACGTTAATTCCTATTTACTTGATAAGTATCCCTTAGAGTTTGGTTAAGTCCGAACCTAATATCAAGTAAACACACTTCATTGATTGTATTGTCTCGATCTCGTATCCATAGACGGTCACTTGAAATGTGATACCGATTTGTTGTATTGTCTCGACTCAGTCCATAGACAATCACTTTCGGAGAAAGGACTTATAGGTGGAAAAGTTTTAGAGTGTGGTATATTTGGGTACCCTCGTCTTTTCAACTTAGAATTTAGATAAATATATCTAAAAACATTGAAGATGAAATCGTTTGTAAATAGCTATGTGTAATCACAATAATGGCTATTCCAAACCCTAGTAATCCTTCTAAACAAAAACAAGACTACAAATTCTCATAAGAAGTTTCCTAGACATAAAACACAAAAGCAAAGAAAAAAAATCTAAGAGCCAATCATAATCACAAGCATTACTCAGAGTTCAGGTACGGAAGCTTCACTGGTTCCAAGACCTTCAAGCTTGTGACAGACAAAATTAACAGCATCTTCAGACACGGCATTAAGATGATCCTTAAGTCGTGTCTTCATTAGAGCGATTTCGGTGTTGACTTTTATCAACTTAGTTCTTAACCCATCTAGCTCTTTTAGAGTGTTAACTAGTAACTTCTTTGTATCGTTAAACTGACCGATAAAGTCTTGAACCACTTCATTAGAAATCTCTTATCATCCTCAATATATGAGAAGTTGTCAGTAGATTGAGGGGTTGTGTCATCAATTTCCACTAAAGTTTCTTTCTCCTCCTCCTTGAGTGTAAGAGCAACACCCTTATCAAGAAAACCTTTTGGAAAATCACAAGTTCCTGATGGAGATGCCATTCTTGATAGAAACAGTAGCCTGGATTATGCGTACTTTTCAAAAGCAGGGTTTGGTATTTAAATGGTTTCACAGAAACCCATAGGTTAGGGTTACCAAAGTCGGTTCGTGACATGTAACACGGATACCCGTACGGACAAAAACTTGGCCCATTATTCATTAGGGAAAAATATACTCAGGCCCCACCCATGGGTAACCCATAATATGAGGCCCTTAATTAAAAGAAGTTTAAATCTAGGCCCCAAATTATTAAAAGACCTTGATACCCTTATGCATATTGTCAAGCCCATAATTAAATAAAATTTAAATCTAGGCCCCAAATTATTAAAGTACAGTACGAATGTGTAAACAGAAGTTACACATGCATATGGCATGTGTAACCAGAAGTTACACATCCTTATGACATGTGTAATGCAAAGTTACACTTGTATATATATGCAAAAAATAGGCATCAAAAAGAAAACACAAAAAAAAAATACAATTATTACTTTAATATTCATTTACAACAATTTCTTAGCATGTGTAACTAAGGGTGCACACGGTACGGTTCGGCTCGGTTCTTGCCGAGGCCGAGTACCTGTACCCCCAGAGGTCGGTACTGAACTTTTGGGACCGGTACCGGTACCGTGTACCTCGGTTCCGGTCCGGGACCGGTAACAGTCGGTACCTTTTCAGCAAAAAACTATCTGCCACTTTACCTTTTCTTTTACCTGTTTTTTACCTGTTTTTTCTATATAACAAATTCTCATTCAAAGCAGCAACTAATAAGTAGCAATATTACTAACAAACCAAACAAACAATGTCTTGAAAATATGGAAAAAAAAGTAGCAGTAGCCACACTAAGTCTTGAAAATGAGAAAATCTGGAAAAAAAAACAACTAGCAGTGCAGCTAGTGCTGCAGTAGTCTTGAATCTTGATCTTCTAATCCATGTCAGCAGCACTTGTGGTGTCATCAGTGTTGATAGGACCAAGTAACGCTTCAAAAACAAATAATAGCAGTTAGTAACTATTAGACTATATCTATTACTGCCAAACACAAGTAATAATGTAATATGTTACCTTCTTCAACTTCAACATCATCATCTGGTATGTAATCAGATAGAAGATCAAGTTGTATTGGCTTCCTTAGCCAGATTTGTGTGCAAAGCAATGCCTCAACTGTCCTTGTAGATAAAGAGCTTCTACAAGGACTTAAGACTCGATTTCCTGTGCTAAAAGCAGACTCAGAGGCAACATAAGACACAGGAATGGCTAATATGTCCTTAGCCATATGTCCAAGTATCTTATACTTTGTACTGTTGGTCTTCCACCAACCCAATAAGTCAAACTCCTCATCATCATCTTCTCCTACACCTTCTTCATACTCGTCAATGAAATATTTATCCAACTCTGTTTTTCCCTCATCATCATTTGGGATTTTCTTGAACCTCTTACTCCTTGACATCAACTCTTTCATACGACTTGGCCCTGCCACTGGTTTACTTACCACTGCTTTGGCTTGTCCCATAGAACTGCTTGACTCCTCCTCATGAACTGAATAGGCATCCTTATATTCTTCAAATAGAATCTTAAAATCCAACTTAACAAGCTTCATAACAGATTCAACCTTAGAAGAATTCTTCCCATACAAGAGCTCAAGAGAAAATTGTAGTCCTTTTTCTTTCTCTCTAGGATCCAACAACATGGCAAAAAAGGTTGTAGGGTTCATCTTTTCATAATCACCCCAATATTTGTTATACTTCTTAAACATTTTTCCATCCATAGTAGCAATAAAAGGATCTTCATCTACATTATCTCTAAACTCAACTAGTTGCTCATATATGATAACTAATTGCCATAAGAAAGTGTTTGTTGTTACCTTAGTTGAGGCTGAAAATGCAACAGTGGCATCAAAGAATACTTTCAAACATTTGACAAGGCCTCTGGCAAAGATCCAGTCCTCTTCACATGGAGCAGGTTTCCTCACTACTACCTTCTTCTTCTTCTTTTGTTCCTTATTCTTCTTCCCTGTCACCTCAACTTCTTCTTGTTCTTCTTCACTAAATTCTTCTTCTTCTTCACCAACATTAACATCAATATCAAAGTCATTAGCATCAGGTAGATCTTTCTCACTCTGTTTTGGGTAATAAAACAACTGCCGATATTCCTTGTCATACCTTTCTAACCTAATAAATGCTTTTTCTAACACTTCTGCAGCCTGTAGCATCAAGAATGTGCTGTTCCACCTAGTCTTAACATCTAATATCAATGTTACCTTAGACTCTATTCCAACTAATTTTGCACAACGCTTAAGCTTAGCCAACCTAGATGGAGAACCCTTTATATACTTGACAACTGACCTGATTCTTGCAATTGATTTGTTGTAGACCCTCACAGCATCTTTTACCACAAGTGCAAGTACATGAGCTGCACACCTTACCTGAAAAGGTGAATTCAAACAAGTATTAGATATTTTAACAAAACTAATAAACATAATCCTAAGTTAGAAAGTAAAAAAAATAATAAGTCATATTCATATACATATACATACATGCAAGTACTTAGCTCCCTCTTCTGCCCTTGTCTTTGAAACAATACTAGTCTTCAAATAATCCACTGCTACCTTGTTGGCACTCACATTATCCAAAGTGACAGTAAACACATCTTTAAGCTCCCAATATGACAAACACTTCTCTAACATCTCACCAATGTCAATTCCTTTGTGACCATTAACCTCACAAAACATAATAATTCTCTTTTGATACTTCCATTGCTGATCAATAAAGTGAACTGTTACACAGATGTAGTTGAAATTGTTTGGTGAAGTCCATGTGTCTGTTGTCAAACTAACCCTCTGCTGGGTTGACTTGAAGTAATTTTTCAACTTTTCTTTCTCTAATACATACATGTCTAATAAACATCTATAAATAGTCATTCTACTTGGCACAACAAATTTAGGCTCTAAGACATGCATCATTCTCCTAAAACCTTCACCCTCAACTGCTCTAAATGACATCTCATCAATTATAATAAATTCAACAACTGCCCTTTTACATTTCTCTTGACTGAAAATAGTAGAGACTAACTGACCTTCATTCTCACCCAGTTGTGCAGGATTTAATGTCAGAGTTTGTTGTCCTTTTGGCTTTGGCTTGTTAGGATTCTGCTTGCATATGTTGAAGTGCTTCCAGATTCCACTTGTACCATTCTTTCCAGTATGAGCCTTTATCACCTTCTTGCAGTAATTGCATCCAGCATCTTGAACATTCAACCTCTTGAAATGATTCCAAATGTCAGAAGTTATCTTACCACCCATAGATGTAGAAGTAGCTTCTACATCTACTGTTGCTGTCTCTGGCTGTGCTGCTTCATTTGTTGGTTGGATTGAGGATCCAACAATTGCATCTGTGGCAGTGGTAGGTGTAGCAGTTGTAGGTGTAGGGGTATCTGTTCCATGAGCTTGACTTGATTCATCCATGCCAGCTTATCACTGAGAAAACAAATTTAAGTGCTGAAAAATTAAATAAGAACTGAAATGAAACTGAAATGAAATAAGAAATGAAATAAGAAATGAAATAAGAACTGAAATGAAACTGAAAAAATAAGAACTGTTATAAAAAATATGTACTGTTATAAAAAACATATTAGCTACTTGGACATATGGCTAAGCATTGAGCTCTGTTATGAAAAATAAGAACTGGACATTGTTCTAAGCATAACTGCATAAGTTCTAAGCAGAACTGGACATTGTTCTAAACAAAAAACATTATTTATTTAAATTATTTTCAACTTTTAACCATTATAGATGAATGATAAAAAGTAGATAACGGGCTAGGATTTACCAAACACAATAGGATTTGAACCCCCAGTTCAGTACCCAACCAAACAGCAGGGATAAGCCCTCACCTGAAAAAAACTAGGACTAACAAAATCAATACCCAGACAGAACAGGTGAACAAAGAAAAAACTGCGAGAAATATCTATGCTGAAACCTTTGTGTTGCATCCATATATTAGCCCCTGCAATACAACAAAGAAGAAAAAGAAATCAATAGGAATCAGTACAGGAGAATGAAGAACAAACATGGAGATGAAAGTATAGCCAAGGAAGGAGCAGGAGAAAAGCATGACTCAGATTTCATGGAAGGAAAATATTTATCACAAGCCAAATTATAAGTATGACTTAAGGCAGGAACTCCATATTGCTAGTGTAAACTGAGCAGCCGATGCCACAACCAATGATAACCTCCATATTGCTTAAGATGGCTTATCTAATGATCATGAAAAAAGTGTACATTAGCAGCTTGCCTACTGAATTTATGGCAAGCAAGTTTAGCTAAAGCAGAGCAACGCCTCTCCAAAATACCCATTAAAATCTAGTATTAAACAACAAACTACTCTATCAGTCACCTGGAGCATCATGTAAACATATGATAAATTCAAGTAAAATGAAATTTCTATACTTACAAAAGCACCACCCAATTTATCAAGCCTCCAATGCTTAGGGGCGTTAAGCCTCTTCAAATGTTTCTTCGATCCCTTCACCTAAAATCAAATGAACCAATCAAAAAGTTCAAAAGGTTAGAAGATACACCCTATTCAAAACTTTCAAAAACCAGATACAGGTAAATTAATCATGACAGTTCCTCATAAAGAATAAAGCATAAATAAATTCTCTTAGCATAAATAATACTTGATTATCTCCAATTTGCCATTATCAAATTCAGAAACAACAAAATTAATTAAAAAAACTAATCAAATCATTGCAATAAACTACCAAATATCAACATAACTATTTCAGAAACTCCATATTCATGTCTTCCAATTCTAACTAGCATCAGTTCTCAGCTAAACCCTAATTCCTCCTTGAATTCAAATCACAGATAACTCAATTAAAATCCACGAACCCTAATTTCTAAATTACGGAAGAACATGATGAACCCTATTTCTCAATCTCACAATTAAGCACAAATTAAATCTCCATATAACCGATTCAACTTCAATACAACAAACCCATATAAGATTCGTCAGTTTTTATTTAGTTTTACTCAAAATAAATTCAAACTACGGGAACCCAAAAATTACCTTTCTCTGATTCTTCACCAAAACAACTTCAGAACTTCAGTTCAACCCTAACTCTTTTGTTCTTCATCAAACAACAAAATTAATCAAATCATTGAAATCACTGACTTTTTCTTCTGGATCGAGAGGTGTTGTTCTTGTTCGGTGTTCCGTGTTCACTGATTAATGGAGTTCACTTTCAGACTTCAGAGAATCAGAGACTCAAGAACTATATCAGTCTCTTAGAGGGAAGACCGGAAGAGTCGAAGACGAAGAAGGAAAAGAAAAACGAAAATGAGAAACCCTATCGTTAAGGTAGTATATATACCCCCCCCCCCCTTAATCTAACGGCTGTATTTGTTCAGTACCCCTAAATCTAATGGATACGAATGGTCGGTTCTTTCGGTCCGGACGGTACGGGACTTATACAGGACCGTGTACCTGTACCTCATCAGCCTCGGTTCCTATTTTATGGACCGGTACCTATACCCCGTTCCTCGGTTCGGGACAAATATCGGCTCGGTTTCGCCGGTTCCGGGACGGTTCCTCGGTCCAGGTCGGTTCCTGTGCACCCTTATGTGTAACTAGAAGTTACACACGCATCTGTTTAGTGTAATTGAGAGTTACATATGTGTCTATCTAGTGTAATTGAGAGCTACACATGCATCTGACTTGTGTATTCAACGTCAACTCCAGTTCCAGCGATACCATTACCACGTTTAAGCAAATTAGCTTTTATGAAGTTATCTGAAACCTGAAATATAACAAGCAATCAGTATTTATAAGATTAAAATGAACAGTACATACAACACTGTATATTCAGTTTCACAAGCATCTGACTGGTGTAGCTAAATTGTGTAACTGAGAGTTACACATGCATATAACATGTGTAATTATGAGTTACACATTCATATTGGTATGTGTACCCAAAATCAGTTTGTGTAACTAAAAGTTATACATCTAATCAGCATGTGTAACTCGAAATTACACATCTATTTAGCTTGTGTAACTAGAAGTTACACATCTAAATAACATGTATAACTAAAATTACATATCTATTTAGCTTGTGTAACTAAAAATTACACATCCATACCAAAACACCACCACTAAGACAAGCAGAATGTAAAGTAGATCCAACTTACAGTGTCTAACACAGCTCTAGCATCCATACCAAACCTTAGTAAAAGTTACACATCCATATAGAATGTGTAAAGAGAACTTACACATGCAATTAAGTTGTGTAAGGAGAAGTTACACATGCATATATCACAAAAACTAAATCAAAGTTGTGAAATCTAGAACTGTGCAGACATCTTCTACTATTTCTTACTTATGAAATCTAGAACTGTACATAACAAAATGAAAGACACATGGATCAGGTTAGAATCTCATAACAATATATGCAACATCTAGAAAATGTATCCATAGTCTGAAAAGGTTAAGAGTAAGAAATTTACCAATAGTATGAAAGGTTCTCAGAAATTTTTGCAGCCAATCCAAGTTGTTCTTATGAAGGCCTAAGCTAACACATGGATTTTGTCATTCTTCGTGCATGAGATCGAGAGTGAATCTAGGTTGGTTTGCAGCTGATGAATCCATCTTTAACCAACTTCTGCATGTGTTTCCCTGCACAAAACAACACAAAACAAGACGAGTTTCAATTAGATCAGCAGGTATGCCTCTAAGAACTGCGTATGCATATCCCATCGAATTCGCATGTGTAACTATAAGTTACACATCTAAATAGCATGTGTAACTTGTAGATACACATCCGTTTAGATTGTGTAACTAGAAGTTACACATTTAATTAGCATGTGTAACTACTAGTTATACATCCATAGTACATATGGATGCAAACTGATAAGCAAGGATATGGTTATAGAAATCATAGAATATCCTTCTCAGAGTAGATAGAAGCTGAGCTTATAGCTGGCTAACATATTTAAAACACGATGTATATCGAGATATATTTCCTAGTAAACTGAATGGACTTTTATTTCTGGAGTAAGATGCATATTGGGTCATCTAACACAATTTAACTAATCAAAACAATGTAACTAAGATTTACATATGCATACAAAATGTTGAGAATTGAGAAGATAATGAAAGAACACCTGATTCAAAAGGGTATGGATACGAACCTTGTGCTAGCATATCAATATCGCAAAAAGAACACCTGATTCAGCAACATCTTGTCATATAGTTCCTGCAGCTGCCTTGTAGGCCAAGTAAGAGGAAGGCAAGTATCCAAAAACCATGCAATCTTATGCTTATCTCCGTACCTTCAAGTATAGTATGGTAACCACAGTCAAAAAGTTACGAACAGCAAAAAACCCAGCAATAGTATCAAATTTCATTATAAAAATAGACAAATTGATCTCTGAATTCCCCATTTTAGCAATGACACTGACCTGGAGTATATCGGCTTTCCAGAATTACTCAAAACAAAATAGTGCTTCTTAAGTTTCCTCCAAGAAATTAAGACATCATCCTGCACTTCGAAAATAAACCCGAAATGTCCCAAGAAATTCCTTCAATCACTGTACAAGAAAAAATGTCGTACTTACACATATAAACAATGTTTATGGATTCTTAGTAGGTATACATGCATATGGATTGTGTAACCGGCAGTTAGAAATACATAGGACTTGTGTAACCTGTAGTTACACATGCATATGCTTGTGTAACCTGTAGTTACACATGCATATGCTTGTGTAACCTGCAGTTACACATGCATATGGATTGTTTACCCAAAGCATATGTGTTATCTTCATTACCACTAGAAACAGGGACATCACATAATGATACTTGCGATTCTTAAACTGTTAAGTATACTTAATAAATATATCAAATGACACTTAATCAGCTGAAATGCAGCTGTTACTGCAACTATAAACAAATAAGTCGGATATAGCCAGTACCTAACTATAAAGATGAACATGTTAAGTTGGATATAGCCAGTACCTAACTATGGATTTTCAGCTGTTACTGCAACGAATTCAGAAATTCCAACATTTACAGAGTAACCAAAACATTTGCAGCATGACATCGGAAATGAAGTACCTAACTATAAACAAATAACTCAGATATAGCCAGCGTGAAACAACCAAGATATTTAACTTCAAGAGAAAAACATTGGTAGCATGGCATCTGAGCTGAAGTACCTATAATCATCTTCATCTGTTGGCTTCTATTTTTCTTCTCTGGTTTCTTTCATATATGTCAACACAGATGAACCTGGAAGAATGAATCAGAGCTCTCTAATTTTTCAGGAAAATACAACAATTGAGGAATCAAACTCCTTTGTAATTCAAGAGTGTTTTCTGCTGGTTCATTTATAGCCACTTGGATAGTAATAAAATCAAAACACTAAACAAACCAATAAAGAAGTTCATAGAAAATTAGAATCCAAAAACAAATGATCAGAAAATCAACAACAGAAATGGAATGGTTTATCCAATTTTTTCTTACAATCCCCTTCAATTTATTGTGTTTGGTTTTTAGTTATACTTTTATTTCTTCTTCTTGTTAATGGAGAAACAACTTTTCCAGTAATTTCTGAGCCTCTCTGTATCACCTTCCTGCAACAGTTCCACATCCAACACAAAAACACAATCATAAAATCATTCAACACAAAACACTTTCACTGAGAATCATTTCAAAGATTCATAACACCAAAAAATTGAAATCAAACCTAAAATAAGATCGGAATTCAGAGAAACTTACTTCTGGTTCTGAATAGTATTACACATGTAATCAATGATTTTGAACCACGGATCCTTTAAGAATATCAGAATAGTATTAGTTTGATAATAGAATCAACTGAAACTTAGATTCGATTCAAAATCGGACATTGAAGATCTTCGATTGATTCAGGAAAAATCAGGTTGTTCATCTTCTTAGATCTGAATAGATCAATCAAATCAAAAACTTATCGATCTAAGAAAAGTAAGAATGAAGAAAAGCTAACCTGATGCATCTACGAATCATCTGAGAACATAAAATTGAATCAAATCGATTCAGATCCACAAAACCAATAGAATCAGAAGAAGAAACACAAACAAAAATTGTCAGAGCTCTGATCTTCAGATGCAGTTGATCTTTTCTGGTTGTAATCGCATCAAACAAACAGAGAGAGAGATGAAAAACAAACAAACCCTAGAATTTTTTTTCTCTGCAACTGAGATAGAGATGAACCGAGAGAGAGATGAGAGAGAAACATAATAGAGAAATGAAAAAAATCTACTGCTATTCCTCTTGTATAAATACTAAAGGGTAGTGTTGTCATTATTAAAATTTGCAATAATTAATTATGGGCCAGATCTGAAGAAATTTTGATTTTTTGGGGCCTAGTAGTAGCATCTTCTTAAAGTATGGAGTTGGCAATGAAGGATCCATTTTGTTGGGTTTCTATATGTTGAAACCATATAGTAGGGGAGTTATAGTATTTTTCACTACTCATAAACAGTAGAGAAAAACTCGATTAAGAAGATTTTTCAACAAAAATGTTTGCCCATGTGAGAAATATCACGGATCTTAGATCAATCAATTTTACATACTCATAGAAGAGAAATTTAGAGCATAAGAGAGCAATTTTTGATACACAAAAATTTCAAAAAAGAAATCAAAAACTTGACAAGACAAACACAAATACTTATGCAAAAATCTTTGTGAATGATAATCCAGCTAAGAGCAATAAGAAAAATAGCTAGAGAGTCGAAAACCTTTTGCCATCAAGTATACCTGACTATATCTCACTCAACAAGGATTTTTGTGAGTGAGATATCAACCTTATGATTAATTAGCACAAGTATGAGCTTTGAGCTCATCAAATGACCGTTGTTTCCGGTTAAACCTCTTTCTCCGAACCTTTGGAGGAGAACCGTCTTGATATGAAAAGTTGTCATAAAACTTGCTATCATCAAAATACGACGCATAGTTTTTATTCTTACCTAAAGGAGATTGCCCAGAGGAAATTGACAGCCGATTGATGATTTATTTATATCCTTCAATTATCATTTTTAGGTTGTCTTCCACACCTCCATTTTTGCTTCCTTCTTCTGGTACCTCTTTCACATCAAGGACAACATTATCTCCCTTTTAAACATAAGAATATCCTTGAGATCTTCTTGGACGAATTGGTTTAGGAATATTGTTACAAATTTGAACATTTGAGGAACACATTGAACTGACTTTCCTGGTGGGGTACACAGGGTGAGTACTAAAGACAATTGGCTTAGACATACGAATGTCAGTTACATCTTTGAGAATTAAATCTAAGGTGTGTTGAAGACGAACAATAAAATTGTCATTCAACCTAGTTTTCCTATTTTGTTCAATATGTCCATTTGAATCACAAAAGAGACACACCTTCTGATCACCTGAGTGATTAGATAGAACAGTCTCAATACAATCGTTAGGAGACTTCTTCCTTCGATGTGATGTAGAAATTCCTTAATTATAGGAATACACAAGCACATCCTTTTCAATAGAAAGAGATTTCGATTTTTCTTCTGGCACAAAACCTGTTACATATTTGTCGGAAGTAGGTGGTATAGTGGACTTTTTGGAACATTATTGAATACAGAGTTTACTCAAAAGATGTTCTATTTCCAAAGCATCATTTTTTAGGTTTTCCTCAATAACTGAGGGGCTTTTATCTCGAAGGATCTTTAGAAGAGAGTTGTGCTTATTTACCATACCAACAAAGGCATTGAATTTGTGTTTCAACCGATTGAAATCATCAACCTCGATCCTAAAAGGTTTTATAATCGTTAAACTCACTTTGGCTGCATTCCTTTCAACTTCTGAGTCAAACTCGTCAGTAAGGTAGTCAGGGTAACACTTGTCAATTATGTCTGTTTCCTTGGAACACACGGTTCATCTATATTAGAGATTGACAAATCTTTCTCTTTAATATACTTCATAGAAACAATAACTTTTATTTCTGGTGATGAGTTTATCACAAACAATATCGTCCATCCTCAGATCGCTACAAACACCGAATTATAAGGTCTCTATTGTGTTTTCCTTCTCTGATACCAATTGAAAATGCGGGGGGTCTAACAACCACACCCAACAATTCGTTTGGCAATCTGAGAGGACTTACTCTAATATATTTTCTATAGAATCAACTAGACAGTCAGATTCAATCTATAGAAATGTATATACAAGAGTTTTATATCCCTAACTCTTAATTCAATCTATAATCAGCAAATAAAAATCTGCGAGCCTGATTGAATATAAGAGGAGTAAACTTGAACGGTACCAAAGACCAATGTTCAAGGATCAGTCAATCTCAATCAACAACCAAAGGTTGGATTTCCTAATTGATCGATACAACGCACAACCTATGATATTGCAATTATATAACAAAATATAATGCGGAAAAGAAATAACACAGACACCAGAATTTTGTTAAAGAAACCGCAAATGCAGAAAAACCCCGGGACCTAGTCCAGATTAAACACCATATTGTATTAAGCCGCTACAGTCACTAGCCTACTACCAATGAACTTCGGACCGGACTGTAGTTGACCCCTAATAAGTTTCACACTAATTCGAGGTACAATTGCGCTCCTTACGTCTCTGATCCCAGCAGGATACTACGCACTTGATTCCCTTAGCTGATCTCACCCACAACTAAGAGTTGCTATGACCCAAAGTCGAAGACTTGATAAACAAATTTGTCTCACACAAAAAAGTCTATAGATTGAATAAATTTGTCTCCCACATAAATACCCAAGATTTTTTGTTCCATCTTTTGATAAATCAAGGTGAACATGAACCAATTGATAAACCAGACTTATATTCCATAAGAACTGCCTAGTATTATCAATTACCTCACAATAATCTAAATCGTATGATGGCGAAACTAGATATTGTGGAATCAAAAACGATGAGACGAAGATGTTTGTGTTCACGTTTATCTTGCCTATCGGAGAAATTAATCTCTAGTAAATCTTAGAGAAGATAATACTCAAACGATATAATCAGGCAAGATCAGAACACGCAACTACACGAGAAATTGTTAGAGCATAGCTCGGTTGAACCCAACAAGCGTTGGTATGTCAAGTTTGGTTGTCATATTTTAGTGAATCAAAAATCATGTTAAGAGTCGCTTGATTATGTATTAGAGTCAACTTATTATAGGTTAGCTTGAAAGTATTAAGATACGATATATTACAAGTATTGCGAAGTCTCGAAGATGTGAAGAAGCAAGGAGCTACAACGACAACAATCATCCTTCCACTTGAGGTTTGTGATATTTGAATTGAACTGTTTCATTCCCTAACGTAACTTTCAAGTCGTGCATATTGAAAACATAACTGTGAAGCATATTTGAACTTTAGATAGACATAGTATTAAGGAATACAATACGAGGTTTATTTCTTAGCCCTTGAACTTTGTAGATAAGACATCGCCATAATCATTTGAATGATATTGTGATTATGTATGGGTATGAGGTGAGGATTTCATCCTAGGGAACAATGTTTTACATGTGTTCTAAGGAAGTATGTTCATAAACTTGTTTGTGAACCGAAAAGGAAATTTCCATGTGTTATTGGTTTTGTTATTCATTGCTTAGCTTATGAACAACCAATATGTGTGATTGAGTATAACACAACTTGTTTGTGTTCTTGGTAGAAATATTCACAAAGGCCTGACTTATGTATTGGTATGACTTTTATTAGTGAAACCGATCTTAAGTAATCACCTGAGATGGTATGATCGGGTTTGTGTTTTGTCTGACCAAATTTGGGAAAGGGGAACCGATCCTAGTAAGAGGTGCAGTACATCACAAAGGGGAACCGATCCTTGTATGAGGTGCGGCAAGGTTTATAGCAGAAAGGGGAACTGATCCTATGAACATGTGCAACACGTTTTTCGGCAAAGGGAACCAATCCTATGGACATGTGCAACACATATAAGTTAGATACCATAAATATGCAGGGAACCGATCCTAGTACCTAGTAAACCGAATTTTGGAAAGCTAGTGTGACTATGCACAGTACTCACATGGAGGTAGAACCAAAACTTGTTTTGGTAGAACCGATAAACCCATGATTGTGATTGAATGTTTGTTTAATCAATCACATAGTTCTTGAAAGTCAGATGAACCAATTGTAAACTTGTTTGGAAGTGTGGCAAATCGGTTTCAAGTTGTAAGTGTGAAAGAGAACTTACAAAGTAAAGATGTCAACATACTTTGAACACGTGCTGTGAATGTTTATTTCTTTAATTGTTCAAAGTTATTCCTTAATAGCTAAAGGATGAAAATTCGAGGATCGAAACATAAGTAAGTTAAGAATCTTTTAATTAAGATTATTAATTTCATTTTTTAGGGAAATATAAGAATTAGTAATGTGCATTTACTAATTAGACTTTTCGAGAGATTTCGATCATTATTTTTGGACAAAGCATTTCCAGGAATTATGGAAATCGAGTTTGTGCTTTAATGAATATCTTGAAAATATTTTCGGTTTCGAAAATTCCTTGGTGTCCAAACTTCCTTGTCTATAAATACTTGAAGTTTTCCTTTCTAACAAACTAATCCTTCGTAACAACAGACTTCCTCTTTGTTGTTGTTACTGGTGTAGCCGCGTATTCGGAGAGGAGAGTAACCTAATTAGGCGAAATCTCTTACGGACGCTCAGTTTAAAGTCTTCTTTAGGATTGAGAAGTTCTAGCGTGTACCGTTGGTGGGAAACTAGATAATTGTGGTTTATCTTTTGTTTTCGATTGATTTGATTGACTTACAGTGGTTGAAATCTGATTGCACCTAGTTTGTTTATGCTTGAGAATTTTCTCTTCTGATATAAGATTCACTCAAACTAGTTCAGAGTTTCGACAGGGATCTTTAGACCGTTGTTAGTGTTAAAGACGATCTTGTGATAATCCATTGTTAACAACTCCGTTCTGTGCGTGATTGATCAGAAGAGATTCAAGTGATTGTGTGCAGGTTTATATTGAATATCTAAGAATATTTGAAGACGAAGAAGATATTGAAGATTACTGATTTGTGACTTCATAATCTTTGGTGTGCAAAATACTTGTTTCGGTAAAAGAGGATCCAATTAATAATCGGTTTATCCTTGTGGTAGATTGGATTGATTAATTGAGTAGATCTGCATTAACACAATTCTTTGGATTAAGAGTATTGTTGGCTTAATCTTAAATGATTACTTCGGTAATTGAACATAAGATAGATCTAAGGACCTGACGAAGGAGTTTATGTTAAGATAAACGGAAGAGCCTTTGTCCGACTCATATACTTGGTTGAAGAGATTTGATACCAAACAGATTTGTTGTTCCTTTACTTTTTGGAATACGAACCAAAGGAATTGATCCAAGTACGTGACTTATTTATAAGTTGGAGGCGTGGGGATACAGACGGAACTAGGTAAGTTGCTTGGTCTCAACTATACGAAGTTGGTGTAATTTTGTGTAGCGGCTTAATCCTGAGAGTATTCAATTCTGGACAAGATTCCGGGGTTTTTCTACATTTGCGGTTTCCTCGTTAACAAAATCTTGTTGTGTCATTTACTTAATATTTCCGCATTATAATTGTTTTATTATAATTAAAGTAAATTACACAAACGTTAAGTCCTATTTACTTGATAAGCAATCCTATTGTGTTTGGTTAAGTCTGAACCTTTGTATCAAGTAAACATACTTCGTTGTTGTATTGTCTCGATCTCGTATCCATAGACGATCACACGAAGTGTGAACCGATTAGTTGTATTGTCTCGACTCAGTTCATAGACAATCACTTTCGGAGAAAGGACTTATAGGTAGGAAAAGTTTTAGCTTGAGGTATATTTGGGTACCCTCTCCTTTTCAATTGGTATCTGATAGACACATTTTTGTGTCTAATTTGTCCTCAATGTTTGTATTGTTGGAACTCTATTTTTGTACTAATATTGTGTTTTTATGTATTTTTAGGAAATAAACATTTTTGGAAAATTCGGCTCGAAAAGTTGATTTTGGCACCCGGAGGACAAGTGTTATTCGGACTCTCGCTTTTGGATAAGGGGTAACCTAATTACTAAGGGGAACCCCCAGGTCACCCCCAAGGCATCTGCTATTCGCACCCCAGTCCAGGATAGGGGGCGTATCATCTTCAACCTTTTGAAATTCAAATTTTGGCGGGAAAAATTTGTTCTTGAACTGCCGTGACTAGGGTTGAGGATTTGAAGGTGTTCCAGTGAGATTCAACGGCCCAAATTAAATGGGTTTGTTCCTAGGGCCTAGACAGAGCTGGTATGGGTGTTGGATTCGGTCAAATTTGGTTAGATAATCGGTGGGAATCAAAACAGGGAAGATATTCTCAAATAGGGAAGATATTCTATTCTTGGAATTGTTGGATGGAAGAGACGTGCATGAGTTAACTCTATTGGCTGGAAACTTCTCCTACAGCTCAGAGATGATGCGTGAAAGAGATAAACAAGGAAACAATCCGTAACAAATCAGAGAAATAAATAAAAAATATTTCGTAAAATATTCTTTTTATGGCCGGATATTCTTGGAGTTATTACAAGGATTGGAGTGACATGTTGTGTATAAATAGGTCCCTAGTGTCGAGCAGAAGGTGTTAGCAAAGTTTAGAGAGAATTAGGAGAGGTTTAGAGCACTACAGAGTAAGAAAATCCAAGTTGCAGAGATTCTGGTTCTGCTACTGCTGCTGCTGCTGCGAGGAGGAAGAACGTGAAGAACAGACTCTCCAAGACCGTCGTTTATCAACAGTGACATGGACTGTCATCTGTGGGTCGTATTTTCCCAACGACAACAACACTTCAGCTCTGTCGTTGACTCTGGACGCCTTCTGTGGGTCGCAAAATCCAGTTTTACATCATTTTCTTGTCTTTCTCTTCATTGTAAAACACTTTTGAGCATCAATGAAATATTTTGAGAGGTTTTCCAACATGATGAGCGGCTAAAATATCTGGTGACTGAGGCGACGGAGGAGCTATTCACTCATGTTTGATTGGTAAATTCTTTTCATAATTTCTTAATTATTTATTTTATTTAATTCACTGGGATCAATAAAAAAAGAGAGAAAAATGGTATTCTTAATTAGTTGTGAATCAGTTTGATGTTTTATACTTAGAATTAATTCTTTGATAAATCATGCTTAAGGATTACAATTTAATATTTGGACACCTTATAGATTAATAAGTGATTTAATGGAAAAAGAGCTAGATAATAATTATGAAATATTTTTGTAACCAATCAACTTGAAGTAATAGTGAATCCGGAGCCTTAATCCATTTTAAATCTTGACATCACTCTTTGAAAATTAATTTGATTTAATTTTATTTAAATCTAAAAAAAAAGTTACCTTCACAAGTTCGAAAAGAACCAGTTTTCACCACTATCTACAACAACTTTTGAAAAAACATCAGTATCAGAGCAGGCAAACACGAAAAGATCTAACAATATGTGTTTGGTGCGATCCAACATATAAGAATGAACTCGAGTTCTCATGAATCGACTTCAATTAACGTACCGCGAAGATTTGACAGAACAAACTATCTATGGTGGAAATCTGCTATGCGATCTTTTCTTCAATCACGAGACTTTAATACTTGCATATTAGTCGTCGATGTTTATATTCGTCCAAAGATAGAAAATTTGGAAACTGAGTTTAAACGCTTAGCATATTTTTCGAACGAAGAAAAGGCACTTGCAAAGCAGAATTCAGATGGTTTGAATGCTATTATTCATGTTGTAAGTCGTGATTTACAACATCATATGTCAACATGTCAAACTTCGAAAGAAGCTTGGGATAATCTTCAGATCGTACTCGAAGGAAATTCATCAGAGAAAGAAGCTAGACTTCAAACTCTCACTTCCGATTGAGAAAACCTTCGAATGGATGACAACGAAACTTTTGAAGAGTTTCATATTAAACTCTCTGAGATAATTAATGCCTCTTTCTCGTTAGGAAAGACTATTTTTGAAAAAAGATATAATATGCAAGATTCTCATATCGTTGCCATCTAGATATGATTCTAAGAAGCATGCAATCATAGAAGCAAAAGATCTTTCAACTCTCTCAAGAAGCACACTCGTTGGTAAGTTAAAGATCTTTGATCATGAATCACAGTCTATTCAAGGTAAAGGAATCGCTTTTAAAGCTGCAAGAATTCTGAAAGCTTCAATGAAAAAGAATATACAGATGGATGATTCAGATGAACAGATTGCAGAAAATTCTGATGATGAAATTGAACAATCATTGTCATTAATTACTAGACAGTTTCGAGATCTCTTAAAAAAATAAACAAGAGATTCGTCAAGGATACTTATCGATCTTCTCGTCCACATGATCGAGTTCCTGTTAAAAAAGGATCATGAAGATGATGATGAATATCAGCCGCAGTGCTTCAAGTGTAAAGGGTTTGGTCATATTGCTAAATAATGTCCCAATCTTAAGAAATACACTAGAAGCAAGGCATTGGCTGTGACCCTAGATGAGACCTCTGATTCATACGATTCTCAAGAAGAGGAAACAACTAATATTGAATTAGTTGTCAATCTTATTTCTTCCTCCTCCGTTAGTGATTTACCCATTTTAAGAATGGGCATGTCTTCCGATGTTATTAAATTACCTAATGGTAAAGGGAAAAATAAGAAGAAATGCAAAAAAATGTCTCAAAAACAGAATTGCTAAGAGTTGCATATGCAATTCCAGTCAATCCCAAGACACTTCGTTAGTTCGAGGTAACAAAAGGAGATCTTTTCGTACTATACTAGATCAAGAACACTCTGGTTGTTCAAAATTCCATAATGAGAGAAAATCTCATACTAATGCCACTTGATTGGTATTAAAATTCTTTCCTCACCATGTGTGCCAATTCTTTGAGTGAGGAAGAAGAAAAATCAAGGCACTTTTGTGTAGATTATGGAAATAATATCTAGTATTTGAAGATATGTGATATATTCATACTTTTAGGAATATTATATTTTTCGGTAGTATGAAAAATATAAAAAGATTTTTCTCATATTTTGATCATTCCTTGTCCGAACTATGGGTCTGGATCAAATGGTTTCTCTGGAGAAGATGCAAGATCAGAAAAATCATCTTAAGACTAAGTATGTATTGCCTCTTGATATTAAGGGAAAAATCAGAAAGGGATATTGTCTTAGCTAGAAACAAAGAGAGAATACTCTGAACAAAGATCAGTATATTGAAGCATTGACACACTTTTGTGTTCAATCAAAGACAGAATTACATGTTCTTACAGAATCCTTCACGAAAATTTCTCATCTGCAAGAGATTTTGGTCAAGCAAAAAGGTTTCCTACTTGAAGAAATTCAAAAGCTGAAGAGTAGTAATCCACCTTCATTTAGTTCTGATATGAAGGACTAGGTTGCAAAAGAAAAATAGACATCAATTTTTGATTTCTTTCATTGATTGTATTGGTCTATTATGAATAAAACTATTATGAATAAAATTATTTGAGTGGTAATTTTTCTTGTGATAGTTTTCGGTTTACATAGCCTGTGCTTGAATGCTTTTATCTTATTGCTATGTATGTTTATGGGGTGTTTAATTTCGGTTTTACTACCTTAATATTCGATCTCATATATTGTGAACCCTTGTGGTTTGTGTGACTTTTTGGTATAGCAGGATTAAGTTCTAGCCCGTGTTGGTAGGCTTTTATCAAAGAATCATGAAGGGTTTTGGTAGAAACAATATGTGAAAAAGTCACAATATGTTGAATCGGTTTTGCTTTAGCATAAAAGCATATGTGTTTCGACGGTTTTCAACTTTTGCTTGCAACCTTTCTCTGGTAAAAGTTGGTTGTTGTTATTCCTTTGTTCTTGCATAAGGATGAAAACATGATGATATTTCGATATCAATTCTCCCTGGACGAAGATGCAATCATATTGGAGAAGTGGATGCAAAATTTGAGGTAACAATCTTTTTAGTTAATTGTTTTCCTGTTTAAGAAAAGCCTGAGTTTATATTATATATATTTATTGATTTTGCTTAACAAAATTTCGGTACAATTGATGTTTATTCCATGATGTGTGTGTGGATGTGTCTGTTTCAATTGGTTCCGGTTAAGAAAAACTATTGTTATCTTGCTTTATTGTGTGGTATCAATTTTTTAGGCTTACAAAATTTCGGTGTAATTGCGGTGCTTTTAATGTCTATGTTGTTTCAATTGCTTCCGGTTGAGGTGAATAATTATGCAAGTTGATTTATGTTGGTTTGTATGAATTATTTATGGCTTAACGAAATAAAAGGTGTACGGGATGAGTTGTTTAGTCAAATTCGATTTCGGATAAGAGAAACTAAGTTAATTCTGATCTTAGTTAGACTTATCGAAGTGAGGTTTCGGTTATTCAAGTCTAATCGAATGCCTTAACAAGAAATGCTAGTTAACTAACCTAGTACTTGTCTTGTTTAAAATTGAAAGGTCTAAGTTTATAGATAATTAGAACCTGATGAGAAAAACAGAGTTATCTTTTATTTTGGTCTTATCGAATTAAGCGGTTGTTTTTGAACAATCGGTTTAGCAAAGGGACTAAGGTGATTAGTTGATTTTTTTTTTGCTAAACTAAATTGGAAAAAAAAATTCGGACAATTGTTTCCTTGGTAACATATAAAAATAAAACTACTTGTAGTTTCGGTTTTGATATTGGTTATCAGAACATGATGTGTGGAACCTTCGTGCCTAACTCTACAGATTGCAAGTTTATTTTGAGATTTGTAAGATTCTTTTCGTGTTGTCCTTTATTTTTTTCGTTTCTTTGTCATTTTGTGACGAAAAGGGGGAGAAATATATGGAGTAAACAAGTGATACTGGCATTGATTTCATATTGATTGGTATCGCTAAGGAAAAGAACATTGGTGATTAAACGTTTTATCTAAACGAAAGAGTGAAAGCACAGACTAAGGGGGAGTAACATGTTATATGAGTTGGTATAACAAAGACGTGCGGACTGAATATCTACCTATCTTCCTTAAGGGGAGCAATAGCTTTGTTCTTAGAGAGTTGTTCAATTACTTAGATCTCATAGAAGTATACAGGACACAATCGAAGCAACATCGGTTTTGATTCACTCGAATTAATTCATGAAAATTATAGCCACGATTTGCAAAGATTGCATTCCTTATTATATAAATTGTTATAGCATAGCTCCGTTGAACCCACCAAGCGTTGGTATGTCAAGTTTGGTTGTCATATTTTAGTGAATCAAAATTCATGTTAAGAGTCGCTTGATTATGTATTAGAGTCAACTTCGTATAGGTTAGCTTGAAAGTATTAGGATATGAGACATTACAAGTATTCTTAATTCTTGAAGATGTGAAGAAGCAAGGATCTAGAAAGACAACAACCATCCTTCCACTTGAGGTTAGTGATATTTAACTTGAACTGTTTCATTCCCTAACGTATCTTTCAAGTCGTGCATATTGAAAACATAACTGCGAAGCATATTTGAACTCTAGATAGACATAGTATTAAGGAATACATTACGAGGTTTATTGCTTAACCATTAAACTTTATAGATAAGACATCGCCATAATCATTTGAATGCTATTGTGATTATGTATGGGTATGAGGTGAGGATTTCATCCTAGGGAACAATGTTTTACATGTGTTCTAAGGAAGTAAGTTCATAAACTTGTTTGTGAACCGAAAAGGAAATTGCCATGTGTTATTGGTTTTGTTATTCATTGCTTATCTTATGAACAACCAATATGTGTGATTGAGTATAACACAACTTGTTTGTGTTCTTGGTAGAACTATTCACAAAGGCCTGATTTATGTATTGGTATGACTTTTATGAGTGAAATCGATCTTAAGTAATCACCTAAGATGGTATGATCGGGTTTGTGTTTTGCCTGACCAAATTTGAAGGGGAACTGATCCTAGTAAGAGGTGCAGTACATCACAAAGGAGAATCGATCCTTATATGAGGTGCAGCAAGGTTTATAGCAGAAAGGGGAACCAATCCTATGAACTTGTGCAACACGGTTTTAGGCAAAGGGGAGCCGATCCTATGGACATGTGCAACACATATAAGTTAGATACCATAAATATGTGGGGAACCGATCCTAGTACCTATTTAACCGAATTTTGGAAAGCTAGTGTGACTATGCGCAGTTGTCACATAGAGGTAGAACTGAAACTTGTTTTGGTAGAACCGATAAACCCAAGATTGTGATTGAATGTTTGTTTGATCAATCACATAGTTCTTGAAAGTCAGATGAACCAATTATAAACTTGTTTGTAAGTGTGGAAAATCGGTTTCAAGGTTGTAAGTGTGAAAGAGAACTTACAAACTAAGGATGTCGACATACTTTGAATACGTGCTATGAATATTTATTTCTTTAATTGTTCAAAGATATTCCTTAATAGATAAAGGAAGAAAATCCCAGGATCGAAACATAAGTAAGTTAAGAATCTTTTAATTAAGGTTATTAATTTTGGGAAATATAAGAATTAGTAATGTGCATTTACTAATTAGAGTTTCCGAGAGATTTCGATCATTATTTTTGGACGAAGCATTTCCAAGAATTATAGAAACCGAATTTGTTCGGAAAATCCAAATTCCTTGTCTATAAATACTTGAAGTTTGCATTTCTAGCAAACTAATCCTTCGTAACAACAGATTTCCTCTTTGTTGTTGTTACTGGTGTAGCCGCCTATTCGGAGAGGAGAGTAACCTAATTAGGATAAATCTCTTACGGCCTCTCAGTTTAAAGTCTTCTTTGGGATTGAGAATCTCTAGCATGTACCGTTGGTGGGAAACTAGATAATTGCGGTTTATCTTTTGTTTTCGATTGATTTGATTGACTAACGGTGGTTGAAATCTGATTGCACCTGGTTTGTTTATGCTTGAGAATATTCTCTTCTTATATAAGATTCACTCAAACTAGTTCATAGTTTCGACAGGGATCTTTAGATTCTTGACAGTGCTAAAGACGATCTTGTGATAATCCATTGTTCACAAACTTCGTTCTGTGCGTGATTGATCACAAGAGATTCAAGTGATTGTGTGCAGGTTTATATTGAAGATCTAAGAAGATTTGAAGACAAAGAAGATATTGAAGATTTCTGATTTTTGAGTTCATAATATTTGGTGTTCACAATACTTGTTTCGGTAAAAGAGGATCCAATTAATAATCGGTTTATCCTTGTGGTAGATTGGATTGATTAATTGAGTAGATCGGCATCAACACAATTCTTTGGATTAAGAGTGTTTTTGGCTTAATATTAAACGATTACTTCAGTAATTGAATATAAGATAGATCTAAGGACCTGAAGAAGGAGTTTATGTTAAGATAAACAGAAGAGCCTTTGTCCGAATCATATCACTTGGTTGAAGAGAGTTGATACCAAAAAGATTTTTTGTTCCTTTACTGTTTTGGAATACGAACCAAAGAAATTGATCCAAGTACGTGACTTATTTATAAGTTGGAGGCGTGGGAATACAGACGGAACTAGGTGAACTACAGGTTTAGTTGTTTGGTCTCAACTATACGATGTTGCTGCATTATATTTCCTCGTTAACAAAATATTGCTGTGTCATTTACTTTATATTTCCGCATTATAATTGTTTTATTATAATTAAAGTAAATTACACAAACGTTAATTCCTATTTACTTGATAAGCAATCCTATTGTGTTTAGTTAAGTCCGAACCTTTGTATCAAGTAAACATACTTCGTTGTTGTATTGTCTCGATCTAGTATCCATAGACGATCACACGAAGTGTGAACCGATTAGTTGTATTGTCTCGACTCAGTCCATAGACAACCACTTTCGGAGAAAGGACTTATAGGTGTGAGAAGTTTTAGCTTGAGGTATATTTGGGTACCCTCGCATTTTCAGAAATATTTGGGTATGGATTCACAATCCTAATGAAGTCTTTCAAGTCGTTAACCTACAAGGTTTGGGAAAACCTAAGGTTAAAGGAGAATCAACTCTAGCTTATACAACTAGTAACACATAGAAGGTATGGGTATTAGGTTTCCCAGTTGCTAGATTCTCCATTATATGGTTTTCAAATCAGGGTTTGCAATCCAAGTTGAAAATGTGGGGGTCTAACAACCACACCAAACAATTCGTTTGTAAATCTGAGAGGACTTACTCGAATACACTTTCTAGAGAATCAACTAGACAGTCACACTCAATCTAGAATAAAGTATATCAAAGAGTGTAATATCTCGATCTGCCGATTTAATTCTTACTCAAGCAAATAGAAATCTGCCTGTCTAATTAAATACAAGAGAGATAACTTGGATGGTACCAAAGACCAATGTCCAAGTGTCAATCAATGTAAATCAGCAACCAAAGGTTGGATATTCTAATTTATTGATCTAACACATAACCTGTGATATTTCAATTATATAACAAAATATAATGCGGAAAAGAAATAATACAGACACCATAATTTTGTTAACGAGGAAACTACAAATGCAAAAAAACCCCGGTACCTAGTCCAGTTTGAACATCACACTATATTAAGCCGCTACAGACACTAGCCTACTACCAATTAACTTCGGACTGGACTGTAGTTGAACCCTAATCAATCTCACACTGATTCAAGGTACAATTGCGCTTTTTACGTCTCTGATCCCAGCAGGATGCTACGCACTTGATTCCCTTAGATGATCTCACCAACAACCATGAGTTGCTACGACCCAAAGTCGAAGACTTGATAAACAAATCTGTCTCACACAGAAAAGTCTATAAGATTGAATAAATCTGTCTCCCACAGAAATACCCAAGAGTTTTTGTTCCGTCTTTTGATAAATCAAGGTGAACAGGAACCAATTGATAAACCAGACTTATATTCCCGAAGAACAACCTAGTACTATCAATCACCTCACAATAATCTAAATCGTATGATGGCGAAAATAGATATTGTGGAATCACAGACGATGAGATAAAAGATGTTTTTGATTAGTTTTCTATCTTGCCTATCGGAGAAATAAATCTCAAGCCAATTTTACAATTGTACTCGTACGATAGAAACAATAAGATCAGATCACACAACTACAAGAGAAGTAGTATCGGTCTGGCATCACAATCCCAATGAAGTTTTAAAGTCGTTAACCTACAGGGTCTCGAGAAGAAACCTAAGGTTAAAGAAGAATCAACTCTAGCAATACAACTAGTATCACACAAGGAGGTGTGGGGATTAGTTTTCCCAGTTGTTAGAGTTCTCCTTTATATAGTTTTGAAATCAGGGTTTGCAATCCAAGTTACCTTGGTAAAAAAACATTAAATATTCACCATTATATGAAAAACCTGATTCAACCGAAGTTAATATCTTTCAACCGTTAGATCGAACCTAGCTTGTTACATACAAATCAAATGTACCCTCATTTAGGTTTATGTAAGCGTACCCAAACATGTACACTCATGTTGGCTCAACAATTAGTTAACCGAGGTTAGCCATATGTTTACTCTTATATTAACCTTATTCATCTTATACATAACTAGTTCAAATGACTCAAATGAAATTAGTTAAAGAGTTGTTCATGTGCATAGAGAACACAATTGAAACCAAATAGGTTTGATTCACTCGAATCAATCATGAACATCATAGCCACGGTGTGCAAAGATTGCATTCCTTGAGATTTAAATATTTAAGTTCATGAACATACCGATTTGAAAAAATAACCATCTTAAGTATGTGTACGGGTATGCGTACTTAAGCAACCAGATTTGAGTTTGTTAAGTTTCCAAACTCATCAGAAATTCTCAGTTCGAAAACTTCCGCCAGTATGCATACGGGTACGCATACTTAAGGTGACTATTTTAGGAGTTTGTAATTCCCAAACTCAGTAGATATTTTCGTTTCGGAAACTTCCTCTAGTATGCGTACGGGTATGCATACTTAAGGTGACTAATTTAGGAGTTTGTAATTCCTAAACACAACAGATATTTTCGGTTCGAAAACTTATACCAGTATGCGTACGAGTACGCATACTTATGCTGTCTCCTTCATCAATTTTGTATACACATATTCATACACTTGGTTCCCCGTTTATGGATTTATACACTAATGTCCGAACACACTATGTATGCTTATATCCAAAGATGGTTATATTATCAACTCTTAATTTCAATCATTGAAACTTTCTTAGAGGACGTTATATAGTTGTTTTTCACAAACTATTTTCCGTCAAAGCAATTTTCAAGTTATTGAAATTATCATAATGAAACATTCCAAGGCAACACCAAATGATTGTATCACACAAGCCATGTTAGATGTAACTCGACAATTTTCATATGATCTTATTCGGACTTTCGTCACGAATGTAATATGAACATGGCTAAAGCTAAAGCTTGCCAACACATATTTCGAGAAATATATAAGCGAGATAAACTCAACTCGAAATCTCAAATGTGTGTAATAGAAAACTATATCGTAACACGACTTATGTCTCAATGTAGGAGATAGAGTAAAAATAGACTTTTCAAGTGATAGATGAGTTTAAGCATACGCATAACTTTTGTTGATGAAGTTCCACAAGCTCCCTTTAGTAGTTCTTCGTCTTCAAATGATGAACGCCGAGAGATCTAAGATCAACTATACTATCTATGTCCTAGTCCGAGACATCTATAAATAGTCTAGAAATCAAGACATATAGTTTTGATCACTAACACTGAAAAACATGCTTGAGATAGCAACGCATGCGAGTTCGACCGATCAATGCTCTAACACAAGTTACCTTGGTAACAAAGCATTCAGTATTCACCATTAGATGAAAAACCTGATTCAACCAAGCTAATATCTTTCAACCGTTAGATCGAACTTAGCTTGTTACACACAAATGAAATGTACCCTCATTTAGGTTAATGAACCATACCCAAACGTGTACACCATGTTGGATCATCAATAGTTAACCGAAGTTAGCCATATGACTAACTCTCATATCAACCATATTCATCTTAACCATAACTAGTTCAAATGACTCAAATGAAACTAGTTAAAGATCCGTTCAATTGCTATATTCTCATAGAAGGATACAAGAACACAATTGAAACAAAATCGGTTTGATTCACTCGAATCAATTCATGAACATTATAGCCACGATTTGCAAAGATTGCATTCCTTATTATATAAATGTTTAAGTTCATGTACACAACCGATTTTAGAAAGTAACCAACTCAATTATGCAAACAGGTACACATACTTAAGTAGCCGGACCAAGTTTGGGTAACGCCAGTACGCGTACGGGTGCACATACTACTTACACTTCCAAACTCCAGCAGAAATTCACGGAAGTGAACTTTCCACCAGTATGCTTACGGGTAAGCATACTTGCCCAGACATCAGCGACCGCCAGTACACGTACGGGTACGCATACTTCAGGCTCCCGGTTGTGGACTTGCACACAAATGTGATTAACACACTATGTTTATATCCAAACATGGTTACTTGATTCTAAACTCTTTATTTCAATTACTGAAACTTTGTTAGAGGATGTTATATAGTTGTTATTCACAAACTATTTTTTATCAAAGAAATTTTCAAGTTATTGAAATTATCATAATGAAACATTCCAAGATTACACCAAATGATTGTATCACACAAACCATGTAATATGTTACTCGGCAATTTTATTATGATCATATTCGGGCTTTCGTCACGAATGTAAGATGAACTTTGCCGAAGCGAAAGCTTGGAAAAACATATTCCGAGAAATATATAAGCGAGTTAAACTCAACTCAAAATCTCAAATGTGCATAATACAAAACTATATTATAGCACGACTTACCTCAATATAGGAGATAGAGTAGAAATAGACTTTTCAAGTGATATATGAGTTTCAGTCTCACATACCTTTTGTTGATGAAGTTCCACAAGCTCCCCTTAGTAGTTCTTCGTCTTCAAATGATGAACACCGTGAAAACTAAAGCTCAACTACACAATCTTTCCTAGTCGGAGACATCTATATAGGCTAGAAATCAAGACTTATAGTTTTGATCACTAACATTGAAAAACATGCTTGAGATAGCAACGCATGCGAGTTAGACCGCGCATTTATCTAACAATTCTCAACATCTTGATGTACGTTAACTGAGTCCTTTATAATTTTAGATTTAGTTTTCTTATTTAGACTCATTTCTTACAGGTTGAACCGTACCAAACACAGATTGTTAGATATTTTCGTGTTTTCCTTTTCTGATACCATTTGAAAAAGACGAGGGTACCCAAATATACCACAATATTTTTGTTTCAACCTATAAGTCCTCTTACTGAAAATGATCATCTATGGACAGAGTCGAGACAATACAACAAATCGGTATTCACACTTTGTGTGATTGTCTATGGATACGAGATCAAGACAATATGACTATCAAAGTGTGATACTTGATAATAGGTTCGGACTTAACCAAACTCTATAGGATCACTATCAAGTATATCAGAGTTAACTTTTGTGTAATTTACTTTAAATTATATAAACAAATATAATTATGGAAAACAAAAGAAAATCACAAAGCAACGCTTTGTTAACGAGGAAAACTGCAAGTGCAGAAAAACCACGGGACCTAGTCCATAATTTAATTCTCTTAGAATTAATCCGATATACAAAATTTATACCAACTTCATATAGTTGAGACCAAGCAATACCCCTAGTTCACTTAGTTTCCTCAGTATCCCCGCGCTTCCGACTTTGAAGGTCACGCACACAATTCCTTTGGATCGTATTCCAAACAGTAAAGAAACAACAAATCTGTTTGGTAACAACTCTATTGATTCTTTCAAGATAAAGATATCTCAAGTCATACGCAAAGGCTCTTTCGTTTGATATCATAAAATCCTTGCCTGGTTAGATCAACCTATACAACAACTACCAAAGCAGTTATGTTTAGATTCTCAATCAATTAATATAGATCTCAACGAGAAGATATAAAGTGATGCCGATCTCACACAACTAATAAATCAAATAAATTTGATTCTAGTTGGATCCCAGCCGATCAAGGTTTGTGCACACACAAAGATATGAGAACTAATAAGAAATCTTCTTCGTCTTCAAATCTTCTTTAATCTTCAATAAAAACCTATACAACACCACTTGAATCTCTTGCAATCAATCACACACAGAACGGAGTCTGTTACAATATATTATCATAAGATGTCTTTAGATCTACAAACAGTTCTAAACATCCCGTCGATACTTCAATATAGTTTGAATGAATCTTATATCGAAAGAGAAGATTCTCAATAATAAACAAACTAGGTGCAATCAAAGTTTCAACAACTTCTAGTCAATCAAATCAATCGAAAACTAACAACACTGTAATTATCTAGTTTCCCACCAATGGTACTCGTAGAGCTTATTCACTAGACCATAAGGAACTATAAATGACGATCAAAATATGTTATAAAACATGATTTATCACGGTTTTCATTTTTCATTCGAACCGTTATTTAATTGGTGTAACTCTTTATAAATGATGAATAGATAACGTTATTAAGTACGACAACTAAAATTTGTGATTTAAAATCACGAACAGAATATGTAATTAAGTATCACGGTTATTGTATGTAACATACAATAATGGTTGATTAATGTCATAAAAAAATCACGTTTACTATACTGAAATATAATAATGGTTGAAGTATGCCATTTAAAAATCACGGACGATGTATGTTAAATAAAATAATGGTTCACACTTGTTATAATTTGAGGTATTTTTATTAAATAATTTTTTTTTAATTCTAACCAGAAAGTTCTGTCATTTTTCTGGCTACCGAGTTAGATATTGGTTGGCATTCAGATTTTCGGAATCCGAAATCCGTCCATAATGATATTTGGTGTATCAGAAATTCATCCATATAAAAAAAACAAAATAGACGGTTAAAAAAATTGACTTTATTAATTTTTTTTTAAAGAATATTCCAACATAAATTAGAAGACATATCCTAACAACTCCAAGTACATATTTTATTATCACTGCCGCTCTAACTTGAATGATCTCATACGGGAGTCACATAGGCCTTTATCCACCTAATAGAATTAACAATAGGAAGATACCGAAGTACAACATCATCTCGGTCGCACAACATTGCACTTGGCTCAATGATTACGTGAAGCATGCAGTTGTAATCATCATCAATCAGCACCTTAGTACAGACATATGCAACTGCAACCGACTTTCTCCTTAAGTTCCTCAAATAGAAAATATCAAACGACGAGGGTACTATTGGCATCCCAATATCCTGTATATTTAACAAACAAGACCAAGTTAGTTTAAGAAATCATGATAACAACATTGTATACATCTGACTACACATTACTAAGAGCTATTAGAAATCACCTGCTGGTAAGAGCTATTATAGATCTGTTTATGAACTCCAGTGTTGTTTTTTTGTCTTTCAGCATCCAATTGTGCTTTCAAAGGTTCGTTTTTCTTCTTCTCTTTCTGCATATTGTGCTTTTGTTCCTGCAACTTGGCCTTCATAAACTCAAAAGAAAGAAACTGAGACTTAGAAACACCAGCACCATTCTGCATATATATCCCTTTAGATCAGCGCCAAATACCTAGCCATATACATGAAGCAAATTCAAATTCATCAAAATTCAGTTAAACAATTAATGTAACACCGTAATTTTCTAGACTACTGTGCAGAATGAAAGTCACCGGCAATAACAATATACCCATAAAGGGAAACTTCTGTTATTAAAAAAAGTTTCCAATACAATCTAGCACTTATGTCTTTAAGCATATGTTATATGTTATCACTAGTTCAAGACTACTACTTTATAAATATACATAGTGGTGCTGGATACTTGAAGAAAAGATTACTACTATAACATAAAACAAGGAAGTTCTACAGATGCAACAATATTACAGTGTAGAAATATGATTATAAGAGAGAGAAAACAATTTCAAACCAAATCAACAAGGATTACTATAGGAAAGCATATGTAACTATTACCACCATCCAATATGATAATTCAAGAATTAAAAAGATTCATGTAACAACAAATTCACCACTAACCTTGGTAACAACATCGGTGCCCAAACACTTCTGTGCTGAAGGATCTCTATCATATGTTTCCTCAACTAATGCCTACACATCAAGAGAAGCCAACTAAAGTCAGAGACTAACTGATATCATCAATATATATATAAAAAAGGAGAACTTACTAGTTTTGCAGCTGCCAGTGATTTAGAAGATGAGGGATTATCATCTGGGTGACCCTATGTGTTTTCAAAAACACAAGTGGGGCTTTCTTTTTCCTGTGACATCACAACGCATTAAATACTTGCAAAATTTTGCATCATACATGACAATATCTATGGAACATAATAAAGAAGATGTTTACCGACAAGATAAGTGCATCAAAACTCTATTAGCTGCTAAGATAAGCAATTATCTTATAGCAGTTGAATTTCTTCAGCTAATATTGCACTTTAAAAACCAAATGGATTGAAACTAATAAGTGACCCTTTCAGTAAATAATGCACGGGCTGAACAAGAACCAACGAAACTAGTATAAACATAGCCTCTTGGCATACCAAAAACTTCTTATGTTATCCAATTAGTGAAACAAACAAAATAACATAACAATAATAGATTTTTTTTATTATATTATAAATAATAACATAACTTCTTATATTCGCTCCACCTGGTAGTTAAAGCATATAAAACCAAAAACCTTAATTAAAAGATTCTCAATTTATTTCGGTACATGATCTCCTTGAGTACTAAGGAATATCTTTGAATAATAAATGATAAGAGGTATTTTACGTGTCAAAGTATGTTGACATCTCTTCTTGTAAATCCTTATTCATATTTACATGGATTCAGATTCTTGGAATCGGTTATACCAAACTTCCAAACAAGTTTAGAATTGGTTGACATGTATTCCAAGATAACTATGTGATTGATCAAATATCAAATCACATGGTTCTACCAATCACTAGGATCATTTATACCTAATTATGGAAACACTTGTGATTGGTCACACAAGTTACCAGGAATGATTACATCAGTTACCAGGACCGGTTACCATATTCCCATGGTATTTCTTGTGATCGATCACACTAGTTACCATGATCGGTTACACCAATTACCAGGACCAGTTACCAATTACAAGAATCGATTACTTAATACTTTGTGATCGGTCACACCAATTACTAGGATCGGTTATACCAATTACTAGGATCGGTCACGCCAATTATAAATATCGATCATACCATCTCATGATGATTACTTAGGATCGGTTAAAACAATTAATAAAAACTAGTCATACCAAATCATAAGTCAAGCATTGTGATTAGCTATAACAAGATACATAAAAAAGTTACGATCGGTTCTACCATCTCACACATATTGGTAATCCAAGATTTGCAATGAATATTTGTACCAATAAGCCTAATGATTTCCCTTTCGAATCATAAAACAAGTTCATGAATGTACTTCCTTTAAACGAATGTAAAACATTGTTTCTTAGGATGAAATCTTCACCATAACTCATTCATATAAACAATATATACAAGATTATGTCGACGTCATATCTATGAAGTTCAAAAGATAAGCGTTATACTTCGTTGTCTAATTCCCTTATACTATGATCATACAAATATGACCATGTCACATTACTAGAGTATTATACAATAATGTACAATAATACAGCTTTGCAGTAATGTTTTCAATATAGCACGACTTGAAAGATACGTTAAGAATGAAATAGTTCAAGTCAATATTACTAACTTCAAGAGGAAGGATGACGCCGTCGTTGTAGTTCGCTACTTATTCACTTTCTTCGGGTCTTCAGAGTAATACTTGTATGTCTCGACATTCCTAAACTTTCTAGTCTAACCTAAACGAAGTTGACCATAATATATAATCAAGCGACTTTAGATGAGTTTTGACACACTAAAATATGATAACAAAACTTGACATACCAACGATTGGTGAGTTCAACCGAGCTCTGCTCTAACAATATATATGGAATGGTTCTTATTAAAAAAAATGGAATGGTAAAAATTGTTACCATTTTAATGTGAGAAAATAAAAATTGGTGAGAACAACATCTGTCAGGTCTTTTGTGTTGGTAATAAAAATAGTTTATATGAGAGTTACTGTTCATTTAAATCGTTGAACACGGATAAAACAATCAATCTTGTCTGTAATCACTAATCTTTACCATTACAAAAAGTGGGACCAGTAATCCAGTAAAGTTAAATCATATAATTAGGTGATCACAACGTGAAAAATAAATAATCGTAAGCTTCTTAATCTTCGAATCGCTTTTAGTGGGTCTCGCAAATCAAATTATCATCTCTTTCTCTCTACCAAAACACTCATATCCTCATTCCCCAACTCTCTGTAACAAGAATATCAACCTCACTCTGAATTTGAGTTTGTTATTTGAATTTCAGGGTTTCTTGTTCTGCATTTTAATAGCGACTCCTTGCACCAATATCACTTTTATAGAAACTGAGTTTAATTTCTTCTTCATCATCATCATCAACAACATCATCAAGAAAATATCTAGTTAGGGTTTTGATTGATGCTTTAACTAGATATTTTTGGAGTGTGAATGTGTCATCACATTCAAATAAGTTGCATATATTTTTTTAGGTTTGTTTAATTGACCTGATCTTTAGATTTATGTAGAAGTGGTCCTAGTATTTAAGGTTAATAACGTGTTTTGATTTAGTAGTTGACATGTGGGAAGAGGATCATAAAAGTTAGGAAGTTATGTTAGTCATGGATTAGTTTAAATGTGTTTGTAATGCCTATTTAAGGCTTTTATCAATGAATGAAAAATTTACTGGAGTTTAGTAAAAAAAAAGAGTCTCATATCTTCTATTTAGTTTCCATATATGTTTGTTTCAAAAAACCTACATTTGGCATCGAGACCCAGAAGATCCTCGGGTAACTTACGGCAACTAAAGTAGCTTCGCTACAAACAAATATCCCTATATTCAAAGATGATAGTTACAATTTTTGGTCAATTAAATTAAAAACAATTTGTGGGATATGGTAGAAACTGGTTACGATGAAAACGATCTAGAAAAGGCAACTCCATAGCAAAAAAAAAGTACAAAGAGAAGGTGAAGAAGGATGCTAAAGCATTATCTGTTATACAAGAAGGTGTAGATGATGCAATTTTTTTCAAAGATTTCTTTATGCAAATCATCATAAAAGTCACTAGATATTTTAAAAGAAAAATTTGAAGGTGTAGATGATGCAATTTTTTCAAAGATTTCTTTATGCAAATCATCGTAAAAGTCATTAGATATTTTGAAAGAACAATTCGAATGTACGAATAAAACAATTATGGTAAAGGTGTAGACTCTTCATCGTCAATTTGAAATTTTCTCTATCGGAAATACTGATTCAGTTCAATAATTTATTAAGAATGTTAATGAAATAAGGTCTTATGGTGAAGTAATTTCTGATCAAAAAATCGTGGAAAAGGTATTACATTCTCTTCCTTACAAATTGATCATACTGTTCCTGCTATTGAGAGTCAAAAGATGTGGCAAAATATACTTTTAATGATGTTATGGGTTTTCTTCAAGCACATGAACAAAGATTAAATAGGTCGGGGGATGAACGATTTGAAAAAAAACACTTTGGGCAAAAAAAGGTAGAAATTTGTTTTGTACAATTTGTAAAATAAATAATCATGCTACTGATAAATGTTATTTTAGAGAGATCAAGAAAAAGGCAGTACAATGTTACAATTGTAAGAAGTTTGGTCATATCGAAAAATACTGTCGTGATAAACGAAAAGAGGATAATGCAAATTTTTATATGGGAGCCATTGATGATGAAAAATTAAATTTATTGTGGTGATTAAATTATAATGATGATGAAGAAGTATTATGATGAATGATGTAATGATGCAATGATGATATGGTGACGGTGGTATTATGATCACATGGATGTAGAATGGTTGACACATTCAGAGAGGGTGTTGGAATTTGAACGTGTCATCACCTTAAAATAAGTTGCATATGTTTTGTTAGTTTTAATTGATTTGATCTTTAGATTTAGGTGGAAGTAATTCTATTATTTAGTTAGTTGTGGATTAGTTGAAACGTGTATGAACCAATGTAGTCAATATCGGCCGTATCGGCCGATATATCGGGGATATTTCGGATATCGGCCGAGAACGATACGATAAGAAGGATATCGGGGATACGATATTCGCCCGATAATATCGGCCGTTTCGGTCAAATATCGGCCGTATCGGTCGATACGAAATTTTCCTACATTTCCCGATATGAGACGGTATTGGTCGTTTTCTATAAAGTTTAAGGGTAATTTTGGCGAAGAAAGTCTTCCAGGTGGTAGTAGAGGTGCATGTAGCTCTCGAAGCAAGTTACTAAAGTTACTCTTTTGTTTTTTTTGATAAAATTGATGTTATCTATTATATCTTATCCGAAAATGTGTGGAGAAAATCTTTAATATAAAATTATAGTCTCTAAATCAGAACCGATATTATACCGATATTTCAACGATAATATCCCCAATATAAAATCGTACCAGTGTATCGCTCCCGGCCGAGATGAACCGATATCCGATATTAACTACATTGGTATGAACACAAATAAAACAATCGATCTTGTCCGCAATCACTAATCTTTATCATAATTAAGAGTGGGACCAGTAGTCCAGTAAATTTAAATCGTAGAAATTAGGTGAACGCATAGTGAAAAAACAAATAATCGTAAACCTTTCTTAATCGCGTTGGGTAAGTACCGCAAATCAAATAATCCATCTCTTTCCCTTTACGAAACACTCACCTCCTCATTACCCAACTCTCTTTAATAAGAATATCAACCCCACCCAGAATATGAGTTTTGCTATTTCAATTTCTGGGTTTCTTGTTCTACATTTTAATGGCGACTCCATACATCACCATCACTTTTATAGAGACCGAGTTTTCTTCATCATCATCAAGAGAATATCTAGTTAAGATTTTGATTGATGATTTAATTAGCTATTGTTTTGAAACAACAATTTCGTCCGATTCCAACTGCTTAGCAAGGTTCATCAACTCAATGAAGTAGAGAGAACTTGATACCAAGATGAAGAATAAGAATATGTACGTGCAAAAACAGAGGATATTTGAAGCGATTGGTACTGAATATTCATTAGAGAGACTGTCCACAATCATCATAATCGAAAGAATAACAAGGTGTTTTATACATCAACTTGGAATTGATGATTTGCCTAGGTTTTTGGTTGATTTTCTTTAAGAGGATCATGATGATCAAAATTTTGAAATGAAATCAATTTATTGGTGAATCAGTCTCATGGAGTTGTAAAAGGTCTGATCAACATCATTATCTTGAAGAACTAGAGATCTTATCATCACCATCTCCATCACCATTCAGTTCACCGTCATCATCTGTTCTTGTTTATCTGCTTTGAGATTAAAAAAAACATTTTCACCAAAAAAAACTTCTTTTTTTGTGTTTTCTTTATATTTCGTGTTTTTCCGTTTTTTATTGAAATCTGGATTAAGACTAGTGAATTCAAAATTTTGAACAGATCATCGAATGCTTTTACGTTCACTTTTTGTTTTTTTGTAACAGGTGGTCACACATGAACCCACCTGATTAGAGGAAAGTTTATATATAATCATATTTCTGTCCATGTGTTGTTATTGCAATTTTAAATGGTTTAGATTATGAAGTTTGTTGTTTTAATTCTTGATCATGTTCTTAGTAGCTTTATAAGAATTATTTGTTATTGGAATTGGAATAAGCGAGCTCTCATGGGTATCTATTTTCTATTGTTTAACTTAATTAGGGTTTATGATTGATCTGTTGACACAAATGATGAGAAAAATACTAAAGTAGTACTCGCAGAATGTTAAGAAGAGTAATAATAGGTTAGTTGGCTTTTCAGCAATTTTAAATTTAGGTATTTGATTGCAGTTGTGGATCTTGAAATTTGAAAAAATAGGTATTTGATTTTACAAATAAGCTTTTTCTTTTCTTTTTTCTTGGGGGGGTGGGGGGTGGAGGGGGGATCACTTGAGTTATTAAGGGTATCTGTTTTCAATCAGTTAGCCTAATTAGGGTTTTATGATTGATCTTGTTGACACAAGTGTTGAAAAAAGAAGTAGACACAGAATGTTAAGAAGAGTAATAGTAGGCTTGTTGGTTTTTTAGCAATTTGTATTCTTTAATGCCGGTTAAAGTAGATTCCTAATGTAATTTTGAACGAGGAATAAGGTTATTGGAGTATATAAAGGATTTTAATGAGGAATTTATGGTAGGATGCACTCCAATGAAGAGATGAAAATGCATTATGTTAACTACAATTGGTTTCATGTAAGCAAAGAACATGGTGGGTTAGGCTTGAGATTACTTGAACATCTAATTATGGCGCTTGTAGCAAAATTAGCGGGAAGGTTTTTGACTGATTTTTATTCATTATGGGAAAAATTACTTCATGCCAAATATCTGAGAGAGATTTTATCTTAGAATACCAGCAAATCACAAAAGTGTTCATCCACTTGGTCGGAAATGCTTGAAAGAGCCAATGTTGGGATATATGTTTTAAAACAATTCTTTTATACATTTATATCAACAATTCGAGCTTGGCCTAGTGGTTAGGCAATTTGGACCTGGAGGGTTAGGTCTCAGGATCGAATCCCTCTCCCTATTGATTGTGCATATATATTATTATTATATATATATAACATTAGTCTGGGAGCGGGGCCTTGGGGATCTTGGGAGGTCTCTTGAATTTGGAAAGTATTTTTGCTGTTTCGAATGGAATTTTAATTGCAACAATTAATCCAATTTATTCTCCAGGTTAGGTCTCAGGATCGAATCCCTCTCCCTACTGATTTTGCATATATATTATTATTATATATATATAACATTAGTCTGGGAGCGGGGCCTTGGGGATCTTGGGAGGTCTCTTGAATTTGGAAATTATTTTTGTTGTTTTTTAAAAGATTTTTTCAAACCGTTTTTTTTACTGCAATTAATTATGTTTTAATTGCGCTAATTATGGCATGATTTATTTGCCCGTTTTTTGACTGTTTCGAATGGAATTTTAATTGCAACAATTAATCCAATTTATTCTCCATTAATCTGCATTGACTGCCTGGTTATAAAAACAGTTTTGAGAACAGAAAGAAAATAACAAGTTTTTACAATATTGTTTTTCTGAGAATCAAGAGACCAAAAATACTGAGCAAAAATAGAGAGAGTAAAAGTGATCGATTTCTCATTGTGTGCTTGAGAGATCGAAAGAGAGTTTTTCTCGTCTGTTTTATCCTGGGGCGTTGTGACGGAAAAGAACTGCTTACACAAAATTCAAGGCAGAGCCACGAAACGTCCTAAAGAGAGCGACCTGGCCGTGACTCAGCCGTCACTTTGTTTTGTGTCTTAATCTCTGTTTTGCAGGTGTGAAATAGGCAATTGTTCCAACAATTTTAGGACGGTTCTTTTTGCCATGGAATCTGAAAAGAAAACATTTGCTGATATCAACAAGCCGTTCAAGTTTGAAGGACTTCACTTCAGAAGATGGAAGTTAAAGTTGTTTTTCTACCTCAAACTTGATGAAGTTGCACATGATGGTGACCTCCATCAAACCAGCTGATCCACAAGATGCAGAAGCTGCAGAAAAAGCATCTCCATCCGCAACAAGTGCAACTCCTCAACCAACTGAAGAACCTTTTGTGACCCAAACTGCTGAAGAAAAACAAAAAGCCTATGATAATGACTTTGATTGTAAAAAATATATTCTGAATGCTTTGTCTGACGATCTATATGAATATTACTCCACATTTGATACTGCTAAAGATGTGTGGGATGTCTTACAGAAGAAATATGATACTGAAGAAGCCATATCGAAGAAATATGATGTAAGCCGCTACCTGAGATATCAAATGGTGGATGATAAATTAGTCGTTGTTCAGGCTCATGAACTTCAGAAAATAGCTCATGAAATTATGACGGAAGGTACGAAAACTGATGAACAATTTCAAGTATCTGTATTGATTGATAAATTACCCCCATCTTGGAAAGTTTTTTGTAATGCTTTGCGTCATAAAACTAAGGAATTTTCTCTTGAAAGTTTGATTTTTAAGCTCAGGGTTGAAGAGGAAGCATGGAAACAAGACAGAAAGGAAGAGATTCTTATCGTTTCCAATAATAAGAATCATACTCAACCGAGTTTAAAACCTAAGAAAAAACCGATGAAACCTGACCAGAACCAAAGGAAAGGCAAACCTAATCAAAACAAGAACCCACACCAATCAAGGAAATTTCAGAATTCTGATTTTGAGTTCCTATGTTATACTTGCGGTAAACCAAACCACATGGCTAGGGATTGCAGGAATAACAAAGGAAAGAATAACGCACAAGCTAATGCTGCTGAAAGCGTTGTAATTGCCATGGTTTCTGATACAGAGATTCACATGGTTGGTGGAACCGATGGGTGGTGGATAGACAGTGGTGCTTCGCGCCATTGTTGTTTTGATAGGTCCCTATTTAAGAGCTATGCAGAAATCAAGGATAAGAAAGTGTTGTTGGGAGACTTCCATACCACTATTGTGAAAGGTTCTGGTACGGTAGAACTGAAGTTTACCTCTGGGAAGACAATTATGTTGAAAGTTGTCCTCCACACTCCATAAATGAGAAAGAATCTTGTTTCCGGCTATCTTATCAACAAGGCTGGGCTATATCAAACTATTGGATCTGATGTTTACACAATTACTAAAAACAGAGTGTTTGTAGGAAAAGGTTATGCTGCTGATGGAATGTTTAAGCTTAATGTTGAAATGAATAAAATTGCATATTCTTCTTATATGGTGTGTATTTTTAATGTTTTGCATGCTAGACTTTGTCATGTGAACAGTAGATCAGTAGATACCATGATCAAGCAAGGTCTTATTCCAAAACTATCCATGTATGATTTTGAAAAATGTGAATCTTGCCGTCAAGCTAAGATAACCAAGAGTTCCCATAAATCTTTTATTAGAGAATCTGAACCATTGGAGTTAGTGCATTCTGATTTGTGTGAATATGAAGGTATATTAACTAGAAATGGAAAGAGATATGTCATGAATTTTATTGATGATTTTTCTAATTATACCTATGTTTACTTGCCAAGTCATAAGAATGAAGCTATTGAAAAATTTAAGGTTTTTATTGCTGAAGTTGAAAATCAATTTGGTAGGAAAATTAAGAGATTTCGTAGTGATAGAGGAACTGAATATGATTCTAAACCATTCACTGAAATTTATGAATCTTCTGGAATTATACATGAAAAAACTGCTCCGTATAACCCTGAAATGAATGGAAAAGCTGAAAGAAAGAATCGTACATTTACTACTCTTGTGACTGCATGTTTGCTGAGTTCTGGTGCTGCCCCTCATTGGTGGGGAGAAATTTTGCTGACTGTTTGCTATGTTTTGAATCGTGTGACAAATTCAAAAACTAAAATTTCACCCTATGAACTTTGGAAAAACAGAAAACCAAATGTATCTTATTTTAAAGTATGGGGTTGTTTGGCTTATGTTCGTATTCCTGATCCTAAAATATCAAAGCTAGCTAGTAAAGCTTATGAATGTGTTTTTGTTGGGTATGCTCAAAACAGTAAAGCTTATAGATTTTTTGTTATAAATAATAAAGTTATTATTGAATCTATTGATGCTGATTTCTTTGAAGATAAATTTCCTTTTAAATCTAGAAATAGTGGGGTTCTCTACCTAGTACAAGATCTGAACTTAGAATAGAAGAACCTAGAACTGCAGAGACTAGAGACGCTGAAATTGAACCCAGATGTAGTAAAAGGGATAGGATTGCGACAGACTATGGTTCTGATTTTGAAGTTTATACCCTAGAGGAAGACCCTTCTAGTCTTCAAGAGGCACTTAATTATCCTGAATCCGGTTTTTGGCAAGAAGACATAGATAATGAAATGAACTCCCATAATCTTAATGGAACTTGGCACCTAGCATATTTACCCCCTGGTTGCAAAGCAATAGGTTGTAAATGGGTACTTAAAAGGAAGTTGAACCCTGATGGTTCAGTAGACAAACACAAAGCTAGGTTGGTAGCTAAAGGATTTAGAAAAAGAGAAGATGTAGATTTCTTTGATACTTATTTTCCAGTTACAAGATTGACTTCTATTCGTGTTTTGATTGTTGTTGTTGCTGTGCGTAATCTTGTTGTTCATCAAATGGATGTTAAAACAGCTTTTTTAAATGGTGAATTAGAAGAAGAAATTTACATGGAACAACCTGAAGGTTTTGTTGTTCCTGGTTAAGAACATAAAGTGTGTAAATTAGATAAGTCATTGTATGGTTTGAAACAAGCTCCTAAGCAATGGCATGAAAAAGTTGATAATTTGATGATTTCACATGGTTTCAAAATTAATGAAAGTGACAAATGCATATACTATAAGTTTGAAAACAATACATGCATCATGATTTGTTTATATGTGGGTGATTTGCTTATTTTCGGTTCAAACTTGTTTGTGGTTGAAGAAACTAAGAATATGCTTAAGTCTAACTTTGAAATGAAAGATTTGGGTGAAGCTAGTGTAATTCTGGGAATTAAGATTACTAGAACTAATGATGGTATTTCTTTGGGTCAGTCTCATTATATTGAAACGATTTAAAAGAAGTACAACTATTTTGATTGTAAACCTGTAAGTACTCCTTTTGATGCTAGTGTTAACCTGTTTAAAAATACTGGTGATAGCATTAGACAATCTGAATATGCTAGTATAATTGGTAGTCTTCATTATGCAACTGATTATACCAGACCAGACATTGCATATGCAGTGGGGGTTTTATGCAGGTTTACCAGTTGTCCTGGTTTGGAACACTGGAATGCAGTTGAGAGGGTTATGCGGTATCTTAAAAAGACCGTTAACCTAGGATTACACTATAAGATATTTCCTGCAGTCCTTGAAGGATACTGCGATGCTGATTGGAACTCTCTTTCAGATGAATCCAAGGCCACTGGTGGATATTTGTTTAATATTGTTGGTGGCACTATGTCTTGGAAGTCAAAGAAACAGACAATTCTGGCTCAATCTACGATGGAGTCTGAATTGATATCACTAGCAGCAACTAGTGCAGAAGCAAGATGGTTGAGAAACTTGTTTTCTCAAATTCTTGTATGGGATAGACCGGTACCAGCTATTATGATCCATTTTGATAGTACCGCGGCTATTGCAAAAGTACAGAACTATTTTTATAACGGTAAGAATCGACAAATGCGTCGAAAGCACAACACAGTTAGAGAGTTTCTCACAACTAGTGATCTACGTGTGGATCATGTTAGGTTGGAAGAGAACTTAGCTGATTCTTTGACGAAAGGATTAGATAGGGAAAAGGTATTATATACCTCTAAAGGCATGGGACTTTTTCCCATTAGAAGTTGAGTCAATTTATGATGGATACCCACCTAGAAATAGGTTCAAAGGGAATAACGATTCACAAATGATATGGAGATAGAATCATGCACCTTTACCATGGCATGATATCCTGAAGCGGGTTAAGGTTGAGTTTTTTTTTAACTCTTAATGAAGTCTATAGCTCTGTATATAGTGGGGTACCAAGATACAGGAGTACCTTTGATAGACTCACCTCTGTGAATGAGAAAGTATGGCCGCTTTCTATGAGAACATGGGCAGTTCTCTAGAACATTCATTGAAACTGGGATAAGCACAGGGCCGTAATGTGCTCGCATTTAAGACTTTACTCTTAGTATAGTTGTGTGTGTTAAGTAATTTGTTCCCTCCATAGAGTTCAAAGACATGTGTTCACTCTGTGACAGAGTATAGAGAATTTAATACTATGTAAAGGTTCAAAATCGAAAGATACCTTTGATTATGCACATAACTATACGAATCTTGCTCAATGATTTTAAAAATATAAGTGGGGATCGTTGGGATATATGTTTTAAAATAATTCTTTTATACATTTATATCAACAATTCGAGCTTGGCCCAGTGGTTAAGCATTTTGGGCCTGGAGGGTTAGGTCTCAGGATTGAATCCCTCCCCCTACTGATTGTGCATATATATTATTATTATATATATATAACATTACTCCGGGAGCGGGGCCTTGGGGGTCTTGGGAGGTCTCTTGAATTTGGAAAGTATTTTTGCTGTTTTTTAAAAGATTTTTTCAAACCGTTTTTTTACTGCACTTAATTATGTTTTAATTGCGCTAATTATGGCATGATTTATTTGCCCGTTTTTTTATTGTTTCGAATGGAATTTTAATTGCAGCAATTAATCCAATTTATTCTCCATTAATCTGCATTAACTGCCTGGTTATAAAAACAGTTTTGAGAACAGAAAGAAAATAACAAGTTTTTACACTATTGTTTTTCTGAGAATCAAGAGACCAAAAATAATGAGCAAGAATAGAGAGAGCAAAAGTGTTCGATTTCTCACTGTGTGCTCGAGAGATTGAAAGAGAGTTTTTCTCGGCTGTTTTATTCTGGGGGCGTTGTGACGGAAAACAACTGCTTGCACAAAATTCAAGGCAGAGCCACGAAACGTCCTAAAGAGAGCTACTTGGCCGTGACTCAGCCGTCACTTTGTTTTGTGTCTTAATCTCTGTTTTGCAGGTGTGAAATCGGAAATTGTTCCAACAGCCATAAAGTATTTAAAGGATGGGTATTTGTGGGTTGTTGGAAATGGAGCAGATATTAAGGTCTGGAATGACCCTTAGATCCCAACATTACCATGCTATATATATTCCTCCCACTCCTCTAACCAATTCAGAAGTAGTCACTTCTGTAAGAGAGCTAGAGCACAGTGATGTTCCCATAGTCTGGTCCACCATCTCTTTCATCTGTATGTTGCTGAACTTTTCAACAAAATTGAAGATAAATTTATATGGATATTGACAAATCATGGAAATTTTCACTGCTTCTTCATTTCAGAAAATGATGGCCGAATCTTCTTCATGCGACGATACATTGTTTCCCTGACGCAAACTTTTGGGATGTGAAATCTCTTGTTCCCTAAACAATAAAGATGTTTTTATGTAGACTATTATACAATGGAGTGGGTACTCTTAATAAGGTGGGAACTTCATCCGGTTGACTGTCAATTTTGTGGTTTAAAAGAAGAATCAGTGGATCACTTTTCTTCACACTTCCAAAATGCCCAAGCTACTCTCCTTGGATCTCTTATCACTTTCTAAACTCTAAATGACCCGTTCGTCTGTCAAGATAAGTAAGTAACCGTCTCACTCTTTGGTTAAGCTTGAAAGATAATATATATACTTTCTGTCAAAGTACATGTATATTTCGGGCTCTATGAGACTCCAATTGCCATAATTCCGCTCATTCATATGAAGTGCAAGAAATCGTCTTCATTTTGAAAATTCAAAGGAAGTTCTAAGTGTGTCATATAGAGTTATTCGAACAAAATTCACATGTAGAAACAATCTCAAAACCCCATTTGTTAAATATAGAGCATCTTATTGGATAGTTATTTGAAGACTAGAGACGTTACACATCTTATTTACGCAAATAATAAGTCCCCCATATATACCCACTCTTGTAGATCCATAATCACCCCATAAAACTCTTACAATATTCAGAAATTTAGTATACTTAAAAATTGATAAACCCAACTTTACTTTCAATGAAGACTTATTTATTACCAAAATTGTGTACTATGTTATCCACATAAAGGTGAATAACGAAAATATGCGGTTTAGTGAGTGTTAATTATTGGAAAAATATTTATAAAAACTTTTGTAGTGATAACGGTAACACTACTAACCATGATGGTATTGATGTGTTGATTTGGAGCTATAAACAGAGAAATTGAAGAATAAATGGCTTTACAATCGGTACTTGCAACCAACTTCGACGTAGAGATGAAACTGATGTTGAAGTCTTAGCTCAAACTAGAAAGGAATTGAGAAGAGGTTCAGGGTTCAGGGTTCAAATTGCAACTATAAACTCATATTATCGTCATCAAAGACTTTTTAATAAATTGTAATGGATATTAGGAAAAAATTGTACTTCAGGTTAAATAAGTATTTAATGGATTGTAACGTGACTTAATGAATAAGGATTTTTTGCATTTCAAGTTGGATATATGTATGTCCAAACTCTAAAATTTCAAACTAAATAGTCTCCCGCAACCACAAATTTTGCTTTTTAAAACATATAAACCTAGAAGTAAATGTAGACACTGGTTGTTCTCAAACAATATTATGACTCGAAGTTCTTCATTTCTGAATAGTAGGTTTAACCTTTGGTTGGAGTTTTTTTACTTCCTAATTATAGGTTGTTGTTTACGGGTGGGGTGTATTGGTTACCAACCGTATACTTTGTTACGATTAGAATATCATGATCTCCCAACCGTAATTTCTGAAAAAAAGAATTCAATTTTTTTATGCCCGTTAAACAATTGGAGGTAACAGAATTGTAATTGGAGTTAAGCTAGAGGTGTTCCTGACTGTTTTGAACGTATGTTTTCTCGTATTCTTCTGTTGTTTTCAAAAAAAATCCTCCTTCTTTTACATCTCTTCAAAATAAAAATAAAAATTATTTTCGAAATATAAACCAAATAATTGAGCTAATGTAATCACTAATCTTTAGTTTGTGTCATTAATCAATTTTATTAAAAATAATTAATGACATTTTACCATTAAGAAAATTAGTAGGATAAGGATTTTCGAAATTGCTATTTCATCATCTAACTCAGGATTTTTTGAGATTGCTATTTCACGTGCAAGTTTATGTTGTCTTATGGATCGATTTGTAATTTGTAAAAACACCATAAATTAGGCATGGCTTTCAAGTGAGATGTATCACTGTAAATAAATTGGAAAAGTTGTCGATGCCGATACTAATGACCCGAGTTCCAAATTCATCGACACAAATTCTTTATCATCCTAAGTACGAACAACATAGGTACCAAATTATTTACGACCTATATTATATCAGTGAAGCTGAATTGTCTCACATATGTAAGATGGTGTGTAGGATTGGGCGCATAAACATGATACATTTAGATTATTGAGTGAAAGTATCCCTGATTCTCTCTCATCTGTCTGTCCGTTATTAATATATAATAGTAGTAAAAAATCCAATCACTGATAGTAAAAAGGATGATCACCAAATTCACTACGCGTCGGGACTCGGGAAGGACCAACGCCAACCCTTTTTGTACTCTAGTACGGCCAAGCACTGTGGTATAACATTTCCTTTAGCTATCCCCTAATTGTAGGAAAATCCAGCTGATATTGTTTCACGTGTAGTTTAAGTTTCGGGATGTCACTTAGCTATACTTAAAAATGGATCACATTTGATCCCGCTTGTAGAGAAGGGAAACCATATGGATACGCAATTTCCATGTAAAAAGTTCCGTATCATTTTTAACGGATACCGAGTATTCGTTTTTGGTTTTCACAGTTTTATCCTAAACTTATTTGTTTCGCTATTTTGATTTACTAAAATTCTTTTTTTTTATCCGTTATACCTACTTTTTTTCTCTTAATTATCTTTAACTTATCCAAATATATTGCACGGTAAAATATTTAGAGAAAAAAAAATGAATTTCGATTTTGTACCATTTACATAGCTAAAGGATGACATAGCACCGTGGTGAGATTACCTTGGGGAACTTTTCCCTTAACTTTAAATAAGCTATAGCTAGAGATAAGGGTGACCATTGTGCTTGGCCCAAAAAAAATACTAGTAAGAAATTCCTAGTCAAAATCAAGCGGGTCCATTTTAGAAATCAATTAATCGTTACCCGTCAAAATAGAATCCACGAGAAATCACTCCTCATTGTTCCCACGAGCTAAACCAAACACAATAGTTGTAACCAAACACCAAGCGTCACATTGCCAAAACCCATTAATTAATAATGTAATTTCACGTGATTTTCATTTGATGTGGTTAAAAGTTGAATCAAGTTCGATTTCCAGAGCTTCTGACCCACCATAGAAAATGTTGACCAATAGAAATTATTGGCTCTGTTTTGCCCGTTTCTGTTACCCATGGATTCTGTGTGAGTGACGCGTGACAGTGGTGTAAAAGCTTTTAACCCTAATTATTTATTCCTCTTTCTTTTCCACCGCATCCCCTCCTCTTCCTCGCGCGCTCATTCTTCTCCTCCATTTTCGACGCTCTCTGTAGGTACATAGAGAATCCATAGAGCAACATGGATGTTTCAGTGTTCTTATATTACTCTGTGGAAAATCTTTTGTCTCTTTTATTTGAATTTCATTGTAATCATTACGGGCTTTCGATCGGCTTCTTATAAACTGAATCGTCAGCATAATCGTGAAACTGAATTGGGGTTTGTTTACTTCTTTTTTTTTTAATGAATTAATTGGTTGTGTTTTGATTTTACAGGTGAGGGTCTACCACTTCAAACTAATACCAGGTATTATGATGGTTTTAATTACTCATTCTATATTCTTATATATCTGTGTTTTCCATGATACATCTTGATTAACCCTGCAAGGTATTCACTTCGCTTGGAATATTCATCACTGGCTATGTCAGAAATCAATCCAATTACTTTTCTTTTCTACCAGGATTTTGTTTTTGCCCTAATTTTATGATTGTGTGGGTTTAGGGATTTTGTTTCTGCCCTAATTAATAGTGATTTGTTATGGTCTAGGCCAACAGTTTTCCTTTTTCATGGAATCTGATAGTCAGTTGGGCAATTATTTTTTGCCTTTTGTGATTTTGAGATCATCTAACTTCTGAGTTTCTCTTTGAAGTAATTCATGCATCTATTAATGATGTTCATTGGTAGATTGCATAGCAGGAGTTCTTTGTTGCTGGGATTCAAGGATGAAATAATGATGGTTCCTTCACTTTATTAAACTTAGTACAACTTCCAATGACTCTCTGCATACCCTATAATAGTGGTGGCTTTAGTGATGCTGGGGTTGGAGAAGGACTTTCTGAAGCATAAATTAATTGTATGCAATATAGTTTTCTTTGTGATAGTTTTTCTTAACATTTCAGTCAGATAATGCGACTTCATAGTTATGTTCAGGAACCGTTGGATAGATGTCATGGCTTGATATTGATGTCGTAAACCAATATGATGTATATAGTAAATATAGTTGGTTTCTGCATTCAGGAATTCCAACAAACAATGTAAGTATAAGTAGAGTTCAGAGAATGTGACATAAAGCTCGAAAATGGATTTCCATCCATATAAAAAAACAGGTCTGCAATTTTCATGTTTCTACAAGTGGACAGTTAATCTCTTTGTTTTAGTTTTGCTCTTCTTCATGGCATAGAGATGTAGAAACGTTTGTAATTTTCCTTGAAGAAAATTAAGTATTTGTTTCTTTTACTGTTTTTGCAGAAACCCATATGACTAATATGCGTTTGGCTCGGACGCAATTGAGATGGCAAAGCTACGAAGATAACAATTTGTTAATTTTTGTAGTTGGATTGCCTATTAATTGAACAATCTACTGTAAATTCATACGCTGGAAAAAGGTCATATTATCCAGGGTAAACAAATAATATCTTGGTGCATGATTTATCAGGAAAACTGCGGAGGACGTTATGTATGGCCTAATACCTTATTATCCAATGATAGAAAGCAGCAGAACTGATGGTATGTATGTTAGCCCAATTGATTGTTTTTTTTTTCTTTATCCAAGGCAACTATTCCGTCGGCAACAGTAAACAACATTGGGAATAAAAATAAAATGACAGGCCTTATCTCATTTATTATGAAGAAACTCAAGTAAGAATGTAAGATTGATAATTTTCTTAAATACTTATATTCATATAGCTTCAATTTATACATTTCGAGTCTTGTAACTTTGATCTTCATTGGTTGCAATCACTCGGAGGTCTATACTTGATCTTCAAGCTGAAAAACCTAGCAGTGAGTATTATGTGGCTACGGGTTTCATATTATTTCATGTGATATTTTAGTTAAGTAACTTCATGTAAGTATTTTAAAGCATGGCTATAGATATCCGAGATTAAGGGAGAGCCAGGATTTGATATCTTCGTAAACGACATATAACAAATTACGCCTTCTAACCGAACTGGGTTGGTTTTTCTACATCAAATAGTTACTACTTTTGAAGCATTTATGATTAGAAATAGGAGAGACTATGCGGCCAGTTCTCTGTATGTTAGGGGCTGGGTAAACTGGCATTCTCCATTACTATTACGGTCTTTTATGCAGAATAATTGCGTTTTCCAGTATTTTTAGTATATTGGACTAGGTGATACAACGATTACGATGTCCAAGTAATGGCTCTTGGAATTATGGAGGAAATGTGCTAAAGTGATCCATTATAACTTTTAGATGCAAATGGAGTTCTTAATTCCAAGTTTTCCCTCCGTCTGTCCGTACAATGGTACCAGGTGTAGTTGCAGGGAGCTTCGTCTTTTTATGTTTCCATTGGTGACGTCTCCATGCTTATTCTTTTTGTTTATTTCCGTAGACATTACTACTGATGCTTAAAAGGACATTCGAAAATGTTTTGTGGTTTTGCAATTCTTTTACCTTCTTCTTTAGCATTCGAAAAGGTTTGTTGACAAAAAATTTAACTCATATCAGGTGCAATGTCTAGAATTCGTGTTGATCTTGAATGAGTATTTATATTTCAGGAGCCCGAAAAGATAAAGACTGAACAGAAAAAGAGAAAAAAGAATGAGAGCATAAAATGAAGCAGCCATGATGTGAGATGGGATTAACTAGAGTTCCAATAGGAATTTAGTTTACCATTTCTGGAAAGAGTTCTTGAGCTGTAGTAGTTAGTACCCAAAGTATATGGTACAGTTTATTGTATTTCAAATTTGTGTTTCTGTTTGGGATGATGTTAAGATGTAAAAAGATCATATACATAAGGGTGGTCATTCAATACCTTAACATTCTTTTATCTTTACTGATGCAATGATAGTTTATTCGAGTCAATTAATTAGTTATTCTTGAACAAAAGAACCAGTGTTCAAGGAACCACGGGTGACCATTTATCACAAAAATTCTTTTAATTGGATTTGGGACAACCAATCTGGGCCCGTGCAAAGCACGGGCGTACAACTAGTACATATGGTGCTGAATATTGCCTAAACTCTCAAAAAAACCTTAGTAAACCGAAAAGCCACACACATTAATGCCATTAAATGGGACCTTTTGTTTTCCCCTAAAGGGTGGGGCCCACCATACATGTTTGTGTATGGTTATTAAGAGTCTTCTTATATTTTATTAAGACAATTCCTATGGCAATCAACAAATTCATTTTTTTGTTCAGCCACGTGGATGAACAAACTATGTTTTCCACAATGGTAAAGGACTGGGCATTAGACAACTAGACGCGCGACCGTAATAGAAACGCTAGCGATCGTAGGTAAATCGCCGGCGCTCGTCGCACAAACGCTGGCGTTTGTAATAGAAACGCTGGCGTTTGAACCAATGTCGCTAACGACTACTTTTCAACAGCCACCGGAACTGCTAGTTTTTTCCTCCATAAATATGGATCGAGTTTGATCTTACAAATTCACAACAATATTTCATCCGATCAATTTTTTTTCAATTGCTTTCAATTTTCAACCATGAATTCTGATTTTGATTCTTTTGGGGAGGATATGGAGATGGATGACATGTTGTACGAAGAAGATGAAGAAATGTATATGGAGTTTTTGCATCAAATGGATGAAGATGCAGATCAAGATAGAAGAAGACGAAATTTTATGTTGCAATTACAAACCGGGATCATACCAAAGCCTTTAGAGCCATACGAAGTTGCGACTAGAAGATGGACGTGGCGGAATCGACATTTTTTACCACAAAAAGATAATGCATGATTATTTTAATCATGACTGTGTGTATTCCAATGAGAATTTTCAGGGACGATTTCGCATGGGCCGCAACTTGACGCAAAGGATTATTGCCGAGCTTTGTCAGGTACTACCTTTATTTAATTATCAGTATTATGCACGACATATATGAGGCTTTAGTCCCGAACAAAAGGTCATTGCGGCCCTCCGTATACTTTGTTACTGGGTACTAGCGGATTCCACGGATGATTACATCCGTATTGGGTAAACAACCGCCTTTAGGTATCTCAATTTTTTTTATGAAACAATAGTTGAGCATTTTGGTCCAACCTTTTTAAGAAAGCCTACTCAGGAAGATGTTCAAAGAATAACTGCAGAAAACATCGAGAGGGGTTTTCCAGGAATGCTAGGTAGTCTTGACTGCATGCACTGGACGTGGCATGCGTGTCCGGTAGAATGGGAAGGCCAATATAAGGGTCATTATCCAAAACCAACTGTAATTTTGGAAGCTTCAGCTACTTATGATTGTTGATTTTGGCATGCCTTTTTTGGACTCCCGGGTTCAAATAACGATTTCAGCATGGTCAACTATTATATAAGTCACCATTGTTTGAAGATCTTAAGAATGGGGTCGCGCCGCACTGTAATTTCACAATGGTGACGATCATCACTACACTCAGGGTTATTATCTAGCATACGGAATCTATCCAGCATGGTCAACTATGGTTCAAGCTTATAAACAGGTAGGATTTGGTCCGACGACTTCGAAGGATATGCAGTACTTTAACACACAACAAATGGCATGCAGAAAGGATGTTGAACGCGCTTTTGGCATATTGAAAAGGAAGTTTGCTATCATAGCTGGCGCAACGCATTTTTTTTATATTCAAGAAATGAACAAAATTATGCTGACTTGTATCATTCTGCATAACATGGTCATTGAAGAAACCAGGCGTGACCCAACCTGGACTAGTTTTCCAGATGAAGATTTCACGCCGAATCTTGTGGTGGAGCATGGGCGTCCGACAAGAGAATATAAACTTCCCACTGACAGAATCCACAATCGGGGAATTTATGCACAACTAAGACAAGATTTAACAAAGCACCTTTGGACTTTAAAAGGAACTACAGACGGCGCGCGCGGGGGGGGGGGGGGGGGGGGGGGGGGGGGGGGGGGGGGGGGGGGGCGAGGAGGGGGGGAGAGAGATGAAGAGGGAGATAAACGTGTACAATTGAGGCAATTATATTAAAAGTGTTGTTGTTTAGTTATTATGTTTTTTAATTGAAAGTTGTTTGTTAAAATTGAGGAAATTATACTAAACTAAATTAAATGAAAACGACATTGAATGGAACTAAACTTAACTATACTGAATTGTTAAATTTTTGTTCATTCATTAGCAAGACTGAATTCCTCTTTGTTTTCTTCCGAGGCATCATCTTCGTCTTCTTCCAAATTCACACACTGGCCAGTTTGTTGAGGGGTGACTTCAGTTTGTTGGTGTTGTTGTTTATTGGGCTTGGACTTGTTGTTGTTCGGTCTCATCCATTTTCTTAGTCCATATAGCATATTGTCGTTCATTCATTTTGCCGATGTCCAAGGAGAGTAACTTGCTTAGCTTACAATCCCTGTAGTGTTGTTCTCGCGCAAGACGACTTTTCTGTTGATTATTTAAAGAAATGGCACAGTCCCTGACTCTATCTGCCTCCATTTGCATCTCCATTGCCTTGTGATCAGCATAGTTGAACTCGCTTGAACCTCCTTCTGCTGCTCGTTGGGCTGCGTCTCTCACTTCTTTTGCAGCTTTCTGACCACCTCCTCTTCTTCTCTTCAAGTTGGTGTAAACGCCTAGATTAGTGTTGTGTTGTTCCTGACTACCTGGAGTTCCATCAGGTGAGGAATCACGCCCTCCATTCTGAAAATCTTACGAGATTGGACCGTGTGGTGATCTTCCAGGCACTTGATGACCTTCCATCAAGCATGGATTAAACTTGTTAAGCACCCTCAAAATGGTTGAAACAAGTTTCATGTTGGAAGCTCGAACCTTTGTGGGATCTTTGCCACTCTTCCCGACATCTTCGTTCCACATCCGGTTCGCCTTCACTACTTTTTCTGTTGTTCCAAATTTGAGTGATCGAAAATACATATTCGGTAACGGATGCTGAAATTGTGCAAAAACGATGAGACAACCTATCTGCATCACAACTATGAGTGTTACCGGTTTCTTCACAAAATTTTTGTAAAACCTTACCATAGAAAGTTTTTTTCTTGATAAATACCATTGATTTTATCTAATGTATATAATACATAATTTCTGCAAAGTGACTCGTCTTCATCCATTGTATACTTGGGACCACAAATTCTTGTGTTCCTTTGTTGTGTTTCTTGTGGTGTTTGTGTTTGTTGTTGTGATCGTTGTTGTGAGGATGCCATATTGAGAATTTTTCTGAAAGATTGAATTAATATGAATAGTTTTTATGAAGAGGGAGATAAACGTGTACAATTGAGGCAATTATATTTAAAAGTTGTTGTTTAGTTATTATGTTTTTTAATTGAAAGTTGTTTGTTAAAATTGAGGAAATTATACTAAACTAAATTAAATGAAAACGACATTGAATGGAACTAAACTTAACTATACTGAATTGTTAAATTTTTGTTCATTCATTAGCAAGACTGAATTCCTCTTTGTTTTCTTCCGAGGCATCATCTTCGTCTTCTTCCAAATTCACACACTGGCCAGTTTGTTGAGGGGTGACTTCAGTTTGTTGGTGTTGTTGTTATTGGGCTTGGACTTGTTGTTGTTCGGTCTCATCCATTTTCTTAGTCCATATAGCATATTGTCGTTCATTCATTTTGCCGATGTCCAAGGAGAGTAACTTGCTTAGCTTACAATCCCTGTAGTGTTGTTCTCGCGCAAGACGACTTTTCTGTTGATTATTTAAAGAAATGGCACAGTCCCTGACTCTATCTGCCTCCATTTGCATCTCCATTGCCTTGTGATCAGCATAGTTGAACTCGCTTGAACCTCCTTCTGCTGCTCGTTGGGCTGCGTCTCTCACTTCTTTTGCAGCTTTCTGACCACCTCCTCTTCTTCTCTTCAAGTTGGTGTAAACGCCTAGATTAGTGTTGTGTTGTTCCTGACTACCTGGAGTTCCATCAGGTGAGGAATCACGCCCTCCATTCTGAAAATCTTACGAGATTGGACCGTGTGGTGATCTTCCAGGCACTTGATGACCTTCCATCAAGCATGGATTAAACTTGTTAAGCACCCTCAAAATGGTGAAACAAGTTTCATGTTGGAAGCTCGAACCTTTGTGGGATCTTTGCCACTCTTCCCGACATCTTCGTTCCACATCCGGTTCGCCTTCACTACTTTTTCTGTTGTTCCAAATTTGAGTGATCGAAAATACATATTCGGTAACGGATGCTGAAATTGTGCAAAAACGATGAGACAACCTATCTGCATCACAACTATGAGTGTTACCGGTTTCTTCACAAAATTTTTGTAAAACCTTACCATAGAAAGTTTTTTTTCTTGATAAATACCATTGATTTTATCTAATGTATATAATACATAATTTCTGCAAAGTGACTCGTCTTCATCCATTGTATACTTGGGACCACAAATTCTTGTGTTCCTTTGTTGTGTTTCTTGTGGTGTTTGTGTTTGTTGTTGTGATCGTTGTTGTGAGGATGCCATATTTGAGAATTTTTCTGAAAGATTGAATTAATATGAATAGTTTTTATGAAGAGGGAGATAAACGTGTACAATTGAGGCAATTATATTTAAAAGTTGTTGTTTAGTTATTATGTTTTTTAATTGAAAGTTGTTTGTTAAAATTGAGGAAATTATACTAAACTAAATTAAATGAAAACGACATTGAATGGAACTAAACTTAACTATACTGAATTGTTAAATTTTTGTTCATTCATTAGCAAGACTGAATTCCTCTTTGTTTTCTTCCGAGGCATCATCTTCGTCTTCTTCCAAATTCACACACTGGCCAGTTTGTTGAGGGGTGACTTCAGTTTGTTGGTGTTGTTGTTATTGGGCTTGGACTTGTTGTTGTTCGGTCTCATCCATTTTCTTAGTCCATATAGCATATTGTCGTTCATTCATTTTGCCGATGTCCAAGGAGAGTAACTTGCTTAGCTTACAATCCCTGTAGTGTTGTTCTCGCGCAAGACGACTTTTCTGTTGATTATTTAAAGAAATGGCACAGTCCCTGACTCTATCTGCCTCCATTTGCATCTCCATTGCCTTGTGATCAGCATAGTTGAACTCGCTTGAACCTCCTTCTGCTGCTCGTTGGGCTGCGTCTCTCACTTCTTTTGCAGCTTTCTGACCACCTCCTCTTCTTCTCTTCAAGTTGGTGTAAACGCCTAGATTAGTGTTGTGTTGTTCCTGACTACCTGGAGTTCCATCAGGTGAGGAATCACGCCCTCCATTCTGAAAATCTTACGAGATTGGACCGTGTGGTGATCTTCCAGGCACTTGATGACCTTCCATCAAGCATGGATTAAACTTGTTAAGCACCCTCAAAATGGTGAAACAAGTTTCATGTTGGAAGCTCGAACCTTTGTGGGATCTTTGCCACTCTTCCCGACATCTTCGTTCCACATCCGGTTCGCCTTCACTACTTTTTCTGTTGTTCCAAATTTGAGTGATCGAAAATACATATTCGGTAACGGATGCTGAAATTGTGCAAAAACGATGAGACAACCTATCTGCATCACAACTATGAGTGTTACCGGTTTCTTCACAAAATTTTTGTAAAACCTTACCATAGAAAGTTTTTTTTCTTGATAAATACCATTGATTTTATCTAATGTATATAATACATAATTTCTGCAAAGTGACTCGTCTTCATCCATTGTATACTTGGGACCACAAATTCTTGTGTTCCTTTGTTGTGTTTCTTGTGGTGTTTGTGTTTGTTGTTGTGATCGTTGTTGTGAGGATGCCATATTTGAGAATTTTTCTGAAAGATTGAATTAATATGAATAGTTTTTATGAAGAGGGAGATAAACGTGTACAATTGAGGCAATTATATTTAAAAGTTGTTGTTTAGTTATTATGTTTTTTAATTGAAAGTTGTTTGTTAAAATTGAGGAAATTATACTAAACTAAATTAAATGAAAACGACATTGAATGGAACTAAACTTAACTATACTGAATTGTTAAATTTTTGTTCATTCATTAGCAAGACTGAATTCCTCTTTGTTTTCTTCCGAGGCATCATCTTCGTCTTCTTCCAAATTCACACACTGGCCAGTTTGTTGAGGGGTGACTTCAGTTTGTTGGTGTTGTTGTTATTGGGCTTGGACTTGTTGTTGTTCGGTCTCATCCATTTTCTTAGTCCATATAGCATATTGTCGTTCATTCATTTTGCCGATGTCCAAGGAGAGTAACTTGCTTAGCTTACAATCCCTGTAGTGTTGTTCTCGCGCAAGACGACTTTTCTGTTGATTATTTAAAGAAATGGCACAGTCCCTGACTCTATCTGCCTCCATTTGCATCTCCATTGCCTTGTGATCAGCATAGTTGAACTCGCTTGAACCTCCTTCTGCTGCTCGTTGGGCTGCGTCTCTCACTTCTTTTGCAGCTTTCTGACCACCTCCTCTTCTTCTCTTCAAGTTGGTGTAAACGCCTAGATTAGTGTTGTGTTGTTCCTGACTACCTGGAGTTCCATCAGGTGAGGAATCACGCCCTCCATTCTGAAAATCTTACGAGATTGGACCGTGTGGTGATCTTCCAGGCACTTGATGACCTTCCATCAAGCATGGATTAAACTTGTTAAGCACCCTCAAAATGGTGAAACAAGTTTCATGTTGGAAGCTCGAACCTTTGTGGGATCTTTGCCACTCTTCCCGACATCTTCGTTCCACATCCGGTTCGCCTTCACTACTTTTTCTGTTGTTCCAAATTTGAGTGATCGAAAATACATATTCGGTAACGGATGCTGAAATTGTGCAAAAACGATGAGACAACCTATCTGCATCACAACTATGAGTGTTACCGGTTTCTTCACAAAATTTTTGTAAAACCTTACCATAGAAAGTTTTTTTTCTTGATAAATACCATTGATTTTATCTAATGTATATAATACATAATTTCTGCAAAGTGACTCGTCTTCATCCATTGTATACTTGGGACCACAAATTCTTGTGTTCCTTTGTTGTGTTTCTTGTGGTGTTTGTGTTTGTTGTTGTGATCGTTGTTGTGAGGATGCCATATTTGAGAATTTTTCTGAAAGATTGAATTAATATGAATAGTTTTTATGAAGAGGGAGATAAACGTGTACAATTGAGGCAATTATATTTAAAAGTTGTTGTTTAGTTATTATGTTTTTTAATTGAAAGTTGTTTGTTAAAATTGAGGAAATTATACTAAACTAAATTAAATGAAAACGACATTGAATGGAACTAAACTTAACTATACTGAATTGTTAAATTTTTGTTCATTCATTAGCAAGACTGAATTCCTCTTTGTTTTCTTCCGAGGCATCATCTTCGTCTTCTTCCAAATTCACACACTGGCCAGTTTGTTGAGGGGTGACTTCAGTTTGTTGGTGTTGTTGTTATTGGGCTTGGACTTGTTGTTGTTCGGTCTCATCCATTTTCTTAGTCCATATAGCATATTGTCGTTCATTCATTTTGCCGATGTCCAAGGAGAGTAACTTGCTTAGCTTACAATCCCTGTAGTGTTGTTCTCGCGCAAGACGACTTTTCTGTTGATTATTTAAAGAAATGGCACAGTCCCTGACTCTATCTGCCTCCATTTGCATCTCCATTGCCTTGTGATCAGCATAGTTGAACTCGCTTGAACCTCCTTCTGCTGCTCGTTGGGCTGCGTCTCTCACTTCTTTTGCAGCTTTCTGACCACCTCCTCTTCTTCTCTTCAAGTTGGTGTAAACGCCTAGATTAGTGTTGTGTTGTTCCTGACTACCTGGAGTTCCATCAGGTGAGGAATCACGCCCTCCATTCTGAAAATCTTACGAGATTGGACCGTGTGGTGATCTTCCAGGCACTTGATGACCTTCCATCAAGCATGGATTAAACTTGTTAAGCACCCTCAAAATGGTGAAACAAGTTTCATGTTGGAAGCTCGAACCTTTGTGGGATCTTTGCCACTCTTCCCGACATCTTCGTTCCACATCCGGTTCGCCTTCACTACTTTTTCTGTTGTTCCAAATTTGAGTGATCGAAAATACATATTCGGTAACGGATGCTGAAATTGTGCAAAAACGATGAGACAACCTATCTGCATCACAACTATGAGTGTTACCGGTTTCTTCACAAAATTTTTGTAAAACCTTACCATAGAAAGTTTTTTTTCTTGATAAATACCATTGATTTTATCTAATGTATATAATACATAATTTCTGCAAAGTGACTCGTCTTCATCCATTGTATACTTGGGACCACAAATTCTTGTGTTCCTTTGTTGTGTTTCTTGTGGTGTTTGTGTTTGTTGTTGTGATCGTTGTTGTGAGGATGCCATATTTGAGAATTTTTCTGAAAGATTGAATTAATATGAATAGTTTTGTTTAAAAAGAAAAATTTAGAGACGGTATGAAAATTGTGTAATGTTGAGGAAGGTGTGAGTCTAAGTATGTAGACGAACTGAATTTATAGGGAAAGGAAAGGAAAAGTGGCGTTCGGATGGGAGTAGCAGTTGGTGCTCATACAAAGAACGCGACACTTTTACTACAAACGTTGGCGTCCTCATTGATGACGTGCGTAGGTTATATGAACGCTGGCGTTTTTCTGTCTGACGCCAGCATTGCTAGACATGACGCCCGTTTTTTCAACAGACGCGCGCTGCTTCTACCGACTAGATGTTCAAACCAACAAATCTGATGGTTCATCCATTTTTCATGTTTGTTCATTTCATAGGAATTGCTCTTAGCTAATGGAACTATTTGATCGTTAAATCAAACAGTAATATAGATATATAGTAAGTGGTGTACTACGGTTTCTCAATGTGTTTGTGTACGGTTATTAAGAGTCGCCACCTTAAGCTAACGCATGCGGCATATATGAGGACACAGACTATATAATACACAAAATTTGTAAGCAAAGGAAAGTGAGAGAAATTTATTACTCTTCTTTCTGTTTCTCAATACACCCCCGTACAAGGAGCTCATTAGGGGTATTTATAGAGGAGCTCGCATGACAAAACCGACGTTTACAAAAACACATGTCATTGACGTGTCTAATTTCTTAGAGCTTAAGCATTTAGAGTTTAAAGTAATACATCTTTATCCAAACTAGAGGAGGCGGAGAATTAACGGGACACTTCTCGATTTTCCTTAGGCGGTTAAATGGTGGGCCACCCCTATAGATGATCTTTGTTCACACAACACTTTCCTTACACCACTATTTTTGATAAAATATTTTCTTGTCAAGCTTTGCTGGTAAAAATTGATAGGAAAAAAATCCGAGCAAAATTTGTTGCCTCGTCAAAATCTTGCCAGAGACATCCAACTGGGACAAAAACTGGTTGAAGAAAAAATAGTACACAATCGGTAGCTTTAAAGTGATGATGCTAACCATACATTTTCTCCCGTCGCCGAAACTGTGTCAGGAAAACCATTTTAGAAAAACCTGAACTTAGAGTGAGGTTGGTCACCGCCATGAAATGCTTCCTTTGTCAAAGTTTCGTCAGGAAAACCATTTAGGACAAAACCTGAGTTTAGAATGAGGGTGGTCGCCGCCACAAAATATTTTCTTTGACAAAACTGCGTCAGTAAAACCACTTGGTACAAAATCTGAACGCCTGCACCAGGAAAACCACTTGGGACAAAACCTGAGTGCCCAAAGTTCATAATAATGCTGACGTCGATGCTAATGTTGCCTCGTTAAAAACCTCGTCTGGAAAACCATGTGGGACAAAACCAGACCAAAGGAAAAGAGTACAACAGACGTCTCCTGATAATGGTGCTGGATACACATATGCTGCCTCGTTAAAACCTTGATAAGGAAAACCCATCGGGACAAAACCTTAGTGAAGGAAAAAGAGTACAACGCGTTTAAGTACAGCCTATGATTCTACGAGTTTACTCCCCCTGAAGCATGACTTCTTAAAGCGATTGGTGGTGCAAATATTATATAGCCTTCAGAAAACTACTTTACCATTGGCAGTTTATGGAGGATTGACTGCAGGTCTTGCACCGAGTGCACCACTAGCAATGTACACCTCGCTTTTAAATCCTCCATCATTGCACACCAAATTCAGTTTTCCGTTTTAACACCAGGCATACCGATGAAAGGCTTTGTGTAAACTGATAAATATCGTAGAATCAATTTCAGCCTCTAAAAATGTAACCTGCAAAAAAAAAGTTAGAACAAAACAAGATAATACATGCATTATATTCGTATATGGCACTTCTGGACCATAAAGTATTATTTCTATGTACGTAATAAATGGATCACTTTTTCATTCTAAGAGATCCAAACGAATGGTGCTAATTTAGAAACACGATAAGTATTACGAGTATCAAAACTAGATACTCTGGTATATACAAACAAGTTTTATTATGCTAGCATGTCCTCGAACTTCAGGTCGAGCAAATATTTCAATTTCAGCGAGATCTCATAATTTAGTTTAAGCGTGGATTTTAGCGCTGCCAAGGGCTCTTTAGAAACCATAAATGATATCATCACTCCGTTCGAATTTTAACCTTATACTAAGAACTTAAAACACATACAAGGATTTTTCACAAAATTCTCCTTTTAAAAATGGTGATTATGACTTAATTTCAAGCCTGACGTAATTCACAAGGTTAGGAGTCTGCCGGAGTTAAAACTAGAATCCTTCATGGATTCAAATACAATCACCAAAAACTAGTTTAAAAAGATGCAATATGAGTCCTTCAGAGACTACCATGCTAAAGTGCATCAACATTGGGAAAATATTTTAGTTTTATAGAACCAATCCTTGGGGTTCAGCAGGAAAAACCCCCAATCGCGCTTAAAGCGATAATACTACTCTCTCTCCGCTTTATCTCAAACACCAAACTGTAATATTCAGGCCTCACAATTTTACGGTGTGAGTCAGATCCGATCTTTTGTGCTTTTCCGAGAGATTCCATCCTCTACCTTAGTTTGAAGGGAACAAGTCATATTCCTACCAATCCCAATGTCGATGTTCCTCTGTAGAGGGGTACATAACCACTATTGTAAACAGTAATCGACAATCATATACAATCTAACACATTCTCTAGTGCATGTACATTCATGAAAATTTCATAGACTGGTACTGGTGCCACTTTAGGGGCATTATCATCTCCTCATCTTCAATAAGGAGTTTCAAACTTAGAGAATGTGGATCATATTCTGATAGTCTCCACGAACACTATCTATAATCTCTCTTCAAGAGCACTACATATTAGAAAAGTGATTGGATTCTCTTTTAAGAGGCATATATGAGGCAGTTATTCAGGCCTCAAGCGTGTTTTAACACACAACTTGGTCATTGCGAGATGCATGATTTAACCTGCTGTGACAACTTCTTGTGTCTGCATCCTCAAGCAAGTGACGAACAATATTTTCCCAGAGCTACTAAAGTTATTTTTTTTAATCATGAGTAATCTCCAACACCTCAATTACATCCAATATCTTGGTGAGAAAACAAATGAAATATTTCACGCCAATTCTAGTGGCATCCAAACTTTATTTGATCAAGATAAAGCTTAATCAGATGACCTATTTGATTGTCGACATCTCTTACTACAACCTTTAGGTGATACCTGTCATATCCACGACTTCAAAGGAAAACCCTTAAATTTGTCGACATAATACGTGCCATCTTCAGGTGGCAGTCTTTCTCCACCTGGTTAAGGCGAGAGAACTTTTTTAGGTTATCAACATAATTCGCACCATCCTCTTGTGGTGACTTTTCTCCCCCTGATTAAAATGGAAGAACCTTAAGGTTATCAACCTTGGTCACGCCAACTTCTAGTAGCAGGTTGTCATGCCAACTTCTGGTGGCATTTTAGTCTCCCTGATCATGGCGGAAATATTACTATCTAATTTCTGGGAACTTCTGGTTTCATAATTGCCTGATTTTCAAAGGAAATTCTACTCATGATAGTTTTTAGGTTTTAATTTAACTACACAAAAACTACCCAAAAACAGCTGCAGGCTCGACAAGAGATGAGATATTTCACGCCGTTCCTTTTTGACGACTTACTTCCTCCCCCTAACGGAGGGAATACAGTCTCATCTTCAGTAAGACACTACCAGTTCAGGATTTTAAATGTCTTATAAACTAAAACCAACATATATAATTAGGTGACGCTATAGTCAAAACACGAAATATAAGGTTGCTTCCAAAACAATATTGATGGTAAATAGTTGGTAGAGCAATCAACTAAAGATGCTTTACAAAGAACTCAACTAGACCATGTGGAGCATGCACATGTGCTATTTATATGCTCGATATAATACCAACTTAAGGCAAAGCATCAAAAGCCTATAAATTTACCACCAAAATAAATGGACTTAACTGAAAAGTCCAAAAATGGATACGCAACCACAAGATTTGCAAATAGTTTGGCAAAATCTAACATAACATTACATGTTAATATAACAAGAGACCATCCAGTAGATGCGTCTATCAACACAATAAACTGTTGAAATAATTGTCCATACTGCAGGGTGAATAAGTCCTGCATATGCCACCTTGAATCCTTTCTAGGGATTAATGTTGGTGATTCAGCAACGAGTTACCATAATGTTAATGTTAATGCAATTTAATATTAATTGTCTCATGGATCAACAACACAATTTACATCCCCATCTAATAGAAGCTTCAGGTTCTGTAAAGGATGTCCATGAGCATTTTGAATCGTATACTCATCTTGGTATAACTTTGGATGTCCATATCGACCATGCCTGAGCATGAAAAATCAAGGTCATTAAACTTATGGTTAATGACACTATGAGATTCTACTGGTAGAAATTTCATATGGCACACCCCATAAAAGAGAGAGCCTCAAGCTTCTTTAGACGTGCTTCTAGCACAAAACAAATGAAACAAAATACTCCACAAAAATGCTCATTTATCATTTGAAGGTGGTAATACCAAATATCTTCAAGAATTAAAGGATTCTTCAGGAATCCAGAATAATACAAGGCGTTAATAATACTAGCCTTTACAACAGGATGATACACGCTCTTCCGAAGTCGTCTATCATATTAACCGAACCCGAAATGGTATTTTACATTTCTCAAACCTCTACAAGGGTTATAAAATGGTTCGAAAATATGTGATTGTTGTTCCGTCTAAATTTGAGACAAGTATCTCCATCGTCCATATCTACACTGGATTGATTACTTCTGGAATTCATATCCTTTAGTACAGCTAGACGAGAGAAAAATAATAGAGTCATCAACAAAAAGATTTGGTGACCATGGGATATTTCTAGAACCCAAAATTTTATGGCTTATTCCTGGAATCCATAGACCACTTCTGGAGCCTAATATGGATTACTACAGGAAACCACAAATTGCATGTCGGACTTCTTATGGAGTCAGCAACGTCTCATGGATTGCTTCGGGAATCCATCATTTCCAAAAACAAGTAAATAAAACAAACAAAACTCAAAACAAAGAAAACATAAACACAAATATTCTACCAACATAATAAATCTCCATTTTCGTCCCTTGGGGGTCGACGAAATATTAATTTACAAGTGTGCAAATAGATACACGCTTGATAGGAAAATTACTCAATATCAGTCATAGATCACCTCAGGGACCGATGATAGAAACCGGGTAGCACTTTATAACGGGTCATTTCTGGGACCGACTGGCTAACGAAGCGCACTTTGCATACATACTATGTTACACGATATTCCAGCTTCTGGTGGAATTATCTCAAATTTTCTGGAGATTAATAATGCTGAGAAAATCAAATTTCCTTCATCCTTTAGGGATGCAGCAATTTCTCGCTTTACCAGTATTAAAACCGTAGTACCATAACAAATAGATAAAATGAAAAATTATTATTAAAATTCACAGGGTTGCAATTCTCACCTTCCCACACTTACCAGGAAATACAAATCAAAATATATATATCACTTTGATACATATATGCGCCTTAATTAGGATAAAGTTCGATTTAACTTCACAAATCGAAACTTTATGGTATTCTGACCACAACAAAAATCTGATGGTTCATCCATTTTTCATGTTTGTTCATTTCATAGTGGGAGCAAAATGAACAAACTCCAGATTTGTTCATTTCATAGGAATTACTCTTAGCTAATGGAACTATTTGATCGTTAAATCAAACAGTAATATAGATATATAGTAAATGGTGTACTACTGTTAGAGTCACCAACTTAAGCTAACGCATGCGGCATACATGAGAACACAGACTATATAATACACAAAATTTGTAAGCAAGGGAAAGTGAGAGAAATTTTATTACTCTTACTTTTGTTTCTCAATACACCCCCGTAGAAGGAGCCCATTAGGGGTATTTATAGAGGAGCTCGCATGACAAAACCGACGTTTACAAAAACACCTGTCATTGACGTGTCTAATTTCTTAGAGCATTTTAGAGTTTAAGTAACACATCTTTATCCAAACTAGAGGAGGTGGAGAATCAACGGGACACTTCTCGATTTTCCTTAGGCGGTTAAATGGTGGGCCACCCCTGTAGATGACCTGTGTTCATACAAAAAGTCTCACAAAAAAAGTCCCAGACATGAAAATTATATTCTTGCTACAGCCAGGACAGCAGAGCTTGTCCAATCTTGGGACACCAACGTGGCACAATCTTAATGGTAAAGAGGTAATTGACTCTAACATCGGGATTGGTAGTGGGTATAAATGAGAATGATCAAAGGTCTTGATTGATTGTCCTAGATCTGGACTATGTTAGTTGTCCAAGCTATAGAGTTTTCCGTTAAATACTCTAGTTAGTTTATCATTCATTTTTGTACCCTAAAATGAATAAAATAGTACAACAGATTTACAATATTGCTTTTATAAAAACATTAGTAATAATGCTCTTTTATTTTCTCTTTGGTAAATATTCATTGTCTTCTGCTGGAGTCTTCTGATCCTCGTTTCCTTTGCAAGAGAGTATGATGCACCATTATGATGAATTATGATCCCTGCAAATATATTTAACCTGATCTTGTGAAAGATTTTTAAGAGCATAAATATTTTTCTTCAATGGTATTCTCAACTATCCATTCAGTCTTCGCTCCTTCGCTGCTGATTGTATCCACCAGAGGTTTACAATATATTAGTATATTACAAACAAACACTCGAAAGTAAATTTTTTTCTAACCCTTTTAAGGCTTTTAGAAGGGCTTTTGCTTCTACATGTTAAGAAGGACGTATCTAGAAAGACTGGAATTCTTTATTAGATTCGGGATAATACTTTAAAAATAACTAAAAAATTGCCTTGTGGATCGGGAGGGAGATCGGAGCTAAAGCCCCAGTTAACCCTCTCATATGCCCGCCAGTGTAGGTAAAACTGAAGAAGCCCATTCACATCCTGTTAAGAGACGCATGAAAACTTCTTCATCCAATAAGTATAGAATGATAGCGTATTCCATAGACAAATTCAAATTCTCTTTTTAAAAACAAGCGTCATTAAATGTTATCTAATTCGTCTTGATATTACACCACGAAGTTTTAGTACTCTCTGCTCTCTGAATGCACTTAGTTGGGATTTTTTGTTTTGTGTCCGACTTTTGTACGAGTCTCTTAATTTTTTCTATTAGAAATGTTGGATTGGGGATAATTTTCTCAAAAACTACCTCAATATTTCCAAATAAACAAAATTATTGTTTCAATTTGTTCCTTCATTTTTGAGAAAATTGGCTCACAAATCCATCTTTCTACCTAAGTGGAGATTGTAAAATGATTAAGCACATTCTTTATACGTTATTTTGAAATAACATACGTTAAAAAGGTTGAATAGGAAATAAAAAAGAATCATGATCTGAAATTATTATCTAACGGTTATAACATGTGTGAAAATAGTTGTAACGGGTGTAACAGCGCTCTTACAATGTTTTTTTAATATATTTTTATTTAATTCTTTTATTTTAAGATTTTATTTGTAATTTTGTAATCTTTAATTTAAAAATAAAGAATTAAAAGAAAATATTTATATTTTTTTTCTAAAAGAAGGTTATAGCAGGCGTGAAAATGGGAAAGATAGTCTAAAAAACTCGCGTTAAAATGTTATTTAGAAGGAGAAAACGTAAAATTCAATTTTAGAAAAACAATTGTAACATGCGTGAAAAAAATCATAACGGATCTAAATAACGCCGTTATTTTCTATTTATTGGTGATATATAGACACGGATATCCGTGATCCCACTGACACGACACATATGCTTGACCGTTTTAACGGTCGTTTTTCAAACCTTGGTCTCATGTTCACTCTTCGATCATGCTTTTAACACGACAAGTGCTAGGAGTGGACCAATAGACGTGGACCAATTTGGTCCATCTTCCCTCAACCATAGGATTGAGAAGGGATGGGGTTTTTTAAACTCAAGTGGGACCCTAAAACAACATCCAATTGCTAGATTTTAATTTGATGGTCTACAATTAGTAGACTAATTCTGATCCACTCTTAGCTTTTCTACTTTTAACATGAATGGAATCGTTAATCTCGATAATAAGAAATTTTTGTAGGCGTTGTATCAGATGTCCCACCATGCTGCTATTTGCAATCGTACTAGGCTAGATAAAAATCAAGAAGCCAACTACGGACCCATCAAATAAAGTGGATAATGATGTTTCGTAATCCTACCAAACCTGCATGTTTCGTAATTAGGCATTTCTATTTCAAAAGTCTTTAAATGACCGTTGGGATATATGTTTAAAAACACAAATTGATTGTTCCATTAATAATGTTTTTATTACTCACAAAGTTTTTCACCAAGATTAATATACTTGGCTTTTAATATCTTGATCGTTTCATGTTTAGTGGGTTTTAATTGTTTAATTGTATGAGTTATATCATAATTAGTTTTCATTAAATTCTATTAAAACTCTTGATTACAAATCAGATATTTGGTTAAAAAATGAGAAAAGTTTTTTTCTTCTATTTTGAGTTGTGAAAATAAAATCATTTTAGATAAAAAACAAGTGTGTGATTATCATGTGTTTTCTGCAAGTATTATTCTGAGCAAGAACGAAGTATAAAAGTTTCACATCCTCTCGTCATGCAAGAGTGATTGTCTAAGAGATTGAACTCGGTTGTTTATTCTGGGAATGACGCGACAATGAAGAGATGCTTGCAAAATCTTGGGCATTGTCGCGAAACGTCTTAAAGAGAGCGACCTAGTCCGCGACTCAGACATAAAATTGATTTTCTTGTTTGATTTTATTTTTTGTGCAGGCATAGTTCAACAATTATTTCCAACAATAAGAGGTAATAAGGGTCGTCTTTGATCATTTTAACATAATCATGATTATTATTACCAATTACGATTGCGTAATGCCACACTGATACTAAAAAAACTCTAAAACTTAATAGATCAAATTCTTCAGCATCGGACAGTTGTTAAATTCCTTGTAAAATAAAACACTCAATCTGAATGGTCTCCTAGCGAGCCTTATGCCTGAAACCATATAAACACCGTGTTTTTTGTGCAAACACAATTCACTTTTCTCTCACTAAACAAGCAGCAACAGCCAAAATCACGTCTGCTTGATCTTGTTAACATTTCTCCGAGTTTTTTCCTTTACCTGAAATGGCGAAACCTTATTCATCAATTACCTTCACAGAATTTAAATCTTCTTCTTCATCGTCATCAACCACTAGAAATTGCTTGGTAAGAGTTGTGATTGATGGATCAAAGATTTTTAATCTTGAAACTATTGTTTACTCATATCATAATGATTTATCAAACTTCATGAACTCTATTATTTTGAGAAAAAATTGATGTTCAAAAGAAGAACAATAAGATGGAGTACAATACTATATAAGAGGATAAGTAAGTTTGTGGCAGTTTCTACGGAGTATTCACAAGGAAGGTTGGCAACAATCACTCTCATCCAGGTAAATAGATGTTTGATCTTTCAACTAGGTAATGAAGTTTTATCTTAGTTTTTCACAAACTTTCTTCAAGATGATCATGATGTGGAGATTACCTTTTTGACAAAGAATTAGAGGAGATGTAGTGAACCTGCGAAAAAGATCTGTTATTAACATGAAGACATATGTGGAGATGAATGGAAAGGAATATATAACTGGGGAAAAATGAGACAGTTGTTGGAATAATGTGAAGGGAAAAAAGATAATCGGAGTGAGAAATGGAATACTATGGTTCTTAATGAACTCCAGGTTCAATATATTGAATCAAAACCCTAAGCATCATGATCCTGCAGTAGCATATTATCAACATCAACAGCATCATCATCTTGGTGTTATCTTTCTTGTTTCCTAACTATCCTAGTCCGCGACTCATCCATAATATTTGTTTTCGTGTTTGCTTTTATTTTTTGTGCAGGCATAACTTACCAATTGTTCCAACAATTTTACGTTTTATTCTGCCATACAGATTGAAAGAAAAACAATTGCTTAAACACGATAAGTATCATTGTTAATTGTGTTTATTAAATTATTAACGTTATGATTTTTCTTTAATGATTTTCTATGATCTTGAAAATTTTAGGTTAGTAGATACCTAATGTAAATTTTATGGATGAGATTGATGGACTAGAAGTAGCATGGGAAATATTATTCTTCATGAATATTTAACATAGAAAAAATATTGTTGATGATAAACGAATGTTTTTAACATGTTGTAGAGTTTTATGTTCATCTCTTCAACGAAATTGATTTGGATCTAGAAATTTTAACCATATAAATTAGATATCATGATGAACATCCATGTGAAATTTTAAAACTTTTGGAGTCCTAAAACTATTTTAAAGTATTTTAGAAAACAACAAAATTTATCTTAAAAATTGTGATGGGCAGAAATTTAGTTATGATTGAAGCCGTTTATCCTAATCTTTTTTTAGATAAAATTTGAATTCATGTAACATGAAAATTACCGGGGCTTATCTACAAAATCCATTTTTAAATTTCCCAATTGGAGTTTTTGTTTGAGAGATGTGGTGATTTCAAAATCGTTCTGTATGTATGTCTAAAAATTACATTATAAAAGGAATTTTTTGATTATATTACTTTACTTCGTTCTCTTGTTTTGGTAATGGAAAAGAAGATTATCGATAGCAATCAAACTAATGCACCACATATGGTTGATAATATGCTTAGTAGAAAGTTTTAAATATATGTAAGATGTTATAACTATATAAATTTGAATCTTTGTTTGACATTTAAGAGAAACTCGGAGTACTATGTTTTAATTGATTTTAAGTAATTATTTAAGTGCATACCTTACTTATGTTTGGTTTCAAATACTCACATGTAAAATGATTGTAACTGGTGAAAATTCACTTACTTGAGCAAGTTTTTATTTTCCAATGAAATAAAAATCGTGGGAGATTAATCGATGTATGAAGCATTGGGGTTGATGATTTCTTTGTTGATGCACAAAGAATGGATAATGGTTTATGACCAATTGAGCTTTAAAAGCAATTGAAGTATGTTTTATGAATTATTTGTAGTTATCGTAGTGATCAAATAATTGCATTCTATATTAAATAAATTGATTGTTGAATCTTAGAATAAATTTTAGGGAAACAAGATATTGAGAATTATTGTATATGACAATAAATATGTGACTCATATGAGTTTGGAACTTACGGGATAAAACTTGATAAGAAACCAAAACCGAAATAATTCTAAACCAAGTCAAAACAAATGTGAATATCAACTCTCACCAAGAAATGAACATTATCTTGACTATGCAGTTATTTGCTATGTTTACTCGGAATTGCAAGGATATCAAATGCTATTAACAATGCTTTTCAAGATAAGTTAATGTGAATTGTGGATACGGTGAGAGGTTGGTATATATTGGTGTTTTACACCATGTTTGTTTTGATAGGTTATGGTTCAAAACTTAAACCAAATCGTTTAAAAGAAAGTCGTGTTGAGATACACTCACATCACTAGGGTTTTCTGTATTGGTATGGTATCCATAGTTTACTTCGGGTAAAACTATCTTTTTAAAGATGTTCGTACTTCCGAAATAAGAAAGAATCTAGTTTTCGCCTATCTTATTATTAACTAGATTGAGATTATAAATTTGTTGAATTTGATCATTGTACTACTACAAATGATATGTTATGGATGAAACTATAGTTAAAACTAACATTACAATTTTATCATAACATGATATGAAATTTGAATGTTTGCGACACGATGAATATGAGCATGTTTTGTGTTCCTCTAAAATTTATGAATTTTTGAATAACATGCATGTAATCTTACGCAACTTGCAATGATATTGAATGAAATAAAATATTTGAGAATTTTACAACAACTGGCTTGATGCTTCTAGTAGCTTATATTGATATAAAATATGATCGTGTGAGCAGTGGAGTACGCAATGTTGTCTTCACGAAAATTGTTTGGATTTTTATCCTCTATATTTTGTAAAATGTTTTGGATTTAGATCATTGTTTCATTAGCTTTTCAAAATTTTTGAACTTTGGATATTTTTTTAAAATTCTAGTTTGAGTCAAAAAATAGTGGGGGTTCCATATCCTATGTTTTACTGACTTTGGTTTAAATTAGAGGAACTAAAAATAAAAAATGAAACTGAAACTGACAAGTAATCCACTAAGAATATGAACCCATAAAGGTATATACTCCCTCAGTTTCAAAAAGATAGCCCGCTTTGACTTTGTCAAAATATTAAGGAGACCATAGTAGTTTACATGCATATCCTTAGTTACTTGCCTAATTTATTTCGATAACCTTAGTAATAAAAATTACCAAAAATTATTATAGGATTGTAAATAGGAAATTAAAAAAACAAAGCTAAAGGAATGAAGGATATATTTGTTTCCTTAATTATACAAATTTCATTAATATGTTAGATTGGGCCCATCAAAAAACAAATAATGAATATAAAAACTTAAGGGTATATTGGAGAGTTTATTGGAAAAATATGATTATAAACAGAAGCTGGACACAATTTTGAAACAAACCAAAATGGAATAGAGGACGGTCTTTTTGAAACAGAGGGAGTATATAATATATATATATATATATATATATATATATATATATATATATATAAGTGAGACTAAAAATTTAGTCATGAATTGGTGCTTATAATTTGGAAGATAACTTCTCATTGAGTAACTTTTTTCTTCCAAAAAAAAATTATTTTTTGGCAAAACGTTTTGTGAGCCTATTGTTTTTAGACAAGTACATAGAAAATCGTTGACACTTGCATTCATGTCGCTTAATTTGCATTCTTGTTTTGTTGATGTTGTTTCTACTATGCATGAATTTTTATAGTCATGAGTAGAAATATATATACTTGATTGTGTAAGTTAAAGATGAGAATCTATGTAGACCAAGCATGAAAACTGTGTAGTTTCTAAAAGAACATAATGGATATAAGTTAGACAATTCATTATATATATATATATATATATCCTGAAATAAACTTTGAACAATTGAATGAGAAAAACTTAATTTTTTTGATTAGTTTGAATAATTTCATAATTTATGAAAAATGAAATAATGCATAACACTCTTTGTTATATATATGAGTAAGTATTTGTGGAGTTAAAATTCTAACTTATATGATGTTAATGAAAATGAGAACATGTTTAGTTTACTGTTTGACATAAAAGATTTGAGTGAAGATAGTGTATATACTTGAATTGAATTTGTTCTTCTTTTGAACATATTTCTATACAATAAAAAAGAAATAGAAATATATATAGTCTAACTATAAACTAGTTTTCACTCATTTGATTTAGTGCCAATGTTTATGAGATTGTATTTGCACTAGACATGAGTGTAGTAGCTTAGTATGTTTCTTTGCTAAGTGATTGACTGTATATACTTTTTCTGTAGTGGGAGTTTAATATATTGCTTCCTTAGTGGGGATTTTATATTCATATTTACCAATCCTTGTTTGGAGAATTGGTAAAATATTGAGAAGGTTATGAGGTGTTTCAAATATATCTTACACCTATAAATACACTATCTAAATGGTTACTGCAATCCTTTAAGGATATTGCGAAGCTGATTGGACATCGCTTCAGATGAATCCTTTAAGGGACAGAGTGATTGGATCCTCAACTAGATAGAGGAACAAACATATCAAACCAATGTGATTGTAGAGTTGATAATTATTAACTATAACAATAAGAGTTGATGTTGTGAGATCATGGATTATATATAGTCTTAAAAGAGTTTTCATTAATCCTTTGGCGAAAGGACTGATAAGAAGGTGTGAATACATCTCATGGGATGAGGCTGATGCCCATTGAGATTGAGTCATCTATGATGGATACCCCAACCTAAAAATAGGTTCAAAAGTACTGGACGAAGTCACGGATGATATGAATCATTGAAATTGAGTTATTTATGATTTGGTTACCAACCTATAACTCAAGATCTCAAAAAAAGGTTCAAAAGGGTCACCCTTACCTACGGAGTGAGATCCCAAAATAGGGGTTCAAATGGGACACCAAGTCATAAATAATATAGAGATGCGAGAATTATGCTTTTGAAGAATGCATCCCTCGGCATGATATCCTGAAGCGAGTAAAGGTTGAGTTTAATTCTTAATTTTTAAACTATTAATGATGTTTATATCTCTATTTAGAGTAGGGTACTTTCAGGAGTACTCTTGGTAAACTCACCTATATGAATGTGAATGGCCGCTTTCTATGAGAATATGGACAGTTCTCTAGATCATTTATTAAACTGGGATACAAGTGCAAGGCACTAATGTGCTGACTTTAGGCTTTACAATAGTATAGTCGTGTGTGTTAAGAAATCTTTTTACCTCCTATAGTTCAAGACTTATGTTCACTCTATGGTCAGATTTTATGAGAGCCTATTAATACTACGTAAAGGTTCAAGTTGCGAAACACCTTTGCTTATGCACAACTATATATGTTCTTGATCAATGTTTTAAAAAAATATATAAGTGGAGGATTGTTGGGATATATATATTTTAAAACATAAATTAATTTTTCAATTAATAATATTTTTATTACTCATAAAGTTTTTCACCAAAACTAATATACTTGGCTTTTAATATGCATCGTTTCTGTTTAATGGGCTTTAATTGTGTGAGTCATATCATAATTAATTTTTATTAAACTCTATTAAAACTCTTGACTATAAATCAGATTTTTGGTTGAAAAATGAGGAGAGTTCTTCTTTTTTCTTATATTTTTGAGTTGTGAAAAGAAAATGATTTTAGAAATAAAATAAGTGTTTGATTATCATGTATTTACCACTAGTGTGATTCTGAGCAAGAATGGAGTACAGAAGTTTCATATCCTTTCACCGTGTAAGAGTGATCGTGTAAGTGATTGACTCGACTTTTTTATTCCGGGGATGACACGACAACGATAAACTTCTTGCACAATCTTGGGCAGAGTCGCGAAACGTATTAAAGAGAGCGACCTAGTCCGCTGCTCAGCCATAACATTTGTTTTCGTGTTTGATTTTATTTTTTGTGCAGGCATAATTCAGCAATTGTTCCAACAATAACGAAGGTAATAAGGATTGTCTTTGATCATTTTTACGTAATCATGATTATCATTACCAATTACGATTGCGTAATGCCACGCAGATACTAAAAAAGTTCTAAAAATTAATAGATCAAATTCTGTATCATCCGATGGTAGTTTGTGCAAACAAAATTCACCTACCGTGCCTTGTAAAATAAAACATTCAATCCTAATGGTCTCCTAGTAGTCCCTACACCTGAAACCATATAAACACCGTATTGTTTGTGTGAACACAATTCACTTTTCTCTTACTAAATAAGCAGCAAACAAAATCATGTCTGCTTGATCTTGTTAACATTTCTCTAAGTTTTTTCCTTTACCTGAAATGAAAAAACCTTATTCATCCATTACTTTTACTAGGGCTGGCAACGGATAAATATCCAGCGGATATTGGCTGTACCGATAAGGTTAAGAATTATCGGATATCCGGTATACGATAATATATTGCGGGAATCCAAAAATTCCATATCGATAAGGTTAAATATAAGCTATCGGATATCATAATTGTATCCGATAAAATCCGGTTTCTGGGAACAGAAGTAAATGTTGAAATTTAACAGAGTTTTTGTTTCAAAATGTTCAGTGTAACTGAAAGACAAACCACACAAACACTACTCCCAATCTCTCAGTCACATCACACATGAAAAACAAACTAAAAACATCCAAACATTCTGCAAAATAAAGTACAAAAAAATAAAAAACCATGTCTTTTTGTAACAAACTTAACAACAATGTCAACAGGCTAGTGATGATCTTCCTTGGCTGCCCGGTTGCATGTTGCATCATTGCATTAACTTCAGTCGAGGAATTCTATATGTACATTCACAAACAATCAATTAGAAATAAAAACAAATAGACATAGTGATGCAGACTGATAATAATGTTTATATTCTAAAGTCCCTGTAACAAATGCTTTGAATTAGCTACTTTCAGAACTTGGTTAAATCTATGGTTGAGTTCCTTTGTAACTTGCAGTGAAGGCTGCAGAGTACTTACACCCAGCATTCATTTGTAGAATCTGTGATATCTTATACTCCAAACCAAATAAGTGGAATTGCGGCATAGAAACCAAATTGCAACATTAACATAACCAAAATTGCAGCAAAAAAAAAATATAGACAAAGGTAAGAAAGATCATAGAGGGGAATGACTCAGGGATTCAAGTAGCATTAACAAAACCATACAAACGACGTAATGATATGAATGTAATCAATTGAGTCAGATGAGAAAGTGTTTTCATCAGACTTCACATTAGCAAAACTATAATGTCAGACTTGTATGTCTTAATGTGAACAAAATTAGCTTCTAAATTTATGTCCTTGCAAGTTATGGGTGTTAATTACAGTCATGCTTGATTTTAATTTCTGTATTTAATCAAAGAAAAGCAAAGGAAAAGAACTAAGCAAAGGAAGATTTACCTGCATCAAAGAAGTCTGGCAGCCAATCACTTAAGCATAGCAATGTTTGGACTAAATCTGGACTTAATGAAGTTCTGTGTGTTGTTAGAACGCTTCCACCATCGCTGAACATGGACTATGATGCTACACTGGTCACCGGAACAGCCAACACATCCCTTGCTATCTTTGATAGAATTGGGTACTTAGGGATACTTACGGGGGTTTAATCAATAAATACTTTTTGTGATTTCCAGAGACTTTAATAGATTTCCAAAGTATTGTATTACCGGTTGTATACTTTATAAAACTCCTTGTAAGTATATGTTACTCGTTATATACTTGTAAAATATCGTTCAAAGTTTGTGTTACTCGTTATAAACAATAAAATTTAAAGACTTTGCATACTTACCAGTTTTTAAGACTTTGAATGATATTTATATGTATTTTTGCCTCAAAGAAAATCTTGCAAAATATGAAAGATGTTGGGAGACTTCTACAAAAATTTAAAATTTCATTATTATCTTTTATTTGTTTAGATATTATTTTATTTTATTTCAAGTTGATGCAAACGCTGACACGTATACTCCAGATTTATTTCTCCCTCTCTCTCTCTCTTTTAATTATATCCTAAATGCATATATATATTTACATATCCTAAACAGCATATGATATGATCAAACTCTTTTTATTTTGAAATGAAAATTTCAACTGATGGCTAAAGTGTTTAAGATTATGATGGGTGGTCAATTTAATTTGCAATCAACGTTTTTCAAGAATCTTTTTTGATAGGATAAATTTTATAAAACTCTACAAATCTCTAGATTTTTCATGTTTGGTTATACAATACACTAGAAATCTTGTTTTCGAAACTTTTTAGAACTCTACAAATCTCTACAGGAATTAGGCCAACTCTACAAAACTCTGCAAGTATTTTTCTAACTCTGTAAAACTCTCCGAAAGTTGTTACTTTTTACGACTTATAAAATCTATACAAACCTACAACAATATTTATTGAGTAAACCCCCGTTAGCTTCCACCAACTCAATATATCGAAATTGAATTCATCTTGGGGTGTCAGAGTTGGAAGAATTGGTTCTTCTAAGTACGTCTCTAACTCAGATTTCTGAACATCATATTCATCATTTTCCAACATAAAATTAGAACAATCTGGGTTAGTTGTACCTGAGCTTTGTAGGGCCCCCTAAGCTAGCAGCTGACTAATCTAAGAAATTAACTAAATAAAGAGGCACTAAGAATCTAAATCATTTACTTAAACATTCAATTAAGAAATCTGCTTCAAAACTTATCCCAAAACTATCCCCACTGTAAAATATACATATACAAGAATTCCTCTCAAATGATACATATATAATAGACAATGGATTACAAATATAATATACAACATAATAAACATAACTGAAATTAACCAATTAACGAAAGCAACCCTTGAAGCTTTCGCTGCGCAACTCTGATCTGTCTCTGAAACTGAAAGTGGGAATGGGTGAGCACATCATCCCTAAAAAGGATGCGCAATAGAAATAATATTAAACTTTCATGTAATCATAAGCAAGATTTGGAAAACAATACATATTTTTCGAAACATTAAACAGTGACCAAGTCACTGAAATAAACAAACATTTATATGGACAAACTCCTTCTTCAAACAATATATAATATTGATGCCAATTCCACACCGAATAATAATATTGTGGTGTAGCACCATAACCATGTGCATAAAAGCAGAAAGTAAGTATGTACAAATGCGAAGGAGCGTATCCTATATACCACAAGTGGAAATTCTTATTTCCCATAACAATTCATATGACAGACAAATATTACAAGTCCTTTCCAAACCATGGAAAGATTAACAGAATCAACAGAACAATCGAAACTCAAAGTGAAATAATGCATGAAATGTACAGTCAGACAATGCATGAGTTTGAAAAGCATAAAATCTTTGTAAAATAAAATAACAATAGTTACAAAAGAGTTAAATGTATTCCCACATATTTTGATGACAAGCCACGCCTACCTCGAGATCTACGATCCACAAGCCACGCCTACCTCGAGATCCACGATCGACTGCTCCATCCTTGGAATCGATCGTTGTTAATAAAGACTAACTGTTAATCACGCAAGAACTCTAAGAATCTAGCCAAAAACGCTCACACAAGAATCATAAAAATCTATCTAATGGTTTTAAACCCATTTATAGTTCTACACATCTTCGTTATTCGTCTCTTGCATATCTAAGGGTTTAATAATTCAATTAGGTTGTTTCTCCAGTCCACTAGATAAGTCTTGTGAATATTTATAACTTTGTAGAAGAAACCAGAGGTCAAGTCGGAACATAAAGGGTCCAAACAATCCAAGTATGAAAACTATGCCTAAGCCCCAGTCCATTAATCCGGCCCATAATCTAAGGCATGGTCCATCTGGTCAACTGACAGTCTCTAACAGTCAAACTGACGGTCACAGGTCAACTAACAGTCAACGTCTAATGTCAGGTCAAGTTCAGGTCAACTAGTCAATTTGTTCAAGGTTCACTGAGTCAAGACTGGTCAGATCTTAATTACTGAGTTAACTCACTCAGACAAAAACACAATCTAAGTCAGACTAAATCAATTCAGCCGGACAAGCTTAACTAAACACACCACGTTACGGATCACTTCAAGTCTAATTCTTACACCTTCATCTACCATTTTTACATTGCAACATCAAACCATAAATTCAATCTAAATTACTTCATACTTAATTACATAGGTTAAGCTTACCTGAAACATCATATGCAAGCCCTTACTGAAGCTGCCAGCTAAAACCATACAATCACTACTACCTACAACTTCATTTACATACAAGGAAAGCTCCACTTCATAAATCAAATGCAATCCAAATCTGTACTAACTCCTTTTATTACAATCACAAACCTAGATTTACAAGTACAACTTCCTTCACTAATCCACTGGCGTTATCTTCTCAGCTACATTCAAAAAATTCAATTACATTTACAGTTCAGACATCTTTGCCACACTCCTCATCTGCACATTCAATTCTCAGAAGATGCAACCAACCTTTATTATCAAACTCCTCGGATATACCAATTCCATTACCCCTTAAATTTAGTTCAACACTAACAATCTACAGCTTCACCAGTCACTCAAATTCACCATCACCTGCAGTCATTCTCATGACCAATCATTCAACAGTTCATCTCAGGCAACACTTCCCATTCACCTGAATCTCCACCAAATCAATTGAATTCAAATTGCATCTCCAACTCAATATCACAAGTAATTTGAACTGTAGCTGCAACCCACAAAACCATCTGCAGGTCATTGGTCGACCAAAGGGAGACCTCTATACAGCCACTTTAGTGTTATTTGTCAGTCACAATAAATGTGCAAATAAGGGTGACATGTGAGACATGAGAAGATTAAAAAAACAAAGAGAAGGAGCATAGAGAAGAGGGATCGAGAAACTACCACAAAAACAGAGAAAATGGGTTTTTGTTTAGATAGATGAAAAAAAGGATACAAAACAACCAGAAACAATATAAGAAGTTATAAGCATGTCTAATACTACGTGGGTCCCATTTGGTAATTCTGATATCCTCTTTAGTATACGAAGCTCGATGCACCATCTCTTTGCAAACATTGAATTTAAGTTGAACTTAAACTATTTCTGTATTTTTGGTATTGAATTTAAGCTTTTTTTTTTGTAACTAGTAATATCATGCGTCCCGGCGTATCGCCTAGGTTTTCATATCTTGCATTTCCCGATTTCTCCTATTTATCTTTCGGATTGCATAAAGAAAAAAAACAAAACTTTCGACATAATAGCAAAACACACAGTCAATTCCACGAGTTTACGAAAAATATCGTCCATAATCGTCTCTCTTGTTCTTTGGTCGGTCGACCCCCCGCTGCTGCGGCAGTAATCTACTCCCTCCGTACCTATTATATAGGCGAAATTTTCATTTTTCCTTGTACCACTATATAGGCGGAGTCCAAATTTCAAAACAATTTTGTACTTATATTACCCCTATTTATTTGCTTATAGATCATCACAATTGAGTATATGTCTCTAATATTGGGAATATAATTGAGGGTAAAACAAGAAAAAATATAAAAATTTATAAAATCAAAAAAAATATTTAATCTAAGAGAATTGGTCCCTCCGCCTATATATGTGGTACGGAGGGAGTAGTACTTAACTCAAAACCAACACCAGATCACATACACAAACTACACCACAAGTCACTTCTCATATGCAGTCCTAAACATAATATAACTGTCCCCATCATCAAATTATACTTGCACCAGACAAACACATACTAATTTAACATCATTACTGCTAATGATTCAATCTCTATCTCCACCAGCAACATCTATAGTTTATCATGAGTTCAACTTTCCTCTGCAATAACATTTAAACCCAACTATCATCTTTACTTAACATTTCAATTCAGATAGCTTTAGTTGAAATTAAATTTCCAGAGAATCCTAATTCAAATTGGGGAAGAACCGAAACCTTAATTTCCTTTGTAATCAAAAGTAAATTCCATAGAAATATCTCCATTCCCCACTTGATTAAAACCCATCTCTAATTAATCAGTTAATCAAACAAATTCAAACTAATCGAACTTCTAAACCGAAATCTGAGAAATCCTAAATAAAGTTTCTGTTTTACCTTTAATTTTCGATTCAACACCAAAGAAGCTTCACCTCTTCAATTAAGTAACGACCCCTCGGTTATTCATCCATCAACTACACTAAAACATCATCAGTTCTACATAAACCATATTACAGCAACAACTTAATCTTCTTCTTCTTCTTCTTCTTCTTCTTCTTCTTCTTCTTCACAGTTAATCAACATCAACACCACCAACAACCACCACCATGAACTCTCCTTTCATAACTCGATCTCAAAATCTTAATTAAACACTCAATCTCTCCAGTCGCAGAGAAACAGAGAAAAAAAGAGAAAGAAGAAGAAACAAAGAACGAGAATAAGAAAGAAAATAAGAAAGAAGAATACTTATCTTCTCGATTGGGATAAGCACAACGAGAATTAAAGAGGCACCCAAGAAATGGATAAGGGCAGCCGCATTCGGTCTTAAAAAGACTCTTTTACCCTTCTCACTAATCTGATAAAATCTTCTTCGTCCAGGGTCCGAGTGACAAGTTTGAGTAGTCCATTTTCCATAACTTTTCGGGACCTATTCAACGGTACTTGTTTCATATCTAAATCCCTATTAGATTAATTCCTATTAATTAACGTTCGTGTTAAGCTAATCGAGTTATTATCGGCTAAGACGTCTCTTGACTGGTCTAATAGCGTTGACGAGCTTGAGGGTCCTTACAAGCTTCTTACATCCATGCGAGAGACAGAGTTACTAAAGAAAGCATGAGCCAAAGTGTTGTTTTGAGATTCATATGCCTGGAAAATTTTGGTCAAGTTTGTTTTGAATTTCTCATACTCATCTGCACAATTATCTTCTCCACAAATTTTCTTATATGTGTACCTTACCCATTTTGCCTTATACCTTGGATCTAAAACCACTCCAATGCTCATAATCAAATTACTTTCCCTCCAATATGCATTAAACTTTTCTCTCATTTTCAACCCAATTTCTTTGATATAATCAAATTCACTATCTTACCAACTTTTGATGCATTTGTTAATTTCATAAACCCAGTGTAACACAGATTTGTAGTTGGATACTTAATCCCTGCAAACTAAGTTGAAACATCATTAAAAACCTCTAAACATTTACAAATTTCTATTCCTTGTTCCCACTGCTGTCTAGATGGCAGAATATCGAAATCAGAATCAAACTCATTAAGTCTTTCAAAACCCTCTTAAAGTGCAATGGCATTCTTAAGCATCAGAAAAGTGGAATTCCAACTAATAAGATTTCTCATCATAACACCACTAGCTGGAGCATTATCAGCAGTCAAAGCGAAAATTTTCCTATCTATGTTCTATTCCAAAGTGCAAGTTTTGGTAAAATCTGAGAGAGCATCTCATGTATGTTGTGATGGCACTACAATGTAAGCTAAGGTTTTGGTAGTCAAATTCCACTCATCATCTATAAAATGACATGTAACACAACAATAACCATCTTTAGTGTGTTTGGAAGTCCACATATCAGTTGTACGACTACATATGTAAGTCAAATTATCTAATTTTAATCGCAATTCATCTTTCATTTCAGCATAACACCTCAACACATTTGCTCTACTTGTATTCCTACATGGCATTTTAGCAGCAGGGTTCAAAGACTTAACAAAATCTCTAAAGTAGAAATGCTCAACCATGTTAAGAGGGTAATCATGCTTAGCAATCATTTTAGCAAGGCAATTCCTAGTAACCATAGGCTCATACTTCCAATTAAGTAATTTAACTTGGTTATTACCTGTTTTTTTAATTGCAATGATAATATTCATCTGGCCTGGCTTGTTTTCAGGCTTCTCGTGGCAGGTTTTTAGATGTTGAGACAAGCGGGTAGCTCCTTTTTCACTTATAGCTTCTATGCACCTTCCATAATGATGACATTCACCCATAAGAACAACCTCTTCCTCATCCGGCTTCCCTTTTACAGGATATACAACAATTTTCCTAGTGAATTCATCCCATGTCGGTGACCTTGTTGTACGCAATTTCTTCAGTGCAGCAACAACAAGTGGATGATCTTCATCTGTTACTTCTGCTAATCTCTTACTCGAAGAAGGTGATGTTGAAGCAATTGTTGAACATTCAACACTTTGATATTCTTGTTCTGGTTGTTCAGAATTTGGTTGACTTCTTGAAGTTCCAACTCTATTGGATGCTCTTTGACTTTGAGACATTCTGAGAACAACATGAACCAAGTATTAGATGACCAAACTTTTTAAGAATAGCTCGGCTGAACCCACCAAGCGTTGGTATGTCAAGTTTGGTTGTCATATTTTAGTGAACCAAAACTCATTTAAAGATTCGCTTGATTATTTACTAAAGTCAACTTCGTATAGGTTAGCTAGAAAGTTATTAGGATATGAGACATACAAGTATTACTCGAAGACTTGAAGAATGTGACGAAGTAAAGAGCTACAACGACGACATCATCCTTCCTTTTGAGGTTAGTAATATTTTTACTTGAACTGTTTCATTCCTAACGTATCTTTCAAGTCGAGCTATATTGAAAACATAACTGCGAAGCTATGAATGATTATACTCTAGTTAGAAGTAGTATTAAGGAATTATAATACAAAGTATAACGCCTATCTTTTGAACTTCGTATATAGGACATCGGCATAATCGTATGAATGTTATTGTGATTATTTATGGGTATGGGTGAAGATTTCATCTTAGGAAACAATGTTTACATTCGTTTAAAGGAAGTACATTCATAAACTTGTTTTGTGAATCGTAAGGGAAATCGTTAGGCTTATTGGTATTGTTATTCATTGCAAATCTTTGGATTACCAATATGTGTATTTAGTATATAAATGTATTTGTCCATGAGTATGAAATTATACTAAACCTATTTTAGAACTTAAACCAACTTAGTTTGCAAACGGGTACGCAGAATTAAGTTCCAGACATTGGTCTTGTCCGGCAGTTTGCAAATGGGTACGCATACTGTCGCTCCGAACCTAACTCGGGTGAAACAGTTTGCAAACGGGTACGCAAACTTAGTTCCCGCACTTTAACAGTTAAAACCGTCGCATACGGGTATGCATACTTAGTTCCTGGTCCGGAATCATTCTTACAACAGTTTGCATACTGGTACGCATAATGTGTTATATCCAGAAAATGGTTAATTGTTATAAACTCCCATTTCAATCGTTGAAACTGAAAAGGAGAGGGTACCCAAATATACCTCAAGCTAAAACTTTTCCTACCTATAAGTCCTTTCTCTGAAAGTGATTGTCTATGGAATGAGTCGAGACAATACAACTAATCGGTTCACACTTCGTGTGATCGTCTATGGATACGAGATCGAGACAATACAACAACGAAGTATGTTTGCTTGATACAAAGGTTCGGACTTAACCAAACACAATAGGATTGCTTATCAAGTAAATAGGAATTAACGTTTGTGCAATTTACTTTAACTATAATAAAACAATTATAATGCGGAATAAAAAAGTAAATGACACGGAAAGATTTTGTTAACGAGGACACAGTAAATGCCGAAAAACCACGGGACCTAGTCCAGAATTGAATACTCTCAGGATTAAGCCGCTACACAAAATTACACTAACTTTGTATAGTTGAGACCAAGTGACTAACCCTATAGTTCACCTAGTTCCTTCTGTATTCCCATTCCTCCAACTTATAAATAAGTCACGTACTTGGAACAATTACTTTGGTTCGTATTCCAAACAGTGAAGGAACAACAAATCTGTTTGGTATCAACTCTATTCAACCAAGTGATATGAGTCGGACAAAGGCTCTTCCGTTTATCTCAACATAAACTCCTTCGTCAGGTCCTTAGATCTATCTTATATTCAATCACCTAAAGGTAATCGTTTAAGATTAAGCCAACAACACCTTTAATTCGAAGAATCGTGTTGATGCCGATCTACTCGATTAATCAATCCAATCTACCACAAGGATAAACCGATTATTAATTGGGTCCTCTTTTACCGAAACAAGTATTGTGCACACCAAAGATTATAAAACCCAAGTCAGATCTTCAATATCTTCTTTGTTTTCAAATCTTCTTAAATCTTCAATAAAAACTTGCACACAATCACTTGAATCTCTTGTGATCAATCATGCACAGAACGGAGTTTGTTAACAATGGATTATCACAAGATCGTTTTTAGAATTAACAACAGTCTAAAGATCCCTGTCGAAACTTTGAACTAGTTTGAGTGAATCTTATATCAGAAGAGAATATTCTCAAGAATAAACAAACTAGGTGCAATCAGATTTCAACCACCGTTAGTCAATCAAATCAATCGAAGACAAAAGATAAACCGCATTTATCTAGTTTCCCACCAACGGTACACGCTAGAGCTTCTCAATCCCAAAGAAGACTTTAAACTGAGCGGCGGTAAGAGATTTCTCCTAATTAGGTTACTCTTCTCTCCGAATAGGCGGCTACACCAGTAACAACAACAAAAGAGTAAATATGTTGTTATGAAGGATTAGTTTGCTAGAAAGGAAAAGTTCGAGTATTTATAGACAAGGAAGTTTGGACACCAAGGAATTACCAAAACCGAAAATATTCTCAAGATATTCATTAAAGCACAGATTAGGTTTTCATAATTCCTAGAAATGCTCTGTCCAAAAATAACGATCGAAATCTCTCGGAAAATCTAATTAGTAAATGCACATTACTAATTCTATAATTTCCCTATAAATGAAATTAATAACCTTAATTAAAAGATTCTTAACTTACTTATGTTTCGATCCTGGGATTCTCTTTCCTTAGCCGTTAAGGAATATCTTTGAACAATTAAATAAATAAACATTCACAGCACGTGTTCAAAGTTTGTCGACATCTTTACTTTGTAAGTTCTCTTTCACACTTACAATCTTGAAACCGATTTGCCACACTTCCAAACAAGTTTAGAATTGGTTCATCTGACTTTCAAGAACTATGTGATTGATCAAACCAACATTCAATCACAATCATGGGTTTATGGTTCTACCAAAACAAGTTTCGGTTCTACCTCTATGTGAGTACTATGCATAGTTACACTAGCTTTCCAAAAATTCGGTTGACTAGGTACTAGGATCGGTTCCCCACATATATATGGTATCTAACTTATATGTGTTGCACATGTCCATAGGATCGGTTACCCTTTGCCTAAAAACGTGTTGCACATGTCCATAGGATCGGTTCCCCTATCTGCTATAAACCTTGTTGCACCCCATACAAGGATCGGTTCCCTTTGATGTACTTCACCCCTTACAAGGATCGGTTCCCCTTTCCTTTTAATTGGTCAGACATACAAAATCATATCATACCACATGTGATTACCTAAGATCGGTTTTACTAATAAAAGTTATACCAACACATAAATCAGGCCTTTGTGAATAGTTCTACCAAGAACACAACAAGTTGTGAGCGGTTATACTCTATCAAACATATTGGTTGTTCATAAGATATGCAATGAATAACAAAACCAATAATACCTGGTAATTTCTTTTTCGGTCCACAAACAAGTTTATGAACTTACTTTCTTAGAACACATGTAAACATTGTTCTCTAGGATGAAATCCTCACCTCATACCCATACATAATTATAATAGCATTCAAATGATTATGGCGATGTCTTATCTACAAAGTTTAATGGTTATGCAATAAACCTCTTATTGTATTCCTTAATATTATGTCTATCTAGAGTTCAAATATGCTTCGCATTTATGTTTTCAATATGCACGACTTGAAAGATACGTTAGGGAATGAAACAGTTCAAGTCAAATATCACTAACCTCAAGTGGAAGGATGATTGTTGTCATTGTAGCTCCTTGCTTCTTCACATCTTCAAGACTTCGCAATACTTGTAATGTCTCATATCCTAATACTTTCAAGCTAACCTATACGAAGTTGACTCTAGTACATAATCAAGCGACTCTTAACATGAGTTTTGATTCACTAAAATATGACAACCAAACTTGACATACCAACGCTTGGTGGGTTCAACTGAGCAATGCTCTAACAGAAACATTCTTAGAAGAGGGGAATAGCTGTCTCACACAAACTATTAGCTTCAAAGCAATTTTCAAGCGATCGAATGATCAGTACGAAACATTTCAAATATACATCAAATGATTGTCTCACACAAATCATGTAAGATGTTACCGGACGATTTTCACATGATCATCTTTTGACTTTCGTCAAGAATAATAATGAATGTGGTTAAAGCAAAATCTTACCAACACATATTTCGAGAAATATATAAGTGAGATAAACTCAGCTCGAAATATCAATTGTGCATAATATAAAGTCTATATAGCTATACGACTTTGTCTCAATAAGAGATAGAATAGAATAGAATAGAGTTCTGAGTGATAGATGAGTTCAAGTCTTCACATACCTTTTGTTTATAAAGTTCCTCCAAGCTCCCCTCAGTAGATCTTCGTCTTCAATCGATGAACGCCGTGAAGTCTAAAGCTCGATTACACATTCTATCTTAATCCGATACATAACTATAAGTAGATATACTAGAAATCAAGACTTATAATTTTGACAACTAAAATTGAAAAACAAGCTTGAGATAGAAACGCTTGCGATTTTGACCGAGCAGTGCTCTAAAAATCTCCCCCTTTGTGAATTTTAGTGACAAAACTATCAATACATATGGATTACAAAATAAATAAACTTTATAGATTCTCATCCAAATGCTTGATTTCCTTGGTTCTTCAACATTTCTCGAAATTTTCGTCACTTTCAAGTACTTCAGTGATTTTGAACGTGTACAATTCAGCATCATAGTTGTTGAAAATTTGTAACCATAACAATAAAAAAACAGATGTTCTCAATCATTGTTGTATAGTATCATAGTATTATTACACAGCATCAAAATTCAGTTGTATCGCAACTTTGACAATAATACTACGGTGATATGTATCACTCCCACTTAGTCAATACTTCATCTCACAATGAAAAACACTCCCTATTACATAATGATCCGTAAACCATATGTATATATAGTGTGAACTACAAAATAATTCTCCCCCTTTTTTCAATACAAATTGGAAAAGGTA